>NC_060143.1:367318329-367943329 GCF_021461385.2 Schistocerca piceifrons
ATCAGATTCCTTGCGGAAATTGTGAGAAGTTATACAAAGGCCAAAAAACATGCACCGTTTATGAGATATGTGTGGAACATTGAAGACACCCGCTTATCACAGCCAGAGAAGTCAGATGTGGCTGAACATTGTACTGATACTGATAATGTAGTTCAATGAACTACAGTGATGTGAAGATTTTAACATCCACCTCTTCCTTTTCGGACTGTCTTTAAGGAAGCTATAGAGATTAGATTAGCTAATAATTTAATAAATGGAGATAATAGTTTTAATTTGGGCACAGTGTAGAATCCAGCTCTTGGGGTAATTAAACTGCAGAGAAGTCATCATGGTATCACCACCACTAAACATACATCGATGAACGAATCGAACGTCTATACACCTTCGCTACAGGTGGTGTGTGTCTAAGCATATCTCTTTGCCACTGACTAGTGACTTGTGACCTGCATGCGCAATACTGTCGTGGTGGAGGACATCAGGCCGCACTTGGCACCTTGTCATCAGTCTTGCGACTCACTCTGGGGATGGCCAGACAATATGCATCTGAAATATCAGTGAAAGAAATTTTATTTGAGTGCTGCATGCCCAAAATTTAATGGACTATTCATTATGCCATGAGAAGTTGAAAATGCAAATCAAGTGTGGTTTCGTAGCTCAGTGAGAAAGTGACAGATCACTAACTCAAGGTCTAAAGTTCAGTTCCTAATCTGTTGTAAGAGATTTTCCTGTCATTCATGACTGTGTTGCAGCAATTATCACAGTTCAGACTTTGCAATACGCTCAGAGGCAAACAGACAAGCTGCCTACAAAATTCTGCTGTTGTGTGCCAAAATACTGCTGGCACAATACTCCACAACAGTGTGTGTCTGCCACAGTGGTGGGCTGGATTTTCACATCTCGTGGCACAACACTGTGCTTCTGTGGTCACATCAGTGACCTAGGATGCACTCCAGTCACAACATAGCTGGATACAATTCTGCCCTTAGCAGCACTTGTATTCATACTACAACTGGTACCTCGACTTCCACCTACAGTAAATTCTGTAACAGTCTCCATGTCACCCAATGGCCACATTTAGGCACTTCAGCTTCACTTGACAGTGTAATCAGCCTAACTAGTGGACAGCAAGACACTGCCAGATCTGATGGATTCTGGGTCTTTAGCCAGTGTCACTGAGGGTAGACCTGCCCTAGGGTCTCTCTGTCAGGCACTCCAAGTGACTCCAAGACTCCTGGGTTTGGCACAGGGCATCTTCACGCCAGGCTTGCTATTCGCTGCCACTGCAGTGTAAGCCCACAGGCCGCCAGAGGTGCCTACCTCATGTGAATACAGCCAACACGCTGACCTGGGCCTTCTGCTGAGGTAGCACCACTGTCACAGTATGAATGTGTCACAAACCTGGAAGTCATGCACAGGTAGCAACTATTGCCTGGATTACTACACATGCCACTGAAACGCCGTCATCAGTCTCTTTATGGCAGTCTTGCACGATAAAGTATGTAATTACTAATTGACCTCTCCTGATTCTGCACTCAACATGGTCCTGCCACAATGCAACTCAACATGATTCTGCCACAATGCAACTCACCACACTACTCACACCATTCTGAGGCAGAATCGACCATTATGAGGCAGTGTATAGCAATCCCTCCAGCTGTTATTGCCAGTAGATGAATCTTGCTTGTGCTGTTTGCTCTTTATTCAAGCAGCTCCTCGTGTGGCCTCACAAGATTCATCAGAGAACATTCCGGGACTCTAAATCGGTCCTTCTGCACTGAAGGTAGCAATGCTAACCATCTGATAATGAAGTGCTGCTGTCAATAGAACAATACTAATCTACAAAACATCAGTCATGAAATTTAATGCTTACAGCCAGACAGTTGACTTCTTGCATTAATATTCCAATTACATATCCTCAGATTTCAAGAAGAATATAATAATTCCAATCCCAAAGGAAGCAGGTGTTGACAGACGTGAAAATTACTATCAGTTTAATAAGTCACAGCTACAAAATACTAACATGAATTCTTTATAGACGAATCGAAAAACTGGTAGAAGCCGACCTCGGGGAAGATCAGTTTTGATTCCGTAGAAATACTAGAACACATTTGGCAATACTGACCCTACGACTTACCTTAAAAGAAAGATTAAAGAAAGGCAAACCTACATTTCTAGCATTTGTAGGCTTAGAGAAAGCTTTTGACAATGTTGACTGGAATACTCTCTTTCAAATTCTAAAGGTGGCAGGAGTAAAATACAGGGAGCGAAAGGCTATTTACAATTTGTACAGAAACCAGATGGCAGTTATAAGAGTAGAGGGACATGAAAGGGAAGCAGTGGTTGGGAAGAGAGTGAGACAGGGTTGTAGCCTCTCCTCCGATGTTATTCAATCTGTATATAGAGCAAGCAGTAAAGGAAACAAAAGAAAATTTCGGAGTAGGTATAAAAGTCCTTGGACAAGAAATAAAAACTTTGAGGTTCGCCAATGACATTCTAATTCCGAGACAGCAAAAGACTTGGAAGAGCAGTTGAATGGAATGGACATTGTCTTGAAAGGAGGATATAAGATGAACATCAACAAAAGCAAAATGAGGATAATGGAATGTAGTCTAGTTAAGTCGGGTGATGCTGAGGGAATTAGATTAGGAAATGAGACACTTAAAGTAGTAAAGGAGTTTTGCTATTTGGGGAGCAAAATAACTGATGATGGTTGAAGTAGAGAGGATATAAAATGAAGACTGGCAATGGCAAGGAAGGTGTTTCTGAAGAATAGAAATTTGTTAACATCGAGTATAGATTTAAGTGTCAGGAAGTCGTTTCTGAAAGTATTTGTATGGAGTGTAGCCATGTATGGAAGTGAAACGTGGATGATAGATAGTTTGGACAAGAAGGGAATAGAAGATTTTGAAATGTGGTGCAACAGAAGGATGCTGAAGATTAGATGGGAAGATCATATAACTAATGAGGAGATATTGAATAGAATTGGGGAGAAGAGGAGTTTGTGGCACAACTTGACTAGAAGAAGGGATTGGTTGGTAGGACATATTCTGAGGCATCAAGGGATCACCAGTATAATATTGGAGGGCAGCATGGAGGGTAAAAATCGTAGAGGGAGACCAAGAGATGAATACACTAAGCAGATTCAGAAGGATGTAGGTTGCAGTAGGTACTGGGAGATGAAGAAGCTTGCACAGGATAAAGTAGCACGGAGAGCTGCAACAAACCAATCTCAGAACTGAAGACCACAACAACAAACAACATACTTTGTAACCACCTTCTGAGTAGAAGACTGTTACTGTATCCCAGGCATTGTAAGTGACTACTGCCAATAAAAAAAATTTAATTGTAACAGTTATCTGAAAAACAGTGAGATGATAATGAGAATTAAGCATACTAAAAGTGCAAGATTTTGTTACTGAGACCATAGCACCACAAAATAATCTATATCTCTGATACACCATACTGATATCCACTTAAGTAGGTGAGTGGTGGGACAATGCACAGCGGCAAGGAGTAATGTATGGCAAGATGCTTCAGTCAATAGCATCATTCTGCAGTGTCTGTCTGTAGTGCGCACTTTGGGTCTTGTATAACATTTAGCGTTGATTTTCACGTACGTTCAAGTGGGTGAGAGCACTCAGCCACTGTAGTGTTCATTATGGGAGTCATCGGGGTCATAAGACAAACACAATAAGTATTACATTAAGAAGTGGAGCGAGAGTTTTCTGAGCATATAATTTTTTCTAGAGAGAGAGAGTGAGAGAGAGAGAGAAGCACAGACAGTGGTCTCACCCCACAATTGTCAGTTAACAGAGTAAGAAATGACTGGAGCATGAGAAAGAGAAAAAGTGTATACTGAAGCTGCTACAGGGTATTCTGTACTCCTCTCTATGTAAAATGCATAATGCAGAGGCGTCTTTACTTGCACACCACCATAAAAGATGACTGTGTCAAAATCCTATATTTCTGGGACTTAATTATTATGGAACGTGAGAAAATAGGCCTGTTGGTCAATGTAAATCATTTTTATTGTGATATCTGCCTTGATAAATCTGTGTACCTGACCCTGAACATAATTCACTACCACAGAAAAAACTGCAGTGTAGTTACACAGATCAACAATATAGCATTATTTATGGTGGTGGACACATATGTTCCTAAGGGCTGCAGCCTATGTCATAGAATGTCACACTTTTAAAATATTTGGGTCTTAGGATTAATTTCTATGAGTTTCTCATATCTGTGACATATATGCTTTCTCACTTAGGAGAGCATAAACTTTCAATGTGTGGATACAGCAGTAGTCCCCGCATCATTCAGTAACATGACTGCAAGAAATGCATGATACAGAGTATACAACAGAGAAAGTAAGACCAATAAACAGGGAAAATTTAGGAGAGAACTGCTACAGAGTCAAGAATTATGATAATATGTGAAACACAAGGATTTTTGCACAAAACAGCAGCACTTACCTTCTGGACAGTTTGCTTCATCACTAGAATCCCAGCAGTCATTTTCACCATCACATATCCATTTTGGATGAATACATGCAGTTGTTGTATTGCAAGGAATTGTAGGAGCTATAACACCTAATCCACTGCAGTCACGTGGAGCTGAAACAATTTGTACACACTATCAATTTTCTTGTACAGATGCTGAAATGACAGCTACAAGAATAACAAATCATGTAATAATATCTATATCTGAATCAAACAATGTAATATCCAGGATGGAATGTAACAATATTATGAGAAGGAAAGTTGCTACTCACCATACAGCAAAGATGCTGAGTTGCAAATAGGCACAGCAAAAAGACTCTCACAATTGAAGTGTTCAGACATTACAGGCTTTGTCAACAATTGGCGCGCACACACACACACACACACACACACACACACACACACACACACACACACACACACACACACACACTCGAGCAAATGCAACTCACACACACAACTGCAGTCTCAGAAAACTGAAACCACACTGCAAGCAGCAGCAGCAGTGTATGATGGGTTTGGCAACTGGGTGGGGGCAAGGAGGAGGCTGGGGCAGGGAGGGGGAGGGATAGTATGGTGGGGGTGGCGGACAGTGAACTGCTGCAGGTTAGACCAAGAACAGGGGAGTGGCAGGGGGGAGGGTGAGGTGGGGCGAAGTAGCAAAAGAGAAGAGAAGTAAAGAGACTGGGTGTGATGGTGGAATGACGGCTATGCAGAGCTGGAATGGGAACAGGGCAGGGGCTGGATGGGTGAGGACAGTGACTAATGAAGGTTGAGGGAAGGAGGGTTATTGCAGGGAAAGTTTCCACCTGTGAAATTCAGAAAAGCTGGTGTTGGTGGGAAGGATCCATGTGGCACAAGCTGTGAAGCAGTCACTGAAATTAAGGATATCATGTTTTCAGCGTGTTCAACAACAAAGGTGGTCCACTTGTTTCTAGGCCACAGTTTACCAGTGGCCATTAGTGCGGACAGACAGCTTGTTGGTTGTCATGTCTACATAGAATGCAGCACAGTGGTTGCACCTTAGCTTGTAGATCACACAGGTAGCCCTGCCTTTGATGGGATAGGTGATGTTAGTGACCAGACTGGAGTACGTGGTGGTGGGAGGATGTATGCGACAGGTCTTGCATCTAGGTCTCTTATAAGGGTATGAGCCATGTGGTAAGGGATTGGGAGCAGAAGTTGTGTAAGGATGGACGAGTATATTGTGTAGGTTCGGTGGACAGAGGAACACTCTGGAAGGGGTGGGAAGGATAGTGGGCAGGACATTTCTCATTTCAGGGCATGACGAGAGGTAATTGGAACCCTGGCAGAGAATGTAATTCAGTTACTCCAGTCCTGGTTGGTATTGAGGTACGAGGGGAATGATCCTCTGTGGTGGCCAGATAGTGGGTCTTTTGGAGGTGGTGGGAGACTGGAAAGATAAGGCAAAGGAGATCTGTTTTTGTACAAGGTTTGGAGGATAATTACGATCAGTGAAGGCTTGAGTGAGACCATCGGTATATTTTGAGAGCGACTGCTCATCACTGCACATGCGACTACCATGGGTGGCTAGGCTATATCGAAGGGACTGATTGGTATGGAACGGGTGGCAGCTGTCGAAGTGGAGGTATTGCTGGCAGTTAGTAGGTTTGATATGTATGGAGGTACTGATGTAGCCATCTTTGACGTGGAGGTCAATATCTAAGAAGGTGGCTTGTTGGGTTGAGTAAGACCAGGTGAAGCAAATGTGGGAGAAATTGTTGAGGGTCTGGAGGAATGTGGTTAGGGTGTCCTCACCTTCGATCCAGATAGCAAAGATTGTCATCAGTGAATCTGAACCAGGCGAGGGGTTTAGGATTCCGGGATTTTAGGAAGGATTCCTCTAGATGGATCATGAATAGGTTGGCTTAGTATGCTGCCATGCAGGTGCCCATAGCCGTAACCCGGATTTGTTTGTAGATAATTCCTTCAAATGAGAAGTAATTTTGAGTAAGGATATAGTTGGTCATGGCAATTAGGAAGTAAGTTGTTTGGTTCGAATCCATCGGGCATCGGGAAAGGTAGTGTTCAACAGCGGTAAGTCCATGGACATTAGGAATGTTAGTGCGCATGGAGATAGCATCAATAGTGATGAGCAGGGCACCATGTGGTTAAGCCACAGGAACTGGAGAGAGTCGATTGAGGAAATGGTTGGTATCTTTTATATAGGAACATAGGTTCCGGATAACAGGCTGAAGGTGTTGTTCTACAAGAGCAGAGCGGCGGCACAGTAATCGGCCACAGCGGGTTGTTCTGGGTGGTTAGGTTTATGGACTTTAGGAAACATGTAGCAGGCAGGAGTGTGGGGAGTGATAGGGGTGACTAGAGAGATGGACTTAGGAGAGAGGTCCTGGGATGGGCCTAAGGATTTGAGTAGTGGCTGGAGATCCTGCTGGATTACTGACCATCATTCCCCAAATCCCACAACATGCCAACTAACCTTTCATCTACAGAAAGAGTCACAGTCCACCATCTAAAAACTGATCCCAGCCTTATAATCCTACCTGCAGACAAAGGCTCCACCTCTCCACAAGGATTACCTGATGGAAGGGTTCCACCAGCTGTCAGATACTTCCATCTACAAACCTTGCCACAGTGACCCCATTCCAGTAATCCAGCAGGATCTCCAGCCACTACTCAAATCCTTAGGCCCATCGCAGGACCTCTCACCTAAGTCCATCTCTCTAGTCACCCCTATCTAGTCACCCCATCACTCCCCACACTCCTGCCTGTTAAATCCTTCCTAAAGTCCATAAACCTAACCACCCAGGACACCCCACTGTGGCCAGTTACTGTGCTACTGCTGAGAGAATCTCTGCTCTTGTAGAACAACAACTTCAGCCTATTACCCAGAACCTACCATCCAATATAAAAGATAGCAACCATGTCCTCCATCAACTCTCCACAGTTCATGTGTTCATGTGCCTTAACAACACGGTGCCCTGCTCATCACTATTGATGCTATCTCCATGGACACTAACATTCTTAATGCCCATGGCCTTACCACTACTGAACACTACCTTTCCCAACACCCGATCGATTCCAAATCAACAACTTACTTCCTAGTGCCATGACCATCTATATCCTCACCCACAATTACTTCTCATTTGAAGGAATTATCTACAAACAAATCTGGGTTAGAGCTATGGGCACCTGCACGGCACCATCCCAAGTCAACCTATTCATGGGCGATTTAGAGGAATCCTTCCTAAAAAACCAGAATCCTAAACCCTTCACCTGGTTCAGATTCACTGATGACATCTTTGCTATCTGAATCGAAGGTGAGAACACCCTATCGTCATCCCTCTAGAATCTCAACAACTTGTCCCCCATTCACTTCACCTGGTCTCACTCAACCCAACAAGCTACCTTCTTAGATGTTGATCTCCGCCTCGAAGATGGCTACATCAGAACCTCCATACATATCAAACCTACTAACCGCCAGCAATACTTCCACTTCGACAACTGCCACCAGTTCCGTACCAAGAAATCCCTACCATTCAGCCTAGCCACCCATGGTAGTCGCATGTTCAGGGAGAAGCATTCACTCTCAAAATGTACCGAGGGTCTCACTACAGCCTTAACTGATTGTTATTATCCTCTCAACCTTGTACAAAAACAAATCTCCCGTGCCTTTTCTTTTCAGTTTCCCACCACCTCCCACAGACCAACCATCCGGCCCCTGAGGATCATTCCTCTCGCACATCAGTACAACCCAGGACTGGAGCAACTGAATTACATTCTCCACCAGGGTTTCAATTACCTCTCGTCATGCCCTGAAATGAGAAATGTAGAAATGTCTTGCTCACTATCCATCCCCCCCCCCCCCCCCCAGTGGTATTCTGTCATCCACTGAACCTACACAGTATACTTGTCCATCCTTACACAAAATCTGCTCCCAATCCCTTGCCACATGGCTCATACCCCTGTAATAGATCTAGATGCAATACACTCATTCATCCTCACACAAAATCTGCTCCCAATCCCTTGCCACATAGCTCATACCCCTGTAATAGATCCAGATGCAAGATCTGTTGCATACATTCTCCCACCATCACCTACTCCAGTCTGGTCACTCACATCACCTATCCCAACAAAGGCAGGGCTACCTGTGAAAACACTCATGTGGTGTACAAGCTAAGGTGCAACCACTGTGCTGCATTCTATGAAGGCATGACAACCAACAAGCTGTTTGTCCACATGAATAGCCACCGATAAACTATGGCCTAGAAACAACTGGATCACCCTGTTGCTGAATACACTGAAAACATGATATCCTTCATTTCAGTGACTGCTTCACAGCCTGTGCCATGTGGATCCTTCCCACCAACACCAGTTTTTCTGAATTGGGGAGGTGGGAGGTTTCCCTGGTATAACCCTACTGGCCCCAACTTTCGTTAGTCACTGTCCTCACCCATCCTCCCCTTCCCTGTTCCCATTACAGTACTGTACAGCCGTCATTCCACCATCACACCCAGTCTTTTTACTTCTCTCCTTTTCGCAACTCCCCCCCCCCCCCCCCCCCAAAAAAAAAATCCCTCCGGGCCAATCCCCTTGCCTTCGTCTAACCTGCAGCAGTTCACAGTCTGCCACCCCCACCATCCTATCCTTCCCCCTCCCTATCCCAGCCTCCTCCTTACCCCCACCCAGTTGTCAATCCCATCATGCACTGGTGCAGCTGCCTGCAGTGTGGTTTCAGTTTCCTGAGACTGCATTCATGTGTGTGAGTTGCGTTTGCATGTATGTGTGTGTGTGTGTGTGTGTGTGTGTGTGTGTGTGTGTGTGTGTGTGTGTATTGCTGATGAAGGCCTTAATGGCCAAATGTTTTAATTGTGACAGTCTTTTTGTTGTACCTATCTGCGACTTAGCATCCCCACTATATGGTGAGTAGCAACTTCCCTTCTCATAATATTATCTATATCTTAACTAACATAAAATCTTCATTCGATGAAAAATAGGTTGTGAAGTACAGATAAATGTTCTTTACATTCCACAGGTTCACTTAGAATGTTAATATTTCAAAAATGTAAAATCCCATCCCACATAGGAGTAACACTTATGATATAAGAGTTTAATTTCCTAGTAGCAACAAGGTCATTAGATCATCATCATCATCACCATCCCACATCATTCCATCTTATTTGGTGGGTCATCAAAGAAGACTTCTCCGCCAGTTATGGTCCTCAAACTTCTCTCCTCCTTCAGTGCTATTCCTGATATGTCCTCTGTTCGATGTCAGATTTCACCATATTCTTTTTTTTTTCTTTCTTTCTTCTTCTTCGCCTTCTTTTTCTTGTGCCTTTGTCTCATATCAGCACATGTTCAGCATAGTTATTAATGGATTTGGCATTATTAGTTGAAGAGGTGGTCAGATGCCTTTCCTGCCATCACCCTATTACCCTCTGGCATAGAACACACATATCTCAACTGTCTGTGTGTAGTGCTATTCATGTAAAAGCAAGTGAAAGTTTTCTAAATGTTTGTGAATCATGTAACTGGGACAGGATTTTAGTACCATCTGAATATTCACCTAATGAAAGTGGGAAACCGGCTAACAACTACATCCAGGCTGGCCAACGGACTGTCCCCCATCGTTAATCTACCTGGCAGATTCAATCTGGAGCTGGCGTACCTCCTTGTCCCAGAAGTGGTGCTCTAACATGCAAAATTACCTGGGCACGTTACTCTTGGGCCTTTATCTATTCCACATTACTACTGGTAGCTTGTTAGCATCTATGTGTCACATGTCAGTAGAAAATGCTGGACAAAATATGTAGGTCAGTTGATGGAGCGCATTTTACATGCACATGCACTCATGCACATGCACAAGCACACAGACAGACAGACACACACACTAGCCTCTGAACTCCTTTGGCATTATTGCGGAGCCACTGAGTCATCTGTCAAACTACCTGCCTCACTCTATCCCGCTACCGTCTCCTTGCCTCCTGCACCCTCCCTACCCCATTTCCACCTCCATTAGTCCACACAACCACTTCTAGTAATTGATAAGCAATAAGCAGTCATGCTGCAGCCACAGACGTGTACACTTAGGTGTCTGTGTGTGGGAATCTGTGTACTTTTTACTAGAAAAAGAGCAAAAGCTCAGAAGCTAATGTGAATACCATTTTCTGTTACATGTTTGTATATCCCACACACATCAGTCCACTATACGTGAGTGATTGCCTTTCCCTTGCATACGGTATAGGTAAATTTGCCATTTAAAATAGTAAATATAGATATTTCAGTATAATGAAAAAGGACAGTGGCTGCTCAGCAAATAGTGGAGATGCTGAGTCGCAAAAAGGCACACCAAAAAGACTGTCACACAATTAGCTTTCATCCAACAAGGCCTTTGTCAAAATTAGACAACATACACACACGCACAGACTCAAGCAAACACAACTCACACGCACATGACCACAGTCTCCAACAGCTAGAGCCAGAGACTGGTCATGTGCGTGTGAGTTGTGCTTGTGTGAGTGTGCGTATGTTGTCTAATTTTGACAAAGGCTTTGTTAGCTGAAAGCTAATTGTGTGAAAGTCTTCTTGTTGTGCCTTTCTACAACCCAGCATCTCTGCTGTATGGCGAGTAGCAACTAGCTTTATAGCTACACTCCTGGAAATTGAAATAAGAACACCGTGAATTCATTGTCCCAGGAAGGGGAAACTTTAATGACACATTCCTGGGGTCAGATACATCACATGATCACACTGACAGAACCACAGGCACATAGACACAGGCAACAGAGCATGCACAATGTCGGCACTAGTACAGTGTATATCCACCTTTCGCAGCAATGCAGGCTGCTATTCTCCCATGGAGACGATCGTAGAGATGCTGGATGTAGTCCTGTGGAACGGCTTGCCATGCCATTTCCACCTGGCGCCTCAGTTGGACCAGCGTTCGTGCTGGACGTGCAGACCGCGTGAGACGACGCTTCATCCAGTCCCAAACATGCTCAATGGGGGACAGATCCGGAGATCTTGCTGGCCAGGGTAGTTGACTTACACCTTCTAGAGCAGGTTGGGTGGCACGGGATACATGCGGACGTGCATTGTCCTGTTGGAACAGCAAGTTCCCTTGCCGGTCTAGGAATGGTAGAACGATGGGTTCGATGACGGTTTGGATGTACCGTGCACTATTCAGTGTCCCCTCGACGATCACCAGTGGTGTACGGCCAGTGTAGGAGATCGCTCCCCACACCATGATGCCCGGTGTTGGCCCTGTGTGCCTCGGTCGTATGCAGTCCTGATTGTGGCGCTCACCTGCACGGCGCCAAACACACATACGACCATCATTGGCACCAAGGCAGAAGCGACTCTCATCGCTGAAGACGACACGTCTCCATTCGTCCCTCCATTCACGCCTGTCGCGACACCACTGGAGGCGGGCTGCACGATGTTGGGGCGTGAGCGGAAGACGGCCTAACGGTGTGCGGGACCGTAGCCCAGCTTCATGGAGACGGTTGCGAATGGTCCTCGCCGATACCCCAGGAGCAACAGTGTCCCTAATTTGCTGGGAAGTGGCGGTGCGGTCCCCTACGGCACTGCGTAGGATCCTACGGTCTTGGCGTGCATCCGTGCGTCGCTGCGGTCCGGTCCCAGGTCGACGGGCACGTGCACCTTCCGCCGACCACTGGCGACAACATCGATGTACTGTGGAGACCTCACGCCCCACGTGTTGAGCAATTCGGCAGTGCGTCCACCCGGCCTCCCGCATGCCCACTGTACGCCCTCGCTCAAAGTCCGTCAACTGCACATACGGTTCACGTCCACGCTGTCGCGGCATGCTACCAGTGTTAAAGACTGCGATGGAGCTCCGTATGCCACGGAAAACTGGCTGACACTGACGGCGGCAGTGCACAAATGCTGCGCAGCTAGCGCCATTCGACGGCCAACACCGCGGTTCCTGGTGTGTCCGCTGTGCCGTGCGTGTGATCATTGCTTGTACAGCCCTCTCGCAGTGTCCGGAGCAAGTATGGTGGGTCTGACACACCGGTGTCAATGTGTTCTTTTTTCCATTTCCAGGAGTGTATATTGTTACATTTCATCCTGGATTTTCCATTGTTGGAAATACAGATGTTATGATTTTTTGTATAGTATGACGAATGATATGGTTGCAGTAGATGGTATTTACCTTAAGATGGTGAACTGCACTGCTGTAACTGGTCAGAAAGATACGAAGCCTAATACACATAGCTGAATGTATTATTATTTCACATTATTGCACATGTTCTTATTCATGTTTGTATACCTCCAGGTGTATCCTATCAATCATACCACACAACATTCACATTTACCCACTATCTAAATGATACTGCAACATCCTAGATGTAACATAAATGATAATTTGAAACAAAAGTATATTTAAACATCTATCGACTCCAAATAGTTTCCCAGATAAACCATTGTAAATATTTATTTGAATTATAAATGGTTCAGTTTTCTTATATTTTTTGTTTCATTACTATTATTTAGGGCACCAACTCAGTAGTGGATATACTACAGTTTGTTGACTTAATGTGGACAGTTGTGTGTATATTCATTTCCACCTCCCATATTTATTTGAAATTAAAGATCTATTCTTCTGAAACTAAGGAGTTAGGAAGATAGGAGATGCAATTAAGGAACAGAATGTAAATACTAGAATACGTCAAATGCTAACTCAAAAGTTTCTGACTGAATTAGTCTTCTCCATACACTGTGTCTCCTTTAGTATTTCTATGTTTCTCTGACAAGAGAAAACATAAGTATTGTTTTTATTTTACAAGAAACAACATTCTGTTTGCAGATATGGTGACTGACTTATTGCAAAGTATTATTTTTTTTTAATTTTTGACCCAATAACTTTTTAATTATCACTCATAACTTGTTTTGGCTTTCAAAGGCCATCTTCAGATGCTATGGGCAGCATTTGATGAAAACTGTTCATGCATTATAACACATAAGCACTTGTTCATCAAACACCGCCTGTAGCGTCTGAAGATGGGTTTTAAATGCCAAAGCTGGTTACAATTGTGCCATAAAAAAGTGAAAGAGTCAAAAATACAAAAATAATGCCTTATAAATTTTTGCCAGTACTTAATTGTACAATAAAATTACATTAAAATAGAAAGGTTAATCTTCCACAAACAATGACTGAAAGACTTACGACAACCAATCTCATCACTGACATCTGGACAATCCGGATCATGGTCACATCGGAAGTCACCAAGAATGCAATGACCTGAGTTACATCGGAAGTAATGATCACCAGAGCAAAGGCAATTTACTTCATCACTTGCATCGCCACAGTCATCCTTATTGTTGCATGTCTGGTTACGGAAGATGCACCTATTATTTCCACATTGGAAATAATCTTCGGGACAAGTGCGAAACTCTGTTGAAAGTTTAAAAAATTGGTTTTTGTTAGGTTATTATAATTATATTTGCTTTTATTGATACCATTATGTAATTGCTTTGCATTAAGCTAAAATAATTGGTAAAAGAACTACTAACCATTAGTGGCAGATTGAAACTGTGTCTAAGGAAAAAATCAAGCTGAATATCTGTTCTGGTCTGCCAGTGTTATTAAGCAGAGAGTTATCTGAGCACCTTCATGGCCTATAACATACATTCAGTCTCCATAAATTTCTCATCACTTATGTTATCACTTCAGAGCATAGGCCTTTACTTATTGAGAAACTGAAGCTGTGTCCATGGCTATGAAGTGCAGCACTTATTCATAATGGCTGGGCTGTTGACAGCAGTACACAGTTTAAACCTGCTGCTAATGGTTGATTTCAGTATTCACTTTATTCTTGACTGAAAGGCACATCATTCATATCAGAGAATATTTATTGTAAGCACAGAACAACAGAATTATCACAAAGTCCTTATATTATTCCCAAAAATTTGAAACATATCAACTGTTTGCATGGAAAAGGGTCACAAGAAATGTATGCAAAGTGAAGAAAAATTAAAAGTATACTACATTGTGAGTTTTTTACTTACCACACACGGCTGAGTCCTCATCAGATCCATCTTCACAATGAGGAACTTCATCACAAGTTAAATGAAATGGTATGCAGCCTCCAGAAGCACAACCAAACATGTTAGTGTTACATTCAGATTCTGTTACTAAGCAGCTGGCATTGTCAGCCTGCAGTTTCCGGCCAGAAAAACAACTGCATATGACAGACCCTGCCTCATTTAGATCACATTTGTCTTCACAACCACCATTCCTATTGCGGCAGGCATTAGATGTACCTGTTAAAATCACATATAGTTGTACTAAAACTGTATTCCTCACACATAAAATAAATCAGAGAAATATTGTATCTATAAGCTATACTGTATTTCCATGAGCAGAAGGCAACCCTGAGTTTAAGATGGCCTCTCTTTTTTTAAGAGGCTCCTTGAGAAAAATTTATTTTTACATATTTCGACTAATCAAATTTGCAAACTGTTTTATTGACATAAGCCAGTGACCTTGCCACAGTGGTAACAGCAGTTCCCATCAGATCACTGATGTTAAAGTGCTGTTGGACTTGGCTAGCACTTGGATGGGTGACTGTCCAGTGTACCAAACACTGTAGGGAAATGAGGTGCATGCACTCAGTCCTTGTGAGGACAATTGAAGAACTACTTGACTGGGAAGTGTTGGCTCCAGTCACGAAAACTGACAAGAGCCGGGACAGCGGTGTGCCCCTCAATATCTGCATTCAGTGATGCTTGTAGGGTGAGGATTACAGCAGTCGGTCAGTACCATTGGGCCTTTAAGGCAACCGGACGTAATTTAGATTTAGTTTTATTGACATGAAGTATCTGCCTAACAAGTTAACATTATACCTAACCTAAACATATGCCATTTATTAGTTGTCTGCATTTTGATAACAGAAGGAGAAAAAAAAATGATGAAAAGAGATGGTTTACGTTACTTTTTATCTTCACTACCTTTTCTGCTTACTATGCCTGTCATCTATGGTATCACTATTATTAATCATCATCATTGTCATAATAGCAGAGTTGTGAAATTTATATCTCTGTGGTCAAAAATATTTGGCTTTTTCTTTTATATAATTACAATTTCTGAGGTAGCAGTGGAAACTGAGAACACAGTTTCTTTTTCTGAGTACATAGCAGATTTTAGTTCTGTGCTGACATGAGAATGTTACAATGTCTCTCACTTCCAAACATATCATCTGCTCGCTACTCTCTTATTGGCTGTGTAAAACCAGTAATTGACGCACCCCCTTTCATTCCTGTCATACCTCACCTTGAGCGTTGCCAACATTGCTGGAAGAAACATGTAAGTGCACTCCCGGTCCCTATCCACGCTTCTACAATCTCCTGCAGAAATATATGCTATTGTTGAGCATGTGTCCACTTCAAACTACAAATGAATTCATGCAAACTGAAGTTTAAACATAGTAGATGTTCACAAAAAGCCAAAGTATGTGGTATATATTCCCATGGTTGGCAGCATGACATTTTTTGTCTACTCACCACTCCCTTCCCTGCTCTCATCTTCATTCTTCACTGTTCTCCCTTCGACCCTCCCATAGTGTTGTGCTTGAACAACTGTGAAGTATGAACTGCAATATCTTCTAGGATGCATATCATATGTAACAACAGAAACTAATACATAAATAAAAGATTGCTGTCATTATTTAATCCTATTCTCGAACTTTAATGATGTCTGTTAGCACTATTTTCATGATAGGTCTTACTGCCATAGTTTACTCTCATGACAACAATTAGTTACTTTAGTGTGATTTATTTTGTTTATTAGACATTTAATTCTGGATTAAATTTGATTTTTTATGTCATCTGAAGGTCACCATCTTGTTCTAAAGTTGATAAAAATTTTGTTAGTGTTTTTACCCAGTATTTTAATAGCGGTTCATAAACAGAAAGCAAATTTCTCTTTTGCCACCTACTTGCTAAATCATTATGGTCTCTCCTAGCCAAATAAAATATTGATGTGGGTTCAGAATCAAGTAATGCTTTTTGAAGGACATTTTCTCCTTTGAATGTTACTCTTACATAAAAAAATAGCATAAATGTTTGTGTCCGGTATGAATACATGTATGAGAACTTTATTACAAATCTGTTCAACTACAACATGAGCTTGTAAGATGATGGAATTTCATGCTATTTCCTCTTGTGTGAACAACAAATGTCAGATTTTAAGGAGAGAAACATTGTTGTAGGGGCTAGCTCACAGTACTCACATATCCCCTAGACTAGTACTGTTCAAGCAAAGTCAACACTGTGTGTAGTGCTTAGGCACAACAGGAAATTTGGAGTTTGTTCAAATGTATCTTTTGTCCAGCCCTACCTTTCTGAATTCTTCAAAATAAATCTACATGTGAGTTGAATATACAAAGATTTATGTAAGATGAACCCTACAGTAACCAAACAAACAATGCAAAAATGTTGGCCTCAGTAGCAATAGTTTAATCTTTGAATATGACAATCCTGTATTTTTAGAATGAAAAATTTGGGAAAGAAGATCTTCTTGTAATTGGTAAATACAGTAAGTCTTGAAAGTAAAAATTTAAAATCATTAAACTCTATTATAATGACTTTAGCGCCCAAAAGTCTGCACAGAATACAAATTTTAAATATCTTTGCTGCACTTTACTCATCAGCTACATCAAGACAATGAAGATATGAAAATATCATCAAGTGCAGTGTATGGCACTGCAGAAGCAAGAGACAAAATTTCGGAAACAATGGCTGCCCCACTTTGTGATATGACATCATCAAAACCTCAGTAGTGAAGCATTAAAGGTTGTATGGTTGGGAAATAACTATATCTTTAACACAATAAAATCAACTGACAATATTTTCTGCAGTTATATATTTCATGTAATTTTTACGGGTGTATTAACTGTGAATCTGAAGTAGTTTCTTAGAAATCACGAAAATTGTGAGTTCCAAGATGTAAATGGATGTGTACCAATCTTAAGTTCTGTTTGGAAAGTACATTCTGATTTATTGGTAAGAGAACAAACTGCCAAATGCTGCAAACATGGAAATAATATTTATCCATGAATCTTTGCAATGCCTGAATGTAAGCCTTCAATTGTAGTTCAAATATAAATGATTGGTAGTGGGTTTACTTCAAGATTATTCTCTAGTTTCTGCTCGCAACACATAATTTTAATTCATGGGGAATGTTGACAAAGTACAATTACACCATTACTTGTACATACAGGAGTTTTTTTATGCTATTGCACAATTATTTAATTCACACAATATGACAATAATTCACTTCACAGTGAGCAGTTGATTTTATATGCAATTTAGTACTACACTTATAGCTGGGCCAGGGCAGTTGCTAATATTATCATTTATGTTAGTTCCAAGTTATACATGCATTTAGGGATAAGCCACCACTTAATTTGTTTTCAAAAGGTATCTCCAGGCAACATTTTAACATAATTTGGTAGCAAATTATGAAAATCAGCTCCTTTGATGTAAGGACTTTCTGCTGTTAACTTCAACCTTCTATTACCATATGTAAAACTGTATTATGCCTTGCATCATTACTCTGAATGTGCATTTTTCTGTTTCTGACATTAGTGCCTTCTTTCACTAATGGAACAGTTTCAAACAATGGACAGCATAAAGTGTGAAAATATTAAATCCAGTAAACAGGTTTTGAGAAGATGTTCCTGGTTTCACTTTCACTTCATTCCTCAAGCCTCTCATTTACAGTAAGAGAACCCTTTTCATATTTGTTTTGCAGGTCCTGCCTCATGCTACAATTCCATAAGACCAGAAAAGACGTACATGGTTTGTCCATAAATTAATATCACCAATTGTATTCCGACACTCCTGCTGTTTTGTCTATCCACCAGGGCATGTTGGTAGGGTCTGCTAACTTCCCAATGCATCCAAGTTTCCTCCAAGCTCCTTGAGAATAAAGACATGTTCCTGCATGATCCTCCGCTTGGTGGTCCGGTTCCACCTGTGATGCAATGTTCACTTGAACAGCGTGTAATGGATCTGGGAGATGTGTTTATATACCAAATCTAATGAGGGAGGTTGTAAATGTTTTCTTATATTTTTGTCAGAATATTTTTTTTGAATTGTAATTTGCCTTATTTTATGCTAATTTGCTTATATGTTCGAGAGTGACAGCATACTGATTAATATTAGTAGATGTGACGAATAATATCAAAGAGACTGGTTACAAGTGAAAGCTTGTGTGTTGTGTGAAATGTCTTTGATGCTGGAGTCGTCTTTGACCGTAGTCAGTCAGCAGTGAACACTCGGTGTGTGACGGTGGAACAATGTACAGGTCCCTGTTATAATAATTTGCATGTGACCAGAAAAAATGAGTTATTTTATCTACTTTTTTATATAAACATCAAGAAGGAAGCATATTCGGAAAAATGGTATTTGAAGCACCAAAAATGCGGCAAACGCATTGAACCAGACATTTCCGCAGCCGACAAAACAGCATTATGGAATCATACTTTCACTAGACGACTGAAGCCAACACAAAAAAGTCAAATATCATCTTATAAACATCCACGGAAAAGTGAGTACTGTCATGAAATCTGCTAAATTCAAGTATATAAAAATAGTGAACATATTTCAAGCAGTACACAATCAAATTTTTCGTGAAACTTTGGAAGTCTATGGCCAAAACATTTCCAGTGATTGAGCAGGCATTTGGGAATAAATGTCTGTCACAATAGCTGGAACAAGACATTTTGGAAGGCCAAGATGGGTCGACAATGAAATTCATTCCAGATGTCCTTCAAAGCTGAAAGGTGACAATGGGACTCATGTGTTCGAAATTTTGAACAAGACGATGGAAGGAGTGTTTGTCTGATATTTAAGACTTTGCATATACCCAAAACCATCTTCCATGAGACTGTAACTGAAGAACTGCAGATGACAAAAGTGTGTACAAAACTTGACCCAAAAATTCTGACTACAGACCACAAGTCCACTGGGTCAGCATTTGTGAAGAACTTCTGGAATTGTACAGAAATGATGCTCCAATTTTGGACAATGTTTTACTCAACACCAGTTTTGAGTTTTTACATGACCCTGAAATAGAGAGACAGCCCCAAATGGCACAGATCACAGTCACCACACCATGAGAATGCTTATATGAACAGATCTAAAGTGAAGGTAATACTCATTGTCTTTTTTGCTGCTAGTGGTATAATCCACCACTAGTTTGTACCACCTACACAGACTGTCAATACTGCCTTTTATGTGAAAGTGATAAAAAAGGGCACTTGCATCAGACCACACATCACTGATTCTTGGAAGTTCCACAAAGACAATGTGCCTAAACCATGTCAGCTTGTTCTATATTTTTACATGTTTGCTTACTGGCGTGATCCATCTCTGTCTAGTCACAGGCTGGTGCTTTGGTCACCTGTTAGTTGACTCTTTGGTTGTAGTTTCTTGGGGCACATTGTTGACCACATGGGCAGGCAGTTGGTCGCCGTCACTGAGTGAGAGACAAGAGGCACATGTAACATATGGTGAGCTGTTCATGGAGCTTACGGATGCATGGTTGTCTAAGTGGCCAGGGGTTAGTAGAGTTGTGTCAGACGGCAGTACTTGGGCCTATTGTCAATGCAGTCAGTTTACCCTGGATTCAGAAGGCATAGTTGCTGATGTGGGTGCTGGGGTGCTTTTCATTTTCTGGTGCTGTCTGTTCTGCTCTTTGGGGGTAAGGTTACTTGATTGACATATGTGCTCCCATGTTGAAGTTACTCCCGCTACACTAGATTGCCTGTGGTTCTCCATCACTCTGTCTCAAGCATTAAATTTACCTTTTGTGCCTCTGTTTGAAATTATCTGACTGCCATAATCGATGTGTTTTAAAATTTCTTTTAATTGCAACTTGTTCAATGTCAGCTTATCTTGTCATTTGGGCCTGAAATCAATTGTGTCATATGTTCTAGGCCACCACATGTATTAGTGACCACTGAGGTCAACATTGAGTGTTATTTGTATTGGAAGTTGTTGTTTCCCTGACTGAGGTAATGACTATAAAACTGCCTATGGCCTTGGTGAGCAAACACTAGCAGTCCAGTAAATCTTGGCTCATTTGGGTAGTTAAGTTCCATAGCTCTGGCGAGATTTTCCCCCTTAAAAAAATTAATATTTATTGTTCTAAATACAATTACTATTGTAGTAGTTTGAGTGTTACCCCTCAAGATTTGCCTGTTGCCTTTTAAATTACTAAGTTTATGTGTTTGGGTAGCCCTGTGATTTCTTGGGTATTAGATTAACTTGTTGTAATATTTTATGTAAGATTAACTGGTTACTCCTCTTAGTAATTTTTATCATAATATTCTTCTTGCAATACATAAGGTTTGGTTGGAGCTTTGAGCCATCCTCGCACTGAGTTTCTTGATTGTTTTGAGTATTTTTATAAGTTCTATGAGTATTATGCATGAAATTATATGTCTGCTTGTTTGCTCTTGGCTATCTGAGCTGTTTGTTGCATTTGGAGGTGCTGCCCTGGCATGTTATCAGTCACCCACCAGTTCAGTGGGCATATCCTGTCCACATTGGCTGTGTACGTGCATGTGGGCAGTGCGCTGCTTCCCATCTCACTGTAGCCTCTGAGATGTGGCCTCCAAGCTTGCTGCGGCATTCCTCATATGTTGACATTCTATCTCGTAGCAATCGGCTGTTAATTTAACATGAAGGGTCCGTTATTCTAAACTGTCTTACTCAGAGCTGGCCAGCTGTATCTGCCCCTTCCATGTTTTACCTGTTTGAAGTCTGGTTTTAATGTAATAGTTTTAATATTAGTGTAATGCTCAATTTTTTTACATGGTATTTCATTATTTTCCATGGCAGTATCTCAATTAAGTCCAAGGAGCTTCTCTGATTATCAAATATTGGATATTTGCCTTGCACATGGTTCCTGTGCTTATTGCATAAAATAATAGTAACTAACAAGCCTCAGCTCGTCAGTTACTAGACTTGCATAATTTTATGTTACTACACTTCTTGTAATGATGATGAAAATGATGATGATGATTGGTTGCCTGGCCGCAGCCCACTGGAAGACTGGCTAGCCATTCTACGAATGCAACAGCAGCGACTTATGAACTGTATTGTTTCACTTGTATTAGGAGTTGTATATACTGAAGAGACTTCTTATTTAACTATCGCCAAGTGCTTGCGACATACCATTGTAAATTCCCAAAGTTGTCATTCATCTTACTGTAATAAAAATTCATTGATATGATTTGCTTGAATTGTTGTCAAGCAATCCTAGAAAGTAGGTTTCCTAGGCACCCCATATTAGATGAGTGGACAGAACAGAACATATACTATTATATAAAGACAAGTTACTGTTTGTCTTTGTTACCAAAAATCTTGAAAGTTATTGATTGATTAATCTCAAATTTTTATATGATACACTAATAAACATTCAACTGGACATAATGTAGGCTATGTATTTTTGTAAATGAGTATGTTGCATTTATGGCTTATCAGTTAATGCTTATACTACTATTACTACGGAATATGAAACTTTGTAATCCTACCCATTCACAGATTAAAAATATGCCAAATACCGCTGTTGAAATTACTATCCTCACAGATCCAGCAGCTTGAGAGGACTCTCTCATACCCTGGCAATGATCCCAACCAATTTGCCCATCCATTTGCAGCAACTTCAATTTTCTATCAAGGTTTTGTTTGCAATAACAATAAACAAGTCTCAGAGCCGCAGATGGGCAGAGAGAGGGGGCAGGAGGTGATGCACAAACAGAGAGGGGGGGGGGGGGGGGGGCAAGGAAAGATGGACAAAGAGAGAGGGAGGAGGAGATGGACGCAGAAGGGGGAGGGGGGGGGGGAGGGAGGAGAGGAATTATGAAGTATATCCAATTCCCTTAGATATTTATAACTTGCAATGCATTGCAGGATTTATTGTATACTGAATTTACTCGAATCTAAGCCACACTTGAATCTAAGCCGCACTCGAATCTAAGCCCCACCTGAAAAATAAGACTCAAAATCAGGGGAAAAAAAAATTCCCAAATCAGTTGCCATGCTTCATTTCTGACTGTATCACTATTCAGCATAAGAATAATAGGAATATAAACATGACATGATATTTATATTTCTCCGTGTTTGCTGTTGTCTCACTCTAGTTTCATAGTTTATTAGGCAGACAGGATTTAAATGAGATAGCAGCAAACACGAAAGAATACATGGCACAATGTTTACATTCTTCTACCTTTTCTTTTAATTTATTTACTGACGCAGAGGTTTTGACGCCAGTATTTATCTTTGTGCCTACCAAGCATGCCTGTGTAGTGCTATATATATTCGACAGCAAAAGTTAGTTGTGGCGGCACCTACCAACATTTTTCAGAACTTCCGCTTACTTTGCACTCAATTCTAAGCTGCAGGCAGTTTTTTGGATTACAAAAACTGGGAAAAAAGTGCGGCTCAGATTCAAGTAAATACGGTAAACACAAAAATTTATATCCAAGTTGTTACTCTTTAAGTGAGCTCTTGCCTTATCAAGAAAGTTTTGAACCCCTTCAGTAATGCTGACCTCACTGCCAACACAACAGACACTAGATGTGTCATCAGCATACAGTGATTAGATGCTTATTATCTACAGAACTTGACAAAACATGTACATAACATATGAATAGTACTGGATCTAATATTTATCTTTGTCACAAAAGAATTGCTTTTTTATAGCAGAACCTGTAAGAAAGAATATTACTATGTTAAAAATATCTATTTACAAACTAGATTCATGTTCTGCCATCTATTTTGGAAAAAATTTGAGGTTAAAGACAGATACACTTATATCATTCATAACTGTGACATTTCCAAAAGTCATCAGTTGATAATTCTGCCACAAGGCTAATGTTGCTGTTCAATTTGACTACTTTTACTGAATTACTCTATGATACAAGCAAGTGTAATTATACTTGTTGAACTGAAAACTCACAGTCATTTGTATCATTTGCAACTGCAATAATGCCCATTGGCCGAGGTACATCTCTCCTTAGCCATACTACATCATCTCCAGTGTATTTGTTAGCTCTAATGACAGCATGCAATACCCAGTCTGTCCAGAATATGTAATCCCCATACACAGCTATATCAAATGTGTGTTGAGGTTTTACCCTGCTTAAAACCTGTGAACAAACAATTCTGCTACACAAAAACATAGTATAAAATTGCATGAATGCAATACAAGAAAAGACAAAATTATAAGTGGCATTCAAAAAGAAACAAGCCGAAGGCATAATTACATAAACCAGTGCCTCAATGTTAGAAGTATTGACACTGTCCCACTGTGACACAAGGTGGTGAATGGCTGTCTCATAAAATTCCCAGGGCTGTGATGTTAACCAGTTCTGCACCTGCAGCTGGACGTTGTCGTCCGAGGTGAATCGTATGCCCCTCAGAACCTTATTAAGGGGACCAAAAATGGCGTAATCACTAGGAGGGTGGCCGAGAACCTACCATTTGAATTTCTGCAGGAGTGCCGCGACTATGTTGGCTGTACGAGACTTTGCGTTGTCATGGAGCAGAATCACCCAAAGTGTGAGATTGCCTGATCGTTTTGTTTTGATTGCTTGGTGAAGGGTGGCCCAGATTTGCAAGTAATGCTGGGTATTCACTGTTGTCCTGTGCTGCAGGAAGTGGATCAGAAGGGGCCCATCTTGGTCAAAGAAGAGTGTCAGCATAAGGACAAACGATTCACCTCAGATGACAACATCCAGTTGGATGTGGGGAACTGGTCAACATCACAGCCCTGGAAATTTTGACAGCTGTTCACTGCCTTGTGTCATAGTGGGACACGTGTCTCAACAGCCAGGGTCAATACTTCTAACATACAGGTACTGGTTCCTGTAATTATGCCTCTGGCTCATTTCTTTTTGAATGCCCCTTACACTTCTGAAATTATTACAGTATATAGTTCTTGTTCTTGGATTTCTCTTGCACATAAAATTGTTACAAAGAACATGTTTAATGAACATAGGTAATTTATCTACCAGCACTTTTAAAGAATTATGAATTATTAAACAAACCTCATTTCAAAATACTGCTTCCTATTTCATGCTCCTTTGGGATGAAGTGACACTCTTAATACACTAGGTAGTACCTTACAAGGCAGCACTGTAAATTAGACTATTACTGTAGGTATATCTACGTGCAAAACATAACATCAGACTCTCATTTTGCTCTACAGAATGAAGTTGCTCTTTACCACTCTGTTCGTGCCATCATAGTTTGCTCTTTCAATCTTGTCAAATCGTGCATCACTCCAGTACAGCTTCTGTGCCTTGTGGTCCAAGGCAAGAGCATTGGGCATCCGAATGTCTTTTGTAATGATTGATTCAAGACCTTGTCCATTTACAAAAGCCCTTTGTATCGATGGATTGTGCGAATTCCAGTTTGTCCAGTATATACGTCTGCAAAGAAGTGATGGCAGTCAGCACACAAAGAGAAGACTGACTTCATGGATTATTAGATTAGATTAGATTAGATTTACTTTCATTCCAATTGATCCGTAGTGAGGAGGTCCTCCTGGATGTGGAACATGTCAGAAAAACAACAATACATGACAAATATTTACAACTAAAACAAATAAGCTAATGTACCATTCCACAGGTCCCAAGTGGAATGATCGTCATTTTTAATGAACACTAAGAGTCATTTTACAAATACTAATGCACTGAATTTAAAATAAAAAACGTTTTTTATTTATTTATAAGGTAATAAACATGTAATACAACTACTGTAATACTTATTTACAATGAACACATTACTGCACTGAAATGGTGCAGAAGTTAGATTATACTTACACACACACACACACACACAAATTTTCAGTGAACACATTACTGCACTGAAATTGTGCAGAAGTTATGTTGTACTTATACACAAATCAGTTGGTTTTACTAAGAAATTCATCAATGGAGTAGAAGGAGTTGGCCACCAATAAATCCTTTAGGCTTCTCTTATTATTGCTATTATGAAGAGTACACAAATGCTACTTCAAAATTTCTATAAAAGAAATTTAGAAAACCACTGACAGTAAATACTTACGCTTCACAGCTGTCTACATCAATGCCTCTAGGTTTATCTGTCTGCTCTAATTTAATTACTGTTTTGATAACATTGTTTGTTAGATTGATCTTGCTAATAGTTGGATCATTGTTACAAGTCCAGTATAGCATGTTGTCAAATGCCTCATATGCCAGGCCTTCAACTAACCCCTGACCTGAAGAAAAATTAAAGTGAAACACTGAATTCGAGAATGAATACAAGGGAGAAATAATAATAATAATAATAATAATAATAATAATAATGCATTGCAACATCCATAATTCAAGAAAAAACAATCGTGGAAAACTGTGAGGCAAAGATATTGACATATACTACAAAGAACCCTTAACTCTGCCATAAAATGTGTACTATGTCTCTTGACACTAAAGCTAACTTTTTGTGTCTGTGTTTGCTTTTAAATAAATGTGTTTTGGAAAAGGAATCTGCCTTGAACAACACAATTTTCTTCTTTTTCGACCCAGACATGTTTGAGTGAATAGCGTAGATTGTTCACATAATGAGAATATTATAAAAGGACACATAGCTAATGAAAAGGACACATAGCTACTCACCATACAGTGGAGATGTTGAGTTGCACACAGGCACAATAAAAGACTAAACAAGTAAGCTTTCGAACAAAAGGCCTTCTTCCAAAATAGACAACACACATACACATTCATGCAAACACAGCTCTCACACAGATGATCACTGTCTCTATTTGATTTTGCATATGTTGTTCAGCTACATGATCAACAGTATGTACGATTGAGGTACATAATTTGGTAATACAACATGAATAAAGTAACCACTCTCCCAAACCTATAGTATTATTATGCAACGTTTTACTTGTTATTTGACAGATAACAAAGAGAAGCCACTGAAATTTCACTGAAACGTATATAGGTGAAGAAATTAAAAGATGTTTGCTAAAGACAGAATGCTTTTCCAAACCATATTTATGTGTAATATTTAGAAACTTCCTGACAGAATGAAACTTTGTCCCAGCTCAGAACTAAAATCCGGCTACTTCTTACAGACTGAGCTATCTATGCACAACTCACAACAGCCCCTCACAGCCTCATTCCTGCCAGTACCTCTTTCCTACTTCATAGAAGTCCAGTCACATAACCTGCTGAACCAGCATTGCCTGTGAATGGTTGGGTTCTGGTTTGTAGTCCAGATCAGGCACACAGACTTAATCTATTAGGAATTTTCATATTGTAATATTAATTAATCTGGTAGATCATAGAGTTATCTCTGACCATCTTATCTTTCTCAGTGTTACTTTTATCTTCTATCAGAAGATAAATAAAGTGTGGTGGGTAAACAGAGGATGTTCAAAAAAGCAGAAAAAAATTTGCTTGATGCCTTCCTGAAAGACAATCTCCAATCGTTCCAAGCTAACATTATAACTGTAGACCAGATGTGGCTTGAATTGAAAGAATGAGTATTGACAGCAGTTGGGTGATTTATACCAAATAAATTGACAAACGATGGAGCTGATCCCCCATGGTACACAAAACAGGATATAACAGTGTTGCAGAAACAATGAAAAAAGCGTGCCAAATTTAAACAAATGCAGAACCCCGAAACTGGCAATCTTTTACAGAAGCTTGAAATTTAGCTCAGACTTCAATCTGAGATGCTTATAATAAAACTTCCTGGCAGATTAAAACTGTGTGGCTGACCGAGACTCGAACTCGGGACCTTTGCCTTTCGCGGGCAAGTGCTCTACCAACTGAGCTACCGAAGCACGACTCACGCCCGGTACTCACAGCTTTACTTCTGCCAGTACCTCGTCCCCTACCTTCCAAACTTTACAGAAGCTCTCCTGCGAACCTTGCAGAACTAGCACTCCTGAAAGAAAGGATATTGCGGAGACATGGTTTAGCCTCAGCCTGGGGGATGTTTCCAGAATGAGATTTTCACTCTGCAGCGGAGTGTGCGCTGATATGAAACTTCCTGGCAGATTAAAACTGTGTGCCCGACCGAGACTCAAACTCGGGACCTTTGCCTTTCGCGGGCAAGTGTTCTACCATCTGAGCTACCGAAGCACAACTCACGCCCGGTACTCACAGCATCACTTCTGCCAGTATCTCCTCTCCTACCTTCCAAACTTTACAGAAGCTCTCCTGCGAGCCTTGCAGAACTAGCACTCCTGAAAGAAAGGATATTGCGGAGACATGGCTTAGCCACAGCCTGGGGGATGTTTCCAGTTTCATTCCGGATGCTTATAATAGTTTCCATGATGAAACGGTGCCTCAAAACCTGGGAGAAAATCCAAAGAGATGCTGGTTGTATGCAGTGTATGCTAGTGGAAAGACATAATCAGTGCCTATCCGGGGCAATAGCAATGGAAATACTATTGATGACAGTGCTGCTAAAGCAGAGGTGCTAACACAGCACTCCAAAATTTCTTCAACAGATGGGATGAAGTTAATATTCCAGATTCGAATCAAGAACAGCTGCCAACATGGGTAACTTACAAGATGATATCCTCGGCATACTGAAGTGACTTAGATCACTTAATAAATGCAAGTCTTCAAGTCCACATTGTATATCTATTAGGTTCTTTCCAGAGTATACTGATGTAATAGCTTCATACTTAAGAATCGTATACAACTGCTTGCTCGATGAAACATCTGTACCCACAGACTGGAAAGTTGCACATGTTACTCCAATATTCCAGAAAGGCTATAGGAGTAATCCCCTAAATTACAGGTCCATATCATTAATACTAAATTGCTGGCCCATATCATTAACATCAATATGCAGCTGGATTTTGGAACATATATTGTGTTCAAACATTATAAATTACCTTGCCTATTGACACAAAATCAACAAAGATTTCAAAAACATCATTCTTGTGAAACACAACTAGCTCTTTTCTCACATAAAGTTTTGAGTACTACCAACAAGTGATTTCAAATTGATTGCATATTTCTAGATTTCTAGAAGGCTTTTGACACCATACCTCACAAGCAGCCTGTGTGCTTATGGAATATCATCTTATTATGTGACTGGATCCATGATCTCCTGTCAGAGAGGTCACAATTCGTAGCAACTGACGGAAAGTCTTCAACTAAAACAGATATTATTTCTGGCATTCCCCAAGGTAGTGTTATATGCCCTCTGCTGTTCCTTATCAATATGAGACAATCTGAGCAGCTGTCTTAGGTTATTTGCAGATACTGCTGTCATTTATCGTCTAATAAAGTCATTAGAAGATCAAAACCAATTGCAAAACAGTTTAGATAAGATACCTGTATGGTGTGAATATTGACAACTGACTCTCAATAATGAAAAGTGTGAGGTCTTCCTCATAAGTGGATTCCAAGGAATCCATTACACTTTAGTTACACAATACATCAGTCAAATATGAAGGCTGTAAATTCAACTAAATATCTAGGAATTCCAATTGCATACTACTTAAATAGGAAAGAATACACAGAAAATGTTGTGGGGAAAGTAAAGCAAAGATTGCATTTTATCGGCAGAACACTTAGCAGATGCAACAGATTTACTAAAGAGACTACGCGTACTTGTCATCTTTTGACATGCTGCTGTGCAGTGTGGGATCTTTTCCAGGTAGGATTGATGGAGAACATCAAGAAAGTTCACAGAAGGGTAGCAAGCTTTGTATTATTGAGAAAAAGAGAACAAGTGTCACAGACATGATACAGTATTTCGGGTGGAAATCATTAAAACAAAAGGTGTTTCTCATTGTGGTGTCATTTTCTCACAAAATTTCAATCATTACTCTTCTCCTTTGAATGCGAAAATATTTTGCTGAGGCTGATCTGCTTAGGGAGAAACAATAACCATAAAAAAATAAGGGAAATCGGAGTCTGCACAGAAAGAATATAGTTGTTCATTTTTTCTCATGTGCTGGTCAAGAGTGGGACAATAGAGAATTAGTGTGAACCCTCTGACGGCACTTAAGTGTGATTTGCAGAGTAGCCATGTAGATGTAGACGTAATGTAGATTTCTTATCTTTGTGCCATAATCAAAGACACTTTGTAAAATAATAATAGAAATTTCTGGATGGAGCAATATGTAAAATAAGGAAAAGTCAGTCACTCACCTTTAGTGAATCGGTCAGTGGAGCACAGTAATACATAACAGAAAAGAGCATTCATGCTAGTTTTTCAGCACTAGCTCTTTTCCAGCAATAGTACACACCTTCACACACACAACCTCACAGGTGCTGTGTCTGTGTGGTTGTGTGTGTGGATGTGTGTACTACTGCTGGAGAAGATCTAGTGCTTGAAAGCTAGTGTGAGCGCTGTTTTCTATTATATGTTACTGTGCTCCACACAGTGGTTGCCTTTTCTTTTATTTTACACTTTGTGAAATGATACTCTTGTGCTGTACATATGATTACTCCTTTACAGCTCATTATATTCTATGCAAAAATATGCTTAATATGGCATTTATCATACTTACTGCTTACAATGACTGTATGATTCGTTCCATTGAAGTAAACTGAATTAATGCTCCCTTTATGAATATCAGAGTAAAATATCTTCTTTCTATTGTAATCAAAAGATAATCCTATAGCATTGTGCATATAATCTTGTGACTGAATGCTTGGAAATGGAGCATTCAAGTTGCTTTCATCAAACATATGAATACTGTCAATTCGTACAACACGTGAGTACACTAAAAAGCTGTCATAATCTGAAAAGAAAAATACGTATTAGTATGATGGAAACATATAAGAAAAATCAGGAGTATGGTACATATCTTCACTTTAGTTCACTGGTATACATTTAACAGAATAAAACTTTTTCACATAGAATGCAAGGATTTCAAATAAATCTTTCTTGGAAGTAAGCAAATACACAAGTCAGTACAATTTCCATTTCAACTGTTACCTGTTAAAAATTGATACAGAAAAAAAAAAAAAAAAAAAAAAAAAAAAAAGAATTAATGAGGAAAGGTAATCACCCATGCGTAACATACACAACATAAGGGTTATATTTAAGGGTATTATTTTCTGCTACTATGAAGTATTATTTAGGGTGAAAATGAAGAAAGCTCTTCTTTATAATGAAATGCCAACTCTGGTAAATGACTGTACTGAAACGTTTCTTACTGTAGAAAAAATGACATACTGTTCATGGTGATTAAACGATAAACTGATTACATTCTTTTATATCTTTTGTGACATAATCACAATGCTGCAAATGGTTTCAAACAACCAGTGATGATATTCAGACTGAATATGATCACTGGCTGACTGAAACCAATAACGGCATTCTGTCATAAAAAATATTAAAAAAACAAGAACATGGGTCTACTGAATACAAGATGTTGTTAAACTGTTAAGTTTTATACAAAGTAATTCTTCAAAGCTAACACACACACACACACACACACACACACACACACACACACACAAACACACCACAGTGTCCTGGGACTGTGCTTCAAATGACATGAGTAGCAATAATGACTGAAGTGGGGTGGGATGACATGAGGAATGGCAGTGAAAGCGGTTAGGAAAGAATTTGCCAGGGTAGAGGGACCTTGTAGTCAGGTACACGTAATACACTGAAGAGCCAAAGAAACTGGTACACCTGCCTAATACTGTGTAGGGCCCCTGGAAGCATGTAGAAATGCCGCAACACAATATGGCGTGTACTCAAGTAATGTCTGAAGAAGTTCTGTAGGGAATTGACACCGTGAATCCTGCAGGACTCTCCATAAATCCGTAACAGTATGAGGGGTTGGAGATCTCTTCTGAACAGCATGTTGCAATGCATCCCAAATATGTTGAATAATGTTCATGTCGGAAGAGTTTGGTGGAGAGCATAAGTGTTTAAACTGAGAAGAGCATTCCTGGAACCACTCTGTAGCAATTCTGGATGTATGGAGTGTCACATTGTCCTGCTGGAATTGCCCAAGTCTGTTGGAATGCACAATGGCCATGAATGGATGTAGGCGATCAGACAGGATGCTTTGGTACGTGTCAGCTGTCGGCATCGTATTGGGGGTCCCATGTCACTCTAACTGCACATGCCCCACATATTACAGAGCCTCCACCAACTTGAACAGTCCCCTGCTGACATGCAGGGTCCATGGCCTCATGAGGTTGTTTCCACACCCCTACACTTACATCTGCTTGATGCAATTTGAAATGAGACTTGTCCTACAAGGCAACACGTTTCCAGTCATCAACAGCCCAATGTCAGTGTTGGCGGCCCCAGGTGAGGCATAAAGCTTTATGTTGTGCAGTCATCAAGGGTACACGAGTGGGCCTTCAGCTCCAAAAGCCCATATCAATGATGTTTTGTTGAATGATTCACACATTGGCAATTGTTGATGGCCCAGCATTGAAATCTGCAGCAATTTGTGGAAGGTTGCTCTTCTGTCACACTGAACAATTTTTTTCAATTGTTGTCGGTCCCGTTCTTGCAGGACCTTTTTCTGGTCACAGCGATGTTGGAGATTTGATGTTTTGTGGGATTCCTGATATCCACGGTACACTCATGAAATGGTGTACAGGTAAATCCTCACTTCATCACTACCTCAGAGATGCTGTGACCCATAGCTCATGTGCCAACTATAACATCATGTTCAAATTCACTTAAATCTTGATAACCTGGCATTGTAGCAGCAGTAACTGAGCTAACAACTGTGCCAGGCACTTGTTTCTTATATAGGTGTTGCTGACCGCAGCGCCATATTCTACCATTTACATCTCTCTGCATTTGAATAGGCATGCTTAAACCAGTTTCTTTGGCACTTCAGTCAATGTCAAATTTTATGATTGCTCTGATGTACAATATTAACCAGTCACTGAAATTTGAATGAAGCATGTATTTTACTGCTGTTGTTTGTTGTTAACTGTTTTCTTCCTGGTGATGTGTGACTCTAGTAGCCTAACAGTTGTCTTATTCATTTCAGTGAATATACAACTGCACCTTGTAATAGAACTAGTTATGGAGTACTTAATGAATGCTTTGACACCACTAAAAGTTTAGCAGATTGTATATTACCTGATTCACAATATGTAATGGATAAAAGTTAGAAAGTATGGTTTTTCTTAATTTCTATCAGCAAATTAAAATGTATGATTCACTTATATACTGAATAAACATCATTAACATTATTTCAGATCATTTAACTGTAATTAACATTAAGTTATAATTAGTTAGAAAACCTGATGTTGTGAATTAGCATACTGTCGTAAATTTCATAAAATTTATAATTTCATTTTTAAGATTGCATTATTATATTCCTGTAGAAATTTTAGGAGAAATATCTATGTTGTAATTAAACCAACAATTAATTAGAAAAATTCATAAATTTCAATTCACCTACAGACTTTTTTGAATATTTATCAGTCATCTGATGTATTTAACATGACTTGTGCACTTTATGTATCATGTCAATAATGAAAAACCAATTAGATCAGTAGTAATTAACTTTTTCACTAGCAATGCTTGAACATTCTGATGTAAACACTATTGATTTTCAGTCATTTTGGTACTATGAAATTATCATACAGAACTTTAACATAAAATTCTGTTTTGGCATTTCTTACTGTACCTTAGTAGTTGTTAGGAATAAAATCCAACATGCAATAAGATGTAACTAATGATTTTACAATAGCTAATGTAAGTTTTTGTAACATGATAAACAAATCTCCTCACACAAAGGTCAAAAGAACAATAATTATAAATGTACCTAGAATGAATGATCATTTATTGTCTTTAAAACTGTACTAACAGTTGCCTGTAACAGTTGCTGTTTTGTCAGTCATGTTGATAGAAGACAGTTTATGTGTGAACATCTTTGTAAATGCTCATGGAAAATACATCTGTGGTTAAAAGGATACATCAGTGTATTAGAAAATATTATTTCAATATCTAAGGCAAATCTATGATGTACATCCCCTAATGGACTTTACTGGTAGAGGAGATTCAACAGTCCAAAACTAAGTATTGCACTGCAAAAAACTGCATCACTCTCATCCTACAATGAAGCTTTCACAATGAGAAGTATTTTAAGGGGGAACTGCAGTTAAGCAACATTAAAACCTCCATGAAAATTTTGATAATAATTTTAAATAAAAATATCTTCAAGCTTCTTATTATTCATAAGAACCACTTCATTCAAAACATGTCAAAGGACATTAGAAGATCCATTCTTTTGTGATTCTGTATTACATGGTTTTAATAAATAATGCAAATGACTTTAATGTTTTAGGTTTTATTCTACATGCTTGATGATCTGCTGTCTGTGTGTCTTTGGAGTGAAAAGTAAATCAATCCTTCTAAATAGGACAGTTTTGGAGTTGAGTGGGTGATCTCTTACAATGTATTTTCTTTCTCAGGATTGTTAATTCTGAGGAAGATGCAAGAGTAGTTTCAAGAATCTGAAACTAATATTTCAGGTTAATTCAGCAAGCCTACGCCCCAACTCCCCTGCCCCCTCCACAACCAAAATGGGGGGGGGGGGGGAATACTATACCTCTTGGATTTGTCACTCTGTTATATTGTGTAAGTATCACAATATTTCATTGAAGCAATTGTTTGACATCTCCAGGTGTTGCAGCAATTACTGCTGCAAAACACAAGTAGAGATATTCACGTGGTGGCATCTAAATCTGACAGAGCTTGAACAGGAATTATTCATGCACGAAAAATTTCTTACACTTTGATGAAAATACTGCTCATTGTGGCCTCTGTCAGGAGCAGAAGATAAGCCTATCTACATGTGCACCATGGGCAGAGATTGTGCTGACGTACAGTGAAGTGCTTATATGCACAGCAGACAATCAAATCAATACGGATACAGGATTTGAATTGGAATGCAATGCTAGCTGCTCTTAAATTCAAATGGGGAAACATGAATCTCCACTTACAGGTCTGACACAGTGCATTACCTGGTTTTTATTCAGCTTTTAACTACGGTAACTTCGGCAGCACAGTCACTGCCGACAGCACATGCACAGAAGGCCTCTCTTTTCCTCCCCGCAAGGAGGCACTATGAGCACTATTTTTGACCAACTATGAAAGCTTTTCAGTTTCTATGTGATTCTTGCTTCTGGCCTCAATAATTTGGATGCTGCCATACCAATATTCCTGCTCACACCATGCAGGAGTAGCTATCACAGGCACCTTACGATCTCTTAACAGTTTGTTTGATGAAATATTATGAGACTTACAAAATGTTACCTGGTGTCAAATGCAACAAGAGTATACATAGATCCCCTGGGAAAACCTGAAAAGTTAAATGTGAAAACTATTTCACTATGTCTGCTTCATATTCACACAATATGGTTCCTCCAGCAATACTATGGTCAAAAATGAGGTATTTCAAAATGCCAGTCAATGCTAAAACAGAATGGTGGGTTGTGTAGTCATACTTAAGTAAAATAGTTTGCAGCAAAACACAAAGATAGTTTGATAACAAAGCACTTACGAATCTAATGCTAATAATATTCACTACATTTACAATAGCCAACAAGAAAAAGTGGAAAAAACAAACACAGTGGGTAGATAGGGTTTTTCTATCCTATAAGTCGTCCTCAGTACTAAAATAATATAAAATCAATAAACTAGCATGGATCATTGCGTGGTGGAGACTTAGATATGGAACTTACATTCTTTGGTATAGACAAGTTTACTTGATTTTGAACATGTTGTCACTGAAACTACAGGAAATAGTAGGATTATCACAGTAACCAATTAATATACTGTGATTAAAATTCTGTAAAACAGAGTCGATCACAACAGATGTTTATTTTGGTTGGCAACTGGTTTCAGTCTATCATTTACATCATCTTCAGACTGTAAGCACCATGACCCAGCTGCTATAATGGTGCTGGTCCTGAAGATGGTCTCAATCACAGATCAAAACTGTTTGCCAACCAAAATAAACATCTGTTGTGATCGAGATTATTTTACTGAATTTTAATATTCCACACTGATTGCTATTCATTCTCTGTGAAAGAATGTTTTCTAAAATTTTAATATACCTTCACAAGTTTTTCCATCTGCAGAAACTTTACCATGTGCACATGCACAAACTGGATGTGTACCATTAAACAAACAAAGTTCGGCACATCCTCCATTATTTTCAGCACATGGATTTGTTCCCTGCTGCTTATATTTTGAAAAAACTTCAATATCCTTTAGTGAATCACCAAGCCCACGCATCAGCACTGTGTAATCTGAAAGATTTGATGCTTGTGCTGATTTGACACTACCACCTTCATGTGTTCTGGAAAGAAAATGAATTTCATTAGATAATGTACACAAAAATAAGATAATATATTTAATATTGAGAATTTCCTTAGTATAATTAAAGCACAATATTGCCAAATAATTAACACAGAAGATAAAGAAGTTCACACCAAAAACTTTAATTATCATTAGAAGTTAACACAATCACACAAACATGATTTTAAAAGCTGCTTCTCCCTGTTATAGTTTTTAGAGACAAGATATGCACACTGTAACAATAAAAGATGATGTGACTTACCAAATGAAAGTGCTGGCAGGTCGACAGACACACAAACAAACACAAACATACACACAAAATTCAAGCTTTCGCAACAAACTGTTGCCTCATCAGGAAAGAGGGAAGGAGAGGGAAAGACAAAAGGATGTGAGTTTTAAGGGAGAGGGTAAGGAGTCATTCCAATCCCGGGAGCGGAAAGACTTACCTTAGGGGGAAAAAAGGATGGGTATACACTCGCAAACACACACATATCCATCCACACATATACAGACACAAGCATGTCTATTGTCGGTAAGTCACCTCATCTTTGTTTTTATATATAATTTTTCCCACGTGAAGTTTCCTTCTATATATATATATATATATATATATATATATATATATATATATATATATATATATATATATATATATATATATATATATATATATATATAGTAGAGGGAAACATTCCACGTGGGAAAAATATATCTAAAAAGAAAGATGATGAAACTTACCAAACAAAAGCGCTGGCAGGTCGATAGACACACAAACAAACACAAACATACACACAAAATTCTAGCTTTCGCAACCAATGGTTGCCTCGTCAGGAAAGAGGGAAGGAGAAGGAAAGACAAAAGGATATGGGTTTTAAGGGAGAGGGTAAGGAGTCATTCCAATCCCGGGAGCGGAAAGACTTACCTTAGGGGGAAAAAAGGACAGGTATACACTCGCACACACACACATATCCATCCACACATACACAAACACAAGCAGACATTTGTAAAGGCAAAGAGTTTGGGCCCAAACTCTTTGCCTTTACAAATGTCTGCTTGTGTCTGTGTATGTGTGGATGGATATGTGTGTGTGTGCGAGTGTATACCTGTCCTTTTTTCCCCCTAAGGTAAGTCTTTCCGCTCCCAGGATTGGAATGACTCCTTACCCTCTCCCTTAAAACCCATATCCTTTTGTCTTTCCTTCTCCTTCCCTCTTTCCTGACGAGGCAACCATTGGTTGCGAAAGCTAGAATTTTGTGTGTATGTTTGTGTTTGTTTGTGTGTCTATCGACCTGCCAGCGCTTTTGTTTGGTAAGTTTCATCATCTTTCTTTTTATATATATATATATATATATATATATATATATATAATGGAAGGAAACATTCCACGTGGGAATATATATATATATATATATATATATATATATATATATATATAATGGAAGGAAACATTCCACGTGGGAAAAATTATATATAAAAACAAAGATGAGGTGACTTACCGAACAAAAGCGCTGGCAGGTCGATAGACACACAAACAAACACAAACATACACACAAAATTCAAGCTTTCGCAACAAACTGTTGCCTCATCAGGAAAGAGGGAAGGAGAGGGGAAGACGAAAGGATGTGGGTTTTAAGGGAGAGGGTAAGGAGTCATTCCAATCCCGGGAGCGGAAAGACTTACCTTAGGGGGAAGAAAGGACGGGTATACACTCGCACACACACACACATATCCATCCACACATATACAGACACAAGCAGACATATTTAAAGACAAAGAGTTTGGGCAGAGATGTCAGTCGAGGCAGAAGTGCAGAGGCAAAGATGTTGTTGAATGACAGGTGAGGTATGAGTGGCGGCAACTTGAAATTAGCGGAGATTGAGGCCTGGTGGATAACGGGAAGAGAGGATATATTGAAGAGCAAGTTCCCATCTCCGGAGTTCGGATAGGTTGGTGTTAGTGGGAAGTATCCAGATATATATATAGCCTTATAAATTTGCAAAACACAATCTAAACAAAATACTGTGTCTTTGAGAGTGCTATAAATACTGTTGTTGACAATCTTCAAGTAAATTAGTAGTGTTGTGTTGTATGGGATAAAAATATCATAAAAAGTGCATATTTCTTCTTGTTCCAGCAGACATATTTTTAGGCTTAGTTTCACACACAATAAATGATAGCAAATTATTATATAATTTTGTTTTGTGGCTACATGTTAACATTTTATAAAAACTGATTATCCTTGTTTGACAAGTGTGGACCTTGAAACAGGTTAATTAAACTTGGAGCTTTTTCCAAACATTCTGAATTGTGGTTCCCTTGGCACGTTTTCAGTGGGAAAGATAATGGTACACTTAAACAGTACATTTGTGGCTCCAGGCGAAGTTACAATATGTTAAATTTGAATTACACCTCTTAAAGCAACAAGAGCTGAGAAAAAATTAAGAAGCAAAAGGTGAATGGGAGCTAATAAGTTATTAGCATATCTGAACTTTAGTTTACCAACAGATTTTGTTTGTCATGAGTTCTGGAGGAGGATGAGCATCATATAGATGTAGAGAATATAGGATGCAGCAACCAATGGCACTAATTGTAAAAATAAACTGGTAGAGAAGCAGCACAGGAAAAGACGAGTTTTGCTGCCAGTCAGAATTCATGGTGGTGGCGGCAGGCTCAGTGTACCAGTTTGTAAAACTTAACACTGGTATCAGACAGGTAATGTCACTTGTGATATATGTGTATGTATTTTAGAAAAGAGGACAATAAGCTGGTAGTTGTGGAAGCTCTAAAAAGCATTATGGCTATTGGGGTCAGGTGAAATATCTCTTTTTCATTAAATTCAGTTGGTTAATTCAACGTTGCAGAAAATTAAACTGACCGACTGCAAATAAAACCTAGCAAGTTTTAAATCTCTGTCAAGGTTTCAATGCTTCTGCTATTCAGTGAGTGGTCTTCTTTACGCCTAAAACATTTACATTATGGAATATTTTTGGGAAAGAGATGAGGAAAGTACCCATAGAAAATATCACTCTTCCCATTAAAGAGAAAGCAAACATTACAGAAGACAGTTTATGTGCAAAGATATTTACAAAGGATGCATTCTAAAAGCAGATGAGAAAACTGATTCTGGTGATTCAAAACATACAACAAAACAATCCATGAAGAAATAATGCACAGAAAACTTGGTGAAATAAAAGTTTCAGAAGGTGAAATTGTAAATACTGATGACAGGCTCATTTAAACCAGAAAAAAACTACGGTTAGCTTGTGTGGCTGTTAGTTACTTCCTCAGAGAGGAAAGATGAAAAGGTCAGAGAAGGCTGAAAAGTAGTGATGGGTCATTCAAATCCAAAGTTGAGAGATACAACAGGTGAACCTGGAGATCTGACAGACCTGCTCCTCCTTTTCTAATTTCTTCAACCTATCACTCTTTCCCCTGTGAGAAAGGAACAAACCATCCCAAAGCCAAGGATAGATTCCAGGCTTTAGGAATCAGAGACCCTTTGGCTGCACTGAGACTGCTACAACCACAACTGTTCCTGTATTTACAGGGTGTATACGCGGACAAGGAGAAAAAATTCCCGGATTTGTCACACGTTTGTTCCAGGTTAAAAATACGCTTTCTCCTGGGTGAAAACAAACTTTTTCACTCTTTACTGAAAGTATATTTTCTCTCGGAACTGTATAACTTATCAGTCCTTTGAATGGTTATGGTTTTCTACACGGGCGTAGAATTTCCTGGTGCTTTAGAAAACTAAACACAGGGAAAAGAACATGTTTTGGAAAGATCTTTGATGTGCAGCAACATGTATGCTGCATATTTTTGTATTACAAAAGTATACATTTGAATTCCACCAAACATTGCATGTTACTTTCCGAAGCACTGAAATCGAGATTGCGACGCATATTTGTAAGTGAGTCATAGCTCATGTCACTTGATCTCGCCAGCTGATGACAGCGGGTATTCAGAGCTTAGGACACGTGATGTGGTCAGCGAATAGCAACATCACTGTTAGGTAGTGTGAACATACAAACAGAAAAAGTTAATGGTTTAAATTAATATACATAGTGTTGCTACAAGAAAAGCAAAGCTTTCACATATAATATTGGTCTGTAAGATTAATACGCTGCAAGAGAAGATAAGCTTTCACATATACTGTTGTCTTTCATTTGCGTATTACAATTTAAGATATATGACACAAATGTGCCAGTAAAATTTTTAATAACGACATAAATGTCTGATCTTCTGGGCTCAAAATTCATCTAAATGGCTCATTATCAAAGAGTTGATTCTTAAATGAGAGTCAAACGCTCTGTGATTTAAGAAATTCATTGTACATTCTCGCACATAGTTCAACCTGCGTAAAAGGAAATTTACTTTAATGGTAACGCTTTTCAAACCACTATTCAGAATATTTTTCCGCAACCTGTTACAAATGGGTTCGTTTCTGCAGTTGCCAGAGAGCGCCAGATGACAGGCATCACCACACTTGAGCAGCCATTTTGTAATTACAGAACATAAGTCACAAAGTACCAATATCTAATGCTTATTAGGCCTACTACAAGCAAAAAGATTTACATTAGGAAATAGTTTCACACTTCATTCATACACTCCAGTTTCTCAAGCATGAGATTGATAAGTAGTAGTACAAAATTTTTATACAAACTTGGAGTCATCATATTGTTCCTTAATTTGTGTGATGTCCCCGTTTCTTCTCTACCTCATTCTAACAAAGAGTCTTGTTATCACTAATTCTGTAACTATTCCTGCCAATGTCAAAGCTTATTCACGGGTTAACTTCACTAACTCTGCCAGAATCACCAGTTTACTTACCCATGATTATTCTCTGGCTAGGCGTTGTTACATATCCATAAAACGCGTTTTCTGCCCTTCTTCGAGAATAGAACTTAAAGTGGCTGCTAGCCGGGGACTGTACAACTGGCCCTGACTAGTATTTTCTGTCAAAATTTCATTTTCTTGGATACACCGAGAACGTAATACGTAATCTTTCTTATCTGTTATTCATTTATTTGCACTCTCTGAATCTATAGGTTTCGCTAGTAATTATAACAAAGCTCATCATTCGCAAGCCCAATCAGCCACAAAATCAGACAGCGGTGGGCATTCATCAGTTCGGCCTTAATCCGCTCAGCTCATACAGACCCGTCCCCTTTTGTCTGCAGGAAAGTTTGTTTCTACATGTGAAGAGGATTCCCCTGACAGGGACATCTTGTACACTATGCACGCATTCACAAATCAGCTTACGATTCTTTCAGAAATCAACTTCGTTCAAAAACGTTCAAAAAGTGACAGGGATGCGTTTCAAAGTCATATGAATAATTGATATACTAACATACACTGGAGGCTAGGTGCTTTGTGAAACCAGGTTTTTCCCCTCAAGAATATGAATTTGCCCCCCCCCCCCCACCTCCTAGATGTGGGCCTGCTGCGCATGCACGAATCTGACAGCTTGGGCGTGGGCGCTCCAGTAAAATTTTTCCCGGTAGAATCTGACTGCTTGCTGTGACTGCTTACACAGCCGACAGTCACATTTCTGTAGCCAGAAGCAGGAGAAGGTACTACTCAACTGTGCATGCGCATGATCCTGCTCGTAACTGCTACAACAAATCTAATGTAAACAGTTGTGACGTCATGCTCATTGGAGGCAATTTGTTGTTACAACACATTGCACAGTCTTCCTAAAGCCTTTGACAGATTTTGCTGTTGGCAGATGCTTGTATGAGCACTGTGTTTTTTTGCTGTATATGGCACACATTTCCTTTGCAATTTAAGTTTTATTTTCGTTTTTTCTCTCGTTCATGTTTTATTGCTGCAATATTATTCTGCAGGATACAGTAATATCCTTTGTTAGAGTATTGGTTCTTACCAGTCAAAACTATAAAAATTTAACTTAAAATGAAAACAATGAAAAGTTCCCTGTTTTTTTCCGGTTTTCTCCCAGTTGAAAAAATTCCCGGGTTTTTCCCAGATCTCCCAGTTGTCCCGGGTCGTATACACCCTGATTTAGCACCGTGTGAGTACCCTGTCACACTCTTTGGGTGCTGGTACGCAATTGTACAGATCATGTTGCACTCCCAGCCACTTCTGCACTTCTGGTGCACAAAGTTTGGCTAAACAGACACCAACATGGACATTAGAAATCCAACTACTTTACCACTTGTTGTTTTGAGACAGTAAATTTAAGAAGTTTAGGACCCAAAGATAGGCCAGCAGTTTTGGTAGAAAAATTAAAAAGGTCAAATGGAATTTAGTACAGTTATAAGAAATGTGGCAAAAAATGCAGAGCAAATGTAATTAATCTTCCTACCACACGGCGGCGTTGGATTCGACATATCTCATTTGTTTTCATTCAACTGTAAACAGTGCTAGTGTGCAGTAGTGTGTGTTACGTATGTAAACCAAATGAACTTGATTTATAAGGGGAAAAAACAGATTTTTAGTCAAGTGTCATATACGATACAGCCTTGTGACATTTCTCCTATTCCACCTTGTGGCAGGAAGATTAAAATCAAGACATATGTTTTGCTAGTAAGGAACAGAACATGGAGAAAATTCAGGTTTAGAATTTACTGTAAAAATACATAAATAAATAAGTAAGTAAGAAAAATTATTGCAAGTATTGAAGAAAACTCAAACAGAATAGCAGGACTCATTTCAAACATAAACAAAAGGTATTCCACAGAAATATTCTAGCCTATGGCCCAATGTTCTATCATTCTGATGATGATTCAGGAGACCTCTGTGAAGAGTTATAAAAGCTGAGAAAAGACAACAAATCCCACTACAAAATCTGCTGGCTTGGTAAATTGTCACTTACCCATTCATTCATGTAAAAAGATGGTAGATTGTTAACACATGAGCTATAAATAAGAGGCCAAATATTTAGTTTTAACCTTCATCATGAAACGAGGAGAAACAAAGAAGAGATGGAAGAATATTAAGATTTAATATCTTTTTGATAATGAGGTCACTGATATGGTGCAGCAAAGAAGAAGAAACAAGAAAACATCATTTGCAATGTTCTCTTTCTGCATCTGATCTTTGGATAAGAGTAAGTTTTCCCTTGCCCTCCAAATTGTTCTTCACTTTTCTTTGCTCTTCATCTTTTGACATAAAACTTAAACAAGTTTCATCTTATTTTCATTTCTGGTGAAGCTGATGGTTCTTCCTTTTTTTTTATTCTCTTACTTGTCTCATGACAAACTGGAAGTTGTATCATTTAAAGGCAAATTACCAGAGCCCTGTCAACAGGCTTATGTTTCCCCACTATTATATACAGATTCAAGGCAAGTTTGATGAACATATTGCTTGTGGTAACGTGAAACCTCACTTTCAAAAATAATTTCAGATGTTCTTTGTGTCCTAGTGTAGTAAGTTGTTATCCACAGGAAAGACTGGCTGTGTGGTGGGGGGAAGTTTCTACTAAAAACAGAGAGCAAATTCACAACAAAAAGGAAAATTTACTTGTTCCTCAATTTAGATGGCAGCCTGCACCAACAGATATACATTTTGCAGCTTGATCACATAAAAACTCTCAAAAATTATCCGATTATTTTTGTTTCCCCATGTTGCATTTAAAAGATATATGTCTTCTAGTTTAGGTGGAGATCTTCCTTTTCTTATAAGTGATGATGCACTACAATATGTAAGTGTGAAACTTTTCCTTCTGTATGAGAACCACAGTTGTTACAGTCAGCAGAAAACAACTATAATTTTGTAATATTATAAACATACAACACTATAGTTCTGAAACAAATACTAACAAAGAGATAGAGGGGCTGGCCAATACTTACCTAAGCTCAGTATATGCCTCCATCTTTGCTACCCTCCCTGTTTACGTTTCCCTGTTGCTTCATAACCTGGGTTGTGAGTAACTCAATCCACTTTCCCTTCTTCCTCTTTTTCCCCTCTCTCCTCCCTGACGAAGGAACAAAGTTCCGAAAGCTAGGAACGTAAATTTTCTGTTCTGTTTTGTGTATCTATCGGCTGTACAGAGCTGAGGTAAGTACTGGCCAGCCCCTCTATCTCTTAGTTAGTATTTGTTTCACATCTTTATATGAGATTTTCCATTAATCATTTAAAACTTTAGTTCTAGCCTACTCAAGTTTTTCAAAAATTGTCACTTTAATTCTTGCTGTATAGTAATCAATAGTTGCCCTTCAACATAAGGATATGTTTACTCAGACAAACCTTGTATATTTCATGACTTAACAATATCTCCAACTGAGAATGAAGATATGTTCCAGAAATACATAACTGGGGATAAATAATATTGAAGTGAGTAATGGAAGTTCTTTTATGACCCAGCGCCAGTGAGAAACTACTTTTTGTTATTTGAATATCCCTTAAATTAATTATACTTACATATCAATCCAATAAACCGTGTTGTTGTAAACACTAATGGCAAAAGGATTATCCAATGAGTGCTCCAGCAGAACTTCTTTCTCACTTCCATCATAGTTCATTCTTTGAATGACATTTGTTATAGACTCACACCAGTACAATTTCTTTGCCTAGAATGATCAAACAGATGAAGAGTCAAATTTCAAACACCTTTCACATGTACTAAGTAACTAAAATCAATAAATGTTATACAGTTCACAGGCTGAAATAAGTCTTTGGTACTGTGAGTGACTGAAAGAAAGAATTGATAAATGCCTCAATTTTATGAGAATACATACAAGATTACAAGTGAAAGAACCAGAAGATTGAGGTATTGCAAGTTTACATCAATGTAAGATAAATGTTGGAAGGCTACGAGGCAAATATATCCCTTATGCTCTTCTATTCAGAATCAGTTCTCAAGTTCAGTCCAGGACCCTGAAGGAACCATCGCATCAGTCCTTGAGTCTCTATTTTCAAATCATATTCTACTTACCAGCTTCATTGCTAGGAACAAGAGGAGCATGGCTGACAAAGCCACAAATCACAAAATATTGTTGAAACTCTATCTTCCAGAACCCCCCAAAATCTTGTCATTAGCCAAAGGAAATATATTAGCAACAGAAAATAGAAAGACGGTTATGTGCATATACTGGAAGAACCAATAGCCAGGATTTCAATTCTCTTCAACTAACAATGAGCTGTTAGTAATCAATAGAGCAAGCGTGAATGCTAAACTCTAAGCAAATCATATGGGAAAAACAGAAAACGAAGGGCCTATGAAAAAAGCATGGCCAAGTGAAATGAGTCAGTGACAGGGGATGAGGGCAGTGTTCTGCTTTGCTGTGTTGTGAGACAGAGCAATGAGAGTATTTAGCACAAATGGAAATGGAACAATAACAACCACCTTTCAAACTAATATTATGCTCCCCTGTGTAGAAGAAATTGCTTACTATCCCTTCCTCCCAAAACAGTAGTTATGCTGTAATGTTAATATAACTATTGGGTTTTAATTAAATTCAGATTCAGATTGTTTATTAGCCTTCACCACATGTAATGGAATGGGCTTCATATCAATGGCATGATCCTATGTCATCCTATATTAACCAGTTGCACGGAGTTGTAATCATAATTCCAAAAATCAATTTCTACACTACTAGCATCCAAGAATTCTCTAAAACTGTAGAATGGATTGTTTATTAACCAGTTATATAACTTACTTTTTAAAGTTTTGACTGCAAAGTGTGACAATTTATTAAAAATTTTCAAACAGTTCACTTTGTGAGGATTGCCTGCTTGAATGTCAATACTCCTTTTGTACCTAATGTCATGACAGTGTATGTTCTCTTTGGTGTCAAACTCTGCTTTGTTGTTTTTAACATATATCAATGATGAATGGCTATAAAGATTTATCACTGTAATTATTTTTATATTAGTGAATATACGGCAGTGTTTCCTTGGACTGATGTTATGCATTTTTTACAGCATCTTTTTCTGAATCACTAGTACATCACGGACAGAACTGAGTGACCCCATAACAACAGCCTATAAGATGTGTGAGACAGAAAAAATAAAAAATAAGCTGTCCTAAGAAAATTATTTCTCACTGGATCAGATAGTTTTCATACGAAATAGGACATCCTTAGTACCTTTCTGCAGACAGGATTAACAATGGGGTTGACAGTTTAGTTTGTAATCAATATGTGTTCCAAGCAGTTTTACAGTTTTTGCTTCTATGTCTTTAGCTAGTCCCACCTGCAGGTGTTGGGTATTCTCTGGATTCCACAGTAGTTTATTTGATGAAAACCAGTTTAGTGTTAAGAAGAGAGTGTCCTGTGATTTCTGGTGTGCCCTAAAAATATCTCAATCTGTGGTGATTAAAGTTGTGTTGTATTCACAACAGATAACTAATTGAAGTGAAACATAATGCGGCAAATTGTTGATTGCAATAATGAACCAGAATGGTCCAAGGTCCAAGGATGTAGCCCTGAGGCACACTAAATGTGACTTTCTTCAGGAAAGAATGCCTAATATGAGTTGACACAAATTGCCTGTGGCAACTCCTTCTATAGTCTCCACTTGTATCAGCAGATGACGAACTGTGCAGACCAGAAACCAGACCCCAACACCCTCAACGATCACTTACACCAGAGGGAGAGTTTAGATGTCTACGCTTTCCAGATGCCACACATAATGAACAATTGCTAGAGAAGTCTCTCGTTCCGATCTAATGAGGCAACACCTCTTGACCTTGCTCTCGGCAGCTTGGCCAAACAACAACATTTAGCTCATGTGTTGTCTGCCGCACTTCACCGGGGAATGCGCAAACAGCAGAATTATTACCCCATGTTTAGGGTCAGCGTTTTTTTTCTGGTTCATTTAACAAGAGGAGTGCTACCACATTTTTCCATGCCGACTTTCCGAGCTGCATTCCTTTGAGGTTCTTCTATTGAGTATGGGTGTATAAAGCCTGATGCCAGAAGCCTGGTTCTTCCTTCCAAAATACTGCGAGCAGTGTGGTGTAAATATTTCAGTGAATGCAGTGTGTGCCAGGAGTACCAGGTGGGTTTATTATCATTCCATCCTCTGCCATTTTGGTACCCCTTTTGCTCCCAAGTGCGCCACTGAAGCAGGGTTTCCCATGCCTCCATATGACGCCAAACAAAGGCTGTAAGCCATTCATGGTCCACCTGCCCAGAGACTCCGCCCTGGGTGAGGGTACTCCTTTATTAAGAGATATTAACTTGTTAAATTTTACTGTAGCTGTTAGCTTTCAGGAATACTACCTCAGAACCAGTTCAAATGGCTCTTGAAGCATGTCCCATTATTCATTGTCATAATTTTTAATTAGTGCGCCACTTACCTACGTATGCCCCTTAGGAGTATAGAAGAGAACCTAAATCGTTCCTTCATTTGTGACCCCTCTAAACCAAAGTCCCAAGTCTCTTTACCAAAAATGTTGATTTTTATTTTTTTTTATTTTGACAGCACTACCCATATGGTTGCAAACTCAATTCCCATTAGCTCAGCCAGATGCATCCCGCTTGCAGCCTCACTCCCTCCTTGTCTTCTCCACTCCTCCCACACCCCTCCACACATGCCATCTCACTGCATGCATCACTGCTACCCTCCTGCACCCCTCCACCATGCCCTTCCTTTGAGCACAACACACCTCTCCTGCATCCCTTCCCACACCCCTCTGCATGCGATATCCCCCCACTCACACCACCATGACCCTCTATGCCCCAGCCACAACTGACAGCTGCACACCCAAAAAAGCCACAGTGTTATCGTGTGGCTTACTGAACACTGTTTCCCATAACAACACGTGGTGAAGATTGTATTGCTTGGTCCACACCATGCACGTCCCGCCTACCTTCTTCTCTGCAATATTGCTTGCCAGCACCACCCTGCGCACCGCAACACGCTGGCTGCACTGTTAAATCGCAATGTTGCTGCCACAGATTTCCAAACCTATGGCAGTCACACCAAACGGGCCTTTAACCAGCAGCCTACCATTACCCCTCCTGCCCCAGACCTATGAGCACTTTGGAGGTGTTGGACCTCTGCACGCAACTGTCAGCACCACAGAATTGCTTGATTCAGCTGACCAATGGGGCAGCAGGCCCAGCACAACCCGACTCTTCATACCACTCCCTCCTGTTACACTGCTACTCACTTGCTCCCCTTCAATGTGAGACTCACAACTGTGGCGTGCTTCGATTGAGGCAGTTTTCACAGGTTACTGTATAACGAGTGATGTAACAAAACTTGGGATGGTTGTCAGCCACCTAACCCATTCACTGCCACCCAAGTGTGGGGCATTATTTCACATCCACATCTCTATGGCCCCCCCCCATGAACCATGGACCTTGCCGTTGGTGGGGAGGCTTGCGTGCCTCAGCGATACAGATAGCCGTACCGTAGGTGCAACCACAACGGAGGGGTATCTGTTGAGAGGTCAGACAAACGTGTGGTTCCTGAAGAGGGGCAGCAGCCTTTTCAGTAGTTGCAGGGGCAACAGTCTGGATGATTGACTGATCTGGCCTTGTAACAATAACCAAAACGGCCTTGCTGTGCTGCTACTGCGAACGGCTGAAAGCAAGGGGAAACTACAGCCGTAATTTTTCCCGAGGGCATGCAGCTTTACTGTATGATTACATGATGATGGCGTCCTCTTGGGTAAAATATTCCGGAGGTAAAATAGTCCCCCATTCGGATCTCCGGGCGGGGACTACTCAAGAGGATGTTGTTATCAGGAGAAAGAAAACTGGCGTTCTACGGATCGGAGCGTGGAATGTCAGATCCCTTAATCGGGCAGGTAGGTTAGAAAATTTAAAAAGGGAAATGGATAGGTTGAAGTTAGATATAGTGGGAATTAGTGAAGTTCGGTGGCAGAAGGAACAAGACTTCTGGTCAGGTGACTACAGGGTTATAAACACAAAATCAAATAGGGGTAATGCAGGTGTAGGTTTAATAATGAATAGGAAAATAGGAATGCGGGTAAGCTACTACAAACAGCATAGTGAACGCATTATTGTGGCCAAGATAGATACGAAGCCCACACCTACTACAGTAGTACAAGTTTATATGCCAACTAGCTCTGCAGATGACGAAGAAATTGAAGAAATGTATGATGAAATAAAAGAAATTATTCAGATTGTGAAGGGAGACGAAAATTTAATAGTCATGGGTGACTGGAATTCGAGTGTAGGAAAAGGGAGAGAAGGAAACATAGTCGGTGAATATGGATTGGGGGACAGAAATGAAAGAGGAAGCCGCCTGGTAGAATTTTGCACAGAGCACAACATAATCATAACTAACACTTGGTTTAAGAATCATGAAAGAAGGTTGTATACATGGAAGAACCCTGGAGATACTAAAAGGTATCAGATAGATTATATAATGGTAAGACAGAGATTTAGGAACCAGGTTTTAAATTGTAAGACATTTCCAGGGGCAGATGTGGACTCTGACCACAATCTATTGGTTATGACCTGTAGATTAAAACTGAAGAAACTGCAAAAAGGTGGGAATTTAAGGAGATGGGACCTGGATAAACTAAAAGAACCAGAGGTTGTACAGAGATTCAGGGAGAGCATAAGGGAGCAATTGACAGGAATGGGGGAAATAAATACAGTAGAGGAAGAATGGGTAGCTTTGAGGGATGAAGTAGTGAAGGCAGCAGAGGATCAAGTAGGTAAAAAGACGACGGCTAGTAGAAATCCTTGGGTAACAGAAGAAATATTGAATTTAATTGATGAAAGGAGAAAATATAAAAATGCAGTAAGTGAAACAGGCAAAAAGGAATACAAACGTCTCAAAAATGAGATCGACAGGAAGTGCAAAATGGCTAAGCAGGGATGGCTAGAGGACAAATGTAAGGATGTAGAGGCCTATCTCACTAGGGGTAAGATAGATACCGCCTACAGGAAAATTAAAGAGATCTTTGGAGATAAGAGAACGACTTGTATGAATATCAAGAGCTCAGATGGAAACCCAGTTCTAAGCAAAGAAGGGAAAGCAGAAAGGTGGAAGGAGTATATAGAGGGTCTATACAAGGGCGATGTACTTGAGGACAATATTATGGAAATGGAAGAGGATGTAGATGAAGATGAAATGGGAGATACGATACTGCGTGAAGAGTTTGACAGAGCACTGAAAGACCTGAGTCGAAACAAGGCCCCCGGAGTAGACAATATTCCATTGGAACTACTGACGGCCGTGGGAGAGCCAGTCCTGACAAAACTCTACCATCTGGTGAGCAAGATGTATGAAACAGGCGAAATACCCTCAGACTTCAAGAAGAATATAATAATTCCAATCCCAAAGAAAGCAGGTGTTGACAGATGTGAAAATTACCGAACTATCAGCTTAATAAGTCACAGCTGCAAAATACTAACACGAATTCTTTACAGACGAATGGAAAAACTAGTAGAAGCCAACCTCGGGGAAGATCAGTTTGGATTCCGTAGAAACACTGGAACACGTGAGGCAATACTGACCTTACGACTTATCTTAGAAGAAAGATTAAGGAAAGGCAAACCTACGTTTCTAGCATTTGTAGACTTAGAGAAAGCTTTTGACAATGTTGACTGGAATACTCTCTTTCAAATTCTAAAGGTGGCAGGGGTAAAATACAGGGAGCGAAAGGCTATTTACAATTTGTACAGAAACCAGATGGCAGTTATAAGAGTCGAGGGACATGAAAGAGAAGCAGTGGTTGGGAAGGGAGTAAGACAGGGTTGTAGCCTGTCCCCGATGTTGTTCAATCTGTATATTGAGCAAGCAGTAAAGGAAACAAAAGAAAAGTTCGGAGTAGGTATTAAAATTCATGGAGAAGAAATAAAAACTTTGAGGTTCGCCGATGACATTGTAATTCTGTCAGAGACAGCAAAGGACTTGGAAGAGCAGTTGAATGGAATGGACAGTGTCTTGAAAGGAGGACATAAGATGAACATCAACAAAAGCAAAACGAGGATAATGGAATGTAGTCTAATTAAGTCGGGTGATGCAGAGGGAATTAGATTAGGAAATGAGGCACTTAAAGTAGTAAAGGAGTTTTGCTATTTGGGGAGCAAAATAACTGATGATGGTCGAAGTAGAGAGGATATAAAATGTAGGCTGGCAATGGCAAGGAAAGCGTTTCTGAAGAAGAGAAATTTGTTAACATCCAGTATTGATTTAAGTGTCAGGAAGTCATTTCTGAAAGTATTCGTATGGAGTGTAGCCATGTATGGAAGTGAAACATGGACGATAAATAGTTTGGAAAAGAAGAGAATAGAAGCTTTCGAAATGTGGTGCTACAGAAGAATGCTGAAGATTAGATGGGTAGATCACATAACTAATGAGGAAGTATTGAATAGGATTGGGGAGAAGAGAAGTTTGTGGCACAACTTGACCAGAAGAAGGGATCGGTTGGTAGGACATGTTCTGAGGCATCAAGGGATCACCAATTTAGTATTGGAGGGCAGCGTGGAGGGTAAAAATCGTAGGGGGAGACCAAGAGATGAATACACTAAGCAGATTCAGAAGGATGTAGGTTGCAGTAGGTACTGGGAGATGAAGAAGCTTGCACAGGATAGAGTAGCATGGAGAGCAGCATCAAACCAGTCTCAGGACTGAAGACCACAACAACAACAACATCTCTATGGCAGCTACACTAAACTAAAATAACACATCATACCTAGCTTTGTGATTCAGGAGCTGCAACGAGCACATAATTTGTTATCATTAAAGCAGTGCAATGAAATGCGCCTGTCCCTGTTGCTGGATCACATCTGAACACTCACAAAACCACACACCCTCCATGAAAGCCCGCTGCTAAACTGCTGGCTCATGTCCCTTCCCACCCCCATATATTTTGTCCTGGCCTCCCAAGCCCATTTATAGTAAGGTGTCACAATGGTCTTGCCCAATAATCTGTACGAAACCCTGAACTCCTTACCCGCTAGGGCTGCAGCACACAATGCTGCCTAACCCTGTGGCTCTGGCCAGGTATTCACCCAGCCATCCCACCCCACTCCAAGCCGCCACATGCATGATGTCACTCACGCCACCTGTGCGCTAACAAGTCTCCACCCAGCATGCAGGGCCCCAACCTCTACCACATTCTGATCCACCTGAGCTCCGAAATGGATGCACTTATCGCTAGTGTTGCCCATGTACACCTAACACACCCACCACCAGGTGCTGACTGCCCTATACATGCTCAGGTGAAAATAGCCACCCTCACTTGCGCGGTCCTTACAACCCCCCCTGATGATCACAACCACTGTGAATTAGGCATAGCTGGCTGGTACCACCAAAGGTTTGGTGAGAATGTCACCAACTGCAGACTTCTGTGCTTCTGGTCCCTAAATCCTGGCAGCCACTGGCAGTAGGCATGCCTGGTTGCTGTACCTCACAGCACCTATTCGTATGGGATGTGAATCCAATAACTCAGCCATCCCTACTTATGAGGTACATACCCTCTCATTTGATCTAGGCTTCTAGCTCGAATTACCATGGACCTTCATGGTTGCAGACATTACCAACCCCATTTTGGGTACCAACTTCGTGGGTCATAACAGCCTACAGGCCGATGAAGCAAAGTGCTGTTCAATTGATGGCACCTCCGGTAGGATCGTCCAATGCAGCTCCCACCCCACCACATGTTTTGCTGTTAAACAACTGGCAGTTTCAGGGCCATATGTCCAGCTCCTTGCAGAGTTCCCCCTTCTCACCCAGCCCCCCCCCCCCCCCTCCCCCAGAATGTTCAGCATGACACTATGCATCACACTGCCACTACACGTGCTATCCCCTCCACCCTTACAGGCGCAACATCGCACAAAAGGAGTTCCAAGAGCTGCTTGCCAGTGGCGTGCTTCACCCTTCCGAAAGCCCTGGGCTTCAGCTCATCACCTCGCCCACGAGAAGGATGGTTCCCAATGACCTTACGGCAACTACTGTAAACTCACACCCACATAATCCCTGAGCGCTATTCTGTCTCACACCTCCACACCTAAGATTGCCATCTCAGGAGCTACTACCGTCAGTAAGATAGACTGCACTAGATCCCACACATAAATTCCAGTTGCTCTGCTTTCACCTACTTAGATAAATACTCATCTACTCCAGCGACCCTACTGAACACCACCTACACATCACAAAATTTTTTTCCACCTACAGAAAGCTGGAGTGATCCTCAATATGGCATAATGCATTTCTGGGGCAAGCAAGGTCAAATTCCTCAGACATTTAGTCTCTGCTGTCACCTCCTGCCCCTTTCCCTAGACAGTACGGGCAGTAGCAGAGTTTCCACACACTACTATCTTCAAAGACCACTGGCATTTCATTGGCATGATCACCTTTTTCTGTCGCAATCTTAATGATGCCTCTGCCACCCAAAAGCCCTTACCACAGAACTCCATGGTATTAATAACGAAGGCAACAAGCTGGTCCCTTGGATTCAGGGCATGATTGAGAGCTTCAAAAAAACAAAACGGGACCTCACCAATGCAGCCCTTTTGGCCCACCCTCACCCTAATGCCCCCCTTGCAATAGTGGCGGACATGAGCCATAAGGCTCTCGGGGCCGTCTTACAACAATACGTGGACAACATCTGAATGTCCGGCAACCACTCTCCTTCTTTTCGTTGAAACTCTCTGATGCACAATGCTGCTTGGGTGCATATGACCATGAGCTGCCCCAATCCATGAAGCGGTCCGCTGTTTCCAATCTTCAGCTGAGGGAAGCTCTTTATGATCTTCAGAGACCACAACTCCTGGCCTTTGGTTTTTGCACATTGACAGTTTACACTCCAGGAGTGTATTGCACAATTCACTACCAACATCCAGCATGTTGCCAGCATCGATAAAATTCTGGCAGATTGATTAGTTGCTCCTGTGCCATCACCCAACCCTTAGACTACAATGCCCTGGCCGTTGCTCAAGAGGGAGAAACACAACCTAGCCCATGCCCTTCAGAATGCAGACTCTGGCCTCAACCTCCAGCTAAGATCTATACCTGACTTCAACCGTAAGATCTGGTGTGATGTTCTTGTGGACCCTTCACAACTTGACAGTTGCAAAGATTGCTCCCACCCCTTCCTCTCTTCTCCCTTCTAAAACCGGCATTTGACCACATCCACAGCCTCGCACACCCAGACATCTGTGCTTCCACCACTCTCATGAACAACGCTTCGTCTGGCCGGGCATCCAACATGACTGCAGCAACTGGACACAGTCCTGTGTTCTGTGCCAGCATGCCAAGGTCGGACGGCGTGTTCACTCCCCTGTGGCCGCCTTTCCTCCACACAACACTGGTTACCATGTGTTCACCTTGACATTTTCAGTCCACTACCCACCTCCAATGGATATCAGGCCAACACCGTCCCCTCCACTGTACCCAATGTGCCACCAGCTGATGATACTCCTGACACCATGTCCAACATGCCATCAGCTGAAACTGCCTCTGATCCATCACCAAATGACTATGTGACTGACCCACCTTCCAGTGCCTTGGACCCTAATATTGCCATCACACTACTCTTTTCACAGCCTCCAGCCAAGCAGACAGTGCCCCACCCCACAGGCACCCACCACCACCAGCAGAGTATTGTCACCACTGTATTAGCACCTGCGCCAAGGAAGCAGTGATGCTATTTCATATGCTCCCAATGCTGTGCACAGGAGCTGCCCATGTTCCTCCTCTCACTGGAAAGCACAGCACAAGCACAGCAGCAACAAGCTGTGAATGCCACCCAGCAAGCATCCTATCAGCTTCAAATGCCCCTCTGTGCAGTTGGCACCTGTGTCTTCCTCTCAAAAGGGAGGAACTGTGTGCTGAGTCCCTTCATTGCTTCCACTTGTAGCAGCACATGATATGCTGTGCAGACTGGAAACGCAGCCCCCAACACCCTCAATGGTCACTTTCGCCAGAGGGAGAGCTTAGATGGCCACACTTTCTAGATCCACGTATGCCAAACTGTGGCTTTAGGCATCTCTTGTTCCACTCTGATGAGGCAACACCTCTTGGCCATGCTCTTGGGAAGTCGCCCATGCAACGACACATGGCTTGCATCGTAGTCTGTTGCACTTCGCGATGGTATGTGTGTACAGCAGAATTCCTACCCCGTACTCAGTGTCAGTGTTCTGTCATGGTTCATTTAATGAGACGTTAGTTGCTGTGGAGAGGGCACCAAACAGCGAGGTCATCGGTCCCATTGGATTAGGGAAGAATATGGAAGAAAGTCGGCTGCGCCCATTCAAAGGAATCAACCCGGCATTTGCCTGAAACGATTTAGGGAAGTTATAGAAAATCTAAATCAGGATGGTTGGATGCAGGTTTGAACCATCATCCTCCTGAATGTGAGTCAAATGTTTTGACAGGAGGAGTGCTAGCACATTTTTCCACATCGCCTTCCCAAGCTGGGTCCCCTTGAGGTGGTTCTATTGACTATGGGTATACAAAGCATACAAAGCCTGATGACAGACACCTGTTTCATCATCAGCACTTGGAATATTGTATGCAGTGTGGTGTAAATAGTGCACTGTGTGCCAGGAGTAGCAGGTGGTTTATTATCATTCCATCCCCGGCCATTTTAGCACCCTCTTTGCCACCAAGCATGCCACTGAAGCAGGTTTTCCAGTGTCACCAGATGACACTGAACAAAGGCTGTAAGCCATTCATGGTACGCCCTATCCAAAGACTCCACCCTGGGTGAGGGTTCCTTGATTAAGAAGTATTAACTCATTAAATTTTACTGTAGTTGTTAAGCCTTTGGAAATAATATCTTAGAACCAGCTCACATGGCTCTTCCACCATGCCCCATTATTTATTATCTTCCATAATTAGCACACTGCTCAAGAATGTATGAACCTTAGTTGTGTAGAAGGGAACCTAAATCATTCCTTCAGCCTCCATGTTATTTAGGTAAGAATTGATTATTTCTAATGTTGTATTACTTACTCCATAATACTGTAGTTTGGCTATTACGAGGTCAAAGAGGATACAGTTAAATGCCTTACTAAAACTGCATAGCTCAAGAGAGACCACATCCTTATTTACAAATGCAGTTAATGTGTGGATGATGGCTGGCCGGAGTGGCCGAGTGGTTCTAGGCACTACAGTCTGGAACCGCGCGACGGCTACAGTCGCAGGTTCGAATCCTGCCTCGGGCATGGATGTGTGTGATTTGAATTGAATTTTATTTGATCATGTAAGATTACATTGTGTACAGTAAATGTACGTGTAATATAGGACATGTCAAAGTATAAAATTCTTTATCAATTATTTTTCTACACCTTTAGCTTACATTTTTAAATCACTGATAATGAGTAACAATATATACAAATTTAATGGCATAAGTATTCTGCAACACTGTAAAACTCTTTTTCAATGAGATAGTCTTTAAGTTTCTTTGTAAATTCATTGTGAAGTACACTATCTTGCAGGGTTTTGGGCAGACTTCTTAGTAGTCTGATACCAGAGTACTGGGGTCCTTTTTCTAGCATTGCCAGTCGGTGGGGTATGCTCCGTACTTCATTCTTCTTTCTTGTATTGTGGGTGTGTACACTAGCATTTGTAATCCAGTCCTCACTACCTTTTGTGATGTACATTATTGTTTTGTATATATACAACGATGAAAAAGTTAAGATACCTAAATTCTTGAAACAGTTTCTGTATGTTTCAGAGGTCTTTCTTCTTAAAATGGTCCTAATTGCTTTTTTTTGTAATGTGAACACTCGTTTTGTCTCTTGTTTGTTTGAGTTTCCCCACAACGTCACTCCATACTGTAAGTATGGTTCGAAAAGTCCATGATACACTGTACACAGAAGGTTCTTGTCTGAATACTGTGATAGCTGCATCATTAAGAATATGACAGAGCTCAGTTTCTTACAGACATTATTAATATGTTTTTTCCATTTCAGTTCATTATCCACAAGAATACCTAAGAATCTAGCAGATTCTACTTCTTCCAGCCTTGTTCCGTCAACCTCTAAATCCATGTCTACAGCCTTTTCCTTGTTTTTAAACACTGCATACATAGCCTTTTTTAGATTTATAACCAGTTCATTTTCCAACAGCCATTGAGCTGTGACATTTGCAGATATGTATGCTCTTCTCTCAAGCTGTTCCATATTTTGGTCACTATTTAGTATTGTCATGTCATCAGCATACAATATTTTCTTCTCTTCCTCCTCAACACCTATATCATTAACAAATACATTAAATACCAATGGCCCCATTACCGAACACTGCGGCACTCCATATTTGATGGATTTGGTTTCTGATTGGTACGAGTTTCCTAATGATACATACTGCTTGCGGTTGCACAAGTATGATTTTATCCATTCACCTGGTTGCCCCCGAATGCCATAGTTGCTTAATTTTTGTATCAGCATTTCATGGTCAGTGGTGTCAAATGCCTTTGAAAGATCCAGAAACATTGCAGAGACAACCTTTTTCTCATCTAAGGACAGTAAAATGTATTCTGTTAGACTGACAATTGCTGATTCTGTAGATTTACCCTTTCTGAAACCATGTTGTGAGGTCATGAGAATGTTATGTTTGTCCAAATAGCTAACTAATCTGCTACACATAAGCATTTCTAGGATTTTTGAGAAACTTGATATCAGTGAAACTGGTCTGTAGTTGTTGGGATCATCCTTACACCCTTTCTTGTACACTGGCACTACCTTAGATTAGTTAGGTTTAAGGAGTCCTAAGTTCTGTGGGACTGATGACCTCAGAAGTTAAGTCCCATAGTGCTCAGAGCCATTTGAACCAATGTATGGATGTCGTCTGTCTCCCTTCTTGTGAAGGAGAATAAGTAGAGGGTCTCAGTTTGGAGAAGTTGTCTTCTTTCGTAATCATTCTATGGAAAATTTTGGTAGTTCCTTTTATATAGTACTAAAGAGGAGGTACCTTGAGATGATGGTGTTTCAAAAGAAATTATGGGAGTGGAGAGAGAGGGGGCTGTATAATCAAAGGAACTAGCAAAATTTTTCACAGAATGTTTGCAAAAGAAGACAATTTCCCTGAACCAGATGTCTTTAATTATTCTTCTTCACAAGAAGGGAGACAGATAAGACATGAAAAGCAATAAACTTACCAGCCTCCTCCCTGTTATGTACAAGATATACGTAAAGGCCATCAACAATAGTACAAAATACACATTAGATTTCAATTAAGAAAGGAACAAGCTGGCTTTAGAAGTGAATTTAACACAATGAACCCTTTGCAAATCATGAATGAAATTATAAAATGGAGCAATGAATATGAATTACTACTTTGTATGGGATTCATGTACGAGGGCTATCCACAAAGTACATTACGTTTTGAAATTAAAAATAAATAAAGTATTGGAATTTTTTTTTATTATATACAGATGAAAGCCACACTTAAATACTACTTTTCTACATAGTTGCCATTTAAATTAAGGCACTTATCGTAGCGATGGCCGCCTGGGCCTTCAACCACGTGGTTATCTCTTTTGGGACAGAAAAGGTGTGATTTTTGTAGAGTTCCTGGAAAGAGGCACTACAATAAACTCTCAAAGGTATTGCCAAACTCTGCACAACCTCAGAAGAGCAATACAAAACAAGCGCAGGGGAAAGTTGGGCTCAAAGATCTTGCTGATTCACGACAACCCCAGGGCCCACACAGCAAATGCCACTCATGAAGTTCTCGAATCTTTTAAGTGGGAGTTGTTTCCTCATCCGCCGTACAGTCACGACCTGGCACCGAGCGACTTCCACTTATTCCCAGCAATGAAGAAGTGGTTGGCTATGCAGTGTTTTGATGACGATGCACAGCTTCAAGAAGAGGTAACCACGTGGTTGAAGGTGCAGGCGGCCAAATTTTACGACGAAGGAATTTCCAAGCTCATCCATCACTACAATAAGTGCCTTAATTTAAATGGCAACTATGTAGAAAAGTAGTATTTAAGTAGGGCTTTCATCTGTATATAATAAAAAAAATTTCCAATACTTTATTTATTTTTAATTCCAAAACATAATGTACTTTGTGCATAGCCCTCATATTTCAAGACTGAATTTTGGCCCTGTTTTAACAAAATCCATAAAACTCACATTGATAAAAAGGAATACAAGGAAATGGAACATACATGAACCACCTCTGTTTTTATGTTGTGTACTGTTTGCCTCTGGTTCAGATAAACTTCAACAATGAATTGAAGAAATGAATAGAGCAAGTCTGAAAGTTAATTACAATAAGACTAAAATAATGTATAATCAATATATTAAAAAGAAATTAACAATGTCATATAACTGGCTGACAAGTTAGTGAATTTTGCACAGTTGAATACAATAATTAGATGGACAATGTAAGAAATAAATACAGGAATAAAACTGACCTTTCAGTGCTTTTGTAAAATAACTGAGGTTTTCATAACTACGCTTCCATTGTGTCTGAATGTAAAGTTTAAAAACGTATAAATTACTGGTTTTGATTTGTAACAGTGTGGCAAGAAATCTGAATGTGAAAATCAGTGAGTAATGAAGAGGTGTGTGTTGCAACTGCTAGGAGAAACAGGAAAACAAGCAAAATACATCTGGGAATAGCCTGTAAGGAAAGACATTAGGTTTTTAATAAAAATAAAAACAAATGGGCAGGATTTGCACTCAGGTAAATGTATGATAAAAGCACCAGGGCAGTTCTCTGCTAGATTCCAAGAAATAAGAAAAGACTGAAACAACATCATAGTAAAAGGTGGGTGGATGACATCAGAAAATATGCGAGAGTGACATGGATCCATAAAGCTACAGGCTCTAATACTTGTAAAAGTCTAGAGGTGGCCCTTATCCAACAGTGAATGTCAAACTGCTGCAGCTGTTCGTTGTTCCTGATTTCTATTCAATAAATGTCCTTAAAGATTATTCAGAGAAATCTAAGTGATATAAAGCGTATTGAAAAATAAGTGTTTCATATTATTAGAGGAGACAGTACTGATCAAAATCAGACAAAAAAGTCCTATAAACACATCTGGAAACAAATGCACCTTTTTGTTTTATGATAGCCATCTCTCTGTTGACACTACTAAAAGTGTTCAGTGAGGTTATCACTCACTCTTGCCTATCTTTTACTGCTCCTCCTCAAGGAACCAAGAACTTGTGCAAAAACACCTGGCTGCCCATGGATTTGGTCACATGCACGGAACACATGCTCTGATAATGTGTACATTTTGTTGATGGTTGTGGAATATATAAAAGTCTTGCAATGTCCCCACAGCTTGAAATCTTACAGGATTATGGTCAGATGAATAATGAGACCAAGCTACTGGACCTCCTTGAGCAGAACATTGCTCATTAAATGTTTGTTGCCGTATATCCACAAATCTAATGTGCACTCTTTTTTTTTTTTTACTGCATGCAGTATTCAAAATTGGGGTGCACATAAGATTCAATGGTGCATTAGATTCGATTACAAACTTAAATCTATTGTTCATCAGCAACATAATTGAAATTTAGGTGTTGTTCCTTAAATCACAATGCATTGTTGTGATTTTCAACTTTGTTACATTACGACTGGCTTATACCGCATAGTGTGTTTACATAAGGTAGTCACAAAATCAAAGGCAAGCAGAGAACACTGCATGATGCTACTTTCAAATGTAAAGTAATTCTTTATATAAAAAATGATAACAGGAGGGTGGGACAAGAGTTCAATGTAGCTAAGAGTAACATCCACTTATGGGAGATACGGAAATTGATATTATTTGCAACTGCTGCAACTAGAAAAAAATTCACTGGCCCTCACAAAGGAATACACCCCGTTGTTGAAGTAAAAGTTTTGAAATTTGTCCATGAAAGGAGGAAGAATGGGAAACCTATGACTAGTGACACCATAAGAAACAAAGCAAAAGAGGTGGCTGTAGTTCTTAATATACCAAGGTAAGAGTTTAAGGCTAGACACGGATGGGCTGATCACTTTATGAAATGGGCGGGCTTATTTCTACGATGCTGTACAGATAGTATGCCAAAAGCTTCCACAGGGTTTTGAGAAAACACTTTGGAAAGAGAAGATTTTTTTAGATGGGCCAAATAGGCAATGTCGATAAGCTACCAATTTGGTTTGATATTCTACATTATTACATGACTGATGTGAAGGAGACATAACAAGTTGCTGTCAAAATATCAGGTAGTGAAAAACACTGTTTAACTGTAATGCTGGCAGTCACAGCAGATGCTGCAAACTTTCCAATTTCTTAATCTTCAAGCAGAAAACAAGCCTCAAGACCCCCAAAAACTGCTCCCTGATGACGCCATTTTTCGAAATCCAGGGAGAGTATGGGTGACTGAAACTTTAATGATTGACTTGCTCTGAAACATATGGGAACTCCATCCTCATAGACTTTCCAAATTACCATCAATACTTTATCTTTATGCATTTCATGGACATCTCCCTGACAATGTAAAAAACAACATCCACAGCCTACCCAATGATCTTCTTGTTATTTCTGGAGAAATGACTTCTGTGTTAGAATCCCCAGGTATTAGTACAAATAAACCTTTTAAAGGTTATGGTCAGGAACAGTGCAACAAATGACTTTGCAAACCAAACCATGAACTGACACCGACATGAAAAATTAAGCATGCTGCCTGCACCCCACATTCTTGCATAATGAGTTTCAGCTACCAGGAAAAGCATAAAAGCACCAATGATCATAAAATCATTCAAGAAATGCTGTATTTTAAATTCCCTAGATGGCAGTGTAGATGGTGTACTCTGGAATAACACTGAGGATGATGCGGAAAGAGGAAATGAATCTGTTTCTGATGCAGACTCCTCAGAGAATATTAGTAATGGTGACATTTTGAATAACAATGTGTAATGCTCAAAAATTACAGCAGGTTTGTTTGCACGTCATGTATGTAACCAAGCTGGGCATTGTTTTATGATAATGACTTTGTCACTTAACAATAGGTCACCGAAAATTGTTGTTGTTTTGACTGTTTATGTATACATCCATTGTTGTGTAAAATAAATGTAGCATACCAGTGATGTGCCAACAAGCTCTTTATTAATGATTTTAATTTCTAAAATTGGGGTGCATAATACATTTGATTGTGCATCAGATTTGTGTAAATACATTAGTCACTGCCATATGAGGTGTAGAGAATGAGGTGGTACCCCCACTGTGGACAAACCACATCAGTTGTCTTTCTGCAAGGATAGTGTTCCACCAATAGTGTGAGCAATCTGTCACACAGAAATTGGTTACAACCAGCACATGTTAATTTGTTTAGTAAACTGTGTGGCCTTATGAATCTTTCACCCACAATTCCTGCATACACATTTAAAATAAATCGAACCTGATGCATTGTATTTATGATTGCTTGAGGGATCTGAATTGCCCATACATGATTTGACATGAATAAAATGTCTGCCCTTACAGAACCGACCAACCACAAGAATGTGGTTTGCATCTTCAGCAACTCAAATTCTTTACAGACTTGCTTCACGAATTCCTTGTACTTAATGCAACATTTACTCCATCATATGTGACTTGCAAACTGTGCAAAGGCTATCATGATCCCTTGTGCTTTTGTGAATAAGCAGGTGTCTGCAAGTCACTCGAATATGCCAAAAATTCCTTCAGATGGAATGTGATACAGTGGATGCTGTTAGGGGTGTATGGCATGTGACTATTAATCAATGCCATAAGCTAAACCACAGCAGAATACCATGCCTGTCATTTCCCACATGAAATAATAGGACTCCATTTCACAGTTTACATTGTTCACTCTCCACAGAAACACTAATCTTGTTCTGAGGGCAGCACATCTCCTAACAATAGATATGGAATGCCTAAAGTATGAGACATTTGTTAAGAGCTATGATAACACAATAACAGTTACAGAACTAAGCACAGAGAGAAACACACACAAAAAGAAATGTGTGATTAACACCAACAGGAAGACAGCCCACACCATTCAGTATAGTCAAATCTTGACTAAAGCACATTAGCTCCGAGTTCAACAACTATTTGTTTTCACACATATGTTTACATGACTTTTTATGCCAGGTTTGACCAGTAGTATCTCTTGTAAGAATATTGGACATTTCTTTTAAATTTGCTTTATAAGCTAAAGACATAATCCTCCAAATATTTTAAAATAGCAGGTTGTAATTATCTTATTATAAACCCTTTGAATACATGACAGAGCTTATGAACGAAAGAAGTAACTACATTATAATAAGTTAATGAACTGTTGGCCTATGAGGTTTGCATGTTTCTCATGTATTATGTAGAATAATTAACAAGACAGTATGAATAGAATATTGCTATTTGAAAAGATGCCTCTTCAGACAGCTCCTCAAAGAAGCCTTCATAAGGGGACAACTTACTGATCTGAGGACCCAAAAATCACCTACTTTTTATTTTATTTATTCTTGGTAATGTAGTGATTTAACTCCTTCTTCAATAAGCTAATAACTGTTAGTCTTATAGTAGCAACTGTTAGCAACTACTTACAGAAGAACTATTCCAATTCATAAACCAAAATACATAACAGAACACATTAACACACCTGATAATCAATAGCAATATCGTTGACATGGATGGTAGTGTCATTTAAGAGAATTATTCGATCAGAACCATCAAGTCTGGAACGTTCCAACCTTGGTTCTTTGCCTATATCACTCCAGAAAAGGAATCCTGCAACTGGGTCAACGGCAATGGCTGCTGGCCTCGACAGATTGCCATTTATCAAAACATAGCGACATGAGCCATTTAGTCGGGCCACTTCAATTATATTGAATTTTGGATCAGTCCAGTAAAGGTTTTTGCCAATCCAGTCAACTGCCAACCCTAAAACCAAAAGGAATAACTTGTATTACCAGTAAAAGAGAGGGAAATTACCAATAGCAAATGTCTTAAAGAGACAATGAAACACAGTGTTATCTGAAAACTGTTATATATATATATATATAAAAAAACAAAGATGAGGTGACTTACCGAACAAAAGCGCTGGCAGGTCGATAGACACACAAACAAACACAAACATACACACAAAATTCAAGCTTTCGCAACAAACTGTTGCCTCATCAGGAAAGAGGGAAGGAGAGGGGAAGACGAAAGGAAGTGGGTTTTAAGGGAGAGGGTAAGGAGTCATTCCAATCCCGGGAGCGGAAAGACTTACCTAAGGGGGAAAAAAGGACAGGTATACACTCGCACACACGCACATATCCATCCACACATACAGACACAAGCAGACATATTTAAAGACAAAGAGTTTGGGCAGAGATGTCAGTCGAGACAGAAGTGTAGAGGCAAAGAAGCTGTTGAAAGACAGGTGAGGTATGAGTGGCGGCAACTTGAAATTAGCGGAGATTGAGGCCTGGCGGATGACGAGAAGAGAGGATATACTGAAGGGCAAGTTCCCATCTCCGGAGTTCGGATAGGTTGGTGTTGGTGGGAAGTATCCAGATAACCCAGACAGTGTAACACTGTGCCAAGATGTGCTGGCTGTGCACCAAGGCATGTTTAGCCACAGGGTGATCCTCATTACCAACAAACACTGTCTGCCTGTGTCCATTCATGCGAATGGACAGTTTGTTGCTGGTCATTCCCACATAGAATGCATCACAGTGTAGGCAGGTCAGTTGGTAAATCACGTGGGTGCTTTCACACGTGGCTCTGCCTCTGATCGTGTACACCTTCCGGGTTACAGGACTGGAGTAGGTGGTGGTGGGAGGGTGCATGGGACAGGTTTTGCATCGGGGGCGGTTACAAGGATAGGAGCCAGAGGGTAGGGAAGGTGGTTTGGGGATTTCATAGGGATGAACTAACAGGTTACGAAGGTTAGGTGGACGGCGGAAAGACACTCTTGGTGGAGTGGGGAGGATTTCATGAAGGATGGATCTCATTTCAGGGCAGGATTTGAGGAAGTCGTATCCCTGCTGGAGAGCCACATTCAGAGTCTGGTCCAGTCCCGGAAAGTATCCTGTCACAAGTGGGGCACTTCTGTGGTTCTTCTGTGGGGGATTCTGGGTTTGAGGGGACAAGGAAGTGGCTCTGGTTATTTGCTTCTGTACCAGGTCGGGAGGGTAGTTGCGGGATGCGAAAGCTGTTTTCAGGTTGTTGGTGTAATGATTCAGGGATTCCGGACTGGAGCAGATTCGTTTGCCACGAAGACCTAGGCTGTAGGGAAGGGACCGTTTGATGTGGAATGGGTGGCAGCTGTCATAATGGAGGTACTGTTGCTTGTTGGTGGGTTTGATGTGGACGGATGTGTGAAGTTGGCCATTGGACAGGTGGAGGTCAACGTCAAGGAAAGTGGCATGGGATTTGGATTAGGACCAGGTGAAACTGATGGAACCAAAGGAGTTGAGGTTGGAGAGGAAATTCTGGAGTTCTTCTTCACTGTGAGTCCAGATCATGAAGATGTCATCAATAAATCTGTACCAAACTTTGGGTTGGCAGACTTGGGTAACCAAGAAGGCTTCCTCTAAGCGACCCATGAATAGGTTGGCGTACGAGGGGGCCATCCTGGTGCCCATGGCTGTTGCCTTTAATTGTTGGTATGTCTGGCCCTCAAAAGTGAAGAAGTTGTGGGTCAGGATGAAGCTGGCTAAGGTGATGAGGAAAGAGGTTTTAGGTAGGGTGGCAGGTGATCAGCGTGAAAGGAAATGCTCCATCGCAGCGAGGCCCTGGACGTGCGGAATATTTGTGTATAAGGACGTGGCATCAATGGTTACAAGGATGGTTTCCTGACCCACAGAGAGAGAGAGAGAAGGGAAGAGAGAGAGAGAGAGAGAGAGAGAGAGAGAGAGAGAGAGAGAGAGAGAGAGAGCAGGAGTGTCATGATAAAGTGTGGATTTACAGATTGTGGTAGCTAAACATTGTCAAGAAGCAATTGCAATAACAAAAAGTTGTGAAAAAAATTGTTTAACAACATTTTTTCCAAAATGGTACGCTTTCATGTGGCTATTCTCTATTTTTAAAATTACTATTCATAAGAGAAACACCCAATTATAAAAAATAAGGCAGAACAAAATTATTTGAGTGAAAACTTTCTATATTCCAAGAATTTTTACTACTGAATAATTTATTCTTAGCCTGTTTCTGAATGATTTAAGATTATTTAATACAATGCACATGATTCAACATAACGCCTTGAGCCTTCCAAGAGCATATTGCATTTTAGGATACTGAAAAAAAAGCTGGAGAAGAAAAAGTGAAGGAAAGTACCAGAACAATAAACTCTAAACAGGTGTGGAGTGTCACAAAAACATGTGATGAATGCCTCAACAAAATTCTAAAAACTTGAATGTTTAGTTAGGTTCTGTTATGAAGAACAGAGAGAACTTCTTCCTGATGCCACTTGGTAAGTGCTCACTGTTTCAATAAACTTGCAAAGTGTTCAATACACAACTTTAGAAAAGTAAGTAGCAAAACTATGTCACCTTAGCTTAAGACTTATCAGGCCTTTTAGTTTCAGTGAGTGCCTTCATTGGGATGACAGTACCTGATTGTCTGTGTCTATCTTGACTGTCATTATAACTCTATAGAGAATATAATAATGAGAGTTCCCAATAGCAACTAAATGATTTCAAACTGAGTATGGTCTTGCCTTTGGTTATGATGCTTTGGGAAAATTTTACTTATCTCCATTGTGAGTCATCCATGCACTTACCAGGAGATTATCTTGCATTAAAAATATTCTGTTTCTTGAATAGCTTTGGTGTCATGAATAATCAATAACCTTCATATATGTTTCAAACTCAACTGACTTAAAACACCAATGGAACTATCTAGATCACCAAATATGTGCTGGCTATTGTATTGTTTCAGTCCAATATTCTCAACCTTTGCTCTCACTTCTTTACAAATAAGATGAAACTTACACTGACCAATCTGCACCAAATTTACACACACACACACACACACACACACACACACACACATTCACTCAGATACAGAGGACGCAAAAACTAGGTTTCAAACCAGAGGTTCTCTCACCTGCCATATAGTTTCTTCTTTTGTAGATGACAAAGCCTTAGGTTCTAAAACCTGGTATCGGCATTGCCTTTTTGTAAGGGTAATTTTTTATGCTACTTAATGAAACCTATGATTTTCCGACTTTATTTAAATGGCTTGATATTACAATAACAACGAAAACATTTACAAATACTGTGCAACTGTGCACACTTTTCTTCCACAGCACCTCCACTCCAGTCCGACTGAATTATTCTCTCTCTCTCTCTCTTTATTCTTCTCCATAATTATCATTCACCCATTTGTACAACATCTAACAGGGCATGAGCCTTTATTTCCAATTGTCTATATATCCATGACTCTCTTCTCTTTGTATCTGCAGATAAAAACTCATATTACTGCTGGTTTGAAATCTATAATGTTTAAGGGGCTGCAATGAATGCACAACAGTGCTGCACCAAGTTCTCTTTTTGTAAATAATAAACTCAAGCTTACAGAAGCTAAACTCAAGCTTACAGAAGCTAAATTATTAGTATAGCATTACACTTTTTGTTCAGAAAATTTTTACCATAGTCACTATTTCAATGCACAAAATACTGACTACAATACATCTTCAGTTAAGATAGAAATACTATTTAAACCTATAAATAAAAATTCTTTTCTGAAGAACTGTTCTTTTCTGAAGAACTGTTATTTAATGAACTCATATATGGCATCTTTCAGAAAAGCAGAAACAAATCCACACAACTAATAGTTTTATAAAGTGAATCATAAAATTAGATAAAGTTGTAAATGCTGATTAAAACAGCTTACCTGATATCCAGTCAATAGGAATATTCTCAATAGATTCAAAGTGTTCCACAACTTCTTCTCTGCCTGTGCCATCACGACGGATTCTTGTAACTGTTCCATGGTCACTGTCAGCCCAGTACAGGTAATCTTCAGCTGTGAAAATTGAAAAATTATTGACTGTAAAACAAACGCCCACAAAAATGTTTTGTTACAAAAGTCTTCAGATACTAATCATGGAATACTACTGAACAATATGGATAGCTTTTTATTGTTACTTCATCACTAGTTTCAGTTTGTACATCATCATGAGACACTTTAACCACTTAGGAACGACAACGTCACAATAAGTGGACCAAAGGCACCAGTCAACACTATGTACATTTTAAGCAATTGTCCATTATGTATTTTAAACTGTCACATGAGTACAGAACCAAAAGGTTGTTTGCTGAAAATGTTTTCTGGTAGACATAAAGGAAATGTGGTCACTGGGAATACTTAAACGGTCATCTCAGTTAGATAAAAAGATGAACAAGATGGTGGAAGAAATCAAATTATTATTTGAGTGGTTGGAGGAAGTAAAAATTGAAACAAAGTAGAGGACAGACCACAGTTTGAAGTAAAGACCCTAATAAAATTCCCTGTGCAGTACTAAATTTTGAACATATCTACACTGAAGAGCCAAAGAAACTGGAAGATTTGCCTAATATCTTGTAGGGCCACTATGAGCATGCAGAAGTGCCGCAACAAGATGTGGCATGGACTCGACTAATGTCTGAAGTAGTACTACAAGGGGGTGGAGATCTCTTCTGAATAGCATGTTGCAAGGCATCTCACATGGATTGATGAGGCAACATGTTTCCAGTCATCAACAGTACAATGTCAGTGTTGACGAGCCCAGGTAAAGCTTTGTGTCGTACAATCATCAAGGGTACACAAGTGGGCCTTTGGCTGCAAAAGCCCATATCGATGATTTTTCGTTGAATGGTTCACACGCTGATGCTTGTTGATGGCCCAGCACTGAAATCTGCAGCAATCTGCAGAAGGATTGCACTTCTGTCATGTTGAATGATTCTCTTCAGTTGTCGTTGGTCCCATTCTTGCAGGATCTTTTTCCGCCCACAATGTGTCGGAGATTTGATGTTTTACTGGATTCCTGATATTCACAGTAAACTCATGAAATGATCATATGGGAAAATTCCCACGTCATCACTACCTCTGAGATGCTGTGGCCCATCACTTGTGCGCCGACAGTAACACCACATTCAAACTCCCTTAAATCTTTGTTGTTGTTGTCGTCTTCAGTCTAGAGACTGGTTTGATGCAGCTCTCCATGCTACTCTATCCTGTGCAAGGTTCTTCATCTCCCAGTACCTACTGCAAACTTAATTCTTCTGAATCTGTTTAGTGTATTCATCTCTTGGTATCCCTCTGTGATTTTTACCCTCCACGCTGCCCTCCAATAATAAATTGGTGATCCCTTGATGCCTCAGAATATGCCCTACCAACCGATCCCTTCTTCTAGTCAAGTTGTGCCACAAATTTCTCTTCTCTCCAATTCTATTCAATACCTCCGCATTAGTTATGTGATCTACCCATCTAATCTTCATCATTCTTCTGTAGCACCACATTTCGAAAGCTTCTATTCTTTTCTTGTCTAAATTATTTATCGTCCATGTTTCACTTCCATACACGGCTACACTCCATGCAAATACTTTCAGAAACAACTTCCTGACACTTAAATCTATACTCGATGTTAACAAATTTCTCTTCTTCAGAAATCCTTTCCTTGCCATTGCCAGTCTTCATTTTATATCCTCTCTACTTCGACCATCATTAGTTATTTTGTTCCCCAAATAGCAATACTCATTTACTACTTCAAGCGTCTCATCCTGCAATTGTAGCAGCAGTAACCAATCTAACAACTTTGCCACACACTTGTTGACTTATAAAGGGTTTGCCAACCACAGTGCCACATTCTGCCTGTTTTCATATCTCTGTATTTGAATATGCATGCCTATATCAGTTTCTTTGGTGCTTCAGAGTAAATCTCAAAAGAAATTATGTGAAATAATACAGGAGCTATTCTGCCTGTCGCAACTGTAATGAAAACTTAATTGGACCAGATATGTTTTGCTGTTTGAAAGCATCTTCAGTGGTCTATTTTGTGGCTCCTACTGACCACTGAAGATGCATTAAATAAAATGAAATGTTTCTGGTCCAAATAAGGCTTTATTACAATTTCAAAAGACCAGATAATGCCAGTATTACTTTAAAATTGTGACTGTGGAAGAGAGGCCTTGAAAACAAAAGAAATTATAAAGTAGACAGGTATGGCTGTGACAACGTGACTATTTTTAAACAAAGAAAATAATAACATAGACAGTATGCCAGTGGATCACAACTCAAAAAGACATACTTCATATTTGCTTCTACATCTATGTCTACATATACATCTATCAATGTGTGTGTGAGTTGCATTTGCATGAGTGTGTACGTGTGTGTTTGTCATCTAATTTTGACGAAGGCCTTACTGGCCGAAAGTTATATTTGTGACAGTCTTTTTGTTGTGCCCATCTGTGGCTCAGTATCTCCGCTATATGATGAGTGGCAACTTTCCTTTTCACAAATATTGTTGCATATACATCTAAATACATACTCCACAAACCACTATATTGTGTGCGGCAAAGGGTCTCCTGTATCAGTCTTAGTTTTGTCCTTTCCTGTTCCACTCACGGACATAGCTAGGGGCAAGTCTGTAGGCCTCCGTATGAGCCCTAATGTCTTTTATCTTACCTTTGTGGCCTTTATGCAAAATGTATGTTAGCTGGCACAGGATCATTATGCAGTAAGCTTCAAATGCTGGTTCTCTCAATTTTCCCAATAGTGTTCCTTGAAAATAATGTCGTCTTCCATCCAGGGTTTTGCATTTGAGTTCCTAAGCATCTCCATAGCACTTGCTATGGTAACCGGTAACAACTCTAGCAGGTTGCCTCTGAACTGTTTCGATGTCTCCCTTTAATCTGACATAGTGTGGACCCCAAACACTTAAGCTGTACTCAAGAATAGGTCACACTAGTGTCCTATATGCAGCCTCCTTTACAGATGAACCACACTTTCCTAAAATCCTGCCAATAAACCCAAGCCGACAATTCATCTTCTGAATCACAATCCTCACATGCTATTCCATTTCGCTTTGCAATGTTATGTCCAGATATTTGTATGACATGATTACATCAAGCAGGACACTACTAATTCTGTATCCAAATATATGGATTTGTTTTTCCTATACATCTGCATTCATTACGTTTTTCTACATTTAGAGCTGGCTGCCATTCATCATACCAACCAGAAATTTTGTCTCCACAGCACCATCAGCAAACAACCACAGATTCCTGCCCACCCTGTCTGCCAGATAATATATGCATTTAAAAAATATAGCAATATTCTATCACGCTCCCCTGGGGCACTCCTGATGATACGCTTCTCTCTGATGAACACTCGCCATTGAGGACAACATACTGGGTCCTACTACTTAAGAAGTTTTGCAGCCTCTTGCACATCTGTGTACCTATTCTGTATGGTCACATCTTCATTAACAGTCTGCACTCTGCACTGAGGTACCATGTCAAATGCTTTTTGGAAATTTAGAAGTATGGAATCTGCCTGTGCCCTTCATCCACAGTTCACACTATATCATGTGAGAAAGGGGCAAGCTGAGTTTCACAAAAGCAATGATTTCTAAAACAATGCTCATTCATGGACATAAGTTTTTCAGTCTCTAGGAAATTTATTATATGTTCAAACTCTATATATGTTCTAGAATTCTGCAGCAAATCTTTGAAAGAGTCTCAAACGAATTTTGAAAAATACACAGGACATTTAAGAAGCTTCTCATACACATGTCCATACCTACACATATTGTATTCAAGTAAAACTATCACTATACTTACAGAAATATAGTACAAGAGCACATCAGATGCAAACTAACATGTTGTTACTAATGTCAATGTGATATGTTATCAGTCTCTCATAGTGAGATGGAAAAATTTGCAATCTTATTCATGTGCTATGAAACTACAGAAACTGCCTCACTAGCTTATCTTAACATATTTATTACGGGAAAAGTCAACCACTCCCTACGTTAGATTGAATATGGAAGGCCAAATTATATTGTCTTTCATCTTTATTTTTCAACGCATCACATTAACAATAGTACATGGATGGTGTGCTAGATGTTGGCTATTGTATCTAGCATTCTATCAAACAAAGATTTGCAGATAAAGTGAAACTCTTTTTGCAGAATTTCTTCAGCTGTGGATGTAAGTACCCACAACTTCAACATGCACTACAGTTTAGGACAACTGTAATAACAGAAGTAATCGAAACATAACAGAAAAGACCAAGAACTGCATTACATCTAACTTGCAAAAGGTATAATCTACAAAAATGAAAGCCAAATGAAACATTCAGTATCTGCATTTTGCAATGTACTATCTAACTTTCTTTGGTCACCAGTTCAAACCCTGAAACCAGCAATTATTTACTGTTTAGAATTTATCATTTCTAGAAGATTCCTGAAATGTCTCACATTTGTAATGTTTATATTTTCTGGAATATCTTATGTTTGTATAAATAACAAGATTCTGAATATTCGGTGTTTGTATAAATAACAGCACTCTCTGCTCATGAAGTCAGTTCGGTTTTGGCTGTACGTTGGTGTCAGCAATAAATGTGCTTTTAGTTCTATGTGTTATACTTCACTCACAATGTTGTCTTTGAATTTGGATCTGATCATGGTTTTAACAAGACACTGGTGGCTCCATTTAGGCAATGTAGGGGCAGTTGCCTACATAGACAGCAGCCAGAATACAAGCAGTACATTGTTCCTAAGATCCATTTATTCAGGAGACAGATGGATACCAAAACACCAATAAGTAAGTTGCGCACCAGGCATGCATCCGTTTTTCTGCAGACACTGGTCAGGGCCTAACAAAATGGCTGAAAGGAATCAACTGAGTTGCCAAATACAACAAGTGGGATGACTTGATGTGTTTGGCAAATGTGTACATTTACTTCAATGGGACAGCCAAACAGTGGTTCAATGGCTCAATAATTGGGACAAATCACTGGGCAAACTTACATAAACATTTGGCAACAATTGGCAGCAAGTCCACTTAGCAGAATAACAATTGAAGAACAGAGCCTACCTTCATAACATGACAAAAGCTGATAAAATCACACAATGATTAAAGAAGTCAGAGAAGACATGTTCCAAGCTCTTCTCATCCAGAATCCCACAATAACAGAATAATTCATCAAATGGTGCTAGAAAGTCATGAAAAAGCAACAAAATGAGTAAGATGAGACCTCTCTCATAAGTCACAAAGTAAGACAAGAGTACACAAGAGAAAGCAGCCTCGAATGTCAAACTGATACATCAGGAGACAACAGAGAATGTCGAAGAAGATGTGAATCAATCTCTACCATGAATCTGTGCCACAAGCTGAATGTGTCTGGAAGAATGGACTCTGTCAACTTGGACTTACGCTGTGAATGTGAAACAACAACCCAGCTTCCGGCCAATGCAAGTACAACCAAATTCTGTGCAAAGTAGAATGCCCAACAGAAGAAAAGGCATTTGGAGGACAAACAATAACCTGCCAATGTGTTTTCACTGTAGATGCCCTGGACACACTGAATGCTACTGCAGAGAAAGTTCTATTCATGTCAGTCAGCCACAGTTGATTACAATTGAACTCTGGGACAAGCTCATTGCCAATGTGTTTTCACTGTAGATGCCCTGTACACACTGAATGATACTGCAGAGAAAGTTCTATTCATGTCAGTCAGCCACAGTTGATTATAATTGAACTCTGGGACAAGCTCATTGCCACACCCTGGACAAAGTCGCTCCCCAATGCTCCGCAGCAATTTCCCGTTGCCCTACAGAGGTACCAGCCACTTGCTTGGACCCAGACTTCAGGAAAACTACGTGAGGCGACCACCTATGGAGGTGAGGTCATCACAGATGCAAGTCCTCCATGGATGACAGTCACCAAGAAGTCAAGATATCTCACTGACACCATCATCAATGGCCAACATGACAGTGTGCTAGTCGGCTCAAGGGCTTCTGTTTCTGTGATGTTGGGTGCTTATCATCCAACTAAAGAAGCGTATGTTATGTAATACGAAGGTGATGGAGCTGAAAGTCGCAAATGGAAAATATGTCTAGCCAACAGGAACATGTACTGCTAGAGCAACTATCAATGACAGAACACAGTGGTTCAAATTTTCTGACTTATTGAATTTGTAGTCATAATGTAGTTCTTAGATCGATGCATTGAAAGCATCATAGACTGTGGAAGATCAGAGCTCCAGACTTATTAAACTACTTCAATGAGCACACATAATAGTGATTGTTCTGGGCAGCTGTTTGCTGTTGCAGACATTGATATCATGCCATCATCAGTGAGAAGAGTTTCAGTGATCAGCTGAGATGTTTGGTTCAACTGTGAAGCTTCTGTCAATTTCAGAAAGCTACTCAGGCTTACAAAGAAATTCTATATGCCAATAATGATCATAAGCATCATACATGGTCAAGTAGAACTTTTGATCGCTTAGTGTCATGAGCAGCCACAACTCATCCCTTAAGGTATGATCATAGGGACAGCTGAACCATTCAAGAAAGCGCAGCTAAGTGTTACTGATGGAGACTCATATTCCGCTGCCACTATGGATAACACAGAGCAGAAAGCTACTATTAAACTGCCACTAGGATTTAGCCTGATCGAGGAACACCATCAGTGCATGATAAACATTCCACGTCAATTTTGGATGCTTTCTGATCCAGAGTGGGGAAAAGTCAGATGAAATAGCCCATGGTAAAACACAATATCAATACTGGGGATCATCCATCAATCAGGCAGCATTCATATAGTTTTTCCAACTAAATGATGGATAATCCGGAAGGAAGTGGCAAAGATGCTGCATGATGATGTCACTGACCCTTTAGAGAGTCCTTGGTCCTTCCTTACAGTCCTTATAATGAAGAAGGACTGCCTTTATAACTCCTGACAGCCTTTATGAACTCAAAGTTATGTCGTTTTGACTGTCACCTTTGAATGTATTAGTACAGCCTGCTTCAACACCTTAAATGTACGATATGTCATTGCTGTCTGGAAGACATTCTTTTAAACACATTTGAAGAATATCTCAGCCTCACAACAACCATGTTGAAGTGTGTTGAGACTGCAGGCCTCCACCCAAATCTGAGAAGTGCCTTTCATCACCCATGAAATAAAGACCCAATGGCATCTAGTGAATGGTGACTCAGTCTGTCCCAATCCAAAGAAAATAAGAGCAGTCATACAATTTCTGATTCCTCAGCACATTCATGATGTGTGATGTTTTCTTGGAAAGTGCTCATACTACCAACAACTCATAAATGATTTCTGTATCAAGGCACATCATTTGCAAGAACTGCAGTAGGGTAACACCAAATTTTCCTGGAACAATGTGTAACAAAGATCTTTACTTGTCCTTAAGGTGATGCTACCATCATCTTCAGTCCTAGCATTGTATCACGAGAATGCCGAGGCAGGACCTCACACTGACACTAGAGGATATGGGATAGGTGCATATTCAGGAGGATGCTGAAACGATGACAGTTCATGCTTTCAGGGAACTCTCTAAGCCCAAGAAGAACTATTTTACAACCGAGAAAGAGTGCCTCGCAGTGGTTTGGCCAATTAACAAGTTCTGACTGTACTTATTTGGCAAACCATTCACTGTTTAGAGGGACCACCTTTCTTTATGGTGGCTAACTAGCATGAAGGATCCGTTGAGATGACTGGCACAGATCCGTTGTGTCGACTGGCAAGTCGGGCACTGAGGCATAAGCAGTACGATATCAAAGTGGTGTACAAAAGTGAATGCAAGCACAATGATACCAACTGACTTTCAAAGATTCCTTTGGCAGAACACAGCAGCTTGGATGAAATCTCGGTCATCACTGCATAAAAGGACATCCTTCTTGAAGAGAGGGAGTACTGAAAACTAGAGGAGGACGACGAACCAACCATGGGAAAATTTCAATTATTTAATGGAGCAGCATATAAGAGGAACTATGATCCAATGGGGAAGAAATGGTTGCTCATTCCAGTCCGTCTACAACCAGCTATTCTGGACTATTTCCACAACACTCTAACATCTGGTCACCTGGGATTTATGGAGACTCTAGACAGAATCAGACGCATGTATTACAGACCAGATCTGTACCAGTCACTTATGACACTATGTGAGCCATTGTAAGGAATATAAATGATGGAAGCAAGTGCCAAAGTTATCTCTGGGGCATCTTATACCAATTCTGGCTGCAGCAACAACATTCAACTGAACTGTATTCGACCTCTTGGAGAGGTTACTGAAGGGGACAAATGACAATCAATAGATAATAGTGCGGACCCACTACCTCACCTGCTGTGCTGCCACCAAAGCTGTGCTGACTGCTGAGGCTCCAGAAACTGTAGAAGACATCATTTTGACGCATGGAGCATCCTGCATGATGATCTCTGATCCCGGAAAAACTTCGAAGTCAGAACTAGTATCAGAGGTAATTTCACATTGTTACATCACCCATAGGATGACAACTGCCTACCATTTGCAAATAAATGGCCTCACAGGATACTTCAATAAGACTTTGGCAGGTATTCTATTGATGAACATTGATGTTGAACAGAAAGACTGGGGTAAAATATTGTCTCCTGTGACATTCACTCACAGCAGAGTGGAGCAAGACCATATGGGCTTCACACTATTTTTTCTGCTTCATGGTCACAAGACTGAAATGACAATGGGTACTTTGATCACATTTTGACTGGGCAGTACTGGGGATGACTAAGTGAAATATCTTGTCACCAGGATCAAAGAAACAAGGTAGCTAGCTCATATATGGATCTTTATCACCCAGGAGGAAAATTGTTGTTTTTGTTGTTGCGGTCTTCAGTCCTGAGACTGGTTTGATGCAGCTCTCCATGCTACCCTATCGTGTGCAAGCTTCTTCTCCCAGTACTTACTGCAACCTACATCCTTCTGAATCTGCTTAGTGTATTCATCTCTTGGTCTCCCTCTACAATTTTTACCCTTCACGCTGCCCTACAATACTAAATTTGTGATACCTTGATGCCTCAGAACATGTCCTACTAATTGGTCCCTTCTTTTTGCCAAGTTGAGCGACAAACTCCTCTTCTCCCCAATTCTATTCATTACCTCCTCATTAGTTATGTGATATACCCATCTAATCTTCAGCATTCTTCTGTAGCACCACATTTCGAAAGCTTCTATTCTCTTCTTGTCCAAACTATTTATTGTCCACGTTTCACTTCCATACATGGCTACACTCCATACAAATACCTTCAGAAACACCTTCCTGACACTTAAATCTATACTCGATGTTAACAAATTTCTCTTCTTCAGAAACGCTTTCCTTGCCATTGCCAGTCTACATTTTATATCTTCTCTACTTCGACTATCATCAGTTATTTTGCTCCCCAAATAGCAAAACTCCTTTAATACTTTAGGTGACTCATTTCCTAATCTAATTCCCTCAGCATCACCCAACTTAATTCGACTACATTCCATTATCTTCATTTTGCTTTTGCTGATGTTCATCTTATATCCTCCTTTCAAGACACTGTCCATTCCGTTCAACTACTCTTCCAAGTCCTTTGCTGTCTCTGATAGAATTACAAAGTCATCGGCGAACCTCAAAGTTTTTATTTCTTCTCCATGGATTTTAATACCTACTCCGAATTTTTCTTTTGTTTCCTTTACTGCTTGCTCAATATACAGATTGAATAACATTGGGGAGAGGCTACAACCCTGTCTCACTCCCTTCCCAACCACTGCTTCTCTTTCACGCCCCTCGACTCTTTTAACTGCCATCTGGTTTCTGTAAAAATTGTAAATAGTCTTTCGCTCCCTGTATTTTACCCCTGCCACCTTTAGAATTTCAAAGAGAGTATTCCAGTCAACATTGTGAAAAGCTTTCTCTAAGTGTACAAATGCTAGAAACGTAGGTTTGCCTTTCCTTAATCTTTCTTCTAAGATAAGTCGTAAGGTCAGTATTGCCTCACGTGTTCCAATATTTCTACGGAATCCAAACTGATCTTCCCCGAGGTCGGCTTCTACCAGTTTTTCCATTCATCTGTAAAGAATTCGTGTTAGTATTTTAGAGCTGTGACTTTTTAAACTGATAGTTTGGTAATTTTCACATCTGTCAACACCTGCTTTCTTTGGGATTGGAATTATTATATTCTTCTTGAAGTCTGAGAGTATTTCGCCTGTCTCATACATCTTGCTCACCAGATGGTAGAGTTTTGTCAGGACTGGCTCTCCCAAGGCCGTCAGTAGTTCTAATGGAATGTTGTCTACTCCCAGGACCTTGTTTCGACTCAGGTCTTTCAGTGCTCTGTCAAACTCTTCATGCAGTATTGTATCTCCCATTTCATCTTCACCTACATCCTCTTCCATTTCCATAATATTGTCCTCAAGTACATCGCCCTTGTATAGACCCTCCATATACTCCTTCCACCTTTCTGCTTTCCCTTCTTTGCTTAGAACTGGGTTTCCATCTGAGCTCTTGATATTCATACAAGTGGTTCTCTTTTCTCCAAAGGTCTCTTTAATTTTCCTGTAGGCAGTATCTATCTTACCCCTAGTGAGATAAGCCTCTACATCCTTACATTTGTCCTCTAGTCATCCCTGCTTAGCCATTTTGCACTTCCCGTCGATCTCATTTTTGAGACGTTTGTATTCCTTTTTGCCTGCTGCATTTACTGCATTTTTATATTTTCTCCTTTCATCAGTTAAATTCAATATTTCTTCTGTTACCCAAAGATTTCTACCAACCCTCGTCTTTTTCTCCACTTGATCCTCTGCTGCCTTCACTACTTCATCCCTCAGAGCTACCCATTCTTCTTCTACTGTACTTCTTTCCCCCATTCCTGTCAATTGTTCCCTTATGCTCTCCCTGAAACTCTGTACAACCTCTGGTTTAGTCAGTTTATACAGGTCTCATCTCCTTAAATTCCCACCTTTTTGCAGTTTCTTCAGTTTTAATCAACAGTTCGTAACCAATAGATTGTGGTCAGAGTCCACATCTGCCCCTGGAAATGTCTTACAATTTAAAACCTGGTCCCTAAATCTCTGTCTTACCATTATATAATCTATCTGATACCTTCTAGTATCACCAGGATTCTTCCATGTATACAACCTTCTTTCATGATTCTTGAACCAAGTGTTAGCTATGATTAAGTTATGCTCTGCGCAAAACTCTACCAGGCGGCCTCCTCTTTCATTTCTTAGCCCCCCCCATGAACCATGGAGCTTGCCGTTGGTGGGGAGGCTTGTGTGCCTCAGCGATACAGATGGCCATACCGTAGGTGCAACCACAAGAGAGGGGTATCTGTTGAGAGGCCAGACAAACATGTGGTTCCTGAAGAGGGGCAGCAGCCTTTTCAGTAGTTGCAGCGCCACCAGTCTGGATGATTGACTGATATGGCCTTGTAACACTAACCAAAACGGCCTTGCTGTGCTGGTACTGCGGACAGCTGAAAGCAAGGGGAAATTGCAGCCGTAATTTTTCCCGAGGGCATGCAGCTTTACTGTATGGTTAAATGATGATGGCGTCTTCTTGGGTAAAATGTTCCGGAGGTAAAATAGTCCCCCATTCGGATCTCTGGGCGGGGACTACTCAAGAGGACGTCATTATCAGGAAAAAGAAAACAGGCGTTCTACGGATCGGAGTGTGGAATGTCAGATCCCTTAATTGGGCAGGTAGGTTAGAAAATTTAAAAAGGGAAATGGTTAGGTTAAAGTTAGATGTAGTGGGAATTAGTGAAGTTCGGTGGCAGGAGGAACAAGACTTTTGGTCAGGTGAATACAGGGTTATAAATACAAAATCAAATAGGGGTATTGCAGGAGTAGGTTTAATAATGAATAAAAAATAGGAATATTTGGTGTTTGTATAAATAGCTGTATTCTCCATCCAGTTCTGTTCTGGCTGTATGTTGTGGTCAGTACGAAACATGCTATTAGTTCCAACAGTTGTGTTTCACTGGACCCTGCCTTCGGATTTGGACTTGATCGGGATTTCGACATGACAATATTCTGTTTCATTTTCCATTAATAGAAAAGTAAAAGTATTAGGCATTGTTACCATATCAACCAGTTGGTTGTAAATGCAATAATTTTTATCGCTCGGTCACCAACTAACTGATCTGGTGACGACGCCAGTATTTTCCTATAGCTCGGAAAATGTATGTTTTCAGTCATGAGTTCTCATTCATTATTATTACTCCAAGTACAAGGCCTCAAAGTGTGTAATGGGAAGAAGAAATATGTATTAAAGTAGTGAAGTTTGATGATGCTTATAAGCTTTCAAGCTGACACGTCAATGTTCCATGTTCTGGCTCTGGCTCTACTTGGGCCAGTTGGGCCCACTGATCACTGTGTCATCCACTGCCAACAGCATTATTGGATGTAGTTTGAACAGACATGTGATCAGCATACCAGTCTCCCATCATTGTTGGGTTTCTTGTCCTTGGAACCTCTACCAATTGGTCAAGTAGGCCCTCAGTTATCATCACAAAGCTGAATACCAGTCCTCTGACAAAGAAAAAATCCCTGGCAGTACAAGTAATTGAACCTGGCTGCCCAGTGCATGGCAGACAGCCACATTAACTACTTAGCTATGGAGGTGGACAACCATATTAAATACCCAAGACATATCAACATACTTACCGCATATATTGTTCTCAATGTGAGACTCATTCCTAATAAATGCATTACATGTGGCACATTCATACAAATGAAATGCTGTTATCATCTACTGCAATAGTAGAATGGTCAGCATATCTGACTGCTATGCAAAGAACATGGGTTCAGTTCCTTATGTTACATATGATTTTTCCTTTGTGGGAACACTGGAACAGTTTACAATCAGACTCAAAGACAATGGCACAGCAGTTCGTTTACAGTACATGGTCTGCAACATCTGTTTGAAGAGATGTAAATTAAGTGTGTGAAGAAGGAAGGAACAGTAGTAATGAAATTGAGAGGAAAAACCAGGCAACATAGCCCCGAACTTCACAGAGAAAGAACTGAAAGTGTAGAAAGCTTCAGTCATGTTGAAACTACTGTATCAAACCAGGGAAATGGTGAGTTAGAAATCCAAAACAGAGTGTCAAAAAGTTGAATGTTCTTTTACCAAGTGGGAAATCTAGTTGGGATAAAGCAGTTCCCATAAAAATGCAAACAAACAAAGAATGCTCAAATCATAGCTTCTGCCAATCATGACATAAGGCTTAGAGACCTGCATGTTACCATGAAGAGACATCAACAAACAATAAAACTAAACCCCATCCAAACAGGCCTTGGAAGGCCCAATGTTACTGACCTACTGACATGTCATTCCCAGCCAACAGGCTTCACTGGATACAGGGGAGGGGAGGGGGGGCCATGTGGTCAACACACTGCTCTCAGCTTCTGTGACTGGAGCCTCTACTTCTCAATAAAGTAGCTGCTCATTTGGCTTCACAAGGGCTGAGCAGCAAACTATAAGCATGCAAAATTAAATTGAACAATCTGCTACGCAAACGTGAGATGAAACTGAATTAGAAATGAGTGAATTAAGAACAACATGCAAGTGACTAGCACAATGGAGGAAAGATTATACATTACACAGCTGAAATAGTTTGGATATGTGCAAAAGATGCAAGAGACTAGAACCTCTATACATTACTTGGACATTCCAGAAAAAGGTATCTAGACCAAATAATTGAACACCTTTTCCATGAAGGAGCAACACTGAAAGATGTAAAAGGAGAGAAAGTTTACAGAAACAGATGGAAGCAAATTGTCCACAATATAGCAGAGCCCCCCCCCCCCCCCAATTCAGTACTCGATAACTTGGCAGTCCACATAATTCGGCCATCTGCTTGCAGGGTAGAAAAACCTTTTGTCTTGCATCACACTTCCATTCCTCCACTACATGACTGGCACTGGCACATGCTCAGTATGTCTGGAAGAAGGATATGACAAGTGTGTTAAGTGAATTTGCACAGAAACATTGAAAGAAAGGAAAAGTATGAAGGAAAGCAAATTTTATGAGGTAAATGAAGCACTTTACATTTAGTTTTGCCAAACAAGAGAGAAGGGAATGCCAATTAGTGGGTCAATCTTGCAAGAGAAGGCCTTGAAATTTTATGAATAGTTAAAAAAAACATGATGATCCTAAATTTGTCACAAGCACTGGCTGGCTTGATCATCCAACAATATAGTGTCTGTGGGGGGAAAAGTATCTGGTGACACCAAGGGTATGTCTCAGTTTAAGGAGAAGTTTCAGAAAATTATTGAAGTTGAAGGTTTGAACAAAGAGCAATTGTACAACTGTGATGAAACAGGGTTGAATTATAAACTGTTACCAGCTACAAGTCTTCCTTTCAAGGAAGAATAGTAGTCCGTGGTTTTACGAGGAGCAAGGAGAGGGTTACAATCCTAGCATGTAGTAACACAACAGGTGACCACAAACTAAAACTTGGTCTCATAGGAAAATCAAACAACTCATATGCTTTTAAGCATATTGAAGTGCATAAACTTTCAGTTTGGCACCAAAACCAATCAAATGCCTGGATGAGTGGTGCACTTTTCAAAGAATGGTTTCATAAAGTATTTGTCCAATTGCTTGAGCAATTTTTAACATGTAAAAATCTGCCAAGGAAGGCTATTCTGATTTTGGGCAATGTGTCTTCACACCCAGACACTGAGCAATATTTCTACCACCCAATGTCACAGTGCTATGCCAACCCACAGACCAAGAAAATTTGGGTTAGTCTCAAGAGAAGATATAGGCACAAGCCATTATACTCCTCCTCTCTTTCTGCAAATTATGATTGCCAAGGTCCTATCCAGAAATTAAAGAAAATTGACCTATTGGATGCTGTTGGATAGGAAGCAGACTCCTGGAATGAATTAGAGTGTCACTAAAACCGGTTTGTTTCTGAAGAAAACTTCCTGATCATGAGGGGCATGAGTCCATTGAACATCATGATTAAGAAAATGTGAACTTAATCAACCTCATGAACAAAGTTCCTGGATGTGAAGAGGGCAATGAAACTGAAGTTGAAGAGTGGTTCCAGAATGATACCGAACAAGACATTATGTCCTATGCAGAAATAATTGGGGCTGTTAAAGTTAATGAAGAAATTCACAAAAGTGATGAAGACACTGATGTTGAGTACTCCACTGTACAAGACCCTAAAATATCACATAGTGTAAATCTGCCTTTCAGTATTTTGAACAAGAATGTGCATTGGTAACTGACTTACTGTTCCTTCATCGCCTTCATGATGAAGCACCAAGACACAGAGTGCAATGTGGAAAACAATAAGACATTACAACTTTTTAAAAGTTGGCTTTTTTATTTTCATTAGAGAAAGCTTCATGCCTTTGTAAAGTAATTTTCTGAACTCTGTCTTATCAGGTAAATTACCATATTCATTAACTTTTATTAGTAAAGTCTCTGTGCCTTCATAAAGTAACATTCCTTCACTATAAGGGTAAACTGAAATATTTGTAAGTTACATTTATATACAGTTCAAGTATCAGGTATTTTCTTGAGTTTATTCGGACAATTTGAGTTTTGACTAATAGCATTCTTCATAAACTGCTGTATTCCCAGGCAACAAATAAAAGTTTTTTATGGTGAAAAATATTATTTATTCTTTTTTTAACAGCTTTCCTGATAACCCAACATTTTCACATATTTGGCCCCCTTCTGTCCACCTTAGGCCTACCTGACTCACTTGAGATAGCCGGATGATGATGATGATTGTGATGATGATGAAGGAAGGACAAGGTCTGTCTTCTATAGCTTACTTGGGATAGTTATTTGTGCCAGTGTATGTAAATCATAGCCAGCAATACAATGAATGACAGACACAATGATGTCCAACACCATTGCCTAAATTGTTAATTTATTACAATGGCCAAGAATACATGCTAAAATGACACCAAATCTTGAGTAACTCAAGCATATGGAAAATACAGATGAGTCACAGGTTTTATTTTAATAACACTTTCATTTTAATACTGAGTAAAATGACAGCAGCATTTACCTTAGATGATGCAGACTGTAATCACCAACTTCTACCTGTGTGTGCCACAGCTACTAATGTAAGCCCTTCCTTTAGAATACTGTGTGTTGTGTGTGTGTGTGTGCGTGTGTGTGTGCGTGTGTGTGTTTGTGTACAATACACAGATTTCATTGCCAGGTAGTAACTCTCTTACCACTAGATAGTATGCCTACTTTGAATGGAAAGTCCGCTTTTCTACCACAATCTATCAGATGACAATTCCAGCCATAATAGAATATGACACACAAATTCATCATTGTTATCATTATTATCAACACAATCTCTAGCAAATTAAAATCCACTGGTAATAAAAGCCTCCTCTCAACTTTTTTCTGCATTACTGTCTGTAAAGATATATATCGATGATTCTTCTGCATGTTTCCTAACACCACCTACCTAAATTCCATTATGTCACTGTCTCAACCTATACTTATCTCTTGGAATCTACCAAGGGGAATTTTTGGTCCATCAATCATCCATGAAGTTAAATGTATGTCTTGTTTCCTCTGGGCAGCTGGTGAAGATTTTGCTGAAACAGAGTCTAAAGCTTTCTCAAACCTATGTGCCCTAGATGACAGAATTATACTCATTGCTCCTCTCTATAATTTCATTCACAACTTGCAAATGGCCCACTGCACTAGATCCATTTCTAACACCAGTCTGTTACTTTGCCTAATTAAAATTTAATGTTTTTATACTCAGTTGGTGACAACTTCTGTAATATCTTTTACATCACAGAGATGAAACTTACAGATCTACAGTTTTGTCTTGTGTGGTATTGTCCAATGATTGCATTGCCAACCAAAGCTGGCAACACATACTTATACCACAGACATCAGCAATGTCTCATTGCAATCTGTGATGATGAATGTAAGGTGCTCCTGAAAAGACACACCCTCTCTCTCAGCACTGCTGCATCGTCACATGGAGGTTGACACAGAGCCGAGCATGGACTCGGCTCTGACCAGTTCATGACCATTGCTGAAGCAGTCGACATCCTCTACTCATGACACCAGTGCTATTCAAGTCTCAGATGGAACTGTACCTTTGTAAATGTTGAACTTTTGCTTCAAGAGAGGAGTTGGTAACAGTGCACATTAAGTGACCCTTTACTGTTCAAATACAGATGTAAACATTTGACACACTGCTACAGCAAGGGATTGAATAAAGTCCTCTCCCAGAGCAACCAAACAACCCACAGTTATGACTGGATGATTGTAGTTTTGTCGGGTCGTAACATCTTGTCTGTCTTTGTTCTAGTAAAGGGCACATTTACAGTTTCATCCCAGTTTTTGGAAATAGTCTTCATTCACAAAAAATCAGTAAAACCTTTTGCAACTCAGTTTAGTACAAATTTTCCTCAAACTTTAAACATTTCTTTAGAAATACCATTATCTCCAGGTGCCTTTCCTTTCTTCATACCTAGAATAGCTTGTATAAACATAATCAGGCATAAATTCTGGACTCTCAGTATTTTCATTATCATCCATGTTTCTGACTCATCTCTTGAGCAAGACAAACCCTTAAAAAAATCTTGGAATTCTTGTAAAACTTCTTTTATGTAGCTGTTCCAAGTGACGAAATGAAGTGCCTGCCCAACATACAAAACAAAAGAAAAAATTTGGAGTAGGAATTAAAATCCGTGGAGAAGAAATAAAAACTTTGAGGTTTGCCGAGGATAGTTTAATTCTGTCAGAGACAGCAAAGGACCTGGAAGACCAGTTGAACGGAATGGACAGTGTCTTGAGAGGAGGATGTAAGATGAACATCAACAAAAGCAAAACAAGGATAATGGAACGTAGTCGAATGAAATCAGTTGAAACTGAGGGATTTAGTAGATGAGAGTTGCTATTTGGGGAGCAAAATAACTGATGATGGTCGAAGTAGAGAGGATATGGGCTGGCCATGGCAAGAAAAGCATTTCTGAAGAGAAGAAATTTGTTGATATCGAGTATAGATTTAGGTGTCAGGAAGTCTTTTATGAAAGTATTGGTATGGAGTGTAGCATTTATAATAAATAGTTTAGACAAGAAGAGAATAGAAGCTTTCAAAATGTGGTGCTACAGAAGAATGCTGAAGATTAGATGGGTAGATCATGTAACTAATGAGGAGATACTGAACAGAATTGGGGAGGAGAGGAAATCATGGCACAATCTCACTAAAAGAAGGGTCTGGTTGGTAGAACACATTCTGATGCATGAAGGGACCACCAATTTAGTACTGGAGGGAATAGCGGAGGGTAAAAATCTTAGAGGTAGACCAAGAGATGAATGTACTACGCAGATCCATGAGGATGTAGGTTGAAACAGTTACTCGAAGATGAAGAAGCTTGCACAGGATAGAGTAGCATGGAGAGCTGCATCAAACCAGTCTCTGGACGAAAGACCACAACAACAACAACAACAACCTTCTCACACCCTCTCTAAGACAGCTGCAAATAGTATCATCTAATGCAGCACACTTTCATCATGTTCCTATTATTACTTGCTTTAATATTTTGCTTTCTCTACGTCTACATCTACAGGGTGTACATAAAGTCCAGGAACACTTTCAATTACTTATTGCACAAGAACCAAACATTGTACAAATACCACTGTGTGTCATTTTGAAGTGAAACCCTGAAAGTTTTTTTCATGTATACCGTCACAGCGTAGTTTGGTAATTTGCTGATAGTCAGCGCTAGTTGCAAACATGGCGAGTTCAGGTGTGGAGCGAGCTTTCTGTGTGCTGGAGTTCGACAAAAACAAGTGTGCTACAGCTGTTCAACGCATGTTTAGAACCAAGTGCAGTACAAAGCCACCAACAAGGAGGGCCATTTACCATTTGCTCAACAAATTCATTATGAGGGACTGCTTGTGCCCGGCAAAGAGAAGTGGATGTCCCAGTGTGAGTGAAGCGAATGTAGAGCGCGTATGAGAGACATTCATGAGTCACTCATGGTTCGCATATTGAATGTTTGTAAAAAAACTTCAAGAGTTTCTCATCAAAATGCAATATGTATGACATCTGTACAATGTTCTTGTGCAATAAATAATTGAAAGTGTTCCCAGACTTTATGCACACCCTGTACATCTAAACTCTGCACATCACTATGACATGCATGGCAGAGCATACATCCCATTGCACCAGTTATTAGGGTTTCTTCCTGTTCCATTCACTTAGGAAGTGTGGATGAATGATTGTTTGAATGCCTGTGTGTGTGCAGTAATTATTCTAATCTTATTTTCACAATCCATAAGCGAGCGATACATAGGGGATTGTAGTATATTCATAGGGTAACCATTTCAAGATAGTTCTTGAAACTTTGTTAACAGACTTTCTCAGAATAGTTTATATCTATCTTCAAGAGTCTTCCAGTTCAGTTACTTCAGTATCTCTATGACTCTCTCCCACATACTAAACAAACCTATGACCTCTTGTGCTGCCCTTCTCTGTATACTTTTAATACCTCCTGTTAGTCTTATCTGGTATGGATCCCACACCCTTGAGGAATATTCCAGGATGGGTCACACGAGTGATTTGTAAGCTATCTCCTTTGTAGACTGATTGCATTTTCCCAGCATTCTACCAATCAACCAAAGTCTACCTTCTGTTTTACCCACAACTGAGCCTATATGATGATTCCATTTCATATCCCTGCAGAGTGTTACACCCAGGTATTTGTATGAGTTGGCCGATTCCAACAATGACTCATTGATATTATGGTCATAGGATATATTCCTGAACACTTAAAGCAAGTTGCCAATCTTTGCATCACTTTGAAGTCTTCTCAAGGTCAGACTGAATATTCATGGAGCTTCTTTCAGATAGTACTTAATTACAGATAACTGCATCATGTGCAAAATGCCTGATGTTACTATTAACGCTGTCTGCAAGGTCATTAATATACAACATGAAAGCAAGGGTCCTAACACACATCCCCTGGGTTGCCTCATCCAACTTGAGTTTCCCTCTTCTTTTGCATTTTTCATATCTTCAACATCTTGTGCTTGTTACATATATACCATTGTTAAATAACTGCCTCATTCTTTTATTACCGTATAATCTACATTTTTAATATCCCGACTTTGTGGCTTTTAATCTGATACACCTCCCTATTTTTTGACAAATTCTATGAATCGAAACTTCTGACTTCCTGCCTGATGAATCTGTTTCTTTCTAGCTCTCTTATCTATTTTTACTCTAAAAAGCCTATTGCCACCTACAATTCAAAAATGGTTTAAGACTGTCACCTCCTATGCAATTACTTTATTATTTGATGAAATTTAGTCAGTTTCTTATTTAGATCCATTTGATCCTAAAATTATTTTACTTTAATGAATAAACATGATACAATTTTACATACACTGGCTGTTCATTTTAACTGAAGTTATTGAAATATCTTGAAAACTACACATCGGATCATAAAAAGTTAGAATTCCAATTTGTTTGTCTTGGAGGGGGACATTCAATGATACCACACTCAACACCCCAGCCCACCCAATACATGGGTGGCTGGGTGTATCTTTGAAATCTTCAATGGGAAGCCCCTTTTTTTATATCAAATTATGATTCTAAGGCAAAATCTGCATATGTTTTGTCTGAAGCATTTTCTTTTTCATTTCACCACAGATGGTGCTGTAATTGGAGGAACAGAAATAGATACACAATCATAAGTTATAAAATGCTACTCAAAGACCCTTGAATATCCAATGGCCCTTCAGATCCCACCGCCATGTTGCGATGATAGGACAGCCCAGTATTTCATAACTTCTAAAAATTGGAAACCCCATTCGCATCTACATCTACATTTATACTCCGCAAGCCACCCAACGGTGTGTGGCGGAGGGCACTTTACGTGCCACTGTCATTACCTCCCTTTTCCTGTTCCAGTCGCGTATGGTTCGCGGGAAGAACGACTGTCTGAAAGCCTCCGTGTGCGCTCTAATCTCTCTAATTTTACATTCGTGATCTCCTCGGGAGGTATAAGTTGGGGGAAGCAATATATTCGATACCTCATCCAGAAACGCACCCTCTCGAAACCTGGACAGCAAGCTACACCGCGATGCAGAGCGCCTCTCTTGCAGAGTCTGCCACTTGACTTTATTAAACATCTCCGTAACGCTATCACGGTTACCAAATAACCCTGTGACGAAACGCGCTGCTCTTCTATGGATCTTCTCTATCTCCTCCGTCAGACCGATATGGTACGGATCCCACACTGATGAGCAATACTCAAGTATAGGTCGAACAAGTGTTTTGTAAGCCACCTCCTTTGTTGATGGACTACATTTTCTAAGCACTCTCCCAATGAATCTCAACCTGGTACCCGCCTTACCAACAATTAATTTTATATGATCATTCCACTTCAAATCGTTCCGCACGCATACTCCCAGATATTTTACAGAAGTAACTGCTACCAGTGTTTGTTCCGCTATCATATAATCATACAATAAAGGATCCTTCTTTCTATGTATTCGCAATACATTACAGTTGTCTATGTTAAGGGTCAGTTGCCACTCCCTGCACCAAGTGCCTATCCGCTGCAGATCTTCCTGCATTTCGCTACAATTTTCTAATGCTGCAACTTCTCTGTATACTACGGCATCATCCGCAAAAAGCCGCATGGAACTTCCGACACTATCTACTAGGTCATTTATATATATTGTGAAAAGCAATGGTCCCATAACACTCCCCTGTGGCACACCAGAGGTTACTTTAACGTCTGTAGACGTCTCTCCATTGATAACAACATGCTGTGTTCTGTTTGCTAAAAACTCTTCAATCCAGCCACACAGCTGGTCTGATATTCCGTAGGCTCTTACTTTGTTTATCAGGCGACAGTGCGGAACTGTATCGAACGCCTTCCGGAAGTCAAGAAAAATAGCATCTACCTGGGAGCCTGTATCTAATATTTTCTGGGTCTCATGAACAAATAAAGCGAGTTGGGTCTCACACAATCGCTGTTTCCGGAATCCATGTTGATTCCTACATTGTTCTATTCCTCCAACATATCGGACAGGGGACACTTGGTGCGTCACTGTGGCCATGTAGCGAACTATGATGTATAATAACTGGCAGTACACTGAGACTGGAGCTCAGATGTTGTGCACAAGTAAAACTGATTGCGGCTCAAAACGTTACGATATGTGCACAGTGTTTATTGCCTGCACACCTACCTATCACATGGAGAACAGTTGTGCAAGTGATTGATGAATATTGCAACCAAAAAAGAAAACGCTGAAATGATCCTGGTTTATGGAGAATGTTGGAGAAATGTTGAGGCTGCTGTTGCCTTGTATGCCAAGTGTCTTCCACAGAAAGTTTGCTCTCATTTGTTCTTTTACAAGGCTGTGAACACCTTTAAGTCAGATGGCAGCAAATAGAACAGCAAAAGGAAATGAAGCAAACATGTACAAGAGAAGCCAGTGAAATAGCCATACTAGCAGCAGTGCACCACAACCGATGGATAAGCGCCTGTCAATGCAATTATACCGTGACTCCAGTACATCTGTAGGTACAGTGAAGAGCCAAAGAAACTGGTACACCTGCCTAATACCGTGTAGGTCCTCTGCGAGCATGCAGAAGTGCCACAAAATGATTTTGCAAAGACTCGACTTGTGTCTGAAGTAATGTTGGAGGGAACTGACACCATGAATCCTGCAGGGCTGTCCATAAATCCATAAGAGTACGAGGGGTTGAAGATCTCTTCTGAACAGAATGCTACATGGCATCCCAGACATGCTCAATAATGTTCATATCTGGGGAGTTTGGTGGCCTGCGGAAGTGTTTAAGCTCAGAGTACTACTGGAGCCATTCTGTAGCAATTCTGGACATGTGGGGTGTTGCATTGTCCTGCTGGAATTTCCCAAGTCCTGCTGACATGCAGGGTCCATGGATTCACAAGGTTGTCTCCATATCCGTACATGTCCATCCGCTCGATACAATTTGAAACAAGACTCTTCTGACCAGGCAACATGTTTCCAGTTGTCAACAGTCCAGTTCAGTGTTGATGGGCCCAGGATTTGTGTTGTGTATTCATCAAGGGTACACGAGTGGGTCTTTAGCTCCAAAAGCCCACATCGAAGATGTTTCATTGAATGGCTCACACACTGACACTTGTTGATGGCCCAGCATTGAAGTCTGCAGCAATTTGTGGAAGGGTTGCACTTCTGTCACGTTGAATGAATCTCTCCAGTCATCATTGGTCCCATTCTTGCAGCATCTTTTTCTGGCTGTAGCAATTTATCAGATTTGATGTTCTACTGGATTCCTGATATTCACAGTTCACTCGTGACACGGTCGTACAGGAAAATCCCTACCTCATCACTACCTCAGAGCTGCTGTGTCCCATCCCTCATGCACCAACTGTAATAAATCATGTTCAAACTCATTTAAATCTTTATAACCTGCCATTGTAGGAGCAGTAACCAATCTAACAACTGTGCCAGACACTTGTCTTATATATGGGTTGCCGACCACAGTACCGTATTCTACCTGTTTACATATCTCTGCATTTGAATATGCATGCTTTTACCAGGCCCTTTGGTGCTTCACTATAGCCACAATATTGCATCACCTTAAGTAACATCCATACCAAGTGTCACTGCATCAAGGATTTCATGGCACTGATTTCCATAAGCGGGTGGTGTTTTATGAATGGGCACATCAACAAATGCAAATAACCCCCATGTTCTTTGCCAAGGACCTATTACTGATGAGTCTACATTCACAAACCATGGTAGCATTAACTGGCACAGTATGCATTACTGGAGTGCAGATAATCCTACTGGTTACGGTAAGTTGGCCATTAAAATCCTTTTTTGGTTAACATATGGGGTGGCATCATGAGGAACAAACTCGCTGGTCCATATTTTATTGACGGCACACTGAATTGATGCAAATACCGAACGGTTTTGGATCAGGAACTACTAGTATTACTGCATGATGTTGCCCTTGACATCTGATAACATATGTGGTTTCAGCCTGACGGCTGCACAGCACATTACACAGTAGATATTAGTCTGTGATTACACTGGCTGGTGGATTGGCAAAGCTGGCCCTGTTACTTGGCCCACTAGGTTGCTGTATTTGACATCACAAGATTTCTTTCTGTGGGGATATTTAAAAGATAAGGTGTGCCAGCAAGTGCCAACATACGGTGATGATATGGTTGACTGCATCAGAAACTCCAGTGCTGACATTCCCACAGATATGCTTCTGCCCTGTGCATGGTCATTTGAAAAGCAGGCCACTAAGTGTTTTGAAGTTGGCAGTATTATGTTTGCACACTTACTCTAACTGGAAAAGTAGAGCAGCATTCGCCTCAAGCCACAGCCACAAGCCTGTATGTCGAGTAGTCCCCTGTTCAATATGTCAGAGGAGTACCAAATTGCAAATTGAGTTTCCCATTAGAAGTTATGAAATACTGGCCTGTCCTATCCTCACAGCATGGAGGTGGGGTCTCATGTGTCATTGGATGCTCAAAGGCCATTGAGTAGCACATCATAAATTATGATTGTGTACCCATTTCTATTCCTCTGATTACAGCACCATCTGTGGCAAAACAAACACTGTGAATTTTGCCACAAAATTATAACCTGCAACAAAAAATGGGGGTTCCCATTGAAGATTTCAATGCTGCCTCACCACTGATGCATAGGGTAGTGGGGGGAAGGGGGGTTCGAGTGTGGTATCATTCAATGTTGCCCTCCAAAACAAACAAACTGGAATTACAACTTTTTTTTATCCAATGTGTAGTTGCCGAGATATTTCATTGTCTTCGGTTACAATGAACATCCTGTATATCTTCAGGTTTACAACTGTTTAGAAGACCAACCTGCATAGAAGTCAATGCTTGTTGCAATTGAAACTCGAGAAATTGGTCCCAGTATATCAGTTGTGTTGTCCTCAGAAAGGAGCATCCCTTTGATTTCTGATGTCATTGAGTAGAACAGAAATTCTTCAATGCCTGGAACATAATATAACCAACATAAACAAATAAGTAAGAATTTCACAAGTTCTCTATATAAGGTACTAAAGATGAAAATCTGTTAAAATTATTTACCTCAAAATTTTCCAATTAATTAAAGGTCACTGGATGTGAAGAGCAACCACTAATAACAGAACTTGATAGTAATACCACGATTTGGAGGAACAGCAGATACATAACTACTATCTGTCCATTATGTACAAATCTGTTTTTCCCTGTTACAATTTTTAGTATATTGTATACAAACAACAGTACAGGAAAGAAGCCTGATATTCCTTGAAAGGACATGAAACATTGACTAAATACTGCACCAAGACTAGCTAACCGGAGAAGAAATATTAGACATGTGTCTAGGTTCAAGACTTAGACTGCCACATTGTTTCAAGCTGTTATAAACATTTGAAACATAATATGCTCTTAGATGTTTAAAAATGTGTAACACACTACATGGCAGGAACATAATTCAACAAGGTGCTGGGTTATAAAAATATTTCATTGTAAACCTTGACATATCTCCTGTACAATGAATCAAACAATTTGAAAATTGTATCTAACGGGATGAATAAATCACTTTGTACATTTTCATTTCATTGCAGTAATATTGCAGAGTCAAGTACGAGTATCTACTGTTTCTTCCTCACTATGGTCTTAGCATCACAGTAGTTTGGCAGAGGATCTTTGGAGTTTGGAGGAAACTAGTGAAAATTTAAAGCGTTATTATTCAGTCTGTGGAATGTGTCAAGGCAGATCAATTAATAAGAACACTGTCTGTGAAAGTATGCATCCAGGACTAAATCCAATTCTGGTAGGCAATTTTAACTAGTAACAAATATTCAACACAGTACATAAACTGCTAAAATCTGCAGATTCAGTTTCAGCAAAAGCACTGAACTGTGGCTAATACAAACTCTCTGCTTTGTTTCTTTTCACATAGCATGGCAGGAAAGCTACTGTGGAGTGCCAAATGTGCCTGGGTTCATGAGTATTACCCTGCTGGCTCATTTTAGAAGAAGGAAGAGTAGGGTTTAACATGCTGTTTGCAATGATGTGGAGATGGAGCACAAACTCAGAATGATGAAGGAAATTAACTGTGTCATTTTCAAAGGTGTTCAGAAGTGGTTATGGGGAAGGGTCTCCATAATGCTCATAAACTACTGCTAAACCTACTGTGGTGGTAATTTCCTATGGGACCAAACTGCTGAGGTCATGGGTCTAAATCTTCTGTCCTAAGGCATCAGTGAACAACAGTATTAGAGGGTCATGTGATCAGCACATGCTGGGCAGACCACTATTTTAAACATAAGGTTCTGAGCAAGAAGAGAGAGGGAGAGGGGAGGGTAGAGGGGGCAAAGAGAGAGAGAGAGAGAGAGAGAGAGAGAGAGAGAGAGAGAGAGCAGGGAGGCAGACAGAACCAATAATTTTTCAGCATTAGCTAAATTTTAAAAAAATAAAGTCTGAGACTAATTGTTGTAACACATTATATGGTGTGGTTTCCAATCAGTTTGTTAATCATAATTGGTACATGAAGCAGAATGCAGTCATACTCTAGTTCAGACACCCTAACATTTTTATTGAGTTATTTAGCATTCGAAATAATTACATTTCATTTTTTCTCCTCTCACGTAGACTAAACCAACAACAAAAATATCCAACATGTCAGTTTCATAAGTTGAAATTACTACACTAAAAAAAGGAGAAAATGTCTTGTTTGATGATCTGAAAACTTTGAATTTATTTTACAAGAAGTGGAGACTCTGACCAAACTTGAGTGACAGAACAGCAACACAACAGCACTATGTGAACTTTTGTCAGGAAAAGATAGAGCACACTCTTCAGTCTAAATACTTTGCCATAAAGCTGGATTGGTCACTGATCTGTATAAAGATTTTAAGAAACACCAAGCAGAAACTCAATAAAAAGAATATTTTGAATAAATTAGCTAGTGCTTCATGGGGAACTGATGCACCTGTTCTCTAGGCCATCCTCCTTGTGCTCTAACATCAATGTACCCAATGATAAGACTGTTTTCCACCTTATTGAACACATGATAGCCATTATAGTAACACTGAAGTTAACTCTTATACCATGGCTGCATAACAGGAGTAACATTGCCAGTAATAAAGGTAGCTACAAATACTTACATCTAAAACTTATAGTTACAACTCACCATATAGTGGAGATGCTGAGTCACAGATAGGCACAACAAAAAGGCTATGAAACAAAGCTTTCAGCCAAACAGGCCTTCATCAGAATTACACAAAATACACACACACACACACACACATTCTGATGGTTTGTTTGGCTGAAAGCTTTGTCTGGCAGCCTTTTGTTCTGCCTACGCAACTAAGCATATCTATTATATGGTGAGTAGCAACTATTCTTTTCATAATATTTTCATTATTCCATCCCAAATTTTCCACTGTTTGCTTATAGTTATAAAATACATATCAGTAATATTACAAACCAACACACTCTTCAGGCCGTTCCGAATGAGCAGTGTATCCAGTAGCACACTTGCAAGCTCGCTCTGTTTCTGACACTGGTAGGCAAAGATGAGCACAACCACCTTTATTATCAGAGCATGGATTTTTGCCGACTTGTTCATTTGGGTCATAGATCCGCAGAGATAAGACATTGGCTGTAATAATGGAAGAAAAATGTTACAAAAAAGTGGGGTGAAACCTTTGTCTTACATGTGAAACTAGTACAGTAACAAAATAAATCAAGTTCAGTCCCATTTCCACCTATATATGAGTGTTCATGTGCCCTTAAGAATAATATTATCATGTTTCAGCTCCTATTGATGAACCCTCCTCCCCATATTAATGCCTCAACTACTCAAATATCTACTTAGCAGTCTCTTTGTGCATTTCATTGTTTCTATTCCACCAGTATTTTCCTGTTTTGTACTGACGTATAGAATTTTGTATCATTATTATTATTCTTGCTAGAATATACTATTGAATTTGTAGTTTCTGTCATATGAACTACTACTTGCAAGGTGCAGGAAAAACACTTACACAAACAAATGACTTACAAACGTCATCATTACATCCATCTTAAGAAATGGCACAATAGGAACAAGTGGGACTATTAAGGGACTAAGTAGGATAGTTACTTGGTGCTACTTGGCAAAGGAGACACACCACGGCAAGATAGAAAATGAATATCCAACAACACACAAGATTTGAAAATGCAAAAAATTACAAATAGAATTAATGACAGTTGGCACGTCAAGAGATGAAGAAAATAAGTACTTCGACATAAATGGAAAACAATCAGAACAAAATTATGATGTAAAGCAAACAGAAATAGAATTCAATAAAATAGGGGGAAAAATTCATGAGAATAGCTAAAATCATGTAATATACTATTCCAAAAGAATTATTTTTGGAGAAAATATTCAAGTCCAACAAGCAGGAGAATAATATTTCAAATTAAAAAGCTAATGGTGATTAATGAACTGCAAACAGCCACTGTTACCTGTTAATTTGTCACCATGAAAAACAAGCAGGAATTTTGCCCCATTTCATAGATATTTGCCTAGATGAGAAAACTGAAATTACCTATAATATGAAATATTACTGTATCTCATTGCTACCTATCGGGACCCCTCGGAGAGCATTAAAGATAAACACCAGTCCTAATTGTCCAATTGTAAAGTGACCTGTTTCCAAATTACATACAAAAGTAACCACTATTTCATTATACATATAATTCGAAAACGATGCTTTGCTGATTAACATTGTTCTTATGTGAGAAACATAATATAAATGTGAAATTAATACTGTAACTAATCGAAAGAAATGTAGCACATGGTCAGGATGTACCAGTAAACCTATCATTATAAAATTACTGCAGTAATTTAAATAGAACATATAAATAAAGCACGTTAATTGAATCTGCAATATATGTTAGCACTAAAATTCAGGCACTAGTTGATTTGTTACAAACAAATTTAGAAATGTAATTGTTACCTGTAACATAATTGGTCAGAAAATGTTATATTAACTCATAACTAAGTTGAAAATAGGTTCACCTTGTTCAGCACTGAGATTTTAAATTTTTAGCAATGTGTAGCTCATATTCGGTTTAACTTTTAATTGTGATTTTACATAAAATTGTAAATTTCATAGTAGGTAATTGTTAACAAAAGTATAAATAGAGGTCACGCAGACGCCTTGGGGCACTCGTTTTTTGGCTAGGGTTGCGAGCAAATGTATTGTATGCTCACTCGTTTGTTGATTGTTGGGAACTCTGTGTCGTTTGATGTCAACTTTGGGTACATGTGATGTAACCGGTACAGTTCACCAGGCTCGGACACCAGAGTCCTGGAAATATATTGGTATTAAAACTGCACTGTACTTTGGAATTTATTTGGGAGTCTTCTGCAATCCTTTTCATAGGCTGCACAGTGACGAGACATGAATCCAGGAATTTTGCAAAACCCCGAGAACTAAACAACTCTCAATGTTGGTAGAATTGACATGAAAACAACAGCGCATCGACTGGGCATTTCACTCAAAACATTTGCAACGCGGAGGTGGGAAAATATAAACATCTCAAATTCAAAGCAATTACTTTGACCTTACATTTCCTTACTTAAAGATAGATTCAATTGGATTGGTGTTCTTATAGTGAATAAGAAAAACAATAATGCGGAAAGGACAGACTGTTACTCACCACAGAGGAGGAACTGAGTAACAGAAAGGTACAATGCAAAAGTATGCTAGAAATATTTAAGCTTACAAACAAACCCCTTCCTAAGTAGAAAACTCAAATACATTCACACAAGCATAAGTCACACACACATGGCCACTGTCTATGGACAATAACGGCTGGAGACAGTGGCCATGTGCATTTTGAGTTATGCTTCTGTGAATGGGTGTCTCTGGTCTATTTCTGAGGAAGAACTTCGTCTGAAACTTTAAATATTTATAACATTCTTTTTCATTGTGCATGTCCATGACTCAACACCCCCTCTGTGTAGTGAGAAGTAATCTATCCTTTCCATATTATTGTTATTACACCTTGGAATTTCCATTGTTTGAATAAGCAAAACATGTAGAACTGCTTAATTTTAGGGATCGCAACAATAAACAGAGATTAACAGTTAACTGAGAGTAATAGAATAAAAGCCACTGAAAAATGAAAAGAACTTTTATTTTTAAGATATGTCTGTATTGTACAACTTAAGAAAACTGGAGACTTAAATTTCTTCTAGTTATTTAGTTAACCCCAGCAAAGACAGTGATTCTGAGGCAAAAAGACAGTGAATGATAACAGAGAACAGAAGAATCTGCAAAAAATCAACTAATTCTAAAATCTTTGTTGACAGAAGTGAATGACTAAACACGGAAATTTGTGAAGCTTAATATAATCCTAAAACATGAAATTATTCCATCATAAACATGGTTTTACCTACATCTTGGACCCCTTTACTTATATACCACTTTTTCAGATTAACAACAAAAATAATCAGTTTTTGACAATGTAATGTCATTGGACAGATAAAAAATCTACTTACCAGGACAACACACATATAAAAAAGGTATTATGTATGCAAGCTTTCGGAGCCAGTGGCTCCTTCCTCTGGCAGAAGAGTTGAAGGGAAAGGCACAGGGGTTGAAGGAAAACGACTGGAGAGGTTTAGGACAAGGGGTAGAGTTCGGTAAAGTCACCCAGAACCTCAGGTCAGGGGAGACGTACTGGACAGGATGAGAAGGAAAGACTAATTGTTGAGGACTGCACCAAATGAGATTTGTAAACCTGAGAACTTGAAGGTGGAAGACTAGATAATATGCAAGAGATTACCGCTAAAACAATGGGCGTGAGTTAACAAGAGTGAAAAGCTCAATGCATAGTATGCATTAGAGGTGTGGTGGGAAGGGGCAAGGAGGGAGGCAGAGTTCTGAGAAACTGGCGCCTGGGGGAAAATAAAAATGCCACACGTGGTGAAACAGGCAACGAGGTCCTGACTATCATCTTGTAGACATGCTCTGCAACAGGATTTTGTGTGTTGCCAGTATACACCCTGTGCCTATGGCCATTCAGCTTAACTGATAACTTGGTGATAGTCACGCTGATGTGAAAGTCTGGCTCTGAAAGTACTCTATCTGTACTGCACATCATTCTAAACTTATCTGACTGTTAGCAGTGTCCTATCATATATACACTTTATAAGCACATATCACAGTGTCATAACTTTAATAGTTTCAAAATTTGCACTGTAATTTTAAGATCTTATTGTACAAGATGTAATCAGAAAATTTGTGATTAAAAGTCTAGGAAGTGAAGATCATCAATGATCTTAAAATGATGGTGAAACATAGCATAAACCAAGATACTGATTTCCTTAACTTTGGAACTAATCTTCTCATTCTAGATGGGATCAAAGTGATAAGCTGCTTGAAAGCCGTCAAGGACCTTCAATTGTATAATCTTTGCAGTTCATGACCATAGTGAAGGAGATTTGGAGAAAATGATATCAGCTTTGTTTTCAAGGTCCTAAATGGTTATTCATTCCATAACTATTGTGTGTTTCACTGAGAAGGGATCTTAGGAAGGAAGTTGGAATCAATTTGGAGGTGAGGAATTCCTGGAAGATTATCAGCATATGGCTGGGGTACAGGAGCAAGAATCACATTTGGAATGGGTTGGAACTCTAGGACACAAGATTTTATCCATGATTTCACTTGACTGCAGTCTATAGGCTGGGTGATAAAGAAATGCTTTCACTGAAGAATATGAGTGCCGTAAAGCAATTCCTTTACGACTCCCTCATAACTGAACCTGTGTTTTAAGCAAAAGGTGAGAACTTTTGAGACAACTGAGACTTCTAAATGGGTCAGGCTTTTCAGAAGATGACCATGTTGAAAGTCTGAGAGGGTATTCAGGAGCAGTGTATTTTCTGGGGGTGGAAGAGGCTTCTAGAGATGTGGGAGATGGAGAAGGTGAACAACACAGGTCTGACGGCTGCAACTGGTTGACACAGGGGTTGTTTGGTACTGACATATGTAGCTGAGATATCTGTTGGGAATGTTGTTTCAGCTGCAAGTGTGTGTGTGTGTGTGTGTGTGTGTGTGTGTGTGTGTGTTTGTAGTTAAAATACAAAATGTGAGGTAGCTCAGAAGCTAGTAATGTCTCTACAGTGTTCTGTTTCTGTGCAGCATGGATCAATTGTTTACAATTACTAGTATGTAGTTGTCCTTCCTTATTTTTGCTTATTGTTTCCATTTTGGAAATGTAATAATAATGTACCACAGAAACTTATGTTCCAATTATGTATTTCCTTTGCTACATCACTTGACTGTTCATTTTTCCTGCATGCTATTTGAGAGTAGAATGGCAGAGAAATACACTGAAAGAGTTATGATAAACCCTCTGCCAGGCAATTAAGTGTGAGTCATGTAGATGTAGATGTGAAGCATTGGAGAGAAGGTTTAAAGATATGAATAAGATTACAGGAATGAAGATAAGGTATCAGGACAATTACAAGATCCATATTATTTTATAAAGAAAGTGTCACTGATAAACAAATGTAAACTCACCAGTATTACTACGCAATATAACATCATCCAAGCCAGTTGTCTTATTTGCTATATGGATTGCTGCATCGTCTTGATTTGCGTAGTAGATGAGACCATGGTAGATCACAAGAGCTGACTTCTGTCCTGGTTGTAGCTGAATGGTTTCCACAGATTCAGTCTTAAAATCGTAATACTGAACAGAATGTGTCATAATATTGACCCAGTACAGTCTCCAGTCTGCCAAATCCATTGCAAGACCTAGTGAAATAAAGTTTGGCTGTAATTTACAATTTCTGTTGCTTTCTGAACATATTAAATCTCAGGATAACAATAATAATACACACTTACTCATACAATAACCTCTTTCCATGACAATATTCGTTCCACTCAACTGATTTTACAAATCTTTGCAGTCTCTGACAGAATCACAGTGTCATCTGCAAACCTTGCAGTTTTTATTTCTTCCCCCTGAACTTCAGTTCCCTTCCCAAATTTCTCTTTGGTTTTCTTTACTGCATGCTCAATGTAGAGATTGAATAACATGGGGGAAAAGCTACAACTCTTGTCACACTCACTTCTCAACTACAGTCACTCTTTGACTCTTATGACTGCAGTATAATTTCTACAAAAGTTGTAGAGAAACAACTCTCACAGTACATTATCCCTGAACTTTCCCTCACAGAACTTTCAAAATTTCAAAGAGTGTACTCCAGTCAACATTGTGAAAGACTTTTTCTAAATCCACAAATACTGTGATGATTTTTTAAAATCCATCTTCTTTTCTGAAAGTATCTGTCTGGAGTGTAGCCTTGTATGGAAGTGAAATGTGGAAGATAAATGGTACAGACAACAAGAAAACAGAAACTTCTGAAATGTGGTGCTACAAAAGAATGCTGAAGATTAGAGAGTAGAGGTACTGAATCAAACTGGTGAGAAAAGAAATTTATGCCACAATTCAACAAGAAGGAGGGATTGATGGATAGGATACCCAATGATGCATGAAGAAATCATCAATTTCATACGGAGGGAAGTGTGGGGAGTAAAAACTGATGACGGAGACCAGAATTTGACTTGAGTAAGCAGATTCAAGTGAATATAGGTTAAAATAGCAATCAATCTTGATCACAAGGATTTATTAAAATTAATCACACATCCAAACGGTAATCAGTTTCAATTTTATCAAAAATCATCTTCAGACCATGTCTCACCAGATGGTGAGCACTTACCAGTGGTGTCCCGCAACACTTATCAATGCTCCAGCTGTCATCTCTGTTCACTGCCTGATGAGACATGGTCTGAAGATGAGTTTTGGTAAAATTGAAGGTGATTACCATTTGGATGTGTGATTATTAATTTTAATACATCCTTGTGATCAGGACCGATTAGTATTTTAGCTGTCTATAGATCACTGATTTTTTCCAGTACTATTTTCAGAAGTTATGAACAGAGGTTGCAACAGCTATGCAGAGATGATGAGGCTCACACAGGATCCCACCACGGAGAAACTTTCACTGAGTGCCCAGAAACCACACTTAGCCTTTGAGTTGTGAACCACTAAAACAAAAACTCATTTTCTTGGTTGAGAATGCACACATCATACCATCATTAAAGTCTCACTATTAACTTCCCACGCATTTATTATTACTATTTTGTATTGCCCATGAGAAACAATTTATAATATACAAATATGTCCAGAATTAGAATGAGAATTCTATATCCATTCACATGTGGGGGAATGGACAGTTATGCCAAAACTGAAGTTAGTAGAATGCCCGAACATATACAGTTAACGTTAATTTCTTGGCACGAGTGTTTCACGCCTGTGTATGTGACTTTATGATTATATATATTCTTTACGGATAAAAGGTTTTATGCTGTACGTTACTGAACTGAGTTAGACACTCAGTTAAAAGATCTTTATTGGAAGGTAATTGTAGTTCTCAGTAAACAAAATAGTGAAAAGACCCGTTTCATAAACAAGTTGATGGTGTTGCCTGAAAAATGTGTCACCACAAGGAAGCATATTAACCCCTGCTCTTTATAGCATATATGCTAATGAGCAACAACTTCCAGACTGTGCCAGAATTATGAAAAAGATCTGGCACTGGCAACTCACACTAAGTTCTTTGAAGACATGGAGGTTTACCTAACAGATACTTCAAAGAAGATAAGTATTTATTATAATAGTAATCAAGTTTGCCCAAGCCTGTGTTCATCTTAAATACAGATAGGCACATCATAAACTCAGTGTCTCATGGCTAAGAGTACAAATAGAAGATACACCACACCCAAAATATTTAGGTCTCACAGTTGATTGCATCTTGATATACAGCAGGACTGCCATAACACAAAGGTGGAAGAGGAATTATCTTTAGGAATATAGTTGGTAATACATGGGGATATCATCCACTAACAACATTATAATAACATAACAACATTTTTTTTTGTTATTATAATGTTGTTAGTGGATGATATCCCCATAACATAACAACATTATAGATTCAGAAGGATGTAGGTTGCAGTAGGTACTGGGAGATGAAGAAGCTTGCACAGGATAGAGTAGCATGGAGAGCTGCATCAAACCAGTCTTAGGACTGAAGACCATAACAACAACAACAACATTATAAATCTGCTACTCCATGGCAGAATACATATTCCCTGTCTGGTGCATGTCTGCCCATGCCAAAGAGATCAACAAAGCACTGAGTGAGATGTGCAGGTTTATTACCTGATGTTTGCACCACTACACCACTTGTCAAGGTATATCAACTGGTATAGATATTGCTCCTCCAGATATCCATTGTGAGGTTTCCATCACTGTGGAAAGCTCAAATCTGGCCACCAAATCTAGCCACCCATTACATGATTATGCATCAACTCCCCGGGGATTAAGGTCCATGAAAGTCTTACGTAAACCACAATCATCTTAGAAATGATTCCATCTACAGCAAGAACAGAAATAGGGAATTTATCAGCTGTAAAAGATCCTCTTTGGCCTCAAACCACTGAAAATCAAGAGAAGTGGACTACTGCTTGTTGTGTGCTGTCAGTTATCTATGATCTGGAATCTGAAGGTCCAAATGTAATTTGCAAAAATTGGTCTCTCCAATGACAACTATCAGCCATAACTACAGAGAAGTGCAAATATGGCACACTTGCCCACTTGCTCTGTCCTGCACCAAGCACTAATGCAGATTTACTTCTGGTCTGTCCAAAATTTTGCAGGATACCTTACTTTAAGTCATCCATGGTGAAATCTTGCATGCTCCTAAACCTGGTCATGCTTACTTTAGGTAGTTTGTAGTTTTTCCCTTTGTATTTATACTTCTGATAGGACTTTTTTTAAAGAAAGGAGAAGGAAGAAACCACACAAACTTTTACACAATTTTTTTCCTCTTCATACTGATTTCCAGAATACGCTAACAATCTCTGTTCTCCCACGTACATCTGGTAGCTACAATTCCCTACAGGCACAGCAAAGCATAAGCTGTTCATTTTCCTTCACCAATTGAGATATCAATACACCAGACATGAACTACTACTCTTATGATATCTTGAAATTAGATGCTCTTGTTTCAACAAACTGAAAAAATATGTTAAATCCTCACTGACCTCTTTCATAGCAGATTGACTGTCACAAAAGTCTTTCAACAATATCATCATATGCCAAGCACATTCACTGAACATCTTCACAAGGTCAGCATGTTAATTACTGGATCTGGCAATATGGATGGCAGAGGGTCGCCAGATTCACTTCCTGTCAAAGTACTTTTCCCTCCTGGAACAAAATTTGGGTACCCCAACTGTCTGCATGTAGTGTTATCCAAAATGCCAGTGTGTGAACGTTTTCTAAATGCTGGTGAATTGTGTAACTGACAGACACACTGATATCAGCTCAGTATTCACTGAGTTGGATGTGGGAAACCATCTTAAAAAATGGTATTCAGGCTGGATGGTACACTGGTCCTTGTCATTAATCTGATGGGCTGATACATTCAATCTGGAGCCAGTGTTGCTGCCTGAATTCTGGAAGCAACATACTAATGCGGGTAGCTACTTGGTGGGTTAACTGGATTATATATATGCAAAATTTTCAGTTACTAAGGAAAAGTAAGAACTGACTGACAGAACACTGAAGGAAGGTGAAAAGACACAGTCGAAAAAAGAGGAAAAATGACATGACAGAAGAAAATAACTATCTTTTTTTAGCAATGATAGCATCAGAATTTTATTTATCTGTATAAATAAACCAAGGGAAAAAACACTGTAACTTGCTACATCTTTTTTCTTTAATGAATGGTTTATTTTTTTGCAATTAAATTAAGGCTGGCACCTCAAGATGGTTAGGTACGAGGAAAATTAAAGTATTTGTGCAACAAAAAATGTGACTGGCTCTCACATTTATTCTCATTGGTCATTTCTATGAATTAAGCATACATATATATTCTCCCATGTCACCCAGTGTGTAGTATCATTAATAGTTTGTAATTTCATTTATTTTTCATTTCTTTTCAAAAGTGTTTTATATGAAAGAAATACAGACTGCATGCCATTTCATACATGTCAACAGTTACAGAAGTTGATGATGTACATGAAGATTTGCAGAGAGAATTAATATTATTGTATGAACTAAATGTCTTATTTACTTGACTGAATTAGTATCCTTTACAATTATCAACTAAAGACTAAGAACACAAATAATGAACAAAGAGTAAATATGTCCATAGGCCTATCTCTGAAAACTAGAAACTTTGTCCTTAAGCAGAATGAAACTAAATGCAAACATGCAAAACTTTTTAAATAGAAGTAATTATTAACTTACTTTGAGGTGACACAAGCAGTGGATTTTCCCGTTGGGTAACAATCATTTTCCTTTCACTGCCATCCATACGGCTGCTTTCAATTACATACTGACTATCTTGCATATGACTCCAATACAAGCCACCTCGTAAAGGATCCACAGCAAGAGAACGTATTTGAAAGACATCATCTGGTCCAACCACAGCAGAAATATATTCTCCTTCAAGGTTGCATACTAGTATGTAGTTATAGACAGCACCCCATGAACTTACAAACATATTTCCAGAAATCCAGTCAATGGCTAAACCTGTAGGCTGTTCAATACCTTGGAAAAATTCAGAGTTGTGAATTATTTATTTGATACTTTTCTAAGTTACAATATAGTCTAGAAATGGAAACTCAAAAATTTCCAGTAAGATTTTGTTACATATAAATCTAAAAAATAAGAAGACATTTCTTCAATTAAAAATGAAGACACAATGAATAGCGTCAATACTTGAACCAACCTAAAATCCACCCACATTGAAACAATGAGAGGCTAATGTACACAAACTAGGAAAATATATTAATATTAATGTATTTTTCTCTTAACGAACCAAAGAACAAAGCCAAAGTGCTTCATTTATTCTTGTGCTGATAGCTAGTAAGTAGGTACTTGTACTTAATTTTTTTTAACTACCACATATTCATTGATACTGTCATTTATTCCTTAAAATGTCATTTATTTCTTCCAATGATTTTATATACTCATTTAATCTTCATCTTACTTGTGCTTAAATTTTTTACATATATGAGACACTATATACCAAGGAAATTAAAAAGAGATTTTCTGTTAATATGTTCACAACAGACATAAGTCCTTCTAAGAAAGTAAATGAGTCAAAATTAGGATAGAAAGCAAGCTAGATAATATAGCAAACACAACTTTACAAAGGATTATGAGAAACCTGAAAGCAAGAAATTGGTGCTGTTATTTCAAGCCCCATATGCAAACAACATTGTAGTAATCATAATTTATTGGGGGAAAATAAGTGAACAAAAACTGCAATGAAAATAATACTTTGAGCTTGCAATTTATATTACAACAAGAAGAAAATACACAACTATGCAGTGTTGGTCTGAACAATAACACAGCATCCTTTGAACAATATCCACAGAAATCTGCTTATGGGCCCAATTCATGAATTCTGACTTACCAAACTAAGAGCAGTAGTTCAGTATTATTTAGTCATTTCTTAGCTATCTATGATTAACTTTTAACCCTAACAGGTGAAACTAAAAATAAAGAGAAAAGAAGAAAAAGATTATGTTTATGATGGATGATGTTGATAATGACATTAAATGAAGTTGGACAATGACAGTAAAGAAAGTACATGTGATTTTGATGAGACATACAAGCATCTGGAAACAAAATCCTCATGTGGTGAACAACATATATTCTATAACCATGAAAGTAAAGTGAGAAGTCATTAAGTAGGTCCTTAATTACAGATGGAAACTGTTTGCAACATTGCAAAACTCTGAGTGATGAATCACTTCTGCTTGTCAATCAGTCTCATCAAAGTTAAAAGTGAAATATTCGGAGAGTGGGTTGTGTGAAAAGGTTCAAAATTAACCTGTGAAGTTCACTGTTATGTTTGACAAATGTCACACACTGGCATGGGTGATAAGTAAACTACAGACCCCCTGTCACCTTATAGAGCTATAGGAGCATTGAATTAAATGATCCTGTGACATTATGGTTCTGGAGGCTCCATTTGGAGTTGTTCGACTGTCTGCTGCAAGTCTCTTTAGTGACACCACTTCGGCAATATTCATGTCAATAAAGAGGAGATGAAATGGGGGTTGGGCTGTTTGGGGTAAGAGACCAAACAGCGAGGTATCGGTCTCGTCGGATTAGGGAAGGACGGGGAAGGAAGTCGGCCGCGCTCTTTCAAAGGGGGACCATCCTGGCATTTGCCTGGAGCGATTTAGGCAAATCACGGAAAACCTAAATCAGGATGGCCGGACGTGGGATTGAAACGTCGTCCTCCCGAATGTGAGTCCAGTGTGCTGGAGATGAAATGATTAGGACAATGCAAACACCCTGTCTCCAAGCAAAGAACATGTTTGACCCAGCTGGGAACCAAACATGGGACCCTGAGATCTAGAAGCAACAATGCTAACCACTAGATCACGAGCTCCGGACTTTTGAGGGTATCATAACCACATGTAGCCCACAATATGTGCTTGCTATCATTTATTTCAGCAAAGGTCTAGTCACCTCAAAGAATACCAGCAACACAATTCTCCAAATTGTGAAGTGTATTATCTTTGGCTATTTTTGTTTATTTGTGAGATTCTTGTAAGTGAATGGTAATAATTACAGTGACAGGGTACAAACAATGAACACCAAAGCTGTGATGAAAGAGAAGAAAATTATGAAACTGTTAACATGAATGTTCCTCACAGCAAGACAGAGCTCAGATTGCAACAGAACAGCTTTAATATAGTTGGGGCATGGAGGGGGTGGGGATGGTGGAAGAGAGGGAGGGTGGGAGGGAGGGAGGAGGGAGAGGGGGGGTGGGAGGGAGGGAGGGAGGGAGAGGGAGAGGGAGAGAGAGAGAGAGAGAGAGAGAGAGAGAGAGAGAGAGAGAGAGATAGTATACTGTCAAGAGTCACATTAAAGTTGACATCGTATACCGCCTTGCAAATGTTGGTGTTTGTTTCATCAGGGAGAAACCTTGAAAAATATATCCATGTAAATGCATAGTATCTTGTTAAAATCATATGGTAGGCTCAACAGCTCATGCTAGTTTCACGGACCAATTCCACTGAAGTTAGCATGATCTGCTGTTTCTACCTCTTGGTTTGGATACACTGTAATTATGTGATTATTTTTCCAGTTGTTTCTCTGATAAAAAGTGATGCACATTATGACAACTTGGATGTGATTGGTGCAAGTGCAAGATTCTTGATGATAGCATAGTTTTGAACAGTGGTTGAATAACAGATCATCTGCAAATAGCTTAAACATGTTGTTTTCAACAAGGTGTCAGAATATCGGTCGGACTTTGAATAATAAAATGTAATTACTACAAAAACATAATTTAGAAAAAACCCACTTCAGCAAGAAGAAAAGCAGGAAACTTTACTCATTCATTATTTAAAAAATATCAGTTTACCAATATCTCACAATGTGCAACAGACTGTTTATATGAGAGCATCCAATTACGTGGTTACTTCAAATTAAAAAATAATCCTCTTTCTGCAGAATAGCTGTAAAAAAGTAATATGCATGTTTCATTACACCATACATTAGCCATTCAACTCTAATGCATCCTACACTTGCTGAAAAGTATACTTTGAAGAATGCACATAGTGGATAGGAAAAATTGGATTGTTCCAGCAATGATTAATTGGCTTTAAATCAGATAATTAAAGAGGTAGAGAAGTACTGAAAATGTCTTGTTGTGTCCTTTCAACTACTTATAGGCATGTCTAGCACATTTGGAACATCAATACAACACTGTAAAGTTCTGGGTACAAATAAAATTGACATGTTGAGTGGTTGATATGCACACAAATGACATTTACATTCTTACGAAGTTTTAAAACAACGCCCCAAAACACACACACACATTTCATCCCTCCCCCAATCTGCTAACTCCAAGGGAGGACACATCTGAAGATTAATGACAATTGTTTATTTATACGGCTTATGGCTACTCCATGCCCCAAAAGTAAGGTGAGTGGTGGCCTTCAGTCCTTCATCCATTTGGGATATCATATTATCTTGCTGGAAGATGCCTCCCGTATTGGGAAAACCATCAGTATGTATGACTGTATGTTACTAGCAAGGTTAATTTAAACCCAAAACAACTGTGTGTGGTGGAATGGGTGCCACGAATCCATTCACTGGATCATGACAGCAATAACAGAGTTTTTTCATGCAAACGTTGTTCTCTGGTACTTCTCATATGTAAAATAACATATAGCTGTTTCAAGGAAAAGAAAAGAGCACTCTTAAAATGAAGTTACCTTTTATTAAACAAAGATGTGATATTATTTTCACACAGCTAAACACATTGAAGGCTTTACTATTGCTAGATCTTTATTAGGGTATGCAATGTCGATTCAGTTCCTCTGAGGACCTACAATCTGAAGTGCAGGCTGTACTGTCATTTTGAGAACCTTTTTGGTAACCCAGTGGTTTATTCTGATTGTGTTTCTAGTTGGTTCATTTTTCTCACAATGGCTCATGCTTACTTCTCACAATAATTAACTGTGATGCTTAAAATTACAACATTGGTTATTTAAAAAATGTTACTCTTGAATAAATAAATATTTTATAATAGCAGTTCACAAATTATATTGGATCAGAAACATGACCACATTTCATCAAGAAGCCATTAAAATCCCATTTTGCAACAATTATAAATCATCCCTTTTATTTGCAAGGAAACAGGCAAAGTTTTTACTCAATATAGCTTACCTTTGTCTATGATCCTCTCTGTTTCTCCACCAACCAAACCACTTCGCTTCACTTCATTGACTTGAATATCTGTCCAGTAAATCTTGCGTAATTTAATGCTGTAATCTAGTTGTGAAGGTGACAGGACCTGTGGTAAGCTGATTGTCGGTATTGTATGATAGTACGGCATGCCGAGATCCACTCCACGGATCTCGCTAGTGCGGGAGAATAGTAGCACCTGCTCATTGACTGCAACACACAGAAAGGGGACGCCACACACACAAACATAACGCCGAAAAGATTAGTTATATGCTTCAGAATAAATCCACAGATTAAGAAGCAAAATAACAACATATTAGAGAAGCACACTTCAGAAAAAATTCTAGGTTGTACGGATTGATGCTGATGGAATAACATGTGGTCTAACAATAACAAAAGATAAACCTTTTTTTTGTAAATGGTGTTGCAAGTGAAAAGTTTACTTATTGATTCTATTCAAATAAAAACAAAGTTCCGCATCAAAGTCCTTCCTGAAGTCAACAAATATGATATGGACTTGGCTAGTACTACTGATGGCCTTCTGCATCAACAAAAAATGAGAAAGGATTGTCTCATGACTGTTCTTTACTCTTTATTTACACTTTGTTATTGTATGAGTCATACTCCCTGATAAATTTAAGCACCATTGAAAGTAAAATAATTTGGACAAACATTTGTCAATGGGGAATGAAATAGACACCACTGCAAAGATAGTCCAGCAGCACTGCAGACCTACTCCAACATACAAAATCCACAGAATAACTTTAAGCTGTAACTAAACAGTTTTTTTGTCATTTCTTGCCCCTAGATGTGCTAATCCAGCATGGTGTGCAAGAGAGCTTTTGTGAAAGCTAGAAGCACATGACAGAGTTATTAGTTGATTAAAGCTTTGGTATAAGCTTTATGGTGCAGACAGATAACTCAGTTGCTATTGAGTGTTGCTTGTGGGAAGCAAGGGTCCAGGTATGAGTCCTGCACCATTACAGAATCTTATGAAAAATTTCAGGTACTAGCCAATTCTCAAAAAATATGGTGTAAAAGGCTCAAGTACCAGATGTCTAGAATGGATGTTAAGCTATAGACAGCGTTGATAATGAGAATTCAAGATCTTAAGTAGCATAATTAAAACCTTTACTGACATGCTAAATTAAAAAGTGGTATTATTATTCATGTACATGTGCTTGCATTTAAATTTTCTTGTTATGGGACTCAGTGATGTACTGCAACTTACCAATGCAAGTTCGATTATCTTCACTGAGCCGCATGACATGAGGACAGTCACATTTGTATGTCCCAAACTGGTTCAACAGACATAAATGTGAGCAGTTTCCATTGTTATCTCCACAGGGGTTGACTACATCTGAAATTAATTATAGGTATTTGGACTATTTAGGGTGAACATACTATATGAAAAGAAATAATTCAAAAATTTAATGCTGTATGACCAAATTAAAAAAAAAAAAAAAAATACAACCAAAAATGAATTTACCTCTTGGCTGTCTGCTGGGATGCATTATCTGTATGTCAAATGGCTGAGTCAACGTCCTTTGTATGACACTTATATCAGACCCATTCCATTTATTGCCTCGAATAACAGCATTTGTCCTCCAGTCTGTCCAGTAAACATAATTTTCATACAGTGCAATAGCAAATGGATGTGACAGTGTTTCATGGCCTCGTATAACTTCATGATGTTGTAAACCATCGTAAGTGGTAGTGTGGATTGAATCTGACCTGCACATTGTTCAAGTCCATTGATGGTACCCATACTTTTATAGGAAAAATAATCAGTGCAACTGCCAAACCAAACATTAGCTACATGATTATCAGAAAGTAAGCTGCACACGGATTTATCTGATGGGAGTGAATTAAGAGGATGGAGAAAAACTCACCTAGCATCAATCCAGTAGATTCTACGAAGCACATAGTCGAGTGTAAGACCATTTGGCCAAGCTCCATCTGTAAGCTGATCGACACGAACAACGACCTTGCGATACTGACCACTCATACTACAACGCTCAATTCGGGGAGAGTTGACATCCCAATCTGTCCAGAACAACAGTCTGTGAAAATCCATAAATGTTAAGGGTAATATCTTACCTACAAATGCACAGTGAATTCACTCCTTAAATATATTTAAAAGGCATGACTCTTTCTTAATCAAAGTTTTCTTAAAAGTATACCAACTTAATAAGATTCTAAAATGTATGTACCCATCTCTTGGATCCAGAGCAATGGCCCTTGGCGATTCCAGATCACTAGCTATCAATGTACGTCGGAAACTGCCATTTAAACGAGCCACTTCAATCTGATCCAGGTTACTTTCTACCCAGTACAGATTTTCTCCAATCCAATCCACTGCCAAACCTTCTGCTGTTGAAAGACCAGTCTGGACCACAACTTCAAAGTTACTGAGAGCTGCAAAAGTACAACAAATTAAACTAAAAATTTAATTAAATAAAAGCTCTTATAAGTTATCGTATGGGTAATTAGTTAATTATCTATGACTGATGCCAATTCCTTTTTGTGGTGTGGCGGTAGGAGAGAAAGTTCCTTCCGATAATGGGTTTGACAAGTTGGAAAAAGTTCAAGGCAATTGTAAAATGCGTTTTAGACAGGTAAGTGCCGAGTAAAACTGTGAGGGACGGGAAAAACCCACCGTGGTACAGCAACAAAGTTAGGAAACTACTGCGAAAGCAAAGAGAGCTTCACTCCAAGTTTAAACACAGCCAAAACCTCTCAGACAAACAGAAGCTAAACGATGTCAAAGTTAGCGTAAGGAGGGCTATGCGTGAAGCGTTCAGTGAATTCGAAAGCAAAATTCTATGTACTGACTTGACAGAAAATCCTAGGAAGTTCTGGTCTTACGTTAAATCAGTAAGTGGCTCGAAACAGCATATCCAGACACTCCGGGATGATGATGGCATTGAAACAGAGGATGACACGCGTAAAGCTGAAATACTAAACACCTTTTTCCAAAGCTGTTTCACAGAGGAAGACCGCACTGCAGTTCCTTCTCTAAATCCTTGCACAAACGAAAAAATGGCTGACATCGAAATAAGTGTCCAAGGAATAGAAAAGCAACTGGAATCACTCAATAGAGGAAAGTCCACTGGACTCGACGGGATACCAATTCGATTCTACACAGAGTACACGAAAGAACTTGCCCCCCTTCTAACAGCCGTGTACCGCAAGTCTCTAGAGGAACGGAGGGTTCCAAATGATTGGAAAACAGCACAGGTAGTCCCAGTCTTCAAGACGTCAAGCAGATGCGCAAAACTATGGACCTATATCTCTGACGTCGATCTGTTGTAGAATTTTACAACATGTTTTTTGCTCGAGTATCATGTCGTTTTTGGAAACCCAGAATCTACTATGTAGGAATCAACATGGATTTCGGAAACGGCGATCATGTGAGACCCAACTAGCTTTATTTGTTCATGAGGCGTTCGATACAGTTCCGCACTGTCGCCTGATAAACAAAGTAAGAGCCTATGGAATATCAGACCAGCTGTGTGGCTGGATTGAAGAGTTTTTAGCAAACAGAACACAGCATGTTGTTATCAATGGAGAGACATCTACAAACGTTAAAGTAACCTCTGCCGTGCCACAGGGAAGTGCTATGGGACCATTGCTTTTGAATATATATATAAATGACCTAGTAGATAGTGTCGGAAGTTCCATGCGGCTTTTCGCGGATGATGCTGTAGTACACAGAGAAGTTGCAGCATTACAAAATTGTAGCGAAATGAAGGAAGATCTGCAGCGGATAGGCACTTGGTGCAGGGAGTGGCAACTGTCCCTTAACATAGACAAATGTAACGTATTGCGAATACATAGAAAGAAGGATCCTTTATTGTATTATTATATGATAGCGGAACAAACACTGGTAGCAGTTACTTCTGTAAAATATCTGGGAGTATGCGTGCGGAACGATTCGAAGTGGAATGATCATATAAAATTAATTGTTGGTAAGGCGGGTACCAGGTTGAGATTCATTGGGAGAGTGCTTAGAAAATGTAGTCCATCAACAAAGGAGGTGGCTTACAAAACACTCGTTCGACCTATACTTGAGTATTGCTCATCAGTGTGGGATCCGTACCAGATCGGTTTGACGGAGGAGATAGAGAAGATCCAAAGAAGAGCGGCGCGTTTCGTCACAGGGTTACTTGGTAACCGTGATAGCGTTACGGAGATGTTTAATAAAGTCAAGTGGCAGACTCTGCAAGAGAGGCGCTCTGCATCGCGGTGTAGCTTGCTCGCCAGGTTTCGAGAGGGTGCGCTTCCGGATGAGGTATCGAATATATTGCTTCCCCCAACTTATACCTCCCGAGGAGATCACGAATGTAAAATTAGAGAGATTAGAGCGCACACGGAGGCTTTCAGACAGTCGTTCTTCCCGTGAACCATACGCGACTGGAACAGGAAAGGGAGGTAATGACAGTGGCACGTAAAGTGCCCTCCGCCACACACCGTTGGGTGGCTTGCGGAGTATAAATGTATATGTAGATGTAGAACCCTTTGGTGCACCATGGGGGCCTTTAAAGCCTAGGAGTGAATTAATCACCCATTCAATTATATTAAAATTACTTATAATTGGACCATATTTTATGTAATCCTAAAAAATATGTTTACGATTAAGAAAGACAATAAATTTGTATTTAATGTCGCAAGGAAGAAGACGCTCTCATAGCTGAAGTAAGTAATTGTGTTTGTTATTCTCTCTGTTTTCCTTCCTTTTCTCTTCCTCTGATGAAGTAACTATTTAGACTCTCTTTCTAATCAAGGAACATTCGTTTCTTACAATATGGAATCATCCAGTACATCTCGAAAGAGAGAACATAATTCTGCTGTAAATGCAGATGATCTAAATGCTTAAATGATTATTTCTGAATGGTTGGATGAATGTGAATCTTGCATTCCTTCAAAAGATGGAACTGATCTCGCATATACATCTTTCTCAGACATTCAGAATCTGAAGAAAGTGGTAACCACTATTCTGATGTAAATGAAGTAGGCTTACCAATGAAAGTCTGGCCTGATAACAGACGGCTGCCAGCAAATTCAAATAATGTAGCAAGTACACAATAGCCTGCAGACTTTTTTATTGGGTGCAATGGGACTCTGGGGAGCAAAACAGCACCTTCTTCTAGAAGAACGCTTACACATAATATAATGAAAATTTCTCCAGGTCCTGTCAAGTGAAGTCACTACAAATACCAAGAGATGCTTGTAGTTACTTCATTCCAAATAATATTGTGGATGAAATAGTTCACTGCACAAATCTGGAAGGATGATGCTCAGCAGCCATAAAAGGTCAACATGGTGTAATGTCACAAACAAGGAAATGAATGTATTTTTTGGAATTCGCCTATTAGCTGGCAGTTAGAAAAAGCTGGGATGTTACTATAAGGGAATTATTTCACAACTCTTCTGGCAACCCTGTTTATATGACAACTTTTTCTATAAACAGGTTTGAAGAAATAAGGTTTGACGATGGACAGACTTGACAAGCTAGGAGCCTAGATGGTAATATGGCAGCTTTTCGCAATGTGTGGGAACTATTCATAAGCAACTGCAGGCAAAGGTTTCATCCAGGAGAGAGCTGTACAATAGATGAACAGCTAATGCCTTTCAGAGGGTGTTATAAATTTCTAGAGTTTATTCCAAGCAAACCAGGAAAATATGGAATAAAGATATCTGGCTCTGCGACTCTTTGACATCATATACTATAGATGGGTTAGTGTACTCAGGAAAAACTCCAGATTGCCCTCGTGAAGCTAATGTTGCAGCTCATGTGATAAAGACTCTGGCAAAGACGCTCAGAGGAACCTCAACCAACATCATGATGGACAACTACTTTACCAGTGCTTCCATGCTCCAAGATTTATTGAAGGATAAAATTACAGCAGTCAGCACTCTGCACCATAACAAACAACAAATTCCACCTAAAATGAAACCATGTAAGAGGTTTTATCTTCAACATTTGGATTCATAGATGATTTGACTATTGTGAGCTAGGCACCAAAGAAGAATAAGAGTGTGGTGCTACTAAGTTCCATCATCACAACACCACAGTTGATGAGACTCATAAGAGAAGAAACCACAAATGATTCTATTTTATAACAAAACAAAATCAAATGTAGATTCTTTTGATCAAAAGGTACATACATACACTTGCAAAAGACAGACAAGGAGATGGTTGTTTGTAATTTAGGCTAATGTAATGGATGCAGCAGATATAAATGCTTTCTGTTCATTCACGAAACAACATCCTGAATATAACAATGGAAAATCACATAAAAGGAAGCTTTTCTTGAAAGGCTTGGCCCTACAACTTATTAATCCACATATGCAGTCCAGAGCCAAAACTCGAAATTCGCAAAGAAATGTCATATGAGCATTGGCTAGATGTGGGATCAAAAGGTTCCAGGAAATGGATATTAATAACCAAAGAAAAACGCCCAGAAGAAGATGCTTTTGTGCCCACATGAACCGCAAAGGAAAATTGCTCACTACTGTTCAAAATGTTCTAACAATGTATGCAATGAACATAGTGTGCTCCTTTGTGAAGATCATTTCCAGTGATGTCAAAATTTAGTGACAGGCAGCCTAGCCTGTATTTGTGTAATATGCTGTGTATCTCAATTTTCGTGTGCCCATGTTACATGCAACTTAGCCATTTTCTTTCTTTCCATTTTGTATCTGGATGCTTTATGCATACTGGTTTGCAATGTACCTCTCCAATGTACAATTCATAGTTTATTTGAATATCAATAAAAGTTATTGTATACAATAATAATACAATTAGTATTCATTAAATTAAAACTTATTCCACTGAAATTATTTCCACACTTTTTCTTTAATATTTTTCTAATTAAACTAGCTACAGACATGTTTTGTAATAGTAAGATTTCATAATAAATAATGTAATGGAGCTGAGAAATAATCATATTTATGGAAATCTCAATGGGGCTTCTGAGGCCTCCATCATGCATTAACATCAGTCCAAACACTCTTGCATCCAAGGGTTAAGTACAAATGTACACAATGAGGTTATTACATAAAGTATGAAAGAAAATTTCAATCGAGAAATTGCTGGCCAGTAAATATTTATTACTGCTGACAGGCACATGCAAAAGCAAAAGTGATGGCATTATCCTGCGTTTCAGACTATTGGCTTCTCTTTGGGGAGAAGGGGCAGATAGATCAGGGAGGGTTAAAAAGGATGGAGGGGTCACTCAAACACCATGATAAGAGGGACTTACCACTATTAACAAATAGCTATACAGATTTACTTACAGCCACCAATAAGTGTCCCTCTGTAAATTTTGTCATCAATTACATCAGTCCAGAATATAGTACTCGTATTATCTTTATAAAAGAAATCTAATGCTATTGTGTTCTTCAAACTCATTATGAGAGCTTTTACATTGAAGGTGTTAAGGTCAACACTTCGTAATTCATGACGATTACTGAAGATTACATATGGAATAGCTGGATCTGCAACAATAATTAAAATGAGAAAACATAAACAGCATGACAAACAACACCTTTAGGCCTTAGTTACCATAAATGCACATAGTTGCTAATAAATCATTAAACAAATTTAAGCTTTTAACTAAATACAAAGTGCAATGGAAAAGTAAAGCAAACAAGAGTTACAAATAAAGTACCTTTATTGGCCTCCAATGTAATCACTATTAGCTACAACACACTTTTGTCATTGGTTGTAAAGATGTTGGAAACTGTCAGCAAACACTTCTTGTGGAATTGCTAGAAACACCATGGTCACGTGCAAAATCTGTTATATATAGTTTAAGCCTGTGAAAAAAAGAAAAGACTGCTGGTGTAAATATGGGGAATAAAGAGGGTGTTGAAGAACAACCACCATGTAACTGGCAAGAAAAGTGAGCATGCAGATTCTGCGGATATCCAACAAAGCAAGACAACAGTGCTTTGAGCAATTCCACAAGAATAGTTTGCTGATGGCTTCAAACAGCTTTACAACCAATTTCAGAAGGGTGTGGTAGATAATGGTGATTACTCTGAAGGTCAGTAAAGAAATTTTTTTGTAGCTCTTCTTTCTTTTATTTTCTGAGACCATTCACCGAAGTTTACACATGTATCTTGTACTTATTATTTTCTGCATGCTCAATGCTCAGAACATGTTACTGTTTACTATCAGGAGGTCTATGTCTCTCTTAGGATCAATATCCAACTCTATTAAAAACATGTAGCATCTTACAATTCACAAATCTTTCAAGTAGTGCCTCAGCTCCTTGTACTTATTATTTTCTGCATGCTCGATGCTCAAAACGAGTTATTTTTTTACTATCAAAAGGTAAATGTCTCTCTTAGGATCAATATCCAACTCTATTAAAATTATGTAACATCTTACAATTCACAGATCTTGCAAGTAGTGTCTCAGCTATCAAAAGTTCATAAGCTGTGTGTAATTTCTCAATGGATTTTAAACATTTTGATGAGAATCTATTATCTCCTTCTCCCCCTTTCTCTGTTTATCTCTTCTTGCCCCGCCCCCCCCCCCCCCTCCCCTTCTCTCTTTCCACAGTCAAGCCTGTCCACTCACATGCCACCTGGAATGCATTCCAATATTCGGGTGCACTCCAAGGTAGTGTTATTGGATAATTACTTTTTACAATATATATAAATGACCTAGTCGATAATGTCAGTCGGTCCATGAGACTTTTCGTAGATGATGCTGTTGTATATAAAGACAAAATGCTACAAAATTGTAGCAAAATGCAGGAAGACCTGCAAAGGATCAGCACTTAGTGCACAGAGTGGCAACTGACTCAACATAAACAAATGTAAAGTACTGTGCATACAAAGAAAGGAAACGTAGTTCATCAACAAAGGAGATTGCTTAGAAAATCCTCATTCAACCAATAACTGGTTATTGCTCGGCAGCCTGTGAGCTGTACCAGACAGGATTGATAGAGGAAATAGGGAAGACTCAAAGAAGAGCAGTGCATTTTTTACAGGTTCATTTACTTTGCACACACGTGCCAGCCAACTCCAGTGGTAGATGCTGCTAGAAAGGCATTCTATATTATGGTATCCTTTACTGTTAAAGGCGTTCTGCATCATGGCATGGTTTCAAGAGCATACATTCCTAGAAGAGTCAATCATTTTATTGGTCTCTCCTACATATATCTCGTGGAAAGAACATGGAAACAAAATTAAAGATATTCAAGCCCACACAGCATCTTACTAGCAATTGTCATATTCAATGACTGGAATAGCAAATAGGGGAAATGGCACTGGTGCACAATGTGCACTCTGCCACACACCATAAGATATAGATGTGCCCGCACCACCCGCCAGTCCTACAAGGCAGCTGAGATCAGGCAGTGGCAGCCTATTTCACACCCACTTTCACCCCTACCAACAGACTGACACAAAAGAAGTTAATATTGTACTGCCATCCAGTCCTGAGTTATGTTTAAAATTTCAGGTTCCTAGCTCATGTGGAAAATTTATACAGAACTAACAGAGAAGAAACTGACCTAACGAAAAGGTATTAAAATAAGAAAAATTGTACTTATTGTAATTGATGATTGGGCCATGAGATTTTAGAACAAATAATTCTTTTATCCAAATATTTAGTGAGAAAAGGAAAATGAAGAAGTTACAATAAGGATGAAGATATGGAATTTGTATTTAAAAAAACTACTAAAAACAGTTAACAAAGCCAATGTTCTTCTCATATATACAAGAATTTTGGAGGGATATTATAAGCGGAAATGAGATGAAATAAAATATTAAAATCAAGTGACGTTTAGAAAGTGCCAAGAAGAAGAATGGAAAACAAATGAGTCAATGATATAATGTAGTTAATAAAGAGGTAATTAACAACATAAGGATCTAATGAGATATGTGAGGGCAAGAAGACAGTACTAAATGGAAAGAATTGGCAACTTGCATAACTGAAAGAATGGCCATCCTGAAAAAGTATGACGTGGCATACAGGATTTGTAGCTTATTTATCATGAATGAGCCAAGATAAATATTCACCACACATATGTAGCAGTTGGTGTAAATGAAACAGATGTGACCATAACAAAGAACTGATGGCCAAGAGAGAAAGGAATAGTTGAAAATTACAGAATGAGAATGCTCTGGGTCCATTAGCGAGATGGTTACAGTATTTAAACAGCTAACAGTGAGACAGTAAAGACATTTCTCTCAGGCTGTCCCTAGTTACAAAAATCCCTTCAGGTGCAATACTCTGGAACTATTAACCTTTATGAAGATCAAAGTGTAAAGTTAACTTTGTGAATTATGATAAATGATGCATGCATCTTAATATCAAAGAAATTGTAGAAGAGAGGTTACTCATTAAGGGAAAACTTTGTACAGCGTATAAAATTCCTTAGCAGTATTAGAACATTTACACTAGAAAAATACTTTATGAACCCATGTTGAAGGTAATTGAAATACGAGTTCCTACCTTACAAAATGCCTTTTTTTTTTCATTCAAGGCCTTTCCTATAAGTTAATGATGGCAATGCTATTAGTAACATAAAAAAGGAAAGAATATTAGTGGTTAACATCCTTTCATCAAGATCACTGGAGACAGAACACACATGCTCCGATTATGGAAATGCCCTTTCAAACGCACCATCCCACTATTTGACGTAAGTGAATTGGGAAATCATGGATAACCTCTGATAGGAATTTGAAGCTTTGACCTCACAAATGTGGGTCCAGTGTGCTAGCCACTGTGCCACCTCACTTTGTCAGAAACATAAGGATGACCTACCATGTAGCTCTCCCTTCAGTCACATGGGACATGAATCTAGTTTCTAATTGGGTGAAATTTGGGAAAAGGTGGAAGGGGGGAGCGGCTATTGCATATATATTTGGGCCAAAATCTCTCTGAAGAGTGATGACAGAATGTATGTCAATCCCTTTGGAGAATCTACACCAGATCCTATTGTAATAACTGTTCTAGCACATGTAGGTGGAAAAGATTATATCTTGTCCAAATTTCAAGAGGAAAGAGGAATTCACACAGCTGCAAATATATCTACACCACACAAAAACTATTAGTAAATGAACAAGAAGTTAGGATCCAAGAGTCTGAGAATAAGGACAAAATAGTTTTTTAATTAAATGAGAAAGACATTTTTCTTATTAGTAGGAACGATGTGAGAGGGAAATTGCTGATTCCTGAAGTAGCTATTCAGTAAGGAAATATCAAATGAGGAATCCGTTTCATGTTCAATGGTCCAATTGTTATTAACAGAAAAAAAAGGAGGGCGGGGAGTGCAACAGGGATTCTCTTTTGCACATCTCTTATTTTTGTATTAGTGTCAATATATTATGTGTAAACGTAAACAATCCCTACCCATTGATGGTTGACTTTATATTATTTAAAATAGAAAAAAATGAATTAAGAAATTTCTGTAGTTCACTTTGACATACATTTCATGTCATAAATATCCTAGAAAAATCTCTATTACACATCTGTATCGTTTCTTGTGTTCTCTACCTCAATTTTAAGACCTCAATCTTCTATCTTCAGCACACATAACAACAGCCCATGTGTATCATATTTTGGGCCAGCTGTGCCATATTTAAGAACTCCGACCCAAAAAATGTTTTTATTTTTTCTAGTCCACATTTGTAACTTTAAAGACTTAAATACATCATCATTTTAAAGTAGCTTACATTGTCTAACATATACAATTTTTTCCTAACAGTTATTCTTTTTCTTTCAAAAATACAGACAATTTTTGTGATTTTGTATCATATTTAGGTTGCCATACTCTACACTTACAGTTACTTTTCAATATACTCATCACAATGACAGGCATTTTTCTTACCTGTGCACTGGCTTTCCAATACCTTCTTTATAAAATGTTGCTGACAATTAATTTAAATGAGTAACCTAAATGTTCTGTAGTAATAGAATATGAAAAAGATTTTGAAACTTCTGGAAATTCCATATACAAAGCATTTACAGTGAACCTACAGCTTTCTCTAAACACTTCATCAGCTCAATGAAGAAGGTCCCTTATAGTGACAGACTTGTGTCCTGGGTCCCTTCATCACGCAAGTCAGTTTGGCCATCTTTAACTTTTCAACACCATCCATGCACAAAATCATCATTCAATGTTTTCTCCGTGCACTCAGCTCATTCTCTGAGGAATTTCTGCTGCACTATTCCTTTCTGTTTGCATGAAATGAATAATGCTTCAAAATTCACACTTGTTGGGAGAAATGTTGATGTGATTGTAGCTCAGCACAGACTGATGTCTTGAACTCGGCTGTGACAGAGTGTGTGGTGCGGGAGATGCTCAGTTGCATGCTCCACATGCCAAACACCTGTTGTTTATCAGGCATTTATGCTGCTCAGTTGTATATACTGTACAAGGAGAAAATGGCTATCAATCAACATAATATCTTGTACCCCAATCAATCAGGATCATAAATGAGTGAGCGAGCAGGTAACTGCCACGTTATCAGTGCCAGTAACTTTTGAATTATTAAATGTCTCACACTGTGGTCATTGGATATCAAGCACTTTCTGCCATATGTGTATCTACAAAGATTTATTTAATGTGTTATGATTCATAGACATCACACCATGTCTTCTGGAAATTGCTGAGATCACTAACAGTAAATTCTTCGAAAAATAATGCCTTATGCAAAAAATATTTCTCTTTTCATCTCTCTAAGAAAATTGTTGCAAGAACTACATAGCCGCGTGATCTCAGGCGTCTTGTCACGGTCTGCGCAGCTCCCCCTGTCCCTCAGGCATGGGTGTGTGTGTCATCCTTAGCACAAGTTAGTTTAAGTTAGAATAAGTAGTGTGTAAGCTTACAGACTGATGACCTCAGCAGTTTGGTTCCATAAGACCTTACCACAAATTTTCAAAAACTACATAAAACCAAATGCAGATTGTTTCTAGATAATAGAAGAATCATCTGTATGAGGAAACATTTCCATTCTGGTACAGAGGGGAAAAAATCTTTGTTTGCAAGTAATATAACTGAAATTATAAAGATGTGTAGTTTGCCTACGTAACTCTTTATCTTTAAGAACAATATGCATGATGCTTAAATTTCATAAAAATGTAGCTCACAACCTCATCCTCATGTATTTGTTCTAAAGCATTTTGAAACTTACCTGTACTTTTGCATGTGAATCCATCAGACTGCAAAACATACCCTGGTTCGCAGGAACATTTATGTCTGGAACCATGCTGCTCACAACGCTGAGAACATGTTCCCCACATATCACAAGGATGCCATGGCGAACATGTAGAACCATCAGTTTGTAGATACATTCCTGCAGGACAGGAGCAAACTCTGCCCTCTGGTGCATTATGGCAAGTATGTGTACAGACATGCTGAATATCACACATACGATCATCTGAAAATATATACAGAAATCGCTCAAGAAGAGAAACTACACCCAGAAAATATGGGAATGGAAAATATAATTGTAAAAAAAAAACCAAATAATAACCACAACCTCAACAATGAACATAAAATTAATAATATACAAAGACAGGTCCTGTGTTTAGCCTGAAACTCGAATAATGAATGTACCTGTACAATAATTTTTGCACCTGAAGATGAGCTCATGAATGTTGAAATTAAACAAATTATACACTATATTCAAATATGTTATATTGTCCATGGTAAAATATTGTCAATTAATTTTGTGCCGTACAATTTAATACTATTTTAATGTTGTAATTCATATAATCAAAGTGAATTCATAAATTTGAGAAGCATTAACTCCAATTTTAAAGTAATTTCACTGAATCTGTAATTTCCTTTTTATGCCATGCCACATATTTCTGAATTTTCCATTACCCAATCCAGCCACAAATTTATCATTAACACTGGAAAAAAATATCAGAAAGAAAACAACAGGGGAAGTGACATTACAAACAGCAAATGTTTTGTTTGTGATTTCGGTGAAACAGTTTGTCTCATTAGCACTGCAACATTAGTAATGCAAATTTGTTAGAAAATATTTCAAAAAACATCTTTATCTTATACGAGAATAATTGCTATACACTAGAATGGTTTCAGGGTCTTAGTCTCACCATCTGCTGTGTCTGAAAGTTGGTGTTCTTTTCAACCACATTTTGGAATGTTATTATGATGGTCCACCGGTTACAGAAATTTGCCTGCTAGTTGTTTGGGCATGGACATGACATCCTACTACTGCTAGGTAGGCTATTTTTTAAATTATTTCTTCTGCTTTTTAGTTTCTAAATTTTAGTTTTTTTTAAATTTTTTAATTGTTCAATGGAGTAGGTCACAACTATCGTTTTACAAAATCAAACAGTGTAAACTCCAGTCAGGAATATCAACAATGCAGGAGAGACAGATTGCTACTTACTGTAAAGATACACAATAATTTGCAGACAGACACAATTAAAAGACACTTACATAAAGCTTTCAGCCATAGCCTTCAAACCATTCATACATACAAGCAAGCAGACCTCATGCACACATCATCACATGGGATGCAAGCAGCAAGCTGGGGGGAATGGGGAGGGGGAAGGAATAGCAGAGTATGGGTAGGGAGAGAGGCGAACACTGTCTGGTAGAGTGTGCACAAACTAGAATACCAACAGGTGCAGTGTAAGGAGGTTGTGGGGCATGGAACGAAAAGGGTGAAAAAGGAAGGGAGCACAGAAGGATGGTCAGGTGCACATTGAAAGAATTTCAGCCCTCATTGACCAATACATCCAACCAATTGCCTGTAATCTAGCCTCCTAAGCTGAAGACACCAACCACTTCCTTCACCAACTCTCCACCATCTCCACCTCTTTACCTCCTGAATCCCTAGACGTCACAGCTGATGCCACCTCCCTGTACACCAAGATCCGTCTTGTGCCCATGGACTTACTGCTACTGAACACTAGCTTCCCCAACATCCTTCACACTCCAAATCCACTACATCACTCATTATACACCTTACTAACTTCCTCCCAACTCACAATTACTTCTCCTTTGAAGGGAAGGTATACAAATAAATCTGAAGCACAGCCATGGGCACCTGCATGGCACCCATCTCTAGAGGACACCTTCCCAACCTCCCAAAATGCCAAACCCCTTGTCTGGTTCAGGTTCGTTGATGATATCTTGATGATCTGGACTCAGGCCCAAGACATCCTATCTTCACTCCTTCACAACCTAAACACCTTCCCTCCCATCTGCTTCAGATCAACCCATCATGCCACCTTCCTAGACACTGACTTCTGCTTCTCTCATGGCTCCATCCACATCAAATCCAGCAACCACAAACAGTGCCTGCACTTTGACAGCTGTCATCCCTTTCACACCAAAAAATCCCTCCTATACAGCTTGGCCAGCCAGGGATGTTGTATCTGCAGTGACAAGAATTCCCTTGTTCAGTATGCTGAGGCTCTCACCAAGGCCTTCAAAGACAGGCAGTACCCCCAGTCTAGCCCACAAAACAATGTTATGTTCCATTTCCACTCATACCTCCAATCCATCCACCATCCCCAAACCAGCCACAAAGGAGTGCCCCTTTCATCACCCAGTCCCACCCCACACTGGTACAACTGCACACATCCTTCACCAGAGCTTTGATTATCTCTCATCATGCCCTGAAATGAGAGACAGCCAACCCAAGATGCTTCCCACCCCTCCTAAAGTGGTGTTCCAGCATACACCCAACCCCCTGTCATCCCAGTCCATCCCTACACCACTCCCAATCTCAATCCCTTGGCACAAGGATCATGTCCCTGTGAGAAACCCAGGTGCACGACCAGCTGAATCTATCCACCCAGCACTTCCTATTCCAGTCCTGTTACAGACAGGTTTACCTTACCCAACAGGGGACGGGCCGTCTGTGAAAGCAGCCACATCATTTAGCAGCTCTGCTGCAATCATTGCACAGATTTTTATATTGGTATGACAACCACCAGGTGTCCACCAGGACAAATGGCCACTGTCAAACAGTGGCCAAGAGCACAGTAGACCAACCTGCAGCAGAACATGCAGCTGAACACAACACACTTGATTTCAATGGGTGCCTCACTATCTGAGCCATCTGGATCCTTCCCTCCACCACCAGCTTTTCTGAACAGCACAGATAAGAATTAGCCTTACAACACATTCTCTGCTCACATACCAGTAATTATTCCAGCCTCAACCTATGGTAAAATAGTGTCTCCGCACCTTCCAACCAACAGTTTCCACCCCATCTGTGCTATCATCTTCTCCCTATTCTCGTCTCCCATCCTCTCTGTTTGTTGCCCAATGCCACTGCACCCGCCCATCTTTCTCCAATCCTTTTTTCTTCACTTCCACGATCTCCTGACACTGCACCAGTTGGCATTCTAGTTCCTGCACACTCTGCCAGACAGTGTTCACCTCTCCTCTCACCCATGCAGTACTATCCCTTCCCCTTCCCCGCCTCCTCTAGATTGGTACTTGCATCCCACATGATACTTGCATTCCGGCCTGAGCTGCCAGATTGGCGGTCATGTGTGCATGTGGTGTGCTTGCTTGTGTGTATGAATGGTGTGAATTTCTCTTTTGTTGATGATGGCTGTGGCAGAAAGTTCTATGTATCTTTTAATTGTGCCTGTCTGCAACTTAACTAACATTTTACTTTAGATCTCAGATACACCTGATGAAAGGGCTAAGAGCTCAAAATGGCCACGACCAAGTTGCAGAACAGTTTTGTATGTCTCACAAATAAAATGTGTGACCTTTGTATTACTTACATACATATACAATCATTCAGATCTAAGTATTTATCATGTATCTTTACAAATTGACAAAGTGTTTTTACATAAAACTCTGATTGCTGAGATTTCCGTCAGCCTGTGACAGCATCTTTAAGTCCTTCATCAGAGTCAAAGTACTGGAGGCCAACTTCATCATGTACATATAAAGAGGGAAATCATTGGTCATAAGGAGAAATTTCTCATTTGAACTGATACAACAATTCTTGTGTTTGCAGGACAGAGAGTGGCAGAATATTTTCATGCAAAAACATGACACTAGTAGTCAAGAGACCATGTTATATCAATAATTGATCCATTTTGTTGTGTCATTTAAGTTCCCAGTTGTTAATGTTTCATAGAAGGCTGCAGAATTGATTTTTCTTCCACATTCTGTAAAATCTACAAATAAGATTGGTTTAGCATTGGAAAAAAAAGCAGTTGCATTAACCTTTCTGACTGAAAAAATGTGGCATTGTCTTCTTGGTTTGTTGAGTATGACCCACATCACTGACTGCTGTTTTGTCTTCACTCTATCATAGGAAACTCTTGTCTCACAACTGGTCACGACTCTGTTCAATAGGACTTCTCCTTCCACATTTTAAAGCAGTGAAGGAAATCCCAGAGAAGGAACTGTCTGTTAACTTTTATGGCTATCGAGGCAGTGGCAAAGACAGGCTGTGCAGTGAGTGGGAAAAAAAGGAGAAAAGGAGAAGAAGAAAATGCAAGATGAAATGTATGCCACTCAATCAACTGAACAGTATCCAGTGAAACCTATTTTAAAAGAGCAGTTGAACTTCAAGTTCCACGGTCAACAGTAGATGATCACATGAAAAACAAATTGGAAATGAAAGTATTTAGACCAATGTTTGAGAATGAATTATCAGATGACATCAAGTGGTAAGTTGCTGTGCTCGATTGGCACAATTTCCAAATGCCACGTCTCACACTGTAAATTTATGATGAATGTATGATATATTGCAGTTGACACAGGAAGTATATGATGTTATGTTCTACAGAAAATCACCATTATGTATAAAAATTAGAAAAGACCCCCCCTCCCCTTATATTATAATATGAATCATTGCAATACTGGTTGGGACCATATTTTTTGGAAGGGTGTGTGAAAGGGAAATCTTTATTTGGACTTGTTACAAACGTGGTTAACACCTCAGCTTGCAGACAAAGAAATCATGGATCATGTGTGGCTACAGCAAGACAGAGCTGCAACACATTTTGCTATTTAGATGCACGAGCCCCTAGAACACTTTTGAGGGCACTGGACTGTGCATGGTTCAGCAACATCTCCTTCACCACTGAAATGGTCAGCATGAAGCCCAGACCCTGCCATGCCAGACAACTCATTATGGGGAAGTCCCATGTTGCTCAACATCAGTGAAGAATTTTGCAAAACTTTTGAGGAAGCCTCTTGAAGCAAAACTCAGCAAGATGTTAGGTGGACATGGAGATCTCTGAGTAAGACATAATGGTGCACAAACAGATCCACTGGATATATAGTTCTTGTATACAAGTACTGCAACATGCAATACAATGTTTTGAGCCAGTGATATGGGGACTTGTCAGACATACTTTAGGATGACAGGAAAAATGTAAATTAAATACACTGAGAATTCAAGATAGCAGGTGTCACAACAAAATTCATCAGTTATGAATGACAAATAAAAGGCACTGGGGTAGCAAACAACAGCTATGCACAATCTCTTCTCTACTGTGAACAAGTGTGAAACATGCTCACAACAAGGAAAGAATTTGCTACACCATTGCAGTAAAATTACTGTATATGTCTAAATGGAAAGTGTCATCTGGACTCTGCCTCTTGGTTCAATAAGACACTGAACCCTGATCTTACTCCAGGTTAATGCTTTTATTCATATTCAAAGCATTCATGGAACAGAAAGGATATTTTATTCCTATTCTGATTCTTCTTCTCCATTTTGTGAATCTCATTACTATTTTGCTTTTTATTATTATATTATTATTATTATTCATAGATAAATTGTTGGTTTAGTAACTACATTAAACATTGTAAGGCATTAATAAGTGCAATGAATTTCCATGTCTTCACCATACTTCTGAAGGATTCAAGTGAGCTCCTGCAGGGTTCAACATTTCATACAAATATGATGTGCCAAAAGAAAGAAACTGAGATCCTGTGTTGAATTTCTAACTAATCCCAAGTGCAAATAACATTTTGAATTTCACAATATATTCTAAGTCTTCTTACAGTTGGCAAAGAGAACTGGTTAACAGGTCAGAGGAGAAGAGGGCACACAGTCTACATTAAAAATATGCTTCCCAGAGCTCAAATTGTCAACTTTATTGATGACAGTTACTTTAGGAGATACATACAGAAATATCTGCTTCCTTAGTAATTGTGTTCCAGTTAATACAGAACTTCTACATAGAAGTTGTTGACACTGAATAACTGTTAGTAGAAAGTTACACCCAAAGAAAAATTCAAAGAAGAAAACATGAAGTTGTTTTCAGAACAAAATTTTGGTACATACATTTTAAATGCTAATACATACCACAACGCATGCCTTCATCTGACCCGTCTTGGCATTGTGTTTTCCCGTCACAGAGCAACTCAACCGGAAGACATATAGTATTGTTATCACACACTCTATTAGGATGTTCACACTCATAGGGTGATCCATACAAACTTGATACAGTAGTAGTAGCTGGAGCCATGGACACATTTCCTGAAATATTTTAAATTTTGATATGTACATTTTTTTGAGAAATGTTTGTTAATTGTATAGAAAAGGAAAAAGGGTCATAGCTTTGAAAAACAAAACATCTTCTATACAAGTGAGGATACCAAAAGATGAATGAAAGAGGTAAGCACAAGGCAGTACAAAGCTGAATAAGACACAGTAACATAAATACAATGTACACATTACAAAGCAGAATACACATTCTCTTTTTTTTCCTTCTCCTTACATACATTTAGTTAGATAAAAGTGTTAATAAATATTTAGCTACAGCATTTACACATAGTTAACTTCATAAACTAAAGCATTGGCAGAATCTGGCCAGGTGCTTTACCCTGTTAATGTATTGGTTTATGCATACATTAGGTGCCAAAATTAAACATAATCCCCCAAATTATGAAAGCTATTAAATATGCTATAACTGCACATCATGAAAATGTCATCAAAGTTTGTATTTTCCTCCATATCTTCCAGGTACACTCAAACAAAGTTTTCATTTACAAATTATCAGTGGAAATGCACAGAGATGTTGGCTAAGAATAACATTTAGAGTGTATTATATCCTATATCTTTGCATGCAGATGATGAATGAATTTCATGTTTTGGGGAGTTAACATAAGGTACAACACTAATCTAAATACACATGATCATGATTGGGTGAATGTCTTGTTATTTAACCAAAACTGGTGGTTTTAATAAACTGGCAGAGCTATTGTGCCAATCCAGATTTTTTTCCTATACTTAAAAGTTGTAAATCTTTGTTCCCTTAAAATAAAATAAAATGTTATATTAACAAAATTCCTAGACACCACAGTTAATATAAGCTCTTTGCATGGTGACTGTGATCAATCCTCTACAATAGGTATATTGTAAAAATCAATACGGAAAATAAACAGTGGTGAAAGTCAGAAAATACTATCACCAAAATATGAAGATTGCCTCAACAAATACGGTTCTTAAAAGAAACAACAGACAAATAAATGCAGGGAAATGTGCTTTTAGCAATATCCAATATTCATACATTTATGCCAGTAAGCACTGCTCTGTGTTCTGCAAACTCTTCATCTCTCAAGCACATTATATCAGTACCTTTGCAAGCATGCCTTTGCTAAAGTAGAGTTTGGCTAACACATCATGTTCCTTTAAAACTGTGTGTTTCTTGGTATCATTTCTGAGGCCCTTGCTCTAGAAGTATCTTTCTCTAGATCCAACTGTTCCATGTACCACTTTTCACACAGGGAAACTTCTTTCTCTACCCAAAATTCTATGACTATGTGGTTTGTTGGTTTCCACTTCAGAATGCATTACAGCTTCCAGTAATGGCTACATGTCACTTCAAAACTGTATGAAGTCTTTTGGCCACCCACTTTCATTTCTTACAAATTTGTCTCAACTAACTCCAAGTACCTCGTGTATTTCTAAGCTGATTAAGCTTTGCAACAACAATCCTCTCACTGCTGCTGCCCCTAAATTTTAAATCTGTACATTTTTAAACTGCTTATTGACAGCAAAAGAAAAACTGTAGTTCTTTCAAGACCTCAGAACTGAATTCAGGGGTTGTTTTACTCCAAATAAGTTGAGTACTCTTACTTTTTACCTTCTTTTGAAGATATAGCAACCCAAGTATATTCATCAACCTAGAGCTTTGAATTGTGATTTATTAGTCTCATAACATACACTTACAAATCATGTGATTATGGTACAGGAGACACGTCAAAAATACAAACTAGAATTTAATACTAATTTTTAAAACTATATTTAGTCTATGTAGCAGTATCTATATTTTCTTATTTTCCAGCATAGGATTGGGGAGAAGTTTGTGGCACAACTTGACTAGAAGAAGGGTTCGGTTGGTAGGACATGTTTTGAGGCATCAAGGAATCACAAATTTAGCATTGGAGGGCAGCGTGGAGGGTAAAAATCGTAGAGGGAGACCAAGAGATGAATACACCAAGCAGATTCAGAAGGATGTAGGTTGCAGTAAGTACTGGGAGATGAAGAAGCTTGCACAGGATAGGGTAGCATGGAGAGCTGCATCAAACCAGTCTCAGGACTGAAGACCACAACAACAACAGGTAAATATCTTTCTTGATAATGGACAATTTTTTTTAACCATAATATAATGCTAATTTGCGGTTGGATTCTGCTCAAATTATCAGTTCATCTTCCATGAACTCTTCTAATGAGTAACAACATTTGCGTATAAGAATTTCATGTAACTTCTTCTTTAGTATCCCTAGTTCCATGTTTAGAATGTTTTTGCCTTTAAGTTTATTGTAGACTTTCATGCCCATATATTGTGGGGACTGAGCATATAATTTCAATCTATGGGCAGGAAGCATAAAATTATCTATATTCCTTGTACTGTATGGATGATCAAATTGGTTTCTAATGAACAATTCCGCTTTGCTGTGTAAAAATATTATTAGCTCGTATATGTACAGGGAGTGGACAGTCAAAATTTTTAGTTTCTGTAATAATGGACGGCATGATTCTATTTGCTGTGCAGTGCACATATTTCTGATAACTTTCTTCTGGAGCTTCAGTACACGAGATATATTATTGGACCTCCCCCAAGAAAATAATGCCATATCATATCACTGATTCAAAGTAACTTAGATATGCTACCTTGTGAGTGGACATGTTAGTATCTCTTGATAATATATGCATGGCATATGCAAAGCTACCTAGTTTGCTGCACAGGTACTCAATATATGTGCTCCAGTTTAAATTCTTATCGAGGTGTAGACCTAGAAATTTGGCAGAGTGCACTTCTGTTAATTCTTCACTTTTATGATTTATACTATTTTCTTGGTCTCTTGACTGTTTGGTTCTGAATTCAATTTGTTTCTGATATGTTAAGCTTCAGATCATTTAACTGGAACCATGACTCTAGCCTGTCTAGAGTACCAGTGACTCTATCAGGAATCGTTTCTGTTTCTTCGCTTTCTATCAAGACAGACATGTCATCAGCAAACAGAACGGATGGTGATTTTATGTTTAATGGTAAGTCGCTGACATACAATAGAAAGAGAATTGAACCGAGGATCGAACCTTGCGGGACACCCTGTGTTATTGTTTTCCAGTCTGAACGGTAGTTTACACCATTTGAAGAGATGATTGTTCTTTGTTTTCTATTAGATAAGTAAGAAGTAAGCCACTGAAGTACTGCACCCTTAATCCCATATTTTTCTAGCTTGTGGATTAGCAAGGAATGATTTACAGACTCAAAAACCTCTGTCAGGTCGCAGAAAATTCCGGCTACTTTACTTTTTTTGTCTAGAGCTGTGCTAATTTTTTCTATGAAATTATTTATGGCTTCTGTTGTATTTTTCCCTTGCTGGAAGCCAAACTGATTGCCTTGAAAGAATCAAATGAATATTGCTGATAAATGTTTGAACCATTTTCATTAGCTACTGAAATCTATATCCATGCCTCCTCCCCTTTTCCTCATCCCCACACTTTATCTTACACCAACATCACATACTTAGTAACTGCAACTGAACATTTGCTCAGAATGAACACTTCCTGAAAGTATTACAATGCCTTACCTTCTTCTTCCCTTTTTAACTACAAACAATAAGTAATTCACCTTTTAGAGATTGGCAAACAGATTGCTCACATTGGCAAACAGATTGCTCACATTTACATTGCAACCTCTTCATGAATTTTGTAGACAGGATATTTCTGGACTTTGTGTTTATGGTACAATGATGATAAATTCAGCATTTGGACTTGTTCTAAATCTGAGTTTCTAATTTTTCTGGAACATCTTAATTCAATTTCACATGCAAGGTTCCTCAGTCTCACACTACATTTCTAGTTAATGACCCTCACCTTGTCACATCCTACCTTCTGTACATGATAAGCCTATCAATAAACAACAGTATTACCATTCTGACAATTGCCATGTTTTGCATGTTAACAGAACAGGTCAGCAGGAGAATCTGCTAACTCTCAATTCCAGAAGGATTAGTCTCGTCACATTAACTGCTGTGTTTTTGATGCACCATAGATTGGTAATAAGTATTATCATTTGAGCTGCTAGAAATAACTGCCTACTACATAGTTTTATTTTACTGCAGTTATGTTCTTGTCTTTGGATTTAACCAACATACAAGGTACATTAAGTCAAAATAACACTCTTGTGGGTTGGCACTGTCTTCTGTTGACTGCTTCAGTTCACTGCTCCTGTATATACAGCCAAGACATAAGTGGTAAACATATCTGTATTAATTGTAATTTTCTATACAATTATAGTCAGCTCAACAAAGGCCTTCCTTCTTGAATCACCCTACTAGCTTGCTTCTTACAAAACAACAACTGAATGTATTTCACATTACACAAGGCTATACTTCTTTGGAACTGAAAAGCACTGCCACTATGTAAAAATTGGTCAAGTTATGTGCTACACACGACGACTCCCAGTATTATTAAGCCGTTCCACAAAGAGTAACTTTCAATAGTCCCAAATCTATTTCCCTGAAATATGTTCACAACTTTTTTGTCTATGCTACTCCATTCAATTTCCTTGATACATTGTTACTACTCCTGCTTCAAAACTTGTTTTGAATGTTCTCTTACAATTGTCTTCTTCAAGTATGGGATGGTGAGAGACACTTCATCAAAGGGACGGATACTTTTGAGCTGATTCACAACACATACAAGCTGTAGATTCAGTCAACGCTCAACCTTTAATGTCTTCAAAGCTGCAAGTCAGGCTGAAAAGATATAAGACTCACCAAGTATAATAAACAAAACCTTTTAACAAAATACACTGTGTTGCAGGGTGGCTGTGACCCTGATGTGCCTTCATTATGCCTGTGATATAATTTCTTGCATCTGATAATCTAAATCCAGAATTACACAGATGAGAAGCTACTTAAGAAGAGTGTTTGGTTCTTTGCATTAAACTAGTCTCTCTTTTGCTGTCAGTTGACATCTCACTCCTGCCACAGGATGCAATTTGTCAGTCAATTCAAGTTCTGGAGAATAAATGGATGTGCCGCATTGATGAAAGATGTAATATTATGTGACTGAAGTGACAACTCTCCTTAATTTCTTGTCAAGGATATCAAATAAAGTAGCATACAACTGAGCTGTGATTCTTATTACTTTTTTTCCAGATAGTAGACAAATTTCATGCCGGGTAAATTGTGGGAAAAGAAATTAGTGTTAGACTGTTCCATGAATCTTCACTACATTCAATGTCAAAGAATCTACTGTATAAAAGGTATAGCACAATGTACCACAGGAGGCTTCATCTGAAGAATCGGAGCAGTCTTCATGACCATCACAAACAAAGGTGTTCCGTATACACAATCCATCATTACATTGGAACTCATGAGCACCACACAAAGGCCTGATGTCTGTTGGATGAACAGGACTGGTGACTGTTGTATTACATCCCTGCTCGTCGCTACCATCGGAACAGTCTTGATGTCCATCACAATGAGCTGAACTTGGAAGACACCGATCATCTCTTCTGCAGTATATCTATAAATTCAAGACTTCATTGAAATAGTAATCATATATTAAAGATTTAGTACAATTACTGTATAACACTGTACACAAATGATTATTAAAAATGAATAACAGTGGAGTCAACTACCAATTTGAGCAAACACACAGTGACAGACATTTTACTCATATTACTGTATTATTTGTGTTATTTTAAACACTACATAAATAATTATCAAATATTAATAACAGTAAACTCATGACAGGTATAGTCAACACACTGTGACAATTTGCTTATTCATAATATTGTATCATTTGTGTAATTTTAAACTGTCAGTGAAGTGGAAATATAAAATCTCTTGTGCAGAGCTGGTACATGATAGCATGATTGGTGTTAATGAAATGGGACACAAGAGTGTGTCTGTGTGTGTGTTTGGGGAGGGGGGGGAGGGGGAAGAGGATGACAACATGATAAGAAACAACATTTGGTACAACTTGTCGTCCAGGAACACTTCACTATGAATGAGGTACTGGTACAGAAAGGTAATGTTGGTGCTTACAAAGGCCTTTTAATATGTCTGCTTGTGTCTGTATATGTGTGGATGGATATGTGTGTGTGTGCGAGTGTATACCCGTCCTTTTTTCCCCCTAAGGTAAGTCTTTCCACTCCCGGGATTGGAATGACTCCTTACCCTCTCCTTTAAAACCCACATCCTTTCGTCTTTCCCTCTCCTTCCCTCTTCCTGACGAAGCAACCGTTGGTTGCGAAAGCTAGAATTTTGTGTGTATATTTGTGTTTGTTTGTGTGTCTATCGACATGCCAGCGCTTTCGTTTGGTAAGTCACATCATCTTTGTTTTTTATATATATATATATATATATATATATATATATATATATATATATATATATATATAAGAAAGGAGAGGAGGCGCCAAAGTGCTGCAATTGTAGCGAGCGACATGTGGCGAGCTACAGAGGCTGCGCGGCCTTCAGACGTTGCCCACGACAGCGAGGACGGGCTGCATCTGCACGAAAGATGCAACCTGGCACCAGCTTCGCCTCTGCCACCAAGGGGGAGTCCGCTGACGCCCCCAAGGGGCGGAAAGCGGCCTTCCCGCCGCTACGACACGAGGACTCGACTGACTCCTCGACAGTCACAACTGCGCCTAGCCAGACAGCCCACCCGGCTGCCACCCAGGACGACCACCACAAGGGGGGAGGGCGGCAAACTGCTCGTCCTCCCCCCCCCCCCTGCCACCCCTCAGGCTGCCAGGAATGCAGCTCCGCAAACGGACGTGGCTGCAACGCCGCACCCTGCCGCCTCCGCACCCGCAACTGTGGCAGCACCCGTGCCATCACCAGAACTGGAAGCAGCAGGCTTGGGAGCACTGCTGAGCTCTCTCTCTGTCCTGCTCCAGCAACTGCCGGTGCAAGTCACCACAGTGACGGGGGACCTCCAGGCCGCTACCGTCGCCACGAGGCCGCAGCACGAATAACGCCCTTATCCACGGTCTGACCATCTGCGGCTTCAACGCCAACAGCCTGTTCCCACAATAGTTCATGCAGGACGAGGCCGTCGACCTGTGCTTGGTCGTAAGATGAGACTTTCGACGTAGTCGAGGGCGTCGTCACGCGCCGTAAGTGAATGATGCACCTGCTCCAGCACCTTGCGCAGTGAATTGACAAAAACTCCTTTCCATTTTGCGGCATTTTCTTCTTTCTCGAAATCATAGCTGTGTGTCTCTGATGTTGACGGCGCCGAAAACATTTCAGGTAACAACTAATCACATTCGTTCAGATGGAATAAAACTGGCTTCTATCTGCCATGTTTACCGATGACGAAAATGAAACAGATGAGATTGACATTGAAATAACACCGTCCTTGAATTTCATTAGGGATATTTTCTTGCACGCCATTTAGATGTGAATCACGTTACACAAGCACTGCATGGAATATTTCTTGCTTTATTTAAGTGCCACAAATCCCCTGAGAGATCCATATTTCATTACATTTCCATCAGACGTCTACCACAATACCAGCGCATGCCATATGCAAAAAAAAAATATATATATATATATATATATATATATATATATATATATATATATATATATATATATATATATATATATATAAAAAAAACAAAGATGATGTGACTTACCAAACGAAAGCGCTGGCACGTCGATAGACACACAAACAAACACAAACACACACACAAAATTCAAGCTTTTGCAACAAACTGTTGCCTCATCAGGAAAGAGGGAAAGACGAAAGGAAGTGGGTTTTAAGGGAGAGGGTAAGGAATCATTCCAATGCCGGGAGCGGAAAGACTTACCTTAGGGGGAAAAAAGGACGGGTATACACTCGCACGCACACACATATCCATCCACACATATACAGACACAAGCCTGGAGCGGAAAAACTTACCTTAGGGGGAAAAAAGGACGGGTATACACTCGCACACACACACACATATACAGACACAAGCCTGGAGCGGAATCCGAATTCATGTTCTCAAACAATGGCAAATCCAGGATGGAATGTATCAATATTATGAGAAGGAAAGTTGTTACCCCATATAGTGGAGATACTGAGTCGCACCAGTTGCCTGAGACTGCAGTCATGTGTGTGTGTGTGTGTGTGTGTGTGTGTGTGTGTGTGTGTGGATGGATATGTGTGTGTGTGCGAGTGTATACCTGTCCTTTTTTCCCCCCAAGGTAAGTCTTTCCGCTCCCGGGATTGGAATGACTCCTTACCCTCTCCCTTAAAACCCACATCCTTTCGTCTTTTCCTCTCCTTCCCTCTTTCCTGATGAGGCAACCGTTGGTTGCGAAAGCTAGAATTTTGTGTGTATGTTTGTGTTTGTTTGTGTGTCTATCGACCTGCCAGCGCTTTCGTTCGGTAAGTCACCTCATCTTTGTTTTTTTATATATATATATATATATATATATATATATATATATATATATATATATATATATATATAAATATAAATATGTCTGCTTGTGTCTGTATGTGTGGATGGATATGTGCGTGTGTGCGAGTGTATACCTGTCCTTTTTTCCCCCTAAGGTAAGTCTTTCCGCTCCCGGGATTGGAATGACTCCTTACCCTCTCCCTTAAAACCCACATCCTTTCGTCTTTCCCTCTCCTTCCCTCTTTCCTGATGAGGCAACAGTTTGTTGCGAAAGCTTGAATTTTGTGTGTGTGTTTGTGTTTGTTTGTGTGTCTATCGACCTGCCAGCGCTTTTGTTCGGTAAGTCACCTCATCTTTGTTTTTATATATATATTTTTTCCCACGTGGAATGTTTCCTTCCATTATATATATTCATATATATATATATATATATATATATATATATATATATATATATATATATATATATATATATATATATAAAAACAAAGATGAGGTGACTTACCGAACAAAAGCGCTGGCAGGTCGATAGACACACAAACAAACACAAACATACACACAAAATTCAAGCTTTCGCAACAAACTGTTGCCTCATCAGGAAAGAGGGAAGGAGAGGGGAAGACGAAAGGAAGTGGGTTTTAAGGGAGAGGGTAAGGAGTCATTCCAATCCCGGGAGCGGAAAGACTTACCTTAGGGGGAAAAAAGGACAGGTATACACTCGCACACACGCACATATCCATCCACACATACAGACACAAGCAGACAGACAGAATTGATATATATATATATATATATATATATATATATATATTTTTTCAGTAATGAAATTAGTCAGAAATAATCCATCACTATTTGAGAAGAACAGTGACGTCAATATCTACAATACTGGAGGTAAAAACAACTTTTATTAGCCGTTATTAAAGCTGGCAGTGGTTCAGAAAGGATTTAAATATGCAGCAACAAAAATCTTTGATCACCTGCCCAATAATATAAAATGTCCGACAGGCAGCAAAGCAAATTTTAAATCTAACCTAAAAATCACTTCTCCTGGACAACTCCTTCTATTCCATGGATTGATTTCTGTTTAAAAACTGGTAGCACATTTGGGGAAAAGACCTTTGTTTTTAAGCATAGTTGCGCGAGCGAGGTGGAAAATATAGTGTGGTCATTAATGTTAACACTAACCATGAGAACATATCCTGTCAACTCATTTGTTGCACATCATTTTACTAAAAGAATTGTTCAAATGTTCTATGGAACATATAATTGACTGACTGACTGACTGACTACAGCATTATTCTGGTGAAGGACTTAGTCCAATAGCTTAATAATATCCAGTAGCCTGTCTACCACTCAGTGCTTCCTCTGTGAGGTGAGTAGCAATCTATCCTAATTCATGTTCTCAAACAATGGCAAATCCAGGATGGAATGTATCAATATTATGAGAAGGAAAGTTGTTACCCCATATAGTGGAGATACTGAGTCGCACCAGTTGCCTGAGACTGCAGTCATATGTGTGTGTGTGTGTGTGTGTGTGTTGTTGACGAAGGCATTAATCGCTGAAAGCTTTAATTGTGAGTGTCATTTTGTTGTGCCTATCTGCGACTCAGCATCTCCGCTATATGGTGAGTAGCAACTTTCCATCTCATAATACTGGTAATTCATGTTCTAGTGATCATTAACCCTTCAACTGTTTTTGACATAAAATTATGTTGAGCTAGCTGATGATATATGTATCTCTGTTTCAACATAATATTACATCCTGGCACATAGCCTTGTATTTTGTTTGTTTTGACATAGTAATTCAATTGGATAGATAAAAAATTCTACTGACAAAGTAGTAGCAGGAAAAAAAAAATATATAAAGGTTATGGAAATGTGCCAGCTTTCAGAGCCAGTGGCTTCTCCTTCTGGCAAAAGGGTTGAAGGAAAATGAAGGAAAAGGGGAGAAAAGTCACCCAGAAACCTGGATCTGGGGAGAATTACAGGATGAGTTGGAAGGACTGATTGTCCCCTGATCTGCCTACTGGGCGACTTTTCCATAATTCTCTCCGTTTCTTAAACCCCATCAGTCCCTTTCCTTCAACCCTCTTTCTTTACCTTCAATCATTCTGCCAGAAAAAGAGGCCACTGGCTCCAAAAGCTTACTTGTTTCCTTATTCTTATACATGTTTTCTCCTGCTGCCACTTGGCAAGTAGATATTTTATGTGCCCAATTATATTATATTTTCAAAAATCAATTATTATTGTTGATATACTGACAACATAATCCATCAGAGGAGAATTAAAGAGTCCTTTGGAGAAAAGAGACGCAGTTATATAATCAGCTAGAGCTCAGATGGATAGCTAGTACTAAACAAAGAAGGGATTGCTGAAAGATGGAATGAATATACAGAGGGGCTCTGCAAGATGAAGTAAACTTGAAAGCAATATTATACACCAGAAATAGACAGTAGCTCAAGATGAGAGGGGAAATATGACTCTGCAAGAAGAATTTGATAGAGCACTGAAAGATCTAAGCTGGAACAAGGCCTATGGAGCAGATGCCATTCTCTTAGAACATTTGATATCCGTGGAAGAGCATGTCATGACAAAACTCTTCCATCTGGTGCGCAAGATATAAAGACAAAGGAGAACTATCCTTAGGCTTGAAAAAGAAAGTAAAAATTTCAATTCCAAAGAAAGCACATGCTGAGAGGTGTGAATATTACTGAGCTGTAAGTTCAAAAAAACATGGCTGCAAAGTACTCACACACACCAATTATTTACATAATAATGGAGAAAATGGTATAAGTCGAACTTGGGGATGATCAGTTTTGGTTCTGAAGAAATGGTGGAACATGTAAGGTAATGCCGACCTTACAATCTACCTTAGAAGAAAGGTTAAAGAAAGGCAAACTTACATTTATAGTTTTTATATATTTTAAGAAAGCTTTTGACAATGTCAATTGGAATGCACTCTTTGAAACTCTAAGGGTAGCTGGGGTAAAATACAGGGAGCAAAAGGTTAATACAACTTGTACAGAAACAAGACAGCAGTTATGACAGTCGAAAGGTATGAAAGGGAAGCAGAGGTTGAGAAGGGAGTGAGACAGGATTGTAGCCTATCCCCAACGTTATTCAATCTGTACACTGATCAAGCAGTAAAGAAAGCAAAATAAAAATTTGGAGAAGGAACTCAAGTTCAGGGAGAAGAAATAAAAACTTTGATGTTTGCCAATGACTGTCAGAGACAGCAAAGTAATTGGAAGTGCACCTGAATGGAATGGACAGTGTCTTGAAAGGAGGATACACGATGAACATTGTCAAAAGTAAAACAAGAGTAATGGTGTGTAGTCAAATTAAATCAGGCGATGCTGAGAGAATTTAATTAGGAAAGTGGTGGACAAGTTTTGCCACTAGGGCACTAAAATAACTGTCGATGGCCGAAGTAGAGAGGATTTAAATGTACACTGGTAATGATAAGAAAAGCAATTATGAGAAAAGAAATTTAACACTAAATGTAAATTTTAGGGTTAGAAATTCTTGTCTGAAGGTATGTGTGTGTTGTGTAGGCTTGTAAACAACTGAAACATAGATGACAAGCAGTTAAGACAAGAAGAGAATAGAAGTTTTTGAAATGTGGTGCTACAGAAGAATGCTGAAGATTAGATAGGTAGATTGCATAATTAATGCGAAGAAACTGAATGGAATGGGGAATAAAAGAAATCTGTCAATAAGAAACTAAAAGAAGGAACTGGTTGATAGGACACATTCTGTAGCCTCAAGGAATTGTCAATTTAGTACTGGAGGGAAGTTTGGGGAATGAAAATTGCAGAGGGAGACCAAGAGACAAGTACAGTAAGCAGGTTCACATGGATGTGGGCTGTAGTAGTTATCTGGAGATGAAGGGGCTTGCACAGGAAATAATGTCTCTCTCGACGAAACTCTCAAGGCCACCAACAGAAGGAACACCAGTACCACCTCTTACAATGGCTACAGTTAACCATCCGTTGCCATGGGTAAAGGAATCATTAATGTCAATGCTGAAGTTCAGTCTACATCCACGAAAGACACATGGTCCGTCGACAAGTGCGGTAGCAGCAATATTCTTCACAGTATTCTTCTTCTTGTCTGCAGCAGATGTCGAAAATTCGATGTTTTCAATTGTTTTATAGACTGTTTGACGAGAACGTCGATGGTACCTTATTTATGAAAATACAAAGTACAATCCCAACAAATTTTACATATTCACATACACCTTTGCCTTTAACCCAAATGAATACAGACTCATTTACAGATATTTTACGTCTACTACAGGTGTACAGGGATAGTGGGGAAGGTGACATATAAACAGATTTACCAAAGTCTTTATTTGCAAGTTCTCCAATATGATATGTGCGATACGAAATAATGTCTCTCTTGACGAAACTCTCAAGGCCACCAACAGAAGGAACACCAGTACCACCTCTTACAATGGCTACAGTTAGCCATCCGTTGCCATGGGTAAAGGAATGATTAATGTCAATGCTGTGCGCTAAGTCCGCAGCTGGCGCGCTGCCAAGATCGCGTAAGCGAGCGTCGCGCGCTGGGGTCAAAGATCAAATTGATAAGAACTTTAACATGGAACATGCTGTTGCCTCCTTGAGCCCCCGGTTCGTGATGTACCCTTGTCCGGTTCTCAGCTACGCTACAGATCATTTTATTTATGAAAATACAAAGTACAATCTCCAACAAATTTTACATATTCACATACACCTTTGCCTTTAACCCAAATGAATACAGACTCATTTACAGATATTTTACGTCTACTACGGGTGTACAGGGATAGTGGGGAAGGTGACATATAAACAGATTTACCAAAGTCTTTATTTGCAAGTTCTCCAATATGATATGTGCGATAGGAAATAATGTCTCCCTCGACGAAACTCTCAAGGCCACCAACAGTTCTCCAATATGATATGTGCGATAGGAAATAATGTCTCTCTCGACGAAACTCTCAAGGCCACCAACAGAAGGAACACCAGTACCACCTCTTACAATGGCTACAGTTAACCATCCGTTGCCATGGGTAAAGGAATCATTAATGTCAATGCTGAAGTTCAGTCTACATCCACGAAGGACACATGGTCCGTCGAAAAGTGCGGTAGCAGCAATATTCTTCAAAGTATTTTTCTTCTTGTCTGCAGCAGATGTCAAAAATTCGATGTTTTCAATTGTTTTATAGACTGTTTGACGAGAACTTCGACGGTACCTTCTGTACGGCATCTGTTGGTGGCCTTGAGAGTTTCGTCGAGAGAGACATTATTTCCTATCGCACATATCATATTGGAGAACTTGCAAATAAAGACTTTGGTAAATCTGTTTATATGTCACCTTCCCCACTATCACTGTGCGCTAAGTCCACGGCGGGCGCACTGCCAAGATTGCGTAAGCGAGCGTCGCGCGCTGGGGCCAAAGGTCAAACTGATAAGAACTTTAACATGGAACATGCTGTTGCCTCCTTGAGCCCCCGGTTCGTGATGTACCCTTGTCCGGTTCTCAGCTACGCTACAGATCAATTTATTTATGAAAATACAAAGTACAATCTCCAACAAATTTTACATATTCACATACACCTTTGCCTTTAACCCAAATGAATACAGACTGATTTACAGATATTTTATGTCGACTACGGGTGTACAGGGATAGTGGGGAAGATGACATATAAACAGTCTATAAACAGTCTATAAAACAATTGAAAACATCGAATTTTTGACACCTGCTGCAGACAAGAAGAAGAATACTGTGAAGAATATTGCTGCTACCGCACTTGTCGACGGACCATGTGTCTTTCGTGGATGTAGACTGAACTTCAGCATTGACATTAATGATTCCTTTACCCATGGCAACGGATGGTTAACAGTAGCCATTGTAAGAGGTGGTACTGGTGTTCCTTCTGTTGGTGGCCTTGAGAGTTTCGTCGAGAGAGACATTATTTCCTATCGCACATGTCATATTGGAGAACTTGCAAATAAAGACTTTGGTAAATCTGTTTATATGTCACCTTCCCCACTATCCCTGTACACCCGTAGTAGACGTAAAATATCTGTAAATGAGTCTGTATTCATTTGGGTTAAAGGCAAAGGTGTATGTGAATACGTAAAATTTGTTGGAGATTGTACTTTGTATTTTCATAAATAAATTGATCTGTAGCATAGCTGAGAACCGGACAAGGGTACATCACGAACTGGGGGCTCAAGGAGGCAACAGCATGTTCCATGTTAAAGTTCTTATCAATTTGACCTTTGACCCCAGCGCGCGACGCTCGCTTATGCAATCTTGGCAGCGCGCCAGCCGCGGACTTAGCGCACAGCTGCATCAAATCAGTCTTTGGACTGAAGACCACAACAACAACAATTCATCACATGACCCATTTATGAGAGGAGTAGCAAGGACAGCTGCATCAAATCAGTCTTTGGACTGAAGACCACAACAACAACAATTCATCACATGAGCCATTTATGAGAGGTGCTGCATTCTGCCCATCATCAAAACTATTTCAGCATTCACTCTACCTCCTTCAGTAGGTAGGTTTATAAAGAACTTATTTAGAATATGGTGACTTAGTAGCTGGTGTGTGTGTGTGTGTGTGTGTGTGTAAAAAGCTATGGGCTATGAGCTTTGGATGATTCTGAATGTGTTATTTTGTGGCCACAAGCATGTATTGATGAAGAATATACTAAAACATCCAGCAAAAGAAATGAAGCTTGCAGTGGAAGCATGATGAGTAATTCACAGGACAATGAGTTTGACAACTAACCTGACTGTCTACTTTGTGTGAGCATGTACAGAACCTGAAGTGAATGTGTTTTGATGACATTTGTGCAGTACCAATAAAGTATTAATTTATTGGAGTTTCAGGACTGGAAATTGCAATATACAATTCATAGGATTATTGAAAACTAATTCTGAAATACCAGCTAGGTAAGGGAGACAGATCTGGAAAGTGAGACTCCTTGTCAAATGTTGACGATCTTCTCTGTCTAATTGAAAGACATTTTCTGGTATATGTGCCAGCTACAAAGAAAAAGGTGAATGCAATGGGAACGTGCACTGTTAGTGCATCAGAAATATTAGAAGACAACCAATTCACCAATGTAAAGAGAGTGATGTTGAACTGTGTGCAGCTACCTGTCTGGAAATCTTTCCATACATAGAGACCATTTTAACTTACTGACCAAGTTTTTTGTAATTATAGTGGGCTGAAACATCTTTTGAGTAAGTTGCAAAATTTCATGTCTGTAAATCAAATATAAGTTCAGTTATCCTACAACCAACTTGCCCATATTGTTCAAGCCCTAAGAATGGAACACTGGGAAACGCAAATGTGTCTCGAACAAAAACAATGAAGACATTAAAAATTGATAAAATATTTGTGAAAAAAGCTAATCAAGCATAGCAAACGTCGTGTACACTATAAATCCAAACATCACCTCAGCCTTACTAATTACCATAGGAGATATTTATTCAATTCCTGGATTAGGATATTCATGTTTGACACATTTAGATTTGAGAGCAGCTCCACTGCCTGGATTGCAAGAAAGTCTCATTGTTGCTCTACCACTTAGGAAGACACGTTCAGATGCTGTTTGGGCGACAACATTAAATACTGACAATTGTGAGAACTACTGTTCCACGTAATCATATCTCACTATAAGGAAATTTTGCTACATGGAGACCGCTAGTTCTATAGCCTAAGACCTCCATGGTGGATGGTGTCTAGCATTCTTAGATAAGGTCCTGCTGATCTGTACATCATGCAGCTGCCCTCTAACCATGATCAATTAGGGCTTCAAAATCTTTAGAGCCCTAAAGTTCTTCTTTTAAGAACTTTTAGGTGTATTAGCCAGTTAAATTTCTCATCAAATATATGGGCGAAAATAATGTTTTCAAGTCTCAATGTTATTGCATTAAAAACATGTTAACACACAAAGACAGATTAACATACATACAGACACACACACACACACACACACACACACACACACACACAATTAACACACAAAGACAGATTAACATACAGACAGACACACACACACACACACACACACACACACACACACACACACACACACACACACGCACACACACAATTTTCTCAGGGGAGAATGGACAGCTTGCAGCTTCCTCCCAAATCTCCAGTCTCCTCTGTGTCATTTGTATTTAGTGGGCATTATCATCAGTCTCTAGATTGGGACCTCAACAGAAGATTTTAGAATCATCCATAAACAGAAAACAACCAACTAGGCTCCTTACTGTTTATACTATATTGTCTGTTCCTGTTCCAAAAATTGTGACATTTAAGAATTCCCCCCACCTTATTACGAACTCATCATCTGAAGTAGCATTGGCAACGAATAATTGCAATACAATTGGGAGACAATTACAAGATCCCAATTGTGTTCCTGTCGTAGGACGTTATATTGCCACGTTGTATAACAGGTTTCATTAAAATCAAGAATATGCCTAGTAACTGTTCCCTGCATACAAAGTCCTCTTGTTTTGCAGACTTTAGTAAGGTAAGTTTGTCAAGTGTTGAGTGATATATGTTGAGCCCAGACTGGACTTGACATAGTAGCTTTCTGTATTCAAGGGCCCACACAAAGCAGCAGATGATCTTGAGCTCAAAGTTTTCCTCATGCATCTGCTGAGAGTCATATTTTTATAGCTAATCAGTTTTTTGCAGTTAGCTTTTGGGTTCAAGAGAGGAACAATAGCTGCCTCTCTCCATGAGTTGGAATTCACCTTCAATCCGAATTCAGTTAGAAAAAGTGAAGAGATGTTCTTTTGAACTATTCCTTAAATCCTTTAATATTCATACATCACTCCACCTAACCCTGCTGGTGTACTGTAGTTCACCGACAATGCATGTTCTAATGTCCACATAGTGAAAGGGCAATTGTACTTTAACAAATTCAATGAACTCGACTGGGTTTCGATAGTAAAGGTATACAAAATCAAGGCTAATATTGGATGAAAGTCTGTGTACATGACTGGTGGTTTCATAGCCTTAAACGTGATAGCATTTGGAGAGGGTGTAGTTCACCAATTAATGGTATTCCTTTGAGTATGGTTTATTCAACAAGAAGCAGGAGTACCCAAATACACATTACACTGTCAATGTATACCAGCAAAGGAACAGTGTGTGAAAAGTGAAGTCATAGAGAAGCTCTGTACAATATTTAACTTTAATGCATACAGATATTCAGAGGTGTTCGACTGCTTCATAACAGTCATACATAATCAAAACAACATATCTTCCAGCAACCATTTTAAAATGGACAGTAATAAATTTTTTTCCCCCATCTTATTCCAGGTTTACTTCCTAGATATATAATCATCCGTGATACTGCTTCACACACAATAAGCAGAACAATAAACCAATTTTCTCTTGTTTGTTGCAAAGTAAAATACAGGACTAGCATGCAAGCACTCATGTAAATTATGAGCCAGATCTAATAAATGCGGAATATCTGACACAAGTTAAGGGGTGGCAATATACTCCTGTGCATTCCACGAATGACATTTAGAAGGAAAGATTTGTTACTCTCCATTGGCCATCATATCAGTCATAGTCAAACTGGGCAAAGTGATTTGGAATCTCATTAAAAATAAAGACATATAATCAAAATGTGTCAAGCATTGCACTTTTGGAGATGAGAAAAAGTATGGTTGAGACTTTAGTTGATATGACATTAAAAAACAAAGAAAGCAAGTCACACTTGGAAAGTTTGGCAAGAGAATGCTTTGATGAATGAAGAAACTGAAACTACAGTAATATCAGTCTGCACACTTTCAAATGAAGGGTTGTCATTAGTGTCAATAGAATTTCAATGGCAGATGAAAGTTCCATGGACAAAGGAAACAAAGACTGTTATATCATTGTGGAACATTCACAGTAATAGTGATGCTAGAGAAATGCAGTGAGAGGGTAATATAAGATAAACGAATGTCTCATTTCTACTCTTGTTGTTACAGCAAAATGGGTATTTACATCAGTGAGTGTCTAGGAATATATTTTGTATGAGACAACTTCACATTTAAGGGAATGGTAATGTGAATAGTTGCCTTATGAATCTATTGTTCTGATTCGAAAGAGTAGCAGTCAAATCCCTGTCCAGTCATCAAAATTTTAGTTCTTTGTCGCTTCCCTAAGTAGATTTTTAAAAAAGTTAGTATAGTTTCTTGAGCTCTGTCTAATAACTTTACGAAATGCATTCAAGTTATAACACCTCCGATTTTTTTTCTCAGAAAATGATTACACAAAAACTTTGAAATTTGTGTCAGTTCTCAACACAATCTCCCTGCAGCCGTACAAATTTTTCACAATGTTGATGCCATGATTCCAGGGCCACTGTGAACACTTCCCTAGGAGTCTGGTTTGACCACTGGCTTAGCATTACTGGCATGGTTAGTGAATGTGTAACCAAAGAGTGTGTTTTTCATAATTGAAAACAGCCAGAAGTTGCTAGGAGCTAGGTCAGGTGAGTAGGGAGCATGAAGAAACTACGGCATCTTGTTCGCCTGATAGGCTGGTACGTTGTCTTGGTGAAAAAGCACACGTGCAGCCTTTCCCAGCCATTTTTCACTCAATGCTGGATGGAACTTGCTCTTCAAAACATCTTGGTAGGATGCATCTGTCACTGTAGTGCCCTTTAGAGCACAATGAATAAGGATTATGCCACTGCTGTCCCAGAACAAAGCCACCATCATTTTTTCAGCACTGTCGCTTACCCAGAATTTTTTGGTAACGTAAGTGTGCGTGCTTACACCGAGCTGACTGGCTCGGTTTTCAGGATTTGAAACCAGCATCCATGTCTAATTAATTGTCACAATTAATGATATCAATATAATGGAAGGAAACATTCCACGTGGGAAAAAATATATATAAAAACAAAGATGAGGTGACTTACCGAACAAAAGCGCTGGCAGGTCGATAGACACACAAACAAACACAAACACACACACAAAATTCAAGCTTTCGCAACAAACTGTTGCCTCATCAGGAAAGAGGGAAGGAGAGGGGAAGACGAAAGGAAGTGGGTTTTAAGGGAGAGGGTAAGGAGTCATTCCAATCCCGGGAGCGGAAAGACTTACCTTAGGGGGAAAAAAGGACAGGTGTGGATGGATATGTGCGTGTGTGCGAGTGTATACCTGTCCTTTTTTCCCCCTAAGGTAAGTCTTTCCGCTCCCGGGATTGGAATGACTCCTTACCCTCTCCCTTAAAACCCACTTCCTTTCGTCTTCCCCTCTCCTTCCCTCTTTCCTGATGAGGCAACAGTTTGTTGCGAAAGCTTGAATTTTGTGTGTGTGTTTGTGTTTGTTTGTGTGTCTATCGACCTGCCAGCGCTTTTGTTCGGTAAGTCACCTCATCTTTGTTTTTATATATAATTGTCACAATTGATGAAAAGGAAGTCCCATTCATGCCATCATCATGCATCAACATTACCAGGCAACAAGCCACGCATGCAGCCTTGTGGCATTCGTGACACCCACTTGGAAGATACTTTTGGAACTTTCAGGTATTCATGCAGGATTGTGTGCAGAGAACCCATAGAAATGTCAGTTTCAGAGGCAGTGTGTTCCATGCTCATTTAGCAATCTTCCAAAACAACTTTCTCAACTAGCTCAAACACGTCATGAGACTGGCTGGTGTGAGGCCAAAACTGTCTCAGTTTGTGTCATATGACGACTCAGTTTGTGTCATATGACGATTGGTCTTCTTTGAACTGCTGCACCTACTAATGTACATTAGAGACATCCGTGACACCATCACCACGTCTTACTCAACTGGTAATGATTTTCAATCAGTGTCACACCACACAAATGAGGAAAATGAATGATTACACACTCTTATTGTAATGAAATCATTGCCACTTTAAGTATCAAAAACACCTCTCATTCTAGCTGCTGCCACTAGACTTCTGTATGCTATAAAGTGCTGAAATTTCTGTCATGCTTTCAAAGCAAGTGCATGCATATTTTAAAACAAATCACATGTTTCTATCTATTCCCTGTCCTGAGGCAAAAAAATAAGATGCATTATGGCTTGAATGCATCTCTTGTTGATGACATACAAAATCCTAATCTTCATTTCTGTCTTTCTCGAGTGTAAACAGAATGATGCTCCCACTCTAGCTGAAGCGCATTTCATAACTATTCTTAACTTATAACAAAGAGAAACTTCCATTCCACCCAAAGCAGTTAATAAAACTGAAGTAAAGTGAGAAACTAGTCTGTACCTGATCACCAGCTTGGCACTTGGCACTGCAGTCTGCTTCGTCACTACCATCATCACAGTCATCAGATGAATCGCATCTCAGTTCAAGTGAAATGCACCTTTTGTTCTTGCATGTAAACTCTGTTATACTGCATTTTGGGTAAACTGTAAACAATTCAAGTGTCAATCTATACAATATAAAGAGTACAGGAAATTTCTTAATGTGTATTGGTACATAATCTTTCATTTTATTTTTACAAACATCAGAGATGATTAAAAATAATACTAGCCTTGAGAACATCTGATTTATGAACTTCTTTGCATGAATGCTTAAAATGGCTGCCAGGTTGGAACTATTTGGAATGTACAGCTTTGGGGAAGAAATGGGTTTACCATAAACACGTCTATACACACTAATGTTTGTGAAAATCACAACCTTAATGATACATTTGAACGAAATTAACTTTATAGTTCTTGACAACACACAACTGATTAGAATTTCAAAACTGTAACTGCTCTCTGACAATAAGAATTCAGTATGGTGTGAAGTTCCCAAGTACTGCAATTATGAACCTCTAAACCACTTACATGCTGACAACATCCAGTTGTATCTAATGGCCAGTCATGCAAATATTTCCGCTGCTGGTATGAATGACACCATTTGTTCAGTCTCACGATGGTCACAAACTCTGAGTCTTCAACTAAACCCTAAGAAGTCATATGTCATCCTCATACTACACTGAAAGTTGACTAGAAGGCAGTTTCACGAAATAGTTCCTCCAGCATACCTTGATGGTGTCCGTCCAACTACCCCTGAAAAACAGTGACGGATATTGGAATAATCTTGGATGAGGATCTAAATTGAAGAGATGGAACTGACACAGCATGCCTCTTAGCTACACACAATCCAAACTATTTAGAAAAATATTTGCACCTCATATAAAACAAAATATATTCCAGTCTTTAGTCCTGCCAAATCTTTACTACTGTGGTGTAGTTAGACATGCCCAACTAGTGAAAACTCCAAGATGACTTGAGCCAGTTAGGAATGAAGATACGTTTACAACACTTGAGTCTTTGATCACATCAATCCTTCCTATGCTCAGGTTGGATGTGACTGGGCAGGTGACATATTTTTCACATGCTCAGGTTTCTTTATCACTGTTTTTTAGTTATATGTGTCCTCAGTATACCTTCTCCAATATCAAATACCTACCTTCATTCCACAATTACAAAGTTGGCAACTTGGCTGCACCTATGCATAACACTAAATCCATGCCCTTCTCCATTTCAGCCATGTGATTCTTAAACCAACTACCCAGAAACATGTGTCTCACACAAAACCATTCGTCATTCAACAAGAGATTGACGCTTTATCTGTCATCACTGGCATAGCTTCCCTCTTTACATATCCCACCTGTTTCCCATCTGTCCAACAGTGAAGCCGTATCTCTGTCTCATTGTTAACACTATCCATGGCTTTCTTTTCCCAATCTATTTCTGTTTCCTTCCTTCCATCTCATCTGCTAAGCTCACCATATTATTCCTCCAACTTCTTTTACAAATTTCCTTTCCCTTTGTACTACTGCCACACATATCTGTTGAATTTCATTACTCACATAAAGCAAGAAAGTAATAACAAAATTTCTTAACACAACGTACTTCTGAAATTTCACATACTCATTGCTCTTATCTATAATCACTTACTGCTTATGCATATTGTAATGATAATTCAATAAGAATATCTGGTTTGATGTAAGAGAGGGTGTGAAGGACCTCACCTTGCTAAATACATAAATAAATATAAATAAAAGAAGACTTGGATACATTCCAGGGGAAACCTCCTTCCACATTGTTGCCAGAGAACAAACAGAAACAAGTTCCCGACCAACTATATCCCAGACATGTTCCGTGGATGACATGAAAGCTGGGCATGCATGCCAGGAGTCAGCATGACTGCTTTGGTATTCATAGGCTAATTTCAGTCTGATGTATTTGTAGTTTCTTTATAATCAGAACTGACAAATTGCCTTGTGTGCTACCTGCCCAGTCCACTGCAGTGACATCAAACTGTCAATCCACAGGGGCCCACACCCACACTGGTGTTCCCGTGCCTTGCAATTATTGTGTACAAAACATCTGTATTCATGTCTATGTCATGAGATGTTCTTAATCTCAAGTTATGGACACAATAATTGATCCAGTGTCCATTCACTGTTGTGTAAAACCTTCACATGCTTTCACAGTTGCAATTAATTTTATGGTTTTTCATTAATCCAGTTTGTTGTAACTCTGATGTTTCCAGTCACACAGCGGAGGACATAGGTGAGTCTCCTCTCTGGAATGTAGCCTCTTCTCACTGGTGTGCTGATTTACACGTCCTTCCTGTTGGTGTTCATAATGGGCATTCTTCCTGATGTTGCAATTTTCACAAACATTAGTGTTTCAAACAATTGCATACGTTTTACTGGATTCATTTTTTTTTCTTTTTTTTTTTCAAAACACGAAAGTGAGACTAAGACTAACTAAAAAAATATAATAATTAAATTTTGCAGTGTGTCACTGGTGGAACATCAGCTGTAAAAGCTTCAATGATCACATAGTAACACAGAGAGTGTCTAAAATGAAACAGATCAGTTTATGAAAAACAGCTGCTTTAAAAAATACATTGGGTAACTTGTTTGGGACATTCACAAATCTGTAACATATAAGGTGAAAACTGAAGCAGATTGGGTGATGAAGCACATGTTAATCCCCTGAACAAAAATATTAGCTTGTAGATGTCGATATTTGTGAAAAATAATTATAGCTGAAAATGGGACACGCTGTCTCCCTTGCTTCTGAAATATGAAAAAATAATGAGTGAGAAAAAGGACTAAATTAGCATATAAATCAGAATACTGGATTATTCAAGAAAATGACCTTATTTAACAACCTTTGAGTTTTTTGCAGGTATCTCATTGTGGCATTTTTCTGTGATTCTATGTGAAAGATATGATTCTGTCGCCCATCGCTCACTGACCTGGAATACCTTAAATATGGGGCAACAAAACAGCAACTAACATAATATTTGAGAATATCCTGCAATGTATTTGGGAGTAACTCTCATATTTTGTTCATCCTTGCCATGTTATTAACTGCTGTGTTGTGATCACAATGTGGCTGATTAGATAACCATAATGGTCATTTCATGGCAATTTGAGGTTACACAGAGGGTATTCACAGTCATTCTTTCTACACAACATCTGTGAATGTAACTGTGGAGGCTTTTGATAGAGGCAAATGATATAATCTGAATATGATTTTAGTTTCAGACCTCATACATTTCCAGATAGCTAAGTTTAAATTACTACCAAATAGTAATCTAAATACTCCAATGTAAGCAGAAACATCTTACTGAAAGAAAGCAAATGAAACTCCACCTAGCAGAATATTTTGACAATTTCCAGTAGCACTTGAGCACTGCCTGTTCTCTGTAAATATTTATATGTGCAGCTTATTAACTGTAATAACACAGAAGAACTCCCTCAAACATCCCAAGTGGGTGCTAGTAGCCCAGTTTTCTTGTGTAGTCTAAAATAAAAACTATCATTATGATCATCAATATCATGTTCTATGCAGACTTCCAACGACGAAACAAAAATTAATTGGGTTTCCAACAATGCAGAAAGTGTGTACTAAAAATACTCTAATAAAAACATAAAAGAGGGATTTGAAGAACAGCAGCAATGATTCATCTTATGTTGTATCTATTACACTTAACAAATAAAGTGAAGATTTTATGCAATGTATACCACATCCCACAAAGAAACATACAGGGTGCATCACCTAAGACTTGCACCATAAATATTATTCAAATAAAAACTGTGATTGTTGTGCAGTTTTTGCATAATGGATTGGTACTCAGGGGCTCTTACTCTTAGCCAATCAACAGGATGTAATAATACTTAGAAAGCGTACATTTTGCCCAAACATACACTTTTTAAATGAAAAAATGCCTATTGACATTGATGGACTAAAAGTACATTTTCTAGAATCTGTGGAAGATGGTCTGCTAGAAGGCTGCAATACTTGTGCTTGTTCAGTGTTCTGTCTATGAAAAACACGACTATGAGCTGAAGGTTCACTATTCCAACACGACATGTCTAGGCTCCATGGACATTGATGTTCCACCTGATGAAGCCAACAGAGATTGTCAGCAGACCAATAGTGCATTGGTAAACCCCATCGTCCACTCACAACCTACAACTTGTTGGACTGCCGCACACTAACTGACTAGCAAGTCACAATGCTGTCTAAGAACACAGAAGCACATTGTAAGCAATCATAACATCATACCTAGGAACCATGCTGGCTGAATGACACGAACAAGTGTCAATCTAGGTCAACTTAGAAACTATGCAGGCTGAATGGCACAAACGAGTGTCAATTTGGAAACTTTGCAAAGTATGATATCTCATAAATGAATTGCCCTAGAATCATGCAACAATCACCACTGACATTCTAATTTACCCTACTTTTAGTTTGTTAATGTCAACAGGCTTTGCTCCATTTTCAAAAAAGTGTATGTTTGCACAAAATATACACTTTCTAGTATTATTACAATCTATTTGTTAGCTATCTGCATTAGCCCCTGACTACCAATCCATTCTGCAAAAACTACACATCAATACCACATTCCATTTCTGCAATATTTGTGGTGCAAGGTTTAGATGATCTACCCTGTATATCTTCCTTAGAAAAAATTTATTTCATAATCAAAACTGTATTTAATTACTACACAGCTATGTTTGTTGAAATTCACAGATACAGAAATAAGTTAATTTAAATATACTTTCTGCTTATATTTGTCATTTTGTGTGTCTGATGCCATAAAAAAAAGGTGGAAGGAACCTCTTTCTTCTTTAATAAATAAGGGTAAGAAAAGTAATTATAATTTCATTAAAGAATATACAATAAAGAATAACACTTTCAATTTTCTTTGAAAGAGCACTTAAGTTATTTAATACCTACTTATTTTAGATCTGTTAGCTGGTGGGGTGAAAATGCTTATTTTTGTGTTCACAGTGTTTAATTATATTCATAAATATTACAATATTATGTTTAACATAGACTTAATTTACAAATAAAGACGTAAATGAAACAGAAAAGCTTCTATTTACCAATCTGCAACTGGCACAAACAAAAGATAACAAATCTTATCTTTTGAACAATAGGTTTCTTACATCTAGAAAAAGAAAATAACAAACTGAAGGGACAATTCATTGGTTAGAGAGGATAGTCATATAAAGTTATACAATAAAAGAAAGACAACAGGACACAATAGTGTGAAAATCAACAACTGAAAGCTCACAATAGAAGAACATTGAAAATTTGGGGGGTTAGAAACAACCATAAGGCTAGTCAGAGAACATGGGAATGTTTGGTGAACATGAAATATACATCCAACAAATATTGCCAACTAGAAAAAAAATTTAAAAAATCAGGAAAGAACAAATTACAGTCAGTGATAATTTTGGATACTATTATTGTAGGGAGTGTGAACAAGCTCAGACTGGTGGAGTTGGGGAACAAAATCAACCATGTCCTTTGAAAGGAACCACTGTGGAACTTTCTTAAATCAGGATGGTTGGACAGGATTTTGAAACACCGTCATCCTGAATATGATCTGTCACTGGAAAGAAGGATTTGAAGAATACTTGGTCATTGCCATTTTCAGAGAATGCAACTGAGCAGGATATTATGTATTCTCACTTCTGAGGCAGACACTTCATAACCTCACACCCTTGCTGATAAGTTAATGGTTATTATGAAGACATAGAAAGCTGAACAGTGGCTCCATATCAGCTCATGTATGACATAAGTCATTTTATGGGTGTACCCTCTTTTGATAAATGATGCCTTAAACAGTGATGTGGGAAGGAAACTGGTTGAGAAAACGTGTAGTATCTGAGTAGGATGCTACAAAGGTTGACTGGGGCAACAAAAAGCTGTGTAGAGTTGGGGAGGATAACAGTTAGTAGAGTGCATGTGATTTCAGATAATTATTCTTTCATCTGTTGCTTGCATCAGTTGTTAATTATGCTCTTTCTTTGCCATGGTTTGTTCTGAGTTCCTAATATTATCATTACAAAATACACAAAGAGTCCCTCTTAATCCAAAACATTGTCCTCTTTCACCTGACGAAGGAACCATCAACACCAAAAGTGCTTTTATTTCACCTCGTGTTCTACCTGATATAAAGAACCTTTTTCCTCTAACAGTTTAATTTTCATTATTGCATTCTCTATTATGAAAAAGTGAAAAATATGAAAAAAAGTTTGACAAACCACAGTGTTCATCAGAGTCATCTCCCGGCCCACAGTCATGAGCATGATCACAGAACCAGGCAGCTGGAATACAGCGACGAGACACTTTACAGGTGAACTGAGTAATGCTGCAAGTTTTATTTTTACAGCGTTCTGGGTCTTCATCTGTGGCATCTGCACAGTCTCTGTCACCGTCACATACCCAATGGTTCGTGATGCATCGGTTCCCATCACATCTAAACTGATCCTCACGGCATGGCGTATTCTCTGTCAACATGATATTACAACTGGATAATAATTAATGTAATTTTATTAGATACATGCTAAGTTAACTGCTTTCTCACCAACTGTGCACAAAGACCAATGTGTTACATTATCTCTGACTCGACAATATTTAGCACCAATTAAATAAAAAATTTAGTCACTGTAAATCACAGTTCTTTATGAAGGAAAATGTTAATTAGATACAAATGAAAATAAATAGCCTGCAGCTATGCTGAGAATTGAATAATCAGAAACTCAGTCCAGGAAGAAGGTAATACTTCCCACACTTATCTAATACCATAACCCTTTTTGTTTGATTTTTTTTAAATATGGTTCTTTTTTCTCGGCTACAAGTGCACCATAACATGATGAATAACATATTGTAATGAAGCTCCATGATCAGGCCCCAAGAGTTCCAACAACTGCCTAAGGCATTCTGGTCAAGTATTCTGGATGGATATGAGGTTAATATACTGCTCTCACAGCTGTTAGTATCAGGTTCTGAAACTTGAACTATTACTTTCTTTCATGTGCATCCTAAGTTGTTATGGTGAGACTGAGTGGCTCTCGTTGCAGTTGTCTCACCAATGAAAAATCCTTAGAATAGTGAAGACTGAACCAAATTCTTTGATGTAACTATCACATATGTTAAGCACTCAGCTGTGCTGGTGGTCTATACCCTGAAGTACTTCCTCAAATCCATGAAATTTGCAAATGTATAAGTGGAGAACTTTGTGGCATACTGGTGAACTACCAGTTTTCCATTTTAATTCTGTATAATATTTTATCATTATGCTCTGCAACACATTTTTTTTCATTGGACAACCATGAGCTCAGTTTTATAGTAGTAAGTTGTTTGCACATTACTTCACTCTTGTCAAATATAATCTAACATTTATGCCCTTTAATCTAAAATTTGGACTCCATATTTCTTAAGCTGCAGATATCAGATATCATGTCTACTGATGACAATCGGCAACAAGAAACTGTTTGCTTAAAAAGTTTTGCTCCCACATTTACATTGTGTTGATAATTAGCACCAGTTCATTCATCCATTTAAATATTGAATCACAGCTGAGAGCCTTTAGAGACATGGAATGAGATAGATACAAATTTACAAGAGAATAGGCATCAGAGCTACCATGTCAACAATTACCTAGCATTAATCTATGGAACACTATTTGTTCTTTTAGAACAATTTTGAGCAAAAATAATATAACATGCAGAATAGCTTCTATTGAGAATATAAATACTGCTTTCACAGTTATATTGAATATCTGCTGTATATTATAACTCTTCTTGTTTAATGAATACATGAGTGCATTAATAATCCTCTAAGGGCAATAGTTATTAAAGTTCTATATTAATGGAGTTCTATCAGCAATGATAGTTGTCACCAACATAGTTTTTCAATATGCAAAACTGTATAATAAAATAAATTGTATGGGGATATTTTTAATTTTGTTTTGAATTTGCATGGGTTCTCTCTTTCTAGATAATGCATGCTGTAATCTTGCAGCAGAACATGGAACTTCACAATAAATGCTAAATAAGAACTCAAAATTTTCATAAATGTTAGTTGTGTATCTTATATAATGGTAACGTGAATCACATTTATCTGGAGTGGGTTTTTATAACTGGCCAACATACCATTGGATGATAACTGTCTTGGAAACTGATTACAAGAATGTAATAACCTTCAAAGTGATTCAAAGTGATTCTGCAGTTACTGTTCACTTTTGCATGTACTTGACTGATACTGCAGAGTGTCCCACATAGAACTGGTACACCTCACATAGTGGTTTATCATCTCTAGTCGAATTGCTTGTCAAGGAGCAACACCGTCTCGAAAGTTGGCTCCATCAAGGAATGTAAAGAAACGTTTAAGCGACGTATGGTGGTAGGAAACCCCCAATGATCAGCACTAACCAAGATCTGAACAAGAAATAGAGGGCTGTATGATCCATTCAGTGTGTGCAGAGGAATAGGTGACTGACAGCAAGGACCCCTGAAACTAAAGACATAATTTGCATGGACATTACGAGAAGCTGCAGCAAGTCAATAAGAAGGTTATCGCAGCAGGTTGTTGTATCTCGTGCATAATGTACTAAAACACATGAAATTAAAAGACTGTCATGTGGGTGTGGTGCAAGAGTTGAAATCTAAGGATCAGGAAAAAAAGAGTTCATTATTGTAATTGGCAGTTAATATCATCAACCACCAGCAGTAAATCGGACCCTTTGCTCTACTTCATGTGAGTTGAGGCCTAGTTTCATTAGTTAGGTTATGTATACTCTGAGGATTGCAGATATTGGCCATAGGAGAACCCAAATGTTCTGTATGAAGAACCTCTCCACTCAGAAAAGATACATTGTTTGTTATGTGCATTGTTGGCCGCATATTTTTCAATTACACCTTTAACAGGGTCAGATATCTAGAGATCTTTGACTCTTTCTATTCACAATTAACAGTTGCAGAGAAGTTGTATGCAGTATTCCAACAACATGGAGCAACTGCTCACACATTCTACCAAAGTATGGCCCACATCACCAACATGTTCCCTGAAGACAGACTTGTCAGTAAAGGCCTCTAACCCCCACCCCCCAACTACCTGGACTTAATATTGTGTGATTTTTATTTATGGGGTACACTAAAAAGCAAAGTATGTCCTGATAACCCTCGCAAAACAGAAAACAGATCTTAAACAGAACATTACTAGAGAACGTAATAACATCACACCTGCTGAATTACAGCATGCTGCTGCTAACATCATCAAAGTCAGCGATGCCAGGGTGCCCATGGCCACCACCTCCAGTATCTCTTATAAAGAGGTAACTACATGTTTTTAACACTATTATTATCTGTTCTTTTTCAGTTAGTTCATTGTTACTTGACTCTCGTGCATTAGGTGTACTGGTTTTATGCGGGACAAGCTGTAGCTGTGATACTTCAGAGGGTAACTTCCAAGAAAAATTATGAATGAAAATAATTTACATTAATAAGCATTTTTACCTGGAAGTCAACATAATTAGTGAGGTTCATAGGTGCAATATCTTTCAAGTGTTACTATATTGTAGTTGCAGCTACTTTTCACTGCAATCAGATACTAATGCAAATTTGAGCAACACTTCATTTTGTCAGATTTTATTAGGATCAACAGAGAAATGGTATTGCATGTCCTATATCACTAAAAAATGTTAAGAATTCACATTTCATACAGCTGGTTCCTTTATAAGCTAGTTCACATTCTGATTTTCAGTAATTGCTTACTACTACTACTACTACTACTACTACAATTACTGCCACTGCTACTATAAAGAAGACCAATGAAAGCAATTTGGCTATAGAAATAATAATGGTGTCAAACCTTGACATACAAATGCCATCTTCGATAGTATCACAATGGATATTATATATAAAATTAATTTCAAACAATAGCTGCAACTGTATTTCTTTTGGTGAAAGGGGAAATCAAATCAAAGCCAACCTTACATTTAAAGATGATATACTGCAGCAACAATGTGGAAAAAAGTGCTGCTGTCACTGAGTAAAGCAGTTTTTTGTTTTGAGAGAATGGTCTCTATATCCTTTAAAAACGATGATCCTTACATTTTTGTAAAAAAGTTGATGCAATTATTCAAACTGACTGAGAATAATTACCAAATGAATTGATGGTGAGCTGGACATAATCAGTTAAGAACATTAAAAAAATGTGTCAATTGCACCTCTCAGATGTTAACTGATGACCTCATAAATAAAGAATGTTCATCTGCTTCAAAAATATTGGTGAAGTTGATTATTTTCTTGTATCTAGATCACTCATCTTGTGGTTAAGAAAATCATGAAGTGCCATTCTTCATGTATTCATAGAAAAAAATTTCAAGACAGTTACACCTGATGTGGCAGTACAATGGAAACAAAGACTTCTGAGCATGTAATGGAAGTTCCCCTACCGCTGTCACCCAAGTGTCACTATATCCCTATAGAAGCAGAAGCTCCATGAAAATTGGGCCTCCACACTTGTTACATCATGCAGTGTTTTCCTTCTGATTTACTCCTCTATACTCTGGAAAACACAGTGTGAAGAAATATTTAGGCCAGCTTGGGTTGGCAACTGAAGTGGAGTACAGCGATGATACACAGAAGGCTGTTCCAGCTGACGTGCATGCCCACAGGCCATGCCTGACAGAGGGCATGTTTTCGGGTCTCAAGGGTGTCCGTTTCCCATGCAGCAGCTTTAGAACAGCCTGATACACAGGCTCTTAATAACAAAATAGCACCACATCACAGGTTTTGAGCAAAAGAACTATTAGAAGTTTTTTCTTTGTAGTACAAACATTAAGGAATAAAGTAATACAAAGTAAGCTTTACCAAAAAAATAAAAGTGAAAGCAGGCTTTTGTGGCACATATTGCTGATGAAATCTTCTCAGGCTTCCAACCAGGTGGCTGTGTTCAAATTCTCTCACGTTTTGATAAGTGACATTCTCATCATCTTCTGGCGAAGTGAAGATGATGAGAATGATACTCATCAAAACACAGCCACCTAGACGTAAGCACAAGATGATTTCATCAGCAAGAAAATAAAAATTTCATTTAAAAAATGAAAGACTCTTAATACAAAAGTGGCAAAACTAGCTAACACATTTCAAGGCTAAATAAAACAAAAAAACAAAGTATATAGTAAGTTTTATTTCATTCTCACCTGAAAGTACATGAAATGCCATTTTAGTCACAGTAATTTTTTTTTTTTTTTTTAAAGGATAACATGTGTTAACTGAGTGCTATTGTTGGATACATGGATTTAATGAATGATGGAATGGTTCATAACATGCTGGAGTAGTACAAGTTTACAATCAGTCAGCTATGTGTACCCCTACTGCTGCACACTGATCATGCATAGTGCCTTACGACAAATGTCAACTTTTAAGATAAAAACAAGCATACATGAGAACAATGGTTCAAATGGCTCTGAGCACTATGGGACTTAACATCTGTGGTCATCAGTCCCCTAGAACTTAGAACTACTTAAACCTAACTAACCTAAGGACATCACACACATCCATGCCCGAGGCAGGATTCAAACCTGCAACCGTAGCAGTCACGCGGTTCCAGACTGAAGCGCCTAGAACCGCACGGCCACATCGGCCGGCCATGAGAACAATGTGTGACTCAAGGATTCTTCATCAAGCAAGATGAGGAATGTTGTCTTCAACTTGTTTTTGTGCATGACTGTCAACATCTAGTAAACAATCTACTCACTGCATCCAGAACCAAGACCAATAGTCTCATCAGAACCATCTTGACAATCTGCATCTCCATCACAAACATATCGCTGGTCAATGCAGAGGGCCTTGTTTGTGGGTGTAGCACAGCGAAATTGACCAGGTAAACAGGGAGACATTGAAGAGCTGTTGGCAGAGACCTGCCCACTTCCAATTTTAAGATGGTCATCATGTGATGAGCAAGTGTGGCCATCTGGGAGACTCAGACATAATTCAGGACAAAGATCATGATTCCTGGAGCATTCATTGTCCCCTGTAAAACGTAATGCACATTACCACACTAAAGAACATTCACATCTTAGCTAAATGTTGCTCAATAGTTACATTTTTTCTTCAGACGAAAGATCTCTCCTTGGTGAGTTCAATGGTATAAGTTACAAATTTCTTAAATATAATACATTTCTTTTGAGACTTCTAGTACGGCTTTGAACTACCATCAAGCTTAAGGTGAATTAATATACAATTGTTACTTTTTCCTCTGCAGAAAATCTCAAGTACTATTCAGTGGATGATGCTTATTTTGATTATTACAAGTTTTTCCACAGAAGTTGCACTACCAAATCTGACACTTACACAATACTCATCTATTCAATTTCAGAAGGCATTTTTATTTCATCTGAATTTATAAACTTGGTTGAAACAAAAAATGGTTCAAATGGCTCTGAGCACTATGGGACTTAACATCTGTGGTCATCAGTCCCCTAGAACTTAGAACTACTTAAACCTAACTAACCTAAGGACATCACACACATCCATGCCCGAGGCAGGATTCGAACCTGCGACCTTAGCAGTCGTGCGGTTCCGGACTGAGCGCCTAGAACCGCTAGACCACCGTGGCCGGCTTGGTTGAAACAAAACAATATCTTAAGTATGAGTTAAATTAATGCACACCAAATATTTACCAAATAACTGTAAACTAAATATGACTGTCAATGTCTAACATTTCGTCATCAACCTGGTATGTGAGCACATTCTCGTAATAATTTCACTGGTAATGGAAGAAAAGGATACAAAGGAAACCCTTGGACAGTTGTACAAATATTAAAAGTATGCAGTCCATTTATTGGTAATTTTAATCCAATTAGTACCTGCTAAAGGTTCCATAGAACATTACCAAAGATATGATTGCAGATCTCAGAAAATGAGCCATTGTAGGTTTTCATGACTGGTGTTTATATTTCATTGGTGACATATAGCTTTTGGGATTTAGATCATGTACTTAGGTTTAGTTTTGTGGCTTAAGTTATTGTCTTCAGATATAGGATACATCAGCACAGATTACAGTGACCTGAACTCTGTACCCATTATTGAAACTTTCAAGCCGACTTGTTGACATATTGCCTGTTGGCTTCTGTCTTGAGTTCTTTGGGTGACATTTGTTTAATGATTTTCCTGATGTTTTGCCAGCACAAGTGATTGGCACAGGTTCACCCATTATATCTGTAGCAGACGGGAAACGAGATCTTGGCCAAGCATTACATTTACTGATGCATCAACATCTGAAGGCTTTTTCCTGGTTATTACCACTGTGGTTCTCCCCTTGTTATCTGCAACGGTTGTTTGCTGCAGCATGAGAAACCAGGATCTGTTTAGCTTGAGGCTTTCTTCTTCCTTGTTGAATTTATTGTCATGTTTGTGGATTTCTATGACTTCCCTGAACAAACCAGTGTGGTGGCTCTTCTCCACAATGAGAACCTCTTATGAGTCGGTGAATTTTATAATGTGGTTGGCCTCACAAAGCATGCTCTCTGCCAAGTCCGAGTTCTCCTCCTGTCCAAACTGCAATATACCATTTGTATTTGGTGATCTTGGTATTGATGAATCATCCATTCAGCCTAACATACAGTTTACCACATTTACATATTATGTGGCAGATTCCCGACAATACAAATGGGTCCTTTCGACATTTGCTGATCTGAGACACACTTTGATCTTCTTGGCTGGTTTGTAAACAGTCTTTATGCTGTGTTTGTGCAATTCATGGCCAACTCTGTCTGTCACCTTGGGATGTATATGGCAGAAAGCCTGTATCTAATGTTTCTCCTTCTGACATGGCACTTTGCTAAATGTTAGGTATTGTGACACTTATTATGCAGCAGTTGCAGTACCCACTGCTCCTCAGAGTGCATTCCAGGTGTTGCACCTCACATTCGAAGTACTGGGGTTCACGTCTTTGTGTTGCATGTGTTGTGAACATATTAATCATTCTCCTTTTCAGACTCGGTTGTCAGTTTTCGACAAATGTGTCCCAGGTTCTCACCAATCCTTGCAACTACCAAAGGGCATCTGTTGGTTCTTTTTTATCTCCATAGTATATTTTAGTTGGCATGAAACTGTTCAGACATAATAGGAAGTCACAGAGCTGTTCCTCACCATGGCTCCAATATACGTGTTCTAGACCTTAGGTTTCCAGCACCTGTCTTTCAAAATGTTCCATAGAGAAATTGGTAACCACTGGATTAAGTGGGCTACCCATGCGCAGCTGAAGCAGAAGTGCCAAGTGCTTTGCCAGTTTATACATTACTGAGGTAGGGGCTCTTACAATTTGTCTTAATGGTATAAGATCTTCACAGATTTTTCATAACCCTTACAGCTAAAGTAGTATGGCTTATGTGTTGTGCAGGTTTATCTGTATATTCACCAACAAAGAAGATACCTTGATTAAACGATTTGTATTCCAAGTGATCCAATGCACTAAATCCAAGCTTAGCTTTCAGTACATTATCAGATCTAATAGAGCAAGTATCACAGTCTTCATCCTTCAGATTTTATTACAATGGTCACATTTTCCTTGTTGACAGAGAGTATCAATATATGCTTTTGTCTAAGTTAAGGCTCTTGGTAGCTTTTAACTCTTCTTTTTTCAAGTTGCAAGATGGTGGCTTTGCTCTATGTAGTATCCTGCCGCTTTCAGTGCATATTTCCTCAGCTTTTTCACAACGCAGGGTCAAGATGACCCCTTTGGTGTTAGCAATGACATCCTCTCCAATTAAAAGTTCTAGGGATGAAGTGACATTCCCTCCTTTTTGGACAGAGATTCCTTTGAGGTCACTGGTCACTTGCATTGTGTGTGACATGTCAGGAATCAACTTGTCAATCTGCTTACTGCATCTTTCATATTTTTTTCTGTCTCTCGATGCAGCAATCAAGTTTATCCTGCATGCTCCTGCGAGTGATGCCGTTGATCTCATCCCAATCATCTTGATGCATGCTGCCATGGAATTGATAGAAAATGCCCAAAAGTTGTCCATCAGTTCTTGCCAAGTCTCACTGTGTTGCCTAACTTGCAAAGGCCACAGCAATACAATGTAATTTGATTATCTTAAAGTCCACCAAGTCTAATCAAATTGTATCTTGGAGTATTTTCAGTGAACAAATCAATTGTTTATTTCAGATCAAAGGCCACAACATATCTAATTTGAGTCATCGAGTTTTCTTGTTGAATTTGCTCTCACATAAGTGAATAAACTGAAGGGTTTAAATTAGATAACCTCTTGGCTTGGTGTTAAATAAAGCAAGTAATGCTAAAGCACCTACTGAATTAGTTACAGAACAATATTTGGCTCAACCTGACTATCTAAGAAAGCATTCAGATGAGGCCCTGTTGTAGTGGCAATTATATAGTTACTAATAAAAATGTGTGTGTTCTTGCTATTCTTACCTGTAATGTATTTGATCTTTGTTAGCTGCAATTAATGTCATAAAATTCAAGTATCTATTAGAATATCATCTGAAGACATCCTCTGCAATAGGAAATCAAACTAAATGGTGATGATACACAGACAGATTCCCGACAATACAAATGGGCCCTTTTGACATTTGCTGATCTGAGACACACTTTTATCTTCTTGGCTGGTTTGTAAACAGTCTTTATGCTGCGTTTGTGCAATTCATGGCCAACTCTGTCTGTCACCTTGGGATGTATATGGCAGAAAGCCTGTATCTAATGTTTCTCCTTCTGACATGCCACTTCGCTAAATGTTAGGTATTGTGACATACCTGTACACTTTTCGTATAACTGTGTAAAATTCTCTCCCTTTTCTTCCTATTAAAATTTCATTAACAGTAAAAATTCTTTGAATGAGGTAGTAAATTTAAATGGTGAGTACAGTGTTTGCTTCGTACTATCTTAAGAGTGATACTTCGGTATCAAGTAGCAATATCTACGGACAACAATGAAGTAAACTTCTAATTCACATGTATTGGATAGCATATTATAAAAGAGAATAAGACTGCATAGCTACCTGGAAACTTTGAAAAGAAAAAACTAGGGAGCCTAAGTAAAGAAAGGAGAGTAGTACCTGTACAATTATACACATACACGCATACTGAATCAGACTTAACTACAGTGCACATCACATTGAAAGGTGCCTCTGTGCACAGAAGGAGAGGAGACGAAGTTTAGTTAGGCACAGCAGAGGGGCCACATATGTTGCCAACCGTTTCAAAGTGCTGATGCAGGCAACAACGAAAGTAATTGCATCGCCACTGTAGTGTGGCCACACCACAATATGAAGGAGATCACTTATTTATTACTGTTTAGTGCTGTTCATGGTAAGGCATTAAGATGAAGACCAGCCTAATTGGCTGCCAGTAATTAGAAGAGGGGGGATGTGAAGAACAGTTCAAAAATGAGACATACACTATATCACTATTTTGTTTAGTTTTGAGGACTGTATGAAAATGGCTTTAATGAAACAAGAAACTACACAGGTAGCTGAAACTACTTGGAGACTGTGTTGCCTGTCTTGTTAGTTTCATTTCCTGACAGGATTGAGTATTGTAACTTTAATTATTAAAGCTGCTCTGAAACAGTCCGATACATTATCAGATTTCATTTTCCCTTTTTCATTACATTATATTAAGCTCTGGTATGAAACCATTATGACAGATCTCTGTCACACCATCCAAAGAGTAATTGCATTAAAATGAATAAATGAAAAAAAGAAAAAAAAAGAAAAGAAATTAAAATGGTGGGAACACTCACCACCTTGTGCAGTCTTAGAGTACACCTTAACTTCAAATAATGTTGTTCCTTCATCAATTAACAGTTCTGAAGTTCCATTCCCTATGCGCAGTCGGTGTATAGTGCCCCTCTGAAATTCAGACCAATAAAGTGCACCATCATGATACACTAACCCATATGGGCGGTCTAAATCAGGATCAGTTTTCTTGTTGAGCACAACCTATTGAAAAGAAAAGAAGAGGGAAAAAATAAGATGCTGATAAAAGAAGAAAATGAGATGCAATAGAAGCACAGCAGTTACTTACTTCTGTGGTGGTAGTATCTAATGTTATACTTTCTATAGAGTTCAGGTAAGCATCACACCAGTAGAGCACATGGTTCTGAAAATCAATTGTGAGTCCACTGGCCCATTTGATTCCACTACCTACAAAAATTTCTCTGTTTGATCCATCCATCCACGCACGTTCAATCTGTCCTTCCTTGCTCCAAAAACTGTCCCATTCACTCCAGTACATGTATCTGCAATAAAACAAGACATATTTGAAACATATAAATTAAGACAAATTTGAGAGAGATGCAAGGCAGAGATATGCGGGGAAGGGTGGGGCTGATAAAGATTTAAAAACATAATTACCCATTAACAGGATCTAGCGCAATTGACCTTGCAAAGAAAACATTTTCGACAATTAGTTTCCTCTGTTTGGGATTTTCAAGCTGTGCAACACTGATGGAACTAAGCCCAGCATCAGTCCAATAAAGATTTCGTCCTAGCCAATCAACAGCTATACCCAAACAATTGCCAATAGCTTGGTCTATGAAGGCAGACCTTCCAGTACCATCAATTTTCTGGCGTTCAATAACATTCCTGTACACAAAAAAGGACAAAAATCATTTCTTTTTTGAGTTTTGAAAAGCAAATACTGAATAAATTTAGTGTGATAAGTTACATTTGCTAAGCTGCTTTACCTGTGACTGTCAGAAAAATAAATGTAGCCTGTGGCCGCATCATAATCTAGGGCGACTACCCGAAGGACATTAGTAACTGGTACCATAACTTGGTAATCAGGATTTTTTGTCATTGGCATTCCTTTGATAACTGATGGAGATTCTTTGCTATAAATCAGGAACTCTGGTAATCTTGCCTCTGATGAAATTAGAAAGCAGGTTTAAAACTAATTAAAAGGAGTTTATTGATGCAAAAGGAAATAACCATTGACACTATGTTATGTTAAGCATACCAACACATTTGGTCCCATCCTGGAGTTTAAAACCAGGCTGACAAAGGCACTGAGCAATTCCTTCACTTTTACTTTCATTTTTCCATGCAGTAATGCATATTTGGTCACAGTTTCCATTATTGTTTTGACATGGATGCTGCACTGAAATACAAAACACATAAAACAATAAAATGCAAAGAAGCTTTTGCAGAGACTTTGCACACAGTACTGAGCAATGGTATATTAAAAGTTCTAGACTACATCTTTGTCTATATTTATCTCATAATTTATTTCACTATTCAAAGCAAGTCTCAGTTTCCATACCAGATGGTAGCACTTGCCCAAATAAGTTATGAGGTTGACCACTATTCACCCTATAAACTACATTACTGACTTGAGTAACAGACAGAGAACAGAAATATACGATTAGATTAAGGCATCTGAGGAACAATTCTCCTCTTGCATTTGCTTCATCCAAATGTGGATATTAAAATGTACTGGAAACTGTAAAAAGGAATAAGACTTCCCAAATCCTTTGGAGAACAGAGATAAAATTTTTTTGCAGATGTCACAACCATCAGAAATGGAAGCAGAAGGGAGGGGAAAAAAAGCTCTGCTTCTAAAATTCTCCTTCATTACTTGTTACAAGCACAACCAGGCAATTTCCGCCTGCATGGTCATTCTTAAGATCTTCATCAGAATGAATGTGCAAGCAAAACATAGGCAATATTAAACAGCACATAGGTCATCCACATGTGAAAGCACCACAGCCAAAATCAACCCAGTCTAAATCTTTATGCCATCATACAGGTTGAAGCACATTTCTACATCTACATCTACATAATACTCTGCAAGCCACCATACATTGTGTGGCGGAGGGTATCCAGAAACCACTACCAGTCATTTCTTTTCCCGTTCTGCTCACAAATAGAGGGAGGGAAAAACGAATGTCTATTTGCCTCCATATGAGCCCTAATTTCTCTTATTTTATCTTTGTGGACTTTCCAAAAAATGTAAGCTGGTTGTAGAAGAATCGTCCTGCAGTCAGCTTCAAATGCTGGTTCTCTAAATTTTCTCAATAGAGTTCATCAAAAAGAACATCACCTTGCCTCCAGGGATTCCCATTTGAGTTCCTGAAGCATCTCCGTAATACTTGTATATTGTTGGAACCTGTTGGTAACAAATCTAGCATCCCGCCTCTGAGCAGCTTTGATGTCTTCCCTTAATCTGACCTGGTGGGGATCCCACTCTAGCAATACTCAAGAATGAGTCTCACTAGTATCCTACGTGTGGTCACCTTTACAGATAAACCACACTTTACAAAAATTCTTCCAATAAACTGAATGAAGTCAATCATTTGCCTTACCTACTACAATCCTTACATGCTCATCCCATTTCATATCACTCCTTGACTTTACACCTAGATATTTAATCGAAGTGACTGTGTCAAGCAGTAATACACTGCTAACGCTGTATTAGAACATTATGGGTTTATTTTTCCCATTCATTTGCATTTAACATAGTGTGTCATAATCAAACCGGTATACAGTAACTTATGGGAGAGAAACACCTTCAAAACATAACACTTAACTGCTGTTCTGCTGTATCATCAACCACACTTTATGAAGCCTATGTAGAATCTTCATGCTATTAGTAAAGATTTGCACTTTATACATCAGGGTTACCACAAGCGAAATTCCCTGATATTTCCCTTCCTATAAACATGAAAAAACTACATTTCTTCAGGGACTTCAGCTAGTTTGAAATATTCTGTGTGACCTATTTAAGCTCTGTGACATCATCATCATCATCATCATCATTAAAAAAGCTCAGTCATTGTAAATGTTTTCAAATATCACACCCCAATTTTTTTTAACAGCAAATTCATAATTTGTTGTTTGTTTGTCATTAACATTCTGCAAAACTCTCTGTTCACTCTTGTGTCTCCTTTATGTTGTTGCTTTTAGTTCCTTCAGCCAAACAATTAGTACTTTTACATGTAGTCTCAATGTGCACACATGTGGCAAGGTATGAGTGGTTGACAGTTATGTTTTGAAGTGGGAAAAATTCTCTTGCAAAAGCTGCTGCAGAAACAGGTTTACACATGGCACACTATATGAACACAATGGGTCCAATGTGATAACATACGCTTTTAGACTGGGTTGGCAGTAACTGAGATGATAACACATGTAAATGGGTTACAGTTTATCAAATATAATTAACATTTTGCTTGTATATCGATTCTGATAAAAGATTATTGCAAAAGGTCCTGTAGACTGAAACTGGCCAGCTGTGTTCATGTTGAGGACAAAGTAAAATATTAGCAGCTGCTCAGACATGAATTAAATAATATACAATTTAACAAATTATAATAACCACAAATTTCAAACAGGAAAAATAATAACATCATTAGAAGAAATGTGCAAGGTGGGATTGGGGCTCACTGGCTTTGCATTTTATCTTGTATATCTAGGAATAATGAAACAAATTAAAGATCAAGAAAGAAATGAAGTGCAAAGGGGGCTGATAACAATGAATAAGTAAAAGGTTCATAAAAATGGCATCAGAAGGAATAGATGAAGTACTTGGAAAATTATGTTAATTAAAGAAAAAAAAAAGAGACAAAACTGATTAACAGAACCCAGAATGATAATGGAGGTTTGCTACACATCGTATTCAATAGGTGTGCTGACATTCGAGAGCAGTTACTATGACACAGTGAAGAGCAGTGGAAGGGCAAAATTGTACAACTGAAAAGACTGACATTCTTCATACAAAATATTGCATTGTGCATAGTGATATGTTGATAATAACAATGTGCCAATTAATCAGTGAGTGCTGCATCAAATGACCGGATTTCATTATGTACAGTCATTAAGTTACTTTTTAGCATTTAAAATTGATGTAAGGGATATTGTACATCATTTTCACAACAATGTTACAATAAAGATGTATGAGCAAACTTTCTACTTTTATTTTGTTGAAATGAGTTAGTTTAACACATATATAAAAATGGAGAGGGGGTGGTTGCAATACCATGCACAAGGAAGACAGAATTTAATATTTAGTATGCAAAAAATAAAAGAATGAATCTTTTTTAAAAAGGATCTATAACATTATTAACCAGGAGAGCTATAAAAATAGTGGCACAAATAAGAGAATTTCCTGACTTACACTGTGGCACATAGCAGCAGAACATATGCTTTGGCCACCAAATCAATGGGTTCTTTTTAACTGCGGCACTAAATATAAGGACTACAAAATAAAATTCAGTGGAACACTGGATTTACTTGGGCAAATACTGCAAGCTCCACTGACAGATACCTGCTTCAAAGACACTGACAGCAAAGTTATTACCCCTATTGCTGAAAATTTGCAAAGGTAAATACAGCAACATATTAAAATACTGTACGTACTTTCAAAACTAATCAGTCAGTGACCTAAGGTACCACTCCTAAAAGACAAATATGCAGTAGCTGTGTAATTACAATAATGGAGATAATTAACTATGAACTTTCTTTCTGCTGATCCTTCTCATTTTCTTAATAACTTCTTACAAAGTAATTTATGACAGAACAGGGACCCATTTTTACTGTAAGGATCTTTTGGTTTGACTTCTTTAAATGCTTCATTCCAGAAAAAGTACATTTTGATCTCACAATGAAGTTTGGCTGTATTGAACAAAACCAAAAAAAATTATCCTGTAGCTTGTATAAAATGGAAAAGTCAACTCATAAAATTAAGAACTCACAGTTAATTTAAAAAAATTTACTCAACTGAGATTTCCGTTTTGTACGCGTATGTAATTTTAACAAGTCTTTAAACTGAATTTTCTATTTTATAAAATTACCCTGCTGAAATTTTCTGTGATCTTCTCAAACGCTTTCAGTGTACAGATCACAAAATTTTAGTTGCAAGAATTTAATATATGATGTCAATGGCACACCATGTGTAGGGGCAGAATTTTATATCCCTAGTAGGAAACAGGATAAGGGATTAGTACCGGTAACCCATTCTAAAGTTTCTCATAATGTTTTGTTAAGACTAAAAGAAAAAAAATTAAACAGTTAGTAAAGGTTCATGCTTATTTCTGTGCCAGACAGATTAGTGATACTACAGCAGATTTAAGCTTGCAAGGAAAAATGTCTTTCATTGACTAAATCAGGCCAGATAATAAACACTTTTTGGCATTCTAGCAATTTTTGTACATTCTAAAAAAGATGTATGTTAGAAACACGTACGTTAGAAACTTAATGACCGACAGTTCTGTGTGCAGTGCAGCTACATGTGATTGCTTATTGTTAATTCCTATGATTACTGCCACTGTTAAGTTTTTCATTCAAAATCATGGATAGTGATTTCAATGGCTAATCACTTCTGCAGCAAATTTGATGGTCTGGAAGCATATGTTGCACTAATATGAAGTATACTTACCAGATGGCTGTCGCTGTCGATGGTAAACATGAATAGTAAATGGTCTTCCGATATCTGAAAATGTCATTTCAGTCTCATGGGTAAATTTGTTTACACGTATTATGCTATAATTTCGCCAACTTGTAACAAAAAGGGAATTTTCAAAAACGGTCAGCCCATAAGCATTTTGTATCTGTGGAATAGGTAAGATGCCAAAATTAAGTACATCATCAGTAACAAATCATTGTAAAAGTCAGAAACACTATAATTACTGTCTGTAAACATGATCATTACCGGTGGGCCCCTTTTAACGATAACTCGGTTTGATCCATCATAATTAATTCTCTCTACAACGTCCAAATAAGTGTCTACCCAATAGACTTGCTGTGTTGGATAATCCACTGTGACTCCATAAGGGTACACAATCTTGTGAGTCACTAATTTTGTACGTTCTGATCCATCTAGCAAGCTACGTTCTAATGCAGCTGGTGAACCTCCCCATATTGTGAAGAACATATAGCTGAAAATTGAAAAAAAAAAAATGTTAACAAGTTGTTTGTGGTGATTCACTATTATTATGATTAGACACAGCATTCCCTGACTAGTTCTATCATCTGGAAGAGCTATGTTAATTCTGATGTGACAAGAAAATTGTTCAGGCAGAGGTTGTTTGGTTTCAAAAGATTGCTCTGCTTGCATTACTAAAAATCACATGAATGACATATTCTCAAAAACACAATGGTCATTAGCATTTTTATAAAATGGGATTATGGTATTTGTGCACTACATTAGCAGATCTGTATGAGGCAAACTCAATGATATAACTTATTTGCATACTTGACAAGAAATCATGAAGTAAAAATACACTGAACATCAGGATTTTTCCGCTGGTGTTGCAACAGGTTGAATGCCGCATCATGCACACACTTAATGCAACTCTTGACAGTATGTCACACCTCCAATGAAAGTGGTGCATGATATTAAAAACTCTCAACAGACAGTTATATTAATCATTTATTTTTACTACCCTTAGTGCATGGATATATATTATGAAATATTGTAGAATCTAACACCAGGGTGTTTGTTCCACATTCATCTCATTTAGATCAGAGCTACAAGTACTGGAGCAGAGATAGTCCCAGACTATCTCTCTCTCTCTCTCTCTCTCAGACACACACACACACACACACACACACACACACACACACATTTTGCCCCCATCCACAACTTGCAGCTCACATTTCTGCTCATGTCCCAAAATGATACTCTTGATCGCTAAGAAGTCTAAATTTTGGAGTCTATTTAACTCCTACTTCTCACTACTAGTGTAAACACTGTGCCCCTCTTTACAGGATTTGTATAAAAAGTATTGAGACTGAGATTGTGAATCAAAATTTATTGTAGATATCACTACAACCACTTAGTACTCTTCTATGTGTGATCCTTGAGAGTCAGCAACCCATTGCATGCGAGATTTCCACATTTCAAATGCTGTCCTGAACACTGAGTCCGGGATGGCCTTCAAAGACATCACTGTGGCAGTTTGGACCTCCTCCAGGGTCCCATGATGGTGTCACCTACGATTTGCTCATGCAAGCCTTTTTTGGACATGAGGATGCTGCGGTGTGCCTTTCAGCACTCATGCATTTTGTCCCCGGGTCATACTGAAAAACCCAGGTTTTGTCTCTGATGATAACATTATCTAAAAATTCCGGATCAACTTCAAGGATATGGAGATTGTCTAGGCAGGCATCCACACGTGCTTGCTTTTAAACATCTGACAAAATCTTCTTGGTGCAGATCTTCCTCATCGACAATTCTTTGGTGATGATGATGTGCACTGTCATTTTATCAAGTCTGAGGGCATGTGCTATCATCCTGGCACTCATTCAACAGTCAGTGTTCAATAAAATGCGCACACAGTTGATGTTTTCATCAGTTTTGCTGGTTGGTGGGTGTCTGGAGCGTTCCTCATCCTCAAAGCTGTCCCGGCCCTCTTTAAAGCTCTTCACCCACCTGAAAACCTGGGCCTTTGACAGCCAACCATCGCCATAGGCTTGCCGACACATATCCAATGTTTCCGTACCCGATTTTCCTAGTTTCACAAAAAACTTGATGGCATAATGTTGCTCTATCTTTTGCTGCATGTTGTGCCACGACCGACAACTTTGCAATGTGTCTACTCAATGCATGATGCTGCTGAGACAAGAGCCCACAGGCGACTGGCACGCCATGCGTTTTCGGCCACACACCCCCACCACCAATCCCCTCAGGTGAGTATGGGCAGCAAAGTACAGTCACGTTAGCAAAAAATCAGTCTCATTACTTTTTATACAAACCCTGTACTTCAAGTTATGTTTAACTGTCATGGGATCGTAACAAATGATGTGCGAGTTCAAAATTTTTGTATCTTAGGCAGTTCCACATTCTTTTAGCTCTACATGATCATAAAAGTTCAAATGTCTGATGAGTACACAAACTCATTTCATACTTACATTTTAACACTTTATGCCAAAAAATGTATTTGAAAGCTCCAGATTTTTAACTGCTGTTCAGATTTTCCAGTAAATCATAACCGCAATGTGTTAAATGTCAAAATTGTTTGCAGATCGTTTCTATGGTCAATAATGCACAAATAATGGTGTAATCATACATAATTAAATGCCACAGAACATCCAATCATGCTGGTTCTATTTCATTAAGATGATGACATTTACATTGTATTAGACAAGTTGTATCAGTCAATACTGAGCTTGCAATGGTTACACCCATATATCTTGATATGGCTAGAAGTCCTAGAATAATTTATTTTGTCATATTATCACAAGATCATGCAGGTTATGTTACAATATCATCTTCGCCATGTATAGGCAACACCTTGAAACATTAATCACAGATTTTGTATGGCATATTATAAAGTGGGGTAACATACCCTTTTGTGGGGTCAACTGCTATTCCTTTTGGCTTGCTCAGACTACTGTCAATGATAACAGTGCAAATCTTAAGCATTGATGTGCATAAAAATATTATTTCACGAGAATCATCAACAAAGTACCAATTTCCAGAGACCCAGTCAAGTGCAAGGTGTGTTGTTGCTGAAAATAAATAAAAATGTTTACAAGAGACAGTCCTGCATTTACTTACTATGGTTCACTTTAAGCATTGACAAGAAACAAATTGTGAAATTAAATCAGCCAGCAATAAAAGCTTTGAAGGTCTAGGAAACACCAAATTCAAAGTTAAGAAAATACTTCATCTGCTGTGTGACAAGGTTTATTAGAATCATGCACAAGTCTGAAAATTACTCCACACTGAAAAATTTCTTTATGACATTTTAATTTACCAATTGATGGGAGGAAAAAAAAAAAAAAAATTTCAGCAATATACTTAAAGTTTGGGTTTTTCTCGACAGGCAATGGGTTAATTTATAACGTTGCATGACTAAATTCAGTTGATATCCAGTTATTAAATACGGCTTCCCATGGTGTAAAAAGAGAGACAGGGAGGTCAGGAATTATCAAGAATTAAATTTTAATTTTTAACATATTTGCCACAACCGTTAAATTTCTCCTGATGGTGAAATACAAGTATTTTTGACAATGTCTGCTAGAATTTCAAAGTTTTCTTCCTCGCACCAACGGCTGCACTTCATAAATTGAACTATCAACAATGTTCATATTTTATATGAGGGGCGTTCAATAAGTAATGCAACACATTCTTTTCTTCACCAATTTTGGTTGAAAAAACGCAGAATTTGCTGTCAGACAACACAGAATATTCCTGCTTCAGCCCCTATAGTTTCATGAAGTTCTGACAGGTGATGGCCTATATGTAGCCTTCAGAAAGGCGACTGTAACAGAAGTGTGTTCCAAGCAGAGCGCTGTCACCGAGTTTCTTTTGCTGGAAAATCAGAGCATTGCAGATATTCATAGGCACATGCAGAATGCCTACGGAGCCTCGGCAGTAGACAAAAACACAGTGAATCGTTGGGTGAGGCATTTGTTGTCTTCGCAACAATGTCGTGCAAACCTGTCTGGCCTCCCACGTGCTGACCGGCCACACACAGCTGAGACTCTTGCTATGTTGGAACATCTGAACACTCTCATTCAAGATGACTGGCAGATCAAAAACACCTCGTCGCATAACTGAACACCTCCATTGGCAGTACTGACACAACCAACCACCATTGGGAGGTCTGTGCCCACTGATTTCCTTGCCACCTAACGGAAGACCGGTTTGGCCGAATGAAGGGTGCACCCCTTGGGAAACAGTACAGGGATGATGGGGAGGTTATCGACACAGCAAGATGTTGACGCTGACATCGACCAGCAGAGTGGTAGCATGTCGGCATGCAGGCCCTCTCAGTAAAGTGGTGTAAGGCCATTGCATTGAACAGAGATCATGTTGGAAAATAAGGTTTTAAGCTGAAAGAGTGGGGGCAATACGGTATACTGGAATCCTGGATAAAACCAAACTGCTTTCAGAAAAAAAATTGTTGCGTTACTTATTGGATGCCCCTCGCAGTTGTGAACAGAACAGTATTTGTTGCACACAGAAATAGAGGTCCACTCTTTTATTTATTTCATTTTACAAAGAAATGATTGATATTATACACTGAGGAATAATTACATTAGAGACTTAACCACAAGATCCTGCAGCCCTGATAACGGCACATTGCACTGTGGCATGGACTTGGTGAGACACTAAAGGATTTTCATCAATCATCTCTCACCCATTACCTAAAATCACAGGCGCTGGTTGCAGCTCAGTACTAGACACACCTATCATTCAAAAACTGGGCTCATTTCATATGAGAGCAATATATAGACGTCTCATGACATGTACCTTGACAGTTGCTGCCTTCTGTTGTAAATTTCTAGAATTATTTTGAGAGAAACGTTAGCAAATGTAACAGCTGCTGTTGCAAACGGCTGAGCCAGTATTATCGGATTGATGTAATTTCGTGCGTGTACTCGTTACGCTTTGCAGTTTGTTGTAATTCTGCTACAAATATGTCATGTTTGTTAAGTGAACAAGAAATTTTCAAAGTTTGAGAGGAAGAAATGTCTCAATAACTCATCTCGCTCTTTTTTTTATGGATAATGACACTTTCTTTCAAAATTATTTTAAAATTTGTAATCTATCAAAGAACTAAAATGAATAAGAAAAATAAATCTTGAAGCTTGGTCTTTTTTAGTATGTATTACTCCTGGAGATATATCAATTACATATGTGCCAGTAATACTTTAAATAACAGCATAAATGAATGGTTTTTCTAGGTTTGATATTCTTCTATGTGTCCGATCTTCACAGTGTTAAGAGCTCAGTAAGATAGAGGTCAAGTAATCTGGGGGCCACACGAGCATAAATATGTTTGCAGAGCAATCCTCACGCCATTCTGGCACTGTTGGAGTGAGGAAGTGGTGTATTTTCTTTGCATATTACTGAATTGTGAGTCATATCATTCACTGGCGAAGGGTAATGGGAAGTATATCATCCTACTGTAAACAACCTCTAGATAAGAATACCTTCACCATCTACCTAAATGGAACCTTGTTGGCAAGTGATATGTACTGCCTCTTGTTGTTGTTGACATTCTCAAGCCCTAGCTCCACTGAATACCAACATGCATCATGACTTACCAGAATAGCTCAACATTTTGCAGTGCTTCAAGTGCTCAATGTGAACCAAAAAAAAAAAAAATCCTGTAAACAATTCCTTAAGCTGTCGTCAAGCCATTTCTCCACAACATCCTTTCTTCCAGGTGTGCTAGATCCACAAGGTATGCACGGCATCACCTCAGTGAAATTTGGAAGGTAGAAGAGAGGTACTAGTGGCCGTAAAGCTGTGAGGGTAAGTTGTGAGTCATGGTTGGATAGCTCAGTTGGTAGAGCACTTGACCGTGAAAGGCAAATATTCCAGGTTTGACTTCCAGTTCATAACATAGTTTTAAGCTGACAGGAAGTTTAACTCAATGTTAATACTCCTAGCTCTTCCTGACTGCTGTGCCCTGGAAAGTGCACTGAGCTGTGGTACACATTCACTAGTATCATCATTCATAACTTGTTGAGCAGGGAACTAATGAGTAATTTACTGCATTGCTGTCCTTCTATTTGCTCTTACAGTCCACAATAGATAATGTGAGCTCTCTCTCATCACTATTTTGTTACACAAGGCATTTGATTCTGGAGACAGCAGTTTTCCTAATACCAATGTACTCATTTTCCACTTTCGATACAGTGTCATTTGTACACCCAAGTGCTTGCACTCCATAGTGGTGTCCTCTTGCCCATCTTGCACTTGACTGTCATGTGAAGAGTCAGCACATAGTCTGACAACAATCCAGTCATGTTGAAATGATCCTTTAGCCCAACCAACAAAGACCAAAAAATGTTAACCTGGGGAAAAAAATTTGCATAGTTGCAAATTTTTGTGCATTGGTATAGGGGAGTGTCATCAACAACATACTAAAAATATTGAGCAGTGGGGTGTGAGAGTGGGGACTGTGCAAAGGTCATTTCTTTAGAGCAAAATGTTTCCCAGTACAAAATTCAACTACTTTAAATTTCCTACAGAAAAGGTCCTATTCTATTTTCTCTAGGTCTTTAAGTTTCCACACTGCAAGAGATGGAAACATCACAGATTATTAAAAATTGTATTATACTGGTATAAAATTGATGGTTATTGTTAAACTAGCCTTCTGCCTGTGGATTTGTTAGCACATGCATTCAACACACACACAAACTATGTGATCAAAAGTATCCAGACATCTGGCTGAAAATGACTTCCGCCGAAGTATCGGAGGAATACATGCAGCACATGAGTTCACGACAAGTGCAGTAGCAGCAACACTCTTCACTGGAATGTGATTCTTCTTGTCACCTGCTGTTGTAGCAAACTCGATGTTATCGATGGTTTTATAAACTGTCTGTTTAGAACGGCTACGAATTCTCCTGTAAGGCATCGTGGCGGCGTTCAATGCAGTTGCCTGTGCAGCAGACTACTTACAGGAGAATTCGTCGCCGTTCTAAACAGACAGTTTATAAAACCATCTAGAACATCCAGTTTGCTACAACAGCAGGTGACAAGAACAATCGCATTCCAGTGAAGAGTGTTGGTGCTACTGCACTTGTCGATGGACCTTATGTTTTCTGTGGTTGTAGACTTAATTTTAGTATTGACATTAATGATACTTTTTCACACGGTAATGGTTGGCTTACTGTAGCCATTGTACGTGGAGGTACAGGAGTACCTACTGTTCCTGGACTTGAAAGTCCAGTCATAGTACGGTCATAGTACTTGCACTGGATCCTGATGTAGTTTGGAATTCCTGTTTGATGGTCTGTGTGGCTTATGCTGGAATTCAATATGGTGTTGGCCCACCCTTAGTCTTGATTACAGCTTCCACTCTCGCAGGCATGCATTCAATCCGGTGCTGGAAGGTTTCTTCGGGAATGGTAGCCCATTCTTCATGGAGTGCTGCACTGAGGAGAGGTACTGATGTCAGTTGGTGAGGCATGGAACAAAGTTGGCGTTCCAAAACATACCAAAGATGTTCTATAGGATTCAGGTCAGGACTCTGTGCAGGCCAGTCCATGTTATTGTCATGTAACCACTCCGCCACAGGCCGTGCATTATGAACAGGTGCTCAATCATGTTGAAAGATGCAGTCGCCATCCCCGAATTGCTTTTCAACAGTGGGAAGCAAGAAGGTGCTTAAAACATCAATGTAGCCCTGTGCTGTGATAGTGCCACACAAAACAACAAGGGGTGCAAGCCCCCTCCATGAAAAACAAGACTACACCATAACACCACCGCCTCCAAATTTTACTGTTGACACTACACACGATGGCAGATGACGTTCACTGGGCATTCACCATACCCACACCCTGCTACCGGATCACCACATTGTGTACCGTGATTCGTCACTTCATACAATGTTTTTCCACTGTTCAATCGTCCAATGTTTATGTTACTTACATCAAGTGAGGCATTGTTTGGCATTTACTGGCATGATGTGTGGCTTATGAGCAGCTGCTCGACTATGAAATCCAAGTTCTCTCACCTCCCGCCTAACGGTCATAGCACTTGTACTGGATCCTGATGCAGTTTGGAATTCCTGTATGATGGTATGTATAGATGGCTGCCTATTACACATTACAACAGTTTTCAACTATCGGTGGTCTCTGTCAGTCAACAGATGAGGTCGGCCTGTATGCTTTTGTGCTGTACATGTCCCTTCATGTTTCCACTTTACCATCACATCGGAAACAGTGGACCTAGGGATGTTTAGGAGTGTGGAAATCTCACGTACAGACATACGACAAAAGTGACACCCAATCACCTGACCACATTCAGGGTCCATGAGTTCCACAGAGCACCCCTTCCTGCTCTCTCATGATGTCTAATGATTACTGAGGTCGCTGATATGGAGTACCTGGCAGTAGGTGGCAGCACAAAGCATCTAATATGAAAAACGTATGTGGTTTGGGGTGTCTGGATACTTTTGATCACATAGTGTATATTGAATATATCTTCCCCTGACCCTCTCTGTGTCCACATCTTCCTCCCTCTGTCTGAACACCCCATCCTCCCACCTCTAACTGGCTATCTCCTTCTCCTGAGCCTCTCTGTCTCTTTGTCTCCTCCTCTCCCTCTCTTTACCAATTTCCTTAACTCTCTTTCTCTGACCATATCCCCCCCCCCTCTCTCTTTCCATCTCTGTCTCCCTCTTCCTTTTCCATCAGACCATGACACCTCTACACCTTTCACTTGCCTCATGCATATCCCCTGCTCTTCCCTCTGTCCATTATCCCCTCCTCACTCTGTCCATCCCCTCCTCTGTACATCTCAAACTGTCCCCAGTCATCACCACATCTATCCTCTGCAATATAGTTCAAAGAAGAAGGACGGTACTACTTCCACAATATGTCTGACATGCAGAGCAGGCTACACATCGTGAGCTCGAAAATCATTTAACTGCCCCCTATGTACCGAGCACCGTGCAAAGCGGCTCAATAAAGCAGGCTGGTAGTACTCGAACACAACACACCTTTCATGTAGGGTAGCCTACATGTCAGGCCCGACATGCAGGTGCCTTGCAAAGCAGGTGATCTGGCAGACCGATACTGTTCCTATGCAACATGCCTGTCACGCAGGGCAACATATATACCAGGTGCTGGGAAAAAACATGTTTTCAGCTGTATCTGCATACTACTGGAGCCAGGAGGTTATGAACCCCATAGTGCTGATACTCATGAGACCTACAGTTTCTGTGCCAAACTTGGTTGAAATCAATTCAGGAGCATGGGAGGAGATGCTAGACATACATACATACATAGAACCTGTTATACATGTGTAACAGATAAAGCAGGTTAAAAACAAATATTAGATACGTGTATCACATCTAAGTGGGGTAGAACTGTATTAGAGGATAAATTGTGTCCTGGGGATGTGATGGGGTTAGATGTGTGATGGAAAGTAGGTCACTAGACTGTGGTTATGCACTTCCCTCTTTCATATGTCCGCTAAATCATGTGCGAGCAGGCAACTCCTCATTCTCTCTACTGCACTGTATCACAAAAAGTTACTACAGGGTCTATTATGTGTTTCAAAAATTTAAACTGACCCTTCGGCAGCTCCCTTTATTAATCACCTGGCAACAGAACGTACAGACATGTCTGGATGTATTAATTTTCTACAAAATGGATACAGATATGAACCACTAATCATACAAACGCAAGAAAAACATACAGACAGATTCTGTGCAAATTTCTGCAACACTTTTCTGCACTGCTATAGAGGAAATTGATTCTTAGTCATCCCATACGACAGTTGTAACATTCAAACCAGAAAGGTGACTTCCTCCACCATCAGCACTAATCTCTTTTCAGTTTACAGGCAGACTATCTCATCTGCATTACCTGTCTGGTTCTCTTTTATAAGTAGACTAAATAACTTCGCTAAGCTCGTTTTTGTATAGTGGAGTTATTTTCAGTTTATTAAGTGAGTACTTATTCATAGTTATTACATGAGCTTTTGTGTAATTTATGTTCCTTCGTAAGGGTGATGTTGTCAATAACCTATGTAGTGCTGGTAAGAAAGAGATTGGATTGGTAAATGTGGCATCTTGCTGTTGTCTGTTATTGACAGCATATCATAAAACTGTGTAACCATGTTGTAGCCACTTGCTTGTGAATTAATGAACGACCAGAAAACTATTGCAGTTCTCTCGCCCTTACTTATGTTACTGGCACACTGCATAAATCCCTTCCATTCAGGAATTGGTGGCACCTGTAGATTGGGCTGCACTGATTGGAGCCACTTACCACACATTCACAGTAAATCTTGCAAGGTGGGTGTCAATAAGTCTGACGCAACACGACTGATCACGTTGAAATCTAGAAGAACAATCTGCTGTATGTTATTGCTTGACTTGTGTTAAAATATCTGATGTTTCATAACACCTAGATGGTATACTACTGTTACAGACGGAACCTATTTAAGCTAATGCTGAGCAAGTGGTTAAGGAAAAATATTGCCCTTGAGGCATACTCCTCAGTGAGGAGACAGTTGATAGATCAAGCTGTAAACTGGAAAGCTGGCAGCACTTGTTGTGGAGGAACCTGCCTTTCCCTAAAGAATGCTTCAGCTGTCATACATGATGATTAAGTATCAAATTCCCTCAAGCATTGTAGACCAGTGTGCAGAGATTTACATAGATTCTGTCCATGTGACTTTCTTGCATTAATATTATTAGTAATTAATATATGTATTCCACATAGCATTAACACACTTTGTGGAAGAAAAACACCCCTGGATATGTATTGACACTATGTTGCCGGTGATTCATAAGGTGCACTCCCGCGGTTTGATATAACTTTGTGAAACACCTTGTAGTTGCTTTTTGTGATGTAGTGTGGTAGGGAGAATGGGGAACTACCTGCTCACTTGTCATTTTGCAGACCTACGAAGGAGGGAAGTGCATGACCACAATCCAGCAAATACCTTTCCTCTTGCTTCTAACCTCCACCTCGACTTTTCCACCCTAAAAACACAGTTTATCCCTAACAGTTCTTCTGTACTTAGATGTGATACAAATAACATTTGTTCTTAACTCACATTATTTAACATAACACATTATTTATACATCATTAAAACACTATTTTTAACAATCTGTGATTTTTCCATCCCCTGTAACATGCAAACTATTAGTCCTACAGAAAAAAGGACTAGGACCTTTTTTGTATGAAATTTAATGTAATCTAATTTGGTACTAAGAAACATTTTTGCTAGAAGTCGCAGTTTACAAGATAGACAAGAAAAACATAAAAAGTAACCTTTAAATCTAAAATCAAACATTGGAAAACCCAGGATGGAATATTACAATATTGTGAAAAGAATAGGTGCTTCTCACCATATACTGGAGACACTGAGTCGCAGATAGGCACAACAAAAAGACTGTCAGAAAGTGAGCTTTCAGCCAACAATTACTTCGTTGGAAACAGGCAATATAGACACACACACACACACACACACACACACACAAACACACACACACACACACACACACACACACACAAATGACCACAGTCTCTGGCTGCTGCGGCCAGACTGGGAGCAGCAATGCATGATGGGAGAAGCAACTTGGTGGTGAGGGGGGAGGGATAGTTAGGTAGGGATGGGAGATGATCAAGTGTTGCTTGTGGGAGCATAGAGGCACGAGGTGGAGAGAGGGTAGGGCAGCTAGGTGCAGTTGGGAAGTTAGAAGAGGGCAGGGGTTGGAAAAGGAGAAAAGTAAAAAGACTGTGGGTGCGTTGGTGGAATAGAGGTCTGTGTAGTGCTGGAATGGGAATAGGGAAGGGGCTAGATAGGAGGGTTATGGGAACATATGATATATTGCAGGGAGAGTTCCCACCTGTGCATTTCAGAAAAGCTGGTGTTGGTGGGGCAGATGCAGATGGCAGAGGCTGTGAAGCAGTCACTGAAATGAAGAATATCGTGTTGTTCGGCATGCTCAGCAACAGGGCTTTCCAGATTTTTATTGGCCACAGTTTGTTGGTGCCCATTAGTGTGGACAGATAACTAGTTGGTTGTCATGTCCACATAGAAAGCAGTACAGTGGTTGCAGCTTAGCATGTAGATAACATGACTGGTTTCACAGGTTGCCCTGCATATGATGGGACAGGTGATGTTTGTGACCAGACTGGAGTAGGTAGTGGTGGGAGGATGCATAGGACATGTCTTGCATTTAGGTCTATTACAGGGATATGAACCACGAGGCAGGGGTCTGGGAGCAGGGGTTGTGTGGGGAAGGATAAGGAAATTATGTAGGTTCAGTGGGCAGCGGAATACCACAATGGGTGAGGTGGAAAAGATAGTAGGTAGCACATTCCTCATTCTAGGGCATAATGATAGTCAAAAGGCAGAGAATGTCATTCAGTTGCTCCAGTCCTGGGTGGTAAAGAGTTACGAATGGGATGGTCCTCTGTGTCTGGATGTTGGGACTTTGGGAGGTGGTGGGTGACTGGAGACAGAAGGCACAGGATGTGTTTTTGTACAAGATTAGGAGGGTAATTATGGTCTGTGAAGGCCTCAGTGAGACCCTCAGTATACTTCGAGAGAACCACTCGCCACTACATATGCGATGGCCATGAGTGGGTAGGCTGTATGGAAGGGATGTCTTGCTATGGAATTGGTGATAGCTGTCGGAATGGAGGTATTGAGATTTGATGTGGGCAGAGGCACCGATGTAGCCATCCTTGAGGTGGAGGTCAATATCAAGGAAGGTGCCTTGTTGGGTTGAACAAGATCAGGTGAAGTGAGCGGAGGAGAAGGTGTTGAGGTTCTGGAGGAATGTGGATACGGTGTCCTCACCCTCAATCCAGATCATGAAGATGTCATCAATGCTTCTGCACCAGATGAGGTGTTTGGGATTCTGGTTGTATAGGAAGGATTCCTCTAGATGACTCATGAATAGGTTAGCATAAGATAGTGCCATGTGGGTCCCCATGGCCATACCCCAGATTTGTTTGTAGATAATTCCTTCAACCACAAAAGAAAATGGTAAAATACGAGAATGATTGTTATGAATAGCAGGATAGGGCACAGAGTGTGTTACTGTGAACAGTTCAGTGATAGAGTTGTTGTTATCAGAATAAACAACAAGCGAACACTGACAACAGTTCTGGTATACATACCGATGTCACAAGCTGAAGATGAAGAGGGAGAGAAAGTGCATGAGGATGTTGAAAGGGTGATACAGTATGTAAAGGGAGGTGAAAATCTAATAGTTAAGGGGACTAGAATGCAGGTGTAGGAGAAGGAGCAGAAGAAAGGGTTACAGGAGACAAGTAATGAGAGAGAAGAAATATTAATTGACTTCTGTAATAATTTTCAGTTAGTAATCGCGAATACTCTGTTCAAGAATCACAAGAGGAGGAGGTGTACTTGGAAAATGCCAGGTGATAAAGGAAGATTTCAGTTAGATTACATCATGGTCAGACAGATTCCGAAATCAAATACTGGAATGTAAGCCATACCTGGGAGCACATACAGACTCAGATCACAATGTAGTGGTGATGAAGAACAGGCTGAAGTTTAAGAGATTAGGCAGGAAGAATCAATATGCAAAGAAATGGGATACGGAAGTACTAAGGAATGATGAGACATGCTTGAAGTTCTCTTTAGGCTATAGATACAGCAATAAGGATTAGCTCAGTACACGGTACAGTTGAAGAGGAATGGACATCTCTAAAATGGGCAATCGCAGAAGTTGGAAAGAAAAACAGGTACAAAGAAGGTAACTGCGAAGAAATCATGGGCAACCGAAGAAATACTTCGTTGGTCAATGAAAGAAGGAAGTATAAAAATGTTCAGGGAAATTCGGGAATACATAAATACAAGTCGTTGAGGAACAAAATAAATAGGAAGTGCAGGAAAGCTATGACGAAATGGCTGCATGAAAAAGGTGAAGAAATTGAAAGAGAAATGATTGCTGGAGGGACTGACTCAGCATGTAGGGAAGTCAAAATAACCTTTGGTGAAATAAAAAGCAAGGGTGGTAACATTAAGAGTGCAATGGAAATTCCACTGTTAAATGCAGAGGAGAAAGTGGATAGGTGGAAAGAGTACATTGGAGGCCTCCATGCAGAGGAAGATTTGCCTGATGTGATAGAAGAAGAAACAGGAGTCGATTTAGAAGAGATAGGGGATCCAGTATTTGAATCAGAATTTAAGAGAGCTTTGGAGGATTTAAGAACAACTAAGGTAGAAGGGATAGGTAACATTCCATCAGAATTTCTAAAATCATTGGGGAGGTGGCAATAAAATCACTGTTTATGCTGGTGTGTAAAATATATGAGTCTGGCAACATTCCAGCTGACTTTCGGAAAAATATCATCCAAACATTTGCAAGGACTGGAAGAGCCAACAAGTTTGTGAATTATCATGCAATCAGCTTAACAGCTCATGCAGCCAAGTTGCTGACAAGAATAATATACAGAAGAATGGAAAAGAAAACTGAGGATGTGTTAGATGATGATCATTTTGGCTCTAGGAAAACGTAAAGGCACCAGAAGGCAATTCGGACTTTGCGGCTGGTAATGGAAGCAAGACTAATGAAAAATTAATACAAGTTCAGACCTGGAAAAAGTATCGACAATGTAAAATGGTGCAAGATGTTCGAAATTCTCAGAAAAATAGGGATAAGCTATAGGGAGAGATGGGTAGTATACAATATGTACAAGAGCCAAGAGGGACTAATAAGAGTAGATGACCAAAAACAAAGTGCATTAATTAAAAAGGGTGTAAGACAGGGATATAATCTTCCACCCCTACTGTTTAGTCTGTACATCAAAGAAGCAATGATGGAAATAAAAGAAAGGTTCAGGAGAGGAATTAATACTCAAGGCGAAATGATATCAACGATACGATTTGCTGATGACATTGCTATCCTGAATGAAAGGAAGTAGAATTACATGATCTGCTGAATGGAATGAACAGTCTAATGACTACAGAACATGGATTGAGAGTAAATTGAAGAAAGAGGGAAGTAATGAGAAGTAGCAGAAATGAGAACAGTGAGAAACTTAACATAGGGACTGATTGTCACAAAGTAGATGAAGTTTAGGAATTCTACTACCTAGGGAACAAAATAACCAATGATGGACGGAGCAAGGAGGACATCAAAAGCAGACTAGCTACGGCAAAAAAGGCATTCCTGGCAAAGAGAAGACTGCTAGTACTAACATAGGTCTTAATTTGAGGAAGAAATTTGTGAGAATGTACGTTTGGAGCACAGCATTGTATTGTAGTGAAACATGGACTGTGGGAAAACTGGAACAGAAGAGAATTGAAGCACTTGAGATGTGGTGCTACAGGTGTATGTTGAAAATTAGGTGGACTGATAAGGTAAGGAATGAGGAGGTTCTGCACAGAATCAGAGAGGAAAGGAATGTATGGGAAACACTGACAAGGGGAAGGGATTGAATGACAGGACATCTGTTAAGACATCAGGGGATGACTTCCATGCTGTTAGAGGGAGTTGTAGAGGGCAAAAACTGTATAGGAAGACAGAGACTGGAATACAGCCAGCAAATAATTGAAGACATAGGTTTTAAGTGCTACTCTGAGATGAATGGGTTGGTACATGAGAGGAATTTGTGCCACATCAAAATCAAACATGTCAGGAGAGTAATGACTTTTTAAAAAAAGGGGGGGGGGGGAGGGAGGAACGGTAATGATCGGTAGTGCTATGGTCATGGGCATTTGAGATGTACAGGGAGGTGGCATTAATAGTGATGAGCAGTGCACCATTTGGTAAAGGAATAGGAACTGTGGAGAGTCGGTGGATGAAATGGTTGATATCTTTTATATAGGATGGTAGGTTGGGTGTAATAGGCTGAAGGTGTTGGTCTCCAAGAGCAGAGATTCTCTCAGTGGGGCACAGTAAGCAGCCACAATGGGGCATCCTGGATGGTAGGGTTTACAGATTTTAAGAACCGTGTAGAAGGTAAGAGTGTGGAGAGTGGTAGGGATGAGGAGAGAGATGTGCTCTGGGGAAAGGTTCTGGCATGGACCCAAAGATTTGAGAAGAGACTGGACATCCTGTTGGATTTCTACAGTGGGGTCACTGTGGACAGGTTTTGTAGGTGGATGAATCAAAGCTAGTGGACTCCCTCTACCAAGTAATCCTTGTCGTTCAAAACAACAGTAGTGGAACATTTGAGTCTCTGCTCTTGTAGAACAGCACCTTCAGCCTATTACCTGCAACCTACCCTCCTATTTAAAAGATGCCAGCCTCCACTGACTCTCCACAGTTCCTGTTTCTTTAACAATGTGCACTGCTCATCACTACTCATGCCACCTCCCTTTACACTAATATTCCTAATGCCCATGGTCTTACCACTATTTAACACTACCTTCCCAATGTCTGACAGATTCCAAACCTACTATCTCCTTCCTAGTCACCATGGCCAACTATATACTCATCCACAATTACTTCTCCTTTGGGGCATTCCCTACAAACACATCTAGGATATGGCTATTGGGATCGACATGGCACCATCCTATGCCAACCTATTCATAGGCTATCTAGAGGAATCCTACTTAAATGCCCAGAATCCCAACCCCCCACCACCTGGTACAGATTCACTGATGACATCCTTGTGATCCGGATCAAGGGCGAGGACACTCTACACTCATTTCTCCAGAACCTCAACACCTTCTCCCCAATTCACAACCCAACACGCCGCCTTCCTTGATGTTGACCTCCACCTCAAACATGACTACATCAGTACTCCTTATCCAAATCAAACCTACCAACCACCAGCAATACCTCCACTTCAACAGCTACCACCCATTTCATAGCAAGAAGTCCCTTTGATACAGCCTAGCCACCCATGGTTGTCACATGTGCAGTGACGAGTGGTCCCTCTTGAAATATACAGAGGCTCCCACAGAGGCCTTCACAGACCGTATTACCTTCCCAACCTTGTACAAAAACAAGATGCCTTATCTCTCCAGTCACTTGCCACTTCCCAAAGTCCCACCGTCCTGCCACAGAGTAACAATCCCCTTGTGACTCATAACCACCCAAGACTGGAGCAACTGGATCACATTCTATCCCAGAGTTTTGACTACTTCTCGTCGTGCTCTAAAATGAGGAATGTCCTACCCACTATTTCTCCCACCCCAGACCCACCCACAATGGTATTCTGCCGTCCACCAAACCTACACAATATCTTCATCCACCCCTACACAACCCCTGCTCCCAACCCCTTGCCTCATGGCCATATCTCTGTAATAGACCTAGATGCAAGACCTGTCTCATACATCTTCCCTCGACCACTTATTCCAGTCTGGTCACAAGCATCACCTGTCCCATCAAAGACAGGGAAACTTGTGAAACCAGTCATGTTATCTAAAAGCTAAGCTACAGCCACTGTGCTGCATTTTACGTATACATGGCAACCAACAAGCTGTCTGTCTGCCTGAATGGCCACCAACAAACTGTGGCCAAGAAACAGCTGGACCACTCCGTTCCTGAGCACACCGCACAACACAATGTTCTTCATTTTTATGACTGCTTCACCGCCTGTGCCATCTGGACCCTTCCCACCAACACAAACTCTACTGAACTGTGCAGGTGGTAACTCTCCCTGCAATATATCTTATGTTCCCGTAACACTCCTGGCCTCAGCCTTCTTTAATCACTATCATTATCCATCTAGCACCTTCCCTGTTCCCATTCCAGCACTACACAGCCCTCTATTCCACCAATGCACCCAGTCATTTTACTTCTCTCCTTTTCCACAAGCACCTAGCTGCCCTATCCTCTCTCTACCTTATGCTGCCACAAGCAGCACTTTACTATCAACCAACCCTAACCTGCTATTCCTCTCCCTCCCCACTCCAGCCTCCTCCTTAACCCCACCACCCAGTCGTTCTCCCATAATGCACTGCTGCCCACAGTCTGGCCACAGTAGCCCGAGACTGTGGTTATGCGTGTGACTTTGCATGAGTGTATGTTGTCTTTTTCTGAGGAAGGCCTTGTTGGGCAAAACTCACTTTCTGACAGTCTTTGTTGTGCCTATCTGTGACTCAGCACCTCCGCTATATGGTAAGCAGCAACTATTCTTTTCATAATATTGTAACTTTTAAATGTTCATGCCACCCCCTTGCTCAGGAGTTTTAGTGTGTTACTCATTACACTTCCCCCAACCACTGTAGAAAACTTGTCCTGCACATATTTTTCCACTAATTTTCCTTTGTTGACTAGACTACTTCCCTCATTATTTATGATGACATGATATCATACAAACTATATCTGTTCATGGCTGAAATACACATGCTCCTAACATGCATGAAACAAACTATACCAAATGCTACACCATCCATTAGATTTGAAAACTTTGATTGGCAAACCTAGATGATTTCTTCGCACTGTCACATTTGTGAGACCCTTTTGTTTTGACTCATGAGACAAGATTAAAGCAGTTACTACTTTAATAATAATAACAAATGCTCTGTAGCAATCTAGCTGCATTCAAAAATATTCCAAGGCCCAGACTCTAGATTAGAAATGTACACTGTCATAGTCAATGTACCACTTCCAACTATTTCTCTGGAACTTGTGCATAAATTTTCAAAAATACCAAACAGGGTAACACTTCTAAACAATATAGGTTAATGATTGCATTAAAATCAAAGCATCTGAAGTTACTGCAAAAAGAAATACAAGTTATTTAAGGCAATTAAACTTCATCCAGTACACTATTTCTGTCACCAGCCTCCTCAGATAGCTAACAGTTCCCAGTGTAATCAGTGCAAGGCACCTATTGAACAATTAGCTTCATGCACACACTTAGCTGCCACACTCTACTATAAAAACAGAAAAAAAATTGATAAGCTTTCACACTGGAAACAGTTTTGTGAGTTCCTGTGAGCTTTTTTTTACTGTAAGAATACTGTCAATGGCGAGTAACTTCTGATATGGTCAACACGTAACACTATCAAATATCATCTCTGCACCAGAGGAGCCAAGACTCGCCTCCTACACCAATAAGGGCAGTCTGGTGACTCCCACATTGCAAATGTTCCAAACAACTCTTAAAACTTTTTTAAAAAAAATTGAGGTTGTTCAGCCAACCACCCCCGAGAAGCATCCTGATTGCCTAAAGTTCTGTATATGTTTTCTCCTGTCACTGTTTGATTAGTAGGTCTCTCATCTATCCAGTTGTATTATATTTTCATGATAACTCTGCAATTAAAACTTAAGTGGTTAGCAGAGCGTTCATAGAACCACTTTCAAACAATTTCTCTATCATTCTATTTTCAAAAAGCACATGGGGAAATGAACACCTTAATTTTTCCACACAGGCTCCAATTTACATTATTTTATCATGTTGGTCATTTCCCTCAATGCACGTTGGAGTCGAGCATATATTTTGCATTTGGAAGACAAACTTACTGATTGTTATTTATAAAAAGATCTCACCCCAATGAAAATTGCCTTTGATTTACCGATTGTCACTTCAACTAGCTTACTGTATCCACGACAGTCTCTTTCCTATTTTGTAATAACATGGCATGAAAAGAGCAATCTTACTTGGAACTTTTTAGATGACCTCCATCAATTCTGTCTGGTAAGGATCGCATACCAAATAGCAGTACTTCACAAATGAATTGACTTCTGTAGTGTAGTTATCCTCCTTAGTAGATTTGTTGTGTCTTCCAAAACACAGTCTTTAGTTCACTTTCCCTACAGACTTTTCAGTGTGATGCTTCAAATTTAGGTTGTTCATATCTGTAATCCCTAAGTATTTAGTTGAATTGATAACCTCTAAATTTTTTTGATTTATCATGCAACCAAAATTTAACGGATTTTTTTTTTAGTATTTATGTGGAAGACCTCACACTTTTTATGTATAACTTAGTCTTAGCTAAACATGTAACATCACCAGAAAGTTTGAAACGCTTAAATGAGCTTAGGAAACTCAGAACATAACATTCAGCTTGTCCTATTAATCTCTCTTACAGCCCACTTTATGTGGATTTGGGATGATGAACCCATCAGCTACTGGCTACAAACAAAAGAGAGTAAACCCAACCTATTGTCCCTTGTATGTCTCACAGAAATTCATCCACATGCCAGATAATTGCTCTTTCAACCACTTGTTTCTACATGTTCAGAAATGAAATGTGACAACATGACACACAAAGCTGTTTCATGTTTTTGTGCACAAATAGAGCACTTCCTATTCTATGCAACAGGTATCATAAATTAAACAACTCACTAATGTATGTCTTTTGTGTATTACTAACTAATGTAAGTTCTTATCTGTGATAAAAATGTTTTCTTTGTAATACAGGAACATATTTACAAAAGAAAAATATATGCCTGTTTCATCATCAAAGTTTGTACCAAATTTAAAAGTTGAGGCTCCACAAACTTAACTATACTAAACTGGAATGAAAGGCATAAAGAAGAATCCAGGCAACATACAAAATGTCTACGGAAGTTATATTGCACTTACTTCCACCAAAAACCTAACTCACTGAAGTGCTATTGGTGGTAGTAATTATTTCACAAAAGAATACAAAAATTTTTTTGGTTTTATGATGCTCAACCTGTAAGAAGAAACGAGAATAAGTTTAACACAGTACAATTGCTAAGTGCTAATTTGACGTCTTTGTCTTCATGGAGCAAGTTAGGGATTATACAATAAAGTTAAATTGTTAAACAAGTATTACTCACAGTCAAAAGTGTATGTTGAAGGTGACTCCACAGTCCACCAGTTTTCCAGATTGTCCACACTGGCACAGCGAGGCTCAGAGTGAGGACCATTACGATATATGTAGCAGATGGTACGATTGCGATGATTGAAGTCCAAAGCCAATGTATGCTGATCAAGTTTTGTACCATTCTCATACACAGTACCATTTAGATGGATATGATAGATACTGTAGATGCTGCTAAAAATCAAAGATGGTGGCTCGTCCTGTGGAACTGTTTATGGCCAAATTTAATAAAAAAACCTAACAAAAACTTCAACTTAATTATATGAAAAAAAAAAAAAAATTGAACTTCTTTCCCACTATAGTGCAAGTAAAGGTATGAGGAAAGGTACCCACTCACTGAATACAAAAAGCAAAGTGCTGAGAAGGAGACTAGCACTTCAACATCTAGTTTGTGTTCATCAGTCCATACGCTCTCACTCATTCACTCACTCACTCTCTCTCTCTCTCTCTCTCTCTCTCTCTCTCTCTCTCTCTCTCTCTCTCTCTGTCTCTCTTTCTCACTCTCTCTCTCTCTCTCTCTCTTTCTCTCTGTTCTGGGCCTGTTCTCTCTCCCCCTTGATGCAGTAGCTCTCAAGCTGTGAGGAGTTGATTCAGGTGGAATCAGTGGACATGTGTGACCGAGCAGTAAGTGATGGTGAGATGGTAAGAAATGGTGAAGAAAGCCACAGTCATGGGCAGCCACAGGCTGTATGCAAAACAGAGGGAACGGGCAGGAGGAGCTAAGGGAGAGGGAAAAATAATAAATAAAAACTGAGTGTAGATGATTTAGAAACAGAAAAAGAATCCAAGGATTGAGAGATATGCGCACACAGACTACAAAATCTAACAGATATGAGATATGGGTATGACTCAGTGGTTCAGTAGATAAGTGCCTCACAAGAAATCCTTAAGCCTGTGATTTGATCCCCAACAGGTCCTGTACTTTTTATGTCACTTACCACTTCTTTCAATTTTGGCAATGATTTGTTAATGTGGAAATGCTACACTACACTTTGCTTTGGAGTTCATGTTCATGTTAAACTGTAGATCCACCCTATAACTAGCTGGGTAAGTTAATTCCAATGTCAAAGGAGGGGTAGGGCATACCACCTCCAGCAGGATCACATGTGGTATAGCACGGTGGTGTTCAAACCAACTTTCAGATTGATGACAGCTTTGCCTCTAAAGGTAAAGCTTTGCCTCTAAAGGTAAAGCTGTCATCAATCTGAAGGTTGGTTTGAACACCACAGTTCAGACTTATGATAGCTTTACCTTTAGAGGCATAGAGATATATGAAGCTATATAAAAAGAATATCTAGGAACAAAGAAGTGTTATTGTATGACAGTGTTTTGGTCTTCAGGAAGTTTCAAATCAGCGCACACTCTGCCGCAGAGTGTATTCTGGAAATAATGCCCCAGGTTGTGGCAATGCCAACTTTTGCAATGTCCTTTTTTTCCAGGACTACTTAGTCTGAAAGGTATGCCGAGGCACTTCTCTGAAGTTTGAGAGATAGAAGAGAGGTACTGGCAGAAGTAAAGCTGTGAGGAAGGGTTGTGCATCGAACCTGTGGAGCTCAGTTGGTAGAGCTCTTCACCATGTAAGGCAAAGGATCCAGGTTCTGACAAGGATCAAGTACACAGTTTTACCTGCCAGGAAGTTTATATCAGTGTGAATTACACTGTACAGTAAAAAGTCATTCTAGCTATTCAGCATTGGTGGGAATCATACTCAGAAAATCTAGGACATTTCACAAAAGAAAAAAATGGTCATCATTTACAATATGCTAATCGGAGAACACTTAAGAGGCTAAGAATCAGCGTTTTTAGGTGTATGAGCAACATGGTGCACTGAGGTCACATTGACAGTAAAAAATGCAAGTGTTGTGTGTGTGTGTGTGTGTGTGTGTGTGTGTGTGTGTGTGTGTGTGTGTGAGAGAGAGAGAGAGAGAGAGAGAGAGAGAGAGACAGACAGACAGAGAGAGAGAGAGAGAGAGAGAGAGAGAGAGATAGAGGTATTTGGTTTATGTGCCCATTTGTCAGTCAAAACTGCTCCATACAGTAATAATTATTTTCTTCAGAGTATTGTTTACATTCAACACTTTGCCAGCATTTTAAGAAACTTTAATAATGTATATTATTTGGGCCATAGATTTTCTAATAATCCTAAAAGTGACAGAATCCATAAAAGCACAAATAAGACTATTAGAGTTTTACAATCAGGGATATTCCCTTCTACTGGTGATCGAAACAAACAAAACAGTGAACTATGTAAAATAATTTAAAAATGATATTTTTTGAATCAGACTTAGTGGTGCCCGCGTACTGTTTCATTTCCTGCTTCCTATAAATTTTCCTCTGACTTGTTTATCAACCTGTCTGTTGTCACATATCTGTAGTCAGGCTAGTTAGTGCTCTTTAATTAAATGACTGCTACCACGCAATGTACGGTGGCTTGCAGAGGATACAAACAATGGTATTAAAGTAGGGATGGAGTTTAAAAGTTGTTTATGGCACACCTGCACTTTGAGTCTCTTTTCACTTAACTTTCTGTGTAGTAAATCTTTTCACTTGTAATTTCTAACACGTGGAGCTTTCTTTTCTTTCCTTTCCTTTTTTTTCTGTGTGTACCTCATCAAATCTTGAATCTGTAGTTTTCATCTTCAAAAGATCACACAATCTTAAAAACGGTCATGTCCAGGAATGGAGATGCCAATTTTTGTTTTACAACACAGTCCCCCTCTGAAGAAATTACATTTTCCTCAACATACTGCTCACTTATTTAAACCCTCCAAAAGTAGAAAGTGTCAAGCTCCCTTCATAAAATAATATAACAGTACATTCGTATACTGTTTTTTATCACGTTTCCTGCAGTTTGCATCACTAACTGTATCATATAGTAGTTTCTGAGTAATTAGGAATCTGTTCTCTTTCAAAACTGCTCCATACAGTAATAATTATTTTCTTCAGAGTATTGTTTACATTCAACACTTCGCCAGCAAATTTAAGAAACTTTAATAATGTATATTATTTGGGCCATAGATTTTCTAATAATTCTAAAAGTTACAGAATCCATAAAAGCACAAATAAGACTATTAGAGTTTTACAATCACTATGGCCCAAATAATATATATTATCAAAGTTTCTTAAAATGCTGGCGAAGTGTTGAATGTAAACAATACTCTGAAGAAAATAATTATTACTGTATGGAGCAGTATTAAAAGAGAACAGATTCCTAATTACTCAGAAACTACTGTATGATACAGTTAGTGATGGGCCATAGATCAAGCACTAACACAATGAAATTTTCTTGTTAAAAATGTGGTAATACTGATGCCCACATCTACAACATTTCTCCAACATTTAAGCAACAGTTTCCATTTATTATACATGTGAATTCTCATGGCATGTTGATTGTCAGTGCAGAAAGCTGTCTAACTCTCCCTTTTAAGCTAATCAGAATTCTACCCTCTGAGAACCATTTTAATTATTTGCTGAGTGCATACAACTTAAGGAAGAGGTTTATTACATTTAAAAGTAATGTATGAATCAGAACATATGAAACTGTAGTCTGTTTTCAAAATCTGAGTTTGGATTTGCAGCACATTTGTAGTGTGCTTACTGCAGCAGGTGTATGTTATTCAAAGCCTGGTTTACTAGGGCCAGTTGGATGCAAAAACAAGGAAGTGAGCATTTGCAGACAGTTCACCAGTGTTCACTAACATTCACTTGTATCTCTGAACAAGCATTTACACAAGAAGGAAGAAAATGAACATAGCCTCATATTGTCTTCATAGCCAACAGTTCATGTGAGTGGAGATGAAAATCAGAGGGAGCCAACTCCGCACTGTATGGTGGGTATCAAACACTTCCCACTGATAATGCTGCAACAGCATCCTCAATGCCTTGATGGGAGACTATTTTTCTAGGAATCTTTACGTGCTCATGGGCACTCAGAATGGAGAAAAGCGATGTGACATGATCGACGGGCATCCTAGGGACACAGCACAACATATTTACACAAAGCTTCATCTGATTTTGACTGTGGTTTCCATTTCATGATTGATCATACCTTACTTTCTGTATAGCCCTCATAATTTGATAACATGATAGGGTGATCCCAGGTGACTTTTATTCCAGGCAAACCATTTTTATTCATCATCAAAAATCTTTAATGTAACAGTGATACAGCTATGTAATTATGACTTCTATGAAAGTAAGCAATGACAATGAGCCAGCCTTTCATGCGTTTTTAATTTTAGTTGTCATAATTAGACATACTTACAGTTGTTTCCTTTCAAGGAAATTTATTGTGCTTTTCCTCTTTAATTTAAAGAAACACAAAGCCTGTGCTTATTCATTCCATTCCTGCATAATGCAAGATTCTAATGAATTTATCATCTTTCTCACATCCCAGATTAACTTCTGAGTGTTTTGGCAATTTTTTTGGATTCCAGAAGCACCAATGAGATCTATATACTTCTATCAGGAACATTATATTTTCTTTACAGCACTCCATGACTCAAGCAACTCTTGTCAAAAACAGAAGTAAGCAAGACAGAAGAAGAAAGGTTTCTGTACTGGTAGTACTGAAGTGGAGGGGGCGCAAACTTCCTTTGAAGGTATGTTAAAAGTTAGAATGACAGGACATGAATGATCACTATCAAATGCAAACCAGACACTGCCGAATGCAAACTGTTCATGCTCACCTACAGATTACACCAGAGAGAACTGTCATTCACTGATGCTTCTTCACTTGTGTTTAGTCCAGTGGAAACCAGGCTTAAGGTGTTGTTTATGAAGAACACACTTCATAAATGCCACAGAAACAAAATATTACACTACTGTGACCAACAAACATGGAGACATGAGTGATGATGGATATTTGATGCAATATATTGACATGACGAATGAAGAGTTTGCTATGTTTTACTTATTATGCCTGTTATTGCTCCTGATACAACATAGATCTCTTAGATTGGATAAATTTGGAAGCATGAGGATATATTGTATGTGCTTAAATCTCTCTGCAAGAAATAGAACTTTCTGTCACATTTACCATTCACTGCTTCACAATGAGTTCCTTTTTCCCTGTAGCCTTCCACACAAGAGCAGGAGTATGAACCAACAGCATTACTGCAAAGCTGATCACAAGAGCCTTCAATCTGACATTCATCAGCATCTGTGAACAAATGTAACAAAACCAGTGCATACAACAAAAGGCATTTAATAATATACATTACGCAATGTTCCCAAAATATTGCCATTTCTGCCTTAAACAGTAGTTTTTGCTATGTGTTAGATCATGCTGTATCTAATTTTCAGTCTTCTAAAAGGAACAACTGTATACATTCAGTGAACACAAGACAGAGAAACTATTTCTAAGTGTGGAGGGCTGCCTGTAACATCCCTCAGTCAAAACATGACTACATGCTGGTCATTCACAGAAGTGGATTTTTAAAAAAAGGGTACAACAAAATTTGATAAATGTAATCCAGCCACAAACATACAAACAAATAATACAACTGGACAGAAAAAAAAATTCTACTCGCTCTGCAGTGGCAGGAGAAAAGCCATGCAAAAATGAAGGAAATGTGCAAGGTTTTGGAGCCAGTGGCTCCTGTTTCTGGTAGAAAGTTTGAACGGGAAGAAAGAGGGATGAAGGAATAAGGATGAAGGAAAATGACTGGCATGGTTGAGGAAAAGGCGAGAGTTATGAAAAGGCCACCTAAAATTCTGGGTCAGAGCAACTTTTCCATAACTCTCCACATTCCTAAACCACACAAGTCCTTTCCCTTCATCTCTCTTTCTTCCCTTTCAACCCTTCCACAGCTTTCACACTTCCTTCACTTTTATACCAGTTTTTTCCTGCTGCCACTTGGTGAACAGATTTTTTTTTATCCGATTATATTATGTTTTCAAAAATTTATGATTTTCTTTGATATACTACTTACTCAGAAATTTATCTATGGAGGAGAAGAATTTGTCAAATAGGAATGGTTTCAATTTATGTTTTTTTTTTTTTTTTTTTTTTTTTTTTTTTTTTTTAACTATCATTGTCTAACAGAGCTTTTAATTCACGAGGGAGGTGATCAAATATCTTTATGTCTGCACACTTTGCTCCTCTCCATGCAAGATTAAGGTTAAATTGTGAATAGTGGAGGCTATTTCGGTTACCAGTGTTATATTTATGAACACTCCGGTGGCAGACTCTGCAGGAGAGACACTCAGTAGCTCGGTACGGGCTTTTGTTGAAGTTTCGAGAACATACCTTCACCGAGGAGTCAAGCAGTATATTGCTCCCTCCTACGTATATCTCGCGAAGAGACCATGAGGATAAAATCAGAGAGATTAGAGCCCACACAGAGGCATACCGACAATCCTTCTTTCCACGAACAATACGAGAATGGAATAGAAGGGAGAACCAATAGAGGTACTCAATGTAACCTCCGCCACACACCATCAGGTGGCTTGCGGAGTATGGATGTAGATGTATATGTAGAACACTGCTATTGCTTTCAAGTAGTGCCTGATTCTCCACAGCAAACTTCATAATAGAGTAAATATATTGAGAGGCTGCTATTGATATGCCTCTTTTCTTAAATAGTTGCCTACATAAAGTTCAAAATTAAACACTAGATAATTTTTTTGATGCTTTCATCACCAAAATCAACAATTAAACCTGCTGCTTACAATTAATGAAGCACTTTGATCCAGCTATGTTTGTAGCAAGCATGATTACTACCATAAGTGATTTAAAAACTAAGAAAGTACTTTATTAGCTGCCTATCTCCATTCATTACTGAGTTATGGAATCATTTTTTGGGGAAATTCAAGTCACAAGGATAATATTTTCAGACTACAGATGCGTGTTTCAATTACATCTGGCATTAATTCAAGAACATGCTGCGAAGACCTCTTCAAAAAAACTGGCCATTCTGACAACTACTTCACAATATATATTTTCATTAATGCCCCTTGTCATAAACAATATTTCTCTCTACACAAAAAAGTGAAAGGCATGAATATAATACTAGGGCATGAATATAACACTAGGACCAAAAACAACCTCTACAAAGACCTCAAGGGATTAACATTAGTATAGAAAGGAGTCACATACATTGGTAAATGAGAATTCAACAACCTATTAGAGCACATTAAAAATCATATAGATAATGTAGTCAGGGTTTCCACAAGTTTCCCCAAGTGAAATTCCCTGATATTTCCCCGATTTCCAGACAAATTTTGACATCTGAAGGTTAAGTTAAGATATAAGTTGACACTCTATCTTTGTGGCTATGGAACAAGAAACAATACTGCAAACGAGGAAATATGTATTAAAAAGAAAGAAAGAAACACACACTTGCAAGCAGAAGGCGTTTCCTGATGCAAGCAAAAATCTTAAGTACTAACATCAACATTTTTTGTAATGAACTGTTTTTAGATGGAGAAAGCAAGCCAAACAGGTTTAAAATACCTTCACTGCTTTCACAAATAACCTCAGAAAAAAAGTAGACTTCTTGAAAGAAGTGTATAAGGCGAGAACTGTGTAAACCAACATTGTAGGTGACGCCGATAAAATGTTGGTTCTACTTTGTTTGTTATTGTTGGTTATTACCCACTGTGTTATATCTATTATTTTACAGGTAATGTGTGATTCTTCTTTCGAGAAATATATGAGTATATAACATACAAACTGCCAGCGAATGACACAATTTTCTTCTTCTTATCATCCATACTTTCTAAAATATAAACTTCTTTTGATGTGCCAAAATGTACTAGAACAAATAAAATGAATATAAAATGCCATACTGTACAACGCACTCGCAGTGAGACAGTCGTAATTCCTGAAATCCATCGCCCATGGCCTCTGGCCTGCTGAAGAGCACCGCACTCTTTGGTCCATGGACAAACCATGAAAATCCGCTGCATTACGCCACACACAAACAGACCCAGCCTGCGGGCAGATCAGGGAGACTAGACCCGACGGGCAGGGCCTGTACATTGTCTCTGAGAATCAGATCCAAACAAACCATTCCTCATGCCTCCCTGCCTCTCGGCGGCAGTTGCTCGGCTAGCAGCAAGAAGTGGTGGCAGCACTGACTGCAAGCACGCTGATGGGAGTGGTAGGAATGGGAGAAGCAGTAGAAATGAGTGAATAGGGGGGCAGTGCACCTACTCAGCTGCACCCAGCCAGCAACGATGCATGACACCTCATTAAACAAATAATTTCATCTACTGAGACAAAAAAGTGATTTTTTCAGTGGTTTTCTTTTTCCAAATTTCCCTGATTTCCCTGATGTGTTTGAAATTCCCTGATTTCCAGAACCTGTGACAACCCTGGTAGTAGAGTTTAGGACTGCGCAACTCCTAGTGCTCCACTGAAGACTAATCTTCTCAAGAACTCTTAAATTTAATGTTTCAGGTTAATTTATAATTGGAATTGGCAATTTAATACACTAATGTAATGTCATTTCACTGTATTGCACTTAAATTAAATGTACTTCCTTGCCTTTTTTCCACATCCCAGAGATCACTCTTGATGGAATCCGTGTAACACCATTAATGTAGTAATGTAAAAGAGCAAGAGTTGCTGAACTCTAGCATTCAAGATCTATAACATGTGATTTTCAGTACATGTTCCGATTACTAAGCACACCCAGGAATTTTAAACAATCAGTTTTACGTATTTTCTTTCCATGATACAGTACTGTTACCATTTTAATAAAATTTAATGAACAGTTTTTTTTTTCTTTTTCCTAATTTGAGTGGCAGGCTACTTACCAAGAATCAATCAAGAATGCTTTTGAATATTTCATTTAATGCCTATTCAATAGCTACAGCTTTGTTGCGCTTGATTATGATGATTACCTATCAGCAAACTACACATTTCTGCTTCAGTATCAAATGGAGGGTCTTTTATATATAGCAACGAAAGGAGAGGACACAATATTGAAAGATGTGGAATACCAGTATAACTTTGCTCCCACTAAGGAGAAGATTCATTGCAAGAGCTGCATTAGCTTTCTAACACGACCCTTTACTTCCCATCAGTAAAATATGAGTTAACCATTTACTCATTGTATCTCAAAAGCTTCCCCAAAAGAATGTTGTGATTTGGACAGTCGTATAATTGCCTTACACAGATAAAAAAACATCCTGGTAGGTGAAATCTTGTCACTCAGATATTTTAATATGCAATCTGAGAAACAGTAGATGGCATGTTCAGTAGAGAGCCCCCTTTGGAATCCAAACTGTAACTGACTTGGGTATCTTACATATGCAGATAGTCTCAACGATTCTTAAGTACAGCACATTTTTCAAAACTTTTGAAAAAGAAGTTAATGGTGAAATGAGTCAATAGTTTAAATTCCTCATAATGATATATGAGAAGGAGTGATCTGTACATACTTCTAAGAAATTTTTTACAGACAAGATTGTGGTCCAAACCATTTTTTATTGACATAATGCACTATGTATTTCAAATGAGAAAGTTCCAAGATGAGCTTCACTCACGAAGTAAATGTAAAAATTGGCATAAATGTGCACTTTTACTATATATTGTGGATTTTAACAACCGACAAGTGTCACAAGAATGCTACATATGTAGACATGCCAACATCCACAAAGTGCATTTTTTAGCTGTGCCAATGTATTTACTTGTGACAAATCTGTTTGTAATTTTATTTTTGACAAACCTTTGTGGAATTTGCAATATACTCTCCACTAAAATGTTAACATGGTATGAGTAATGAACTCACTATGGAACTTGACATACAACCAAAAAAGTTTTTAAACATCTGAAACGGAGCAAGGTGGCGCAGTGGTTAGCACACTGGACTCGCTTTCAGGAGGACAATGGTTCAAACCCACATTGGCCATCCTGATTAGGTTTTCCATGATTTCCCTAAATCACTTCAGGCAAATACCGGGATGGTTTCTTTGCAAGGGCACGGCCGACTTCCTTCCCCATCCTTCCCTAGTACGATGGGACCGATGACCTTGCTATTTGGTCCTCTCCCCCAAATCAACCAACCAAATATCTGAAGATGACTATCTTAGCTGTTGAAACAGGTCAATAAAAAAACAGAGTTGAATGTGGATAGAGGCTATAAAAAAATTCTTTAGAACCAATAGTTATTAAGATCTGTCCCACTAACTTTCTTAAAGAACACCTCAGTCTGCCTGGAAAGATGTCTTATGAAAGTGATGTACTCAATATGAGTACAGTAGCTATATCAGATGAACATGTTTTACACATTTTGCTTGAAATGACTGCATGACAGTTTTCACCATTAAGAAGTTAAATATTCTCCTGGTTTCACTAGAAGTGATTGAATGCTTGTGGTACTGATTGTCACATAAAGACTGCAAAGCTTCTTCTTTCAGATGACTGTACTGAATTTCTCGGTTACATTTTGAAAATTATTATTAAAGACATTTTTTGTTGTGTGTTTGATGTCAAGGACCATTTGGTCATTATCTTCAACTAGTAGATCATCTTGTTCATGGTTAAGACTTTTCTGTTTCCCTTCTCCATATAGTTTTGATTCTATTTTCAGAATTACAAATCTCTAACATCACATGCAAGCATTTTGATTTTCTTGTAAATCTTCTCAATAACCAACAATGCCTTTTGTATAATACAAAGACAGTTGCACACCTGTGCTTATCACTGATCATTAGATATAGTTCTCTCTTTCTGTTACATGATACTTCATCTTTTGTTGCCACAATTTCTTTGATATATCAGTGATGCCATATTTCTCAGTTTTAATCAAGAAACAGCTGATAAAGGTGGAGAGAAATCTGATTAGAAATTTACGGCCACTGCTTAGTATAGTTCAATCCACCTGACACAGACTATCAAATGGATAGATTTTTTCCCTGCTATAATGTGACCAGGATCCCATTTTGTACAATGAAGTCTCATAAAATTTCCTACACAAGAAAAGTTTAAGAAGACAACACAACAAATGAAGTAAACTTACCTACACAGTTTGTGCCAACAGGCTTCTCTCCTTCTCGACAATAACATATAGCGCCACTAGGACTATGTCGACAAGCATGTGAGCACATCATACTGGAACAGCTCACACCATCAGCTGGAAATACACAACAGAAATACAATCTCTCACAACTAACAGCAACACTAAGAAAAATGAACAGGTTTTCTTTGTGCAAGAAGTGAGAGCGTTGTTGTTATTTAAATTACAACAATGTGCAGCAACCACTGCCAGAGAAAAAATATTTTTCCCTATTCTGCTTCAGTTATATTTAAACAAATATAATAAATACATAGCACAAAGAAACAACTGGTGTGCACTGTTATGATACCTCTGCTTATATTTTGATTCAGTGAGGGAAGGACACAAAATGAATTGATAAGGAATTGGACAAAGTAGTAAGAAATAAACTCATCTTTCTCTATCATGTTTAGAGGGGCATAAAAGTAACAAATAAGGCATGCAGGGAATTTCAGGAACCCTTAGGTTACATGTGAAACTGTCGGTGTTTACTTGTGTGTTAGATAATAGGAATTTAAATGGTGAAAAGATAAAGTCTATCAAAGTACAAAATTAAAGCAGTATCTTCTTCTGCTACATATACTTGAAGTAGATTACAAACGCTAAGGTGAAAAGGTAGTTCAGTACAATGTCACCAGACATCCATCACCAGCCCAATACTATAATGTTGGGCTGGTGCCTGCAACACACTTCACAGTGGTTTGCAGAATATGTAGGTATGGAAGCTGCAAAGAATGACCACATCATTCATGCCACATAATGTATGAAAATAATGCAGAAGTTATGACTACCTGAATTCTCCTTCTTATAATGTAAATCTAGTGTTTTCGTGCTGCATTGTTTTTCTTGGTAGAATAATTTGAATATTTTTATGCAAAAGGAAGCGTCAGTTCAAACAATGTAATTAGTGTTAATAATAATAAAAATGGCAACAGCAGTAATAATAATAATAATAATAATAATAACAAAGTTCTGAATGGCCACACATTAGCTTTACTTACGGTAAACATAATCTGGTTTGCAGAAGTCTCCTTCGTCTTTTCCATCTGGACACTCAGATGTGGAATTGCAAAGTGCTGACACTGGAAGGCATTCCACTGTGTCAGGACATCTAAATTCATTCCAGAGGCATTTGTAATTCACATGACCTGTAAAATTTAACTACAGTTATCAAAAGTGTCCATGAACCAACATTAATATTCTGAAGAGTGTACATTTGATGTGGATTTCATCACTTACACCTTTCAAGGTCTTCATCCGAAGCATCATCCTCTGGACTTCCACAGTCAATCTCGCCATCACATAGCCATGCTAAAGGGATGCACAGCTTGGATTTTGTGCACTGGAATGACTGCGGCCTGCAGGTTTTTTGTTCTGAAAGGAATATGTTAAAATTGTTAATAAATACATGCATATTCAATTTACATTCATTGTATGGGGTCAGTCTGGAGGGGTGGGGGGTGGGGGGGGGAGGGGAATTTGCATCTTACTTCTTTTCTGGGAAACTGTATTCACATCTACTCAAAATATTTTTCTTCAAGGTGAATGCACTACTGGAACTTCTCAAACAGCCTAGTGAAGACTCTGCAATGTGCTTTCTTTGTGAAAGCTCAGAGGAAAACACAACTGCTTCCAATGCTTATAGATGACTCATTGCGCTTTGAAAGGAGCAAGAAATCACAATGCCATGCAAGGACACCCAAATAATAGTTCGTAAGGGGAGGGCAGGAGGGCGCTAGTCCTGGGGTAGGGAGTATTTTTAATATTTTGGAAGACAAATGGTGACTTCCAAGTACTCATAAAAAAGTTCAATTTCTAACTCTGTTAAAAACTGCCTAATACCAATTTTTAAATCATTTTCTCAAAAGAAGAACACCTTATTACACTATATGTTTTTCCTTTCCCTGAGAGCTAGGGGCTGTGGTTCCTCCTTGCCCCTGGGTACAGGTGCCCTTGAGGCAGTCCTCAAGAAATTCTTGTGTTTTGGCAATCCTACAAGTAGGCACATGATTATTTTTGTCAGAACCATCTGAGTTATTCCAAAGAGGTTCAAAAGACATAAAAAAACTTAAATACACAGTTCTGAAGTTCCACAGTAATCACTGTATTTAAGTTTTTAATATTTATATTCCTCCAAGTACTGACAGAATATTCCACAAACATTACAAAAAGACAATCTTTAGCCCATCATTCTACAGATACCATCTCCAAGTTTGGCTGTGCTTACGTATCCACTTCAGCGAAAAAAAAGTACAGTGATTTTTTTCTTACACTCTTTACTCTCTCCACTTCTACATGACAAATAACTTTAACAGAGAGTTAGATGAATACCATTACATCTCTGGACCATACTGACAAAAGGAAAGTCATAGTTTTAACCACTATTAACAACAACGTTACCACAGATGAAGCGCTACCTTGTCCTAGCATAGGATGGGAAATGGAACTGGCCATGGTTTTGTTGGAGAAAACATTCACCTGAAGTGATTCCTGAAAACCACGTGTAATTTACATACAGATGCTGTACATGGATTTGAACCTTATTCCTCCGAAATATAAAACCAGTGTCTTACAAGCTTTCTGAGAATTTAACTTGACTTGGGTCACACTGGTACATCTACATCTTTGATGCATTGGTGAACATTAATTTGGATATGTGAGGAAAAATGTTGAATATGGAATCCAGTGAGGTTTGGTACTAGGCATACTCCTATTCTTGACACACCAGAGAGAGCCAGGTGAATAGCAAAACAGGATAATAACTAGTTCACAGCAAGCAGTTTAATCTTAATCTTACAAAAACTAATTTTATGCATGCAAAACTAAAACGACTTACATGGACAAAATGTAGTGGTCAATGTGCAGACACAAAATGACAACTCATGTGTGAAGTTCCAAGCAATCGAGATGGATATCAAACTAAGGCAGCAAATGGATAAGTTAACGAAAAAGCCTGTTTTTGTCTGATTTCCACTTAGAAAATGGTGTTATTGTGTTGTCCAGCAGACAGGGTTCATAGCATACTTTCACTGGCTGCTGCTTGAAAGCATAATCTTCTGGGAGAATGCAGCTGAAGTCAAGAAAATATTAGATCTCCAGAAGCATGCACTAAGAATATTACGAAAAAATTAAAACCAAACACCTGGAAGAAGCCTTTTCAAGGACCCTGAGATCCCTACACTGACATGCTAATATTGAATCACAACACTCAAACAGTGGATATTGAATCTGACTAGGTCAAGGAAAATGAAATAAGCACGATAATCCCCACCTTAAAAAACAAACACTCAGCTGCTTGGGATGGTATGTCAAGAGCTGTAGTTCAAAAATACATAAAACAAATAGTTAAACCACATCAAAGACTCATTTATGCATTTACTGTCTACATACTTAACAAACTGCAAGTAGTCTACTAAACTTTCATGCAGAACAGATAATTCCCAGTCTTCTAGACTTTGAGGCATTACAGTCAGTTGCAATGAAAGGTGTAACTGAAGCAACCATATATCTTCTACATCAAGGACTACACACTAACATCAGTAAATCCCAGCTAACAACATTTCAAACAACTGGCTCTTATCAGGCTGAAATCAGCAGTATACATTGTGTTGAATCATAGAAACAGATAACATTAAATTTTTTTGTGTCCACCTGGACAAAAATCTTCACTGGGTAAACCACATTAACTCTGTATGTGAGACAATCAGCAGTAGCTTGTACATTATAAGCCAACTGGCAAAAATAGTTCCAAGTCAAACTTTAAAAATGGTCTACTATGGAACAATTTACCCATTTCTTAATTATGGAATTGAACTGTGGGGCTGTGTGGCAGACCTGTACCTGAATAGAATATTAGTACAACAGAATCTTTGGTGTGACGTCATAAGCGCGTGACTGCGTGTGAGATCGTTCTCTAAGTTTTCATCTATTTTTAGGTTTCAGATATATATTTTAACTGTTTTTGTGATAATATTTACTATTTAAGTGACTTATTAGTGGTTTCTTCATTCACCTCTGCATTTCTTGTGTTGTGGCCTGATATTTGTGAGTGTTTCGTATTGAACAACTTAACCTCTCACCCGTGTTTACATTCCGCGCTGACCAGTTGCAGCTATAGCGGCGCATCGAAAGCTAAGTACTAATTAATTGTTTGTGTATAGTAGTTTATTTAGGAACTTTAGTAGTCTTCAACCGGTGTTCTTGGTGTTTTCCGGTGAAATAACTTCAGAAGAAATTTTTGCGAACTGCTTTCAGTTTCGTTACTGTCATTAGACATTTGATTTTCTTTCTGTGTTAGTATTTTGTTATATTCTCATTTGTTGTTGATTAATACTGTCAATAATAGTAGTTACTTCCCTTGTAGAGCAAGTTTGTGATAATTGTAGTCAGTTTTTAACATCTTCTTATTGTAGTAGCGGAACTTAGATAAAGTTGTTTTCTTGTTTCAATAATTGTAAAATTTTACCATGAGTGAGAAGTGTGGGCTTTTCCGTAGGTTCGTGAGTAGTGGATTGCGGTGTGAGACTTGTTCGAAGTATTTTCACTGGGGGGAATGCAGTGGGGAAGCCAGTGGGCATTCTGGTGAGATCCTCTCCTGGAACTGCAGGTTATGTAGCAAGAGTAAGTTGATAGAGGAGCAGGAGCGTAAGATCTGTGCCCTTCAGGTGCAGTTGAAAAACACACAGGAGGAGCTAGATAGGATGAGGAGGGAGAAGGGGGTTGGGGAATGGGAGCTGGCTGTTGGCAAGAGATCTGCTAGGAGAAGGAGATTTTCAGATAGTTTTACTATTGATGTTTGTAATAGATATGACCAACTGTCAGAGTCTAGTGGAGAGGAATCTCTAGTAGCTGTAGACGTAGGAAGTATGCAGCAGACCTCAGCAGTTACGGTGGCTAGGACAGTTGCAAAGTCTAAGAGAAAGAAGAAGGTTCTGCTGTTAGGTAGTTCTGATGGTAGAGGTGTAGGCCAGCAGTTGCAGGAAGTTTTGGGGAGTGAGTACCAGGTCACCAGCATTGTGAAGCCTAATGCAGGATTGGCTCAGGTGACTTTTAACATAGGGGGGTTATGTAGGGATTTTACTAAAGAGGATCAGGTAGTGATTGTGGGTGGGGCTGGTAATAGTATTGATAGGGATGGGGAGTATGACACAGATGGTGACCTGGAAAAGATAGCCACTCAGACTGGCAACACGAATGTGCATTTCGTGGAACTGTTTCAGCGTCACGATCGGCTTCATCTTAATACAGCCGTCCGGCGTAATAACATGAGACTTGGGGGTGCGCTGATGACAGAAGGCATGAGTCACATTTCAGTGGTGTCGGTGGAGTCTATCAGTAGGACGGGTTTCACTAGACATGGCCTGCACCTCAACAGGTATGGGAAGGGGAGGTTGGCAAAACTTACAGGTGACAGCATAGGTGGGGGTGGTGGGATCACTCATGGGAAAATTCCGGTAGTTGTGGGTGTTAGAGCTGTACCTTTTTGAGATTGAAGTCAGCTGATAGGTATTCCTGCTTAAGGGAAGTCTCTCTAACAAAGAAACCACTTTCTACAAAGCTTGGGTATCCGATTAATGAGGGAATTAGTATATTTCATCAAAATATACAAGGTATTAGAGATAAAGTTAGTGAACTGCTTATAGATGTTGACTCTGAAATTATTGGTATATCTGAACACTTCTTAAATAAGGAGATAATTCAGAGGCTTCCTTTACCAGGATACAGGTTGGCTGGCAGCTTTTCTAGGAGCTCTTTGCGGTGTGGGGGAGTAGCCATGTATGTGAAAAACGGTATCCCATTTGAGTCAATTGATGTTTCAAAGTACTGCACTGAAAAGGTGTTTGAATGTTGTGCAGGTGTGGTTAAATTTAGTGGAGCCAAACTTCTTACTGTTGTTATTTATAGATCCCCAGACTCCGATTTCACAACATTTTTGCTAAAGCTAGAGGAGGTTCTTGGTTCACTTTATAGGAAATACAAAAAGTTAGTTATATGTGGTGACTTCAATATTAATTGTATAAGTGATTGTGCAAGGAAAAGGATGCTGGTAGACCTCCTTAATTCATATAATCTTATGCAAACCGTATTCTTTCCAACGAGAGTGCAAGGGAACAGTAGAACAACCATAGACAATATTTTTGTTCATTCGTCATTATTAGAAGGGCATTCTGTTAGCAAAAAGGTGAATGGCCTTTCAGATCATGATGCACAAATTTTAAGTCTAAAAGATTTTTGTGCTGCAACACATGTTAAATATAGTTACCAACTTTTTAGGAAAGCTGATCCAGTTGCTATACAGACTTTTGTAAACCTTATCAAGGAACAAGAGTGGCAAGATGTTTATAGTGCTGATACAGTAGACGATAAATATAATGCTTTCCTCAAGACTTTTCTCGTGCTCTTTGAAAGTTGCTTTCCGTTAGAACGTTCAAAACAGGGTACTAGCACAAACAGGCAGCCTGGGTGGCTGACTAAAGGGATAAGAATATCTTGTAGAACAAAGTGGCAATTATATCAAAACGTTAGAAACAGTCAAAATCTAAATGCAGCAGCCCATTACAAACAGTGCTGTAAGGTGCTTAAAAAAGTTATTAGGAAGGCAAAAAGTATGCAGATAGAATAGCTAAGTCTCAGGATAAAATTAAAACCATATGGTCACTCGTAAAGGAAGTGGCTGGTCTGCAGAGACAGGTTGAGAATATAGAATCAGTGCGTAGTGGGGATGTCCGTGTTACTGATAAGTCGCATATATGTACAGTACTTAATAATCACTTTCTGAATATAGCAGGTGAACTAAATAGAAACCTAGTCCCAACAGGGAATCATATAGCGCTCTTAGAAAAAAGTGTTCCGAGACTGTTACCTGAAATGCTCCTCCATGATACTGACAAGAGGGAGATGAGTTAATAATTAAATCACTGAAGACCAAGAACTCTCATGGATATGACGGGGTATCTAGCAGAATACTGAAGTATTGTTCCACGTATGTTAGCTCAGTACAGGAGTGGTCGGTTTCCTGACCGATTAAAGTACTCGGTAGTGAAGCCACTTTATAAAAAGGGAGACAGGGATAATGTTGACAATTATAGACCTATTTCTATGCCATCGGTGTTTGCTAAAGTTATCGAGAGGGTTGTATATACAAGGTTACTGCAGCATTAAAATTCATATAATTTGCTGTCAAATGTACAGTTTGGTTTTAGAAATGGCTTAACAACTGAAAATGCTATAGTCTCTTTTCTCTGTGAGGTTTTGGACGGATTAAATAAAAGGTTGCGAATGTTAGGTGTTTTCTTTGATTTAACGAAGGCTTTTGACTGTGTTGACCACAAAATATTACTGCAGAAGTTGGAACATTATGGAGTAAGGGGAGTAGCTTACAATTGGTTCGCCTCCTACTTTAAGAACAGAAAGCAGAAGGTAATCCTCCGCAATATTGAGAGTGGTAATGATGTTCAGTCCCAATGGGGCACTGTTAAATGGGGCGTTCCCCAAGGGTCGGTGCTGGGGCCACTGCTGTTTCTCATTTATGTAAATGATATGCCTTCTAGTATTACAGGTGATTCAAAAATATTTCTGTTTGCTGATGACACCACCTTGGTAGTGAAGGATCTTGTGTGTAATATTGAAACATTATCAAATAATGTAGTTCATGATATAAGTTCGTGGCTTGTGGAAAATAATTTGATGCTAAATCACAGTAAGACTCAGTTTTTACAGTTTCTAACCCATAATTCAACAAGAACTGACATTTTAATCAGACAGAATGGGCATGTTATAAGCGAGACGGAACAGTTCAAGTTCCTAGGCGTACAGATAGATAGTAAGCTGTTGTGGAAATCCCATGTTCAGGATCTTGTTCAGAAACTAAATGCCGCTTTATTTACCATTAGAACAGTATCTGAAATACGTGACATTTCAACACGAAAAGTAGTATACTTCGTATATTTTCATACGCTTATGTCATATGGTATTATTTTTTGGGGTAATTCTTCTGATTCAAAAAGGGTATTTTTGGCTCAAAAACGGGCTGTTCGAGCTATGTATGGTGTAAGTTCGAAAACCTCTTGTCGACCCCTATTCAATAGTCTGGGAATTTTGACATTGCCCTCACAGTATGTATTTTCTTTAATGTCGTTTGTTGTTAGCAATATTAGCTTATTCCCAAGAGTTAGCAGCTTTCACTCAGTTAATACTAGGCAGAAATCAAATCTGCATGTGGAATGCACTTCCTTGACTCTTGTGCAGAAAGGAGTGCAGTATTCTGCTGCATCCATTTTCAATAAGCTACCACAAGAACTCAAAAATCTTAGCAGTAGCCCAAACACTTTTAAGTCTAAACTGAAGAGTTTCCTCATGGTTCACTCCTTCTATTCTGTCGAGGAGCTCCTGGAAGAGCTAAAAAATTAAGCAAATTCCAGTGTTACATTGTTGATTTTCTTTATTTAAACTAACGACTTGTCGCCTGAATATGTTTCTTATATTTCATTTTATCTGTTTCTACAATCATGTTATAATTTCATGTATTGACTCGTTCCATGACCATGGAGACTTCTCCTAAATGTGGTCCCACGGAACAATAAATAAATAAAAAGACAGTTACTACGTTAATGCATAGACTGAGATCCACTCAACCCTGTAATGAAACCTTAGGTCAACATAAATCATTAACAATTTATTATTTATGCTGCTATAAACTTATTACATTTGTTGGGAATAGTAAAAACAAAGAAAATAAATGTGGTGGTACACACAATTATGATACTACAAGTAAGGGTAAGTACTTCAGGCAGAGGACAAAACTAAAAATAACTGACAACAGCCTTTATATTAATGGGTAGATATGGTTCAATAAGCTCCCACATACTCTAAAAACTTGTGAAGCAAAGCTATTCCACAAGGAGTTAAACGCTTTCCTTGTAAATAGGCGTTTGTATTCACTCAGTTAATTCTAAGTTACATGTTCCCTGTTGCAACACATAATATACTTACAATACTAAGATAAATATATGTACAAGTACTACATGTAACTACCGAGCAAGGTGGTGCAGTGGTTAACACACTGAACTTGCTTTCGGGAGGACAATGGTTCAATCTTTTTGCATCCAGCCATCCTGATTTACGTTTTCCGTGATTTCTTGAAATCACTTCAGGCCAATGCCGGGATGGTTACTTTGGAAGGGCACAGCCGACTTCCTTCCCTAATCCAATGAGATTGATGACCTGGCTGTTTTGTTTCTTCCACCAAATCAACCCCAACCAACTATCAGTTTAATATGTCACAGCTGCAAAATACTAACGCGAATTCTTTACAGACAAATGGAAAAACTGGTAGAAGCTGAACTCGGAGAAGATCAGTTTGGATTCTTATAGAAATGTTGGAACACGTGAGGTAATACTGACCCTACGACTTATCTTAGAAGAAAGATTAAGGAAAGGCAAACCTACGTTTCTAGCATTTGTAGACTTAGAGAAAGCTTTTGACAATGTTGACTAGAATACTCTCTTTCAAATTCTGCAGGTGGCAGGGGTAAAATACAGGGAGCAAAAGGCTATTTACAATTTGTACAGAAACCAGATGGCAGTTATAAGAGTTGAGGGGCATGAAAGGGAAGCAACAGTTGGGAAGGGAGTGAGACAGGGTTGTAGCCTTTCCCCGATGCTATTCAATCTGTATATTGAGCAAGCAGTACAGGAAACAAAAGAAAAATTCGGAGTAGGTATTAAAATCCATGGAGAAGAAATAAAAACTTTGAGGTTCGCCGATGACATTGTAATTCTGTCAGACACAGCAAAGGACTTGGAAGAGCAGTTGAACGGAATGGACAGTGTCTTGAAAGGAGGGTATAAAATGAACATCAACAAAAGCAAAACGAGGATAATGGAATGTAGTCTAATTAAATCGGGTGATGCTGAGGGAATTAGATTAGGAAATGAGATAATTAAAGTAGTAAAGGAGTTTTGCTACTTGGGGAGCAAAATAACTGATGATCGTCGAAGTAGAGAGGATATAAAATCTGGACTGGCAATGACAGGGAAAGCGTTTCAGAAGAAGAGAAATTTGTTAACATCGAGTATAGATTTAAGTGTCAGGAAGTCGTTTCTGAAAGTATTTGTATGGAGTGTAGCCATGTATGGAAGTGAAATGTGGACGATAAATAGTTTGGACAAGAAGAGAATGGAAGCTTTTGAAATGTGGTGCTACAGAAGAATGCTGAAGATTAGATGGGTAGATCACATAATTAATGAGGAGGTATTGAATAGAATTGGGGAGAAGAGGAGTTTGTGGCACAACTTGACTACAAGAAGGGATTGGTTGGTAGGACATGTTCTGAGGCATCAAGGGATCACCAATTTGGTACTGGAGGGCAGTGTGGAGGGTAAAAATCGTAGAGGGAGACCAAGAGATGAATACACTAAGTAGATTCAGAAGGATGTAGACTGCAGTAGGTACTGGGAGATGAAGAAGCTTGCACAGGATAGAGTAGCATGGAGAGCGGCATCAAACCAGTCTCAGGACTGAAGTCCACAACAATAACAACAGTAAGTATATTAACAGGAATGCAAAATACATTTCACAAAACATTCACCTATTAAAATCACTACAATAGTAGAGATTACAAGTGTGCAAGGACAAACTGTGGCACGGAATGGAAATGTCAAACCAAACCCAACAATAATGCACCTCCTTCACTGGAGAAATAAATTCTGTATGCATTTTCTCAATCATAATTCATATACTGAGAAAAACAAACACATAATAACAATCACACAAATAAATTTTGCCACTAATTTCATTCAGTAAATTTACAATACTGTAAAAGCAGTGACTTTAATTATAATTAAGAGATCCTTAGTGGCAACAGCACATTAAAATAAGGTAACTATTACAATCCAATAGTTACCTTCAATTACATTCCCAACATACCTAAACCTTAAAAGCAATGTTCCTTATGCTTAACTTAATAAAATATTAATGTCAGAATCAAATAAGTAGCATAACACAAATAACCACAAACAGCATCACTGATATTTTGCAGTCAGTATGTCTACACAGCACAGGCTGTTTGTAAGTGCTTCAATGAACTTCATGTTGACATTGTTCCCAGTTTGTTCATTCAGTGTACAAACTGCATCAGTATACTTACAAATGGTTGGTCATAAACATTTCCACAACTTGGGTTGTTGACTCAGTAACATGATACCACACAGAAGCAATCACATAAATGAAGGCTTTGCAATTCACAGATTTGAAAAGTGTTACCGCACCATATTCCTCTTGTTATTCGACATGCTTACTCAGCAGTTTGTCTCTTAATATTTGCCTAGCTCCTTAGTTCACTGGCTGCAATAATGCCATTTATTAGGAATATAACCTATTGGCCATTAATGAACTTTAGCTTTCTGGCTATCAGCAGCATTATTATTTGAACTCTTACTTTATTATGAGTAGATGTGTAATATATCTTCGGTGTGATGTACACTATATGAAACAATGTTGTGTCTACATACGTTCTCATATCATATTTTGACTCCTCCCATATTATGTTGTACACTACATTGAATGGATTAATAAGGATACAATGCAATACCGGTACAGTACGTTGGGTAACAGATATTTCACTTTGGCGCCATCAGCCATTGTTACTCCATCATATGGCAAACTTTCTTTTAGAAATTATTTTACACTTGTCACATGGACCAGTTTTAAAAAAGTAAACAGTCTATCCAAACATTATTTTGCGAGTTGTAAGACACTAACAAGGAGGGACGTTTCAATTGTTTTTAAAGCACTTTGATTTCCCTATTAAAAAAAAGAGGGATTTTGTAATTTCCCAGACACTTAATAGCAAGTCAGTGCTGAGAATCTATTCTTATTACATACTTTTGCAGGATTATAATTTGGAACTTCGTGTCTTATTGGGTGGCGTCTGATAATAAAGGCTTCGTTCGTGGGCGTTTTAAACTTGTCTAAGGAAATGGACAGGAAATGAACATTTCGATTTCTTTTTCCAGCAGCTACTGTCTCGCCTGAAAGGCTTTCACTATAGTAGTCAGTGACAATTGATAAACCGAACATCACTCTCAATGTTTTCACAAAACCAGACGAAAAGGGAATCATTCTTTGCTTTTTCGGTTGCCCTGCGGCTTTCTAAAGTTTTCTGACATAACTTTGAAACAAAAGTCTTCAATTTTTTTTTTGTTATTCTTCCAGTCTGACACAGTCAAAGTTCCCGAGACCTAATCTAACATCACTGTTTCCTATAAATATCCTTTACTCGTCTTACGCAGTGCATGTAACTTTTCGGCCATGGGCAGTACCACCTTCTTTCCCTCGGATGTTATTTTACATCTGCAACAAACGGAGACAATACTGTATTTTCCCAACGAACATTAAACTCGTCTTTCTCTCGGATGACATTTTACATTTGCAACAAACGGAGGCAATATAGTATTTTACCACTAAACTTTAACTCGTTAACTGACACTGTGTCATCATCCATGTATGGCAATTGGCTGCCTCTAAATTTAATGATTGTCGTCTACTTATTGATGCCTTTTGTTACTTCTAGAGTATCTAATTAATACAGTGTAGATACAGAACAAAAATAAATAAACGATCTGGATAAATAGGAGAGCCTTACTAATGGGGCTAGATAAGCGAGATTCCCCATGTTTTTACTGACAGCTACTTTTTTTTAAGCCTGAATCCCCATGTTTTTACTGACAGCTACTTTTTTGTAAGCCTGAATCTTCTGAATGGTCAACCTGAGTCAGCAATAGAAGATTGGTGTTACCATAATATTTCCCACAGTTACTTACGGAAGAGGGTATAATATGATACACAGGATGAAGGGAAATTCGCGCACTCGGGCTTCGCAGCGCAATCCTCACATGCCAGTGATAAAAAAATGTCTCACACAAAATTTCGTCCGGCGAGCACAACCGGCAGAAAAAGGACGTTAAAGAGTGGCAATCTGGCAACATTGTAACCACATGTATGGTAGCTACCTCTGTCAGCATATAATCTTTGTGCTGTACAGTTGGTGCAATAAATAGCGTTTTGGTTAGCATGCAGCTAGTCGATGGTTCGATTCCGGGTTGAGGCCATTGTTTTTTGTTTGGTAAATGTAGTGCAGGTGGTACGGTATCTGGCATCTTAACCGTCAACAGTGATCGCAGCGGGTCCTCTAGAAAAAGCTTGCACTTGCATACTACAATCGTAGATATGGAAGATTGGTCAGCTTTGAAAGAAGCCCTTTTCATGTCATCGAATTTCACAAGTACCTCATCCACTAGATGCGAAACCTGTTTTCTTTGTATCCTCCTCCAATGGTCCCAGAGATTAGTAGCAACTATTTTCTTGCCTCGTTCAGGTCCATACATTTCGTTAGGGCCTTACGTTGCCAACAGGACTACCAATGTGCTTTGCGAATAATGTCCAAACTCGGTTACTATTTGTATGTGTTATCACCATGGTCCCATGCCTTTCAACACTGAATCTGGTAACCGCATGCTGTTTAGTACGTATTTCAATGCGTTATTATTATTATTCTAACGGTGGGATTGCGGAAACATCACGTCTGTCACCGTTAGGGACACAGAATGTACTTCGAAACAGAACATTTCACAATAGGCGATGTCGGCATGAATCGTGCAGAACAATATCTGTCAGAGGAGTAATGCGCATTACATGGACCATGCGCATATTTAGCATCTCGAAATTGATATTTTTTTGTAGTTATTCTGTCCTATGACAGGTCATTTGCTTCAACAGTCTATTTCTTATTTGTATAACCTCGTATTTGCTACGTTCAGAGTTACAAAATGTTGTAAATTTAGGATACATGTGACGTTAGAAACGGCGTATATTACCGTGTGAAATGTCAGAATGATATTAGCTAATAAAAAAAAGCGCCCAAACCCAGGATCGAATCCACGACCTCCTGCATGCGAACCCAAAACTTGAGAAGTGGTACCAACTGAATGGATAGGTCAGGAAAGCTGAGCGGCTTCGAACGTGGGTAGTCATTGGATGTCACTAAAGTAACAAATCCATTAGGGAAATGTCAACCTTTCTACAGTGCCCAAGTCGACTGTTGTGATTGTGAAATGGAAACGCGGAAGACTGTGAGTTGCAAACGCCAGGTAGACCTTATGACTGACGGGCAGAGATCGCCAAGCATTGTGGAAGGTGCTTGTAACAGTCGCACGAGAGCAGCGGAAGGAATCATTCATGCGTTCCAAAGTGCTACCAGCTGTCCAGTTAGCACAATGATTGTGCGTAGCAAGTTAAAAAAATGAGGTACAATGGTCGAACAGTTACTCATAAACCACACATTTCTGTAGTCCAGGGATTCCCAAACTTTTCCTGAGACGGAAATCGTGGTAGTTTGATGGAACACCTCTTTTATTTTGAACTTCACTATAACTTTAAAAAACGAGAAAAACTTGTTTCTTTCAGTGATTACTTCAATTTTAAACCACAACTAGCAACACTGAAATCAGAATAAAATTTTAAAAATGTTTAAAAAATTAGAGAATGTGTCAAAAAAGAAACGACATTATTGCTTTTTGTGGAGCACTTACTCACTTCCCGCAGAACGCCCTGTTGTAGTCAGAGCTGAGTGACGCTTGAGGTGTCGCAAAGAGCGATGCGACAGGACAGTGGATGACTGGAAACTAATGATCTGGAGTAATGGAAGGGTTTGGGTTTGATGAATGCCAGTGGAACGTTATCTACCACCAGGTGTAGTGCCTACAGCGAAGTACGGAGAAGGTGGTATTACAGTACGGGAGTGTCTTTCGTGGTTAGAATGTGGTCCCCTACTTGCGCTCAAGAAAACACAAAATATCCAAGAAAAAGGATATGAACATTTTACCGCACTGTGTACTGCGTACAGTACGTGAACAGTTCAGAGACGATGACTGACTGTAAACGATGACTTATTGTATCAGCATAACAATGGACCCTGTTACGTAGCAGCATCCGTGGGGCAATGATATGTAACATTCCTGAAATGGTCTGGCCTGCCCAGAGTGCTGACCTGAATCCAATGGAACACCTTCGTGGTTTTTATTTATTTATTGTTCCGTGGGACCAAATTAAGGAGAAGTCTCCATGCTCATGGAACGAGTCAATACATGAAATTATAACACGATTGAAGAAACAGATAAAATGAAATATAAGAAACATATTCAGGCGACAAGTCGTAAGTTTAAATAAAGAAAATCAACAGTGTAACACTGGAATTTGCTTAATTTTTTAGCTCTTCCAGGAGCTCCTCGACAGAATAGAAGGAGTGAGCCATGAGGAGGCCGGCCGAAGTGGCCGTGCGGTTAAAGACGCTGCAGTCTGGAACCGCAAGACCGCTACGGTCGCAGGTTCGAATCCTGCCTCGGGCATGGATATTTGTGATGTCCTTAGGTTAGTTAGGTTTAACTAGTTCTAAGTTCTAGGGGACTAATGACCTCAGAAGTTGAGTCCCATAGTGCTCAGAGCCATTTGAACCATTTTTTTGAGCCATGAGGAAACTCTTCAGTTCTTGTGGTAGCTTATTGAAAATGGATGCAGCAGAATACTGCACTCCTTTCTGCACAAGAGTCAAGGAAGTGCATTCCACATGCAGATTTGATTTCTGCCTAGTATTAACAGAGTGAAAGCTGCTAACTCTTGGGAATAAGCTAATATTGCTAACAACAAACGACATTAAAGAAAATATATATTGTGAGTGCAATGTCAAAATTCCCACACTATAGAATAGGGGTCGACAAGAGGTTTTCGAACTTACACCACACATAGCTCGAAAGTCCGTTTTTGAGCCAAAAATACCCTTTTTGAATCAGAAGAATTACACCAAAAAATAATACCATATGGCATAAGCGTATGAAAATATGCGAAGTAGACTACTTTTCGTGTTGAAATGTCACGTATTTCAGATACTGTTCTAATGGTAAATAAAGCAGCGTTTAGTTTCTGAACAAGATCATGAACATGGGCTTTCCACAACAGTTTACTATCCATCCGAACGCCTAGGAACTTGAACTGTTCCGTCTCGCTTATAATATGCCCATTCTGTCTGATCAAAATATCAGTTCTTGTTGAATTGTTAGTTAGAAACTGTAAAAACTGAGTCTTACTGTGATTTAGCATCAAATTATTTTACACAAGCCACGAACTTATTTCATGAACTACATTATTTGATAATGTTTCAATATTACACACAAGATCCTTCACTACCAATCTGGTGTCATCAGCAAACAGAAATATTTTTGAATCACCTTATTGAGTTAGAAGGTCGACTTCGCTCCAGACCGCAGCGTAAAATGTTGCTACTCTCTCTGGTTTCGGCTCTTAAGGAAGAATGTCTAACATTCTTCCACAGACTTTTAGATACCTTAGTGAAAGAGTCCAGAGCAGATTTCAAGCCGTTACACACGCGAAGGGTGACGCACCCCATACGAAAGTCCACTAACAGGTGTTCGGATACTTTTGATCGGGCAGTGTATGTATTACCGGCACAGCGAACTGGTTACCTGGCCAGTGGGCCAGCAACGTCGTTTTTGCGCCTGAGAAGCATGGTGGGGAGATAATGGTAGCATACAGAGAAGGCTTTTGACGATGTGGACTGGAATACTCTCTTTCAAATTCTGAAGGTGGCAGGGGTAAAATACAGGGAGCGAAAGGCTATTTACAATTTGTTCAGAAACCAGATGGCAGTTATGAGAGTCGAGGGACATGAAAGGGAAGCAGTGGTTGGGAAGGGAGTGAGAAAGGGTTGTAGCCTCTCCCCGATGTTATTCAATCTGTATATTGAAAAAGCAGTAACGGAAACAAAAGAAAAATTTGGAGTAGGAATTAAAATGCATGGGGAAGAAATAAAAACTTTGAGGTTCGCCAATGACATTGTAATTCCGTCAGAGACAGCATAGGAGTTGGAAGAGCAGTTGAACGGAATGGACAGTGTCTTGAAAGGAGGGTATAATATGAACATCGACAAAAGCAAAACGAGAGTAATGGAATGTAATCGAATTAAATCTGGTGATGCTGCAGGAATTAGATTAGGAAATGAGGCGCTTAAAGTAGTAAATAAGTTTTGCTATTTGGGAAGTCGAAGTATAGAGGATATAAAATGTAGACCGGCAATGGCAAGGAAAGCATTTATGACGAAGAGAAATTTGTTAACATCGAGTATCGATTTAAGTGTCAGGAAGTCGATTCTGAAAGTATTTGTATGGACTGTAGCCATGTACGGAAGTGAAACGTGGACGATAAATAGTTTGGACAAGAAGAGAATAGAAGCTTTTGAAATGTGGTGCTACAGAAGAATGCTGAAGATTAGATGGGTAGATCACATAACTAATGAGGAAGCATTGAATAGGATTGGGTAGAAGAGAAATTTGTGGCACAACTTGACCAGAAGAAGGGATCGGTTGGTAGGACATGTGTTGAGGCATCGAGGGATCACCAATTTATTATTGGAGGGCAGCGTGGAGGGTAAAAATCGTAGAGGGAGACCAAGAGATGAATACACTAAGCAGATTCAGAAGGATGTAGGTTGCAGTAGGTACTGGGAGATGAAGAAGCTTGCACAGGCTAGAGTAGCATGGAGAGCTGCATCAAACTAGTCTCAGGACTGAAGACCACAACAACAACAACAACATACCAGTACTTTACGAGTGAAGCGCTGTTACACAGTAGACATCTGTATGCGCCACTGAGTGACGTGTTCATTTAGAACCAGAACAAAAACAGAATGTACACTACATCTCACCTCGGTTACTAACGAAGCTTCACTGTCAGTATCCGCAAAGCTACGACGGGCGTTTAGTAACTAATGCAACACTTTTTTTCTAAAAGCAGACAGTTTTTATTCAGAATTCCATTTCGCCATATTTTCGCTACTATTTTGGCAACAAAATCCTATTTTTCAACATAATCTCCTTTCAATGCGACGGCCTTACGAGCCCTTACTGGGAGGGCCAATGTGCCCGCATGATACCACTCTGCTGGTCGAGTCAACGTTTTGCAACAACAGCCTCTCAATCACACACGTACTGATTCCCGCAGAGCGCATCCTTCATTGGGACAAACATATGGAAGTCGAAAGACGCGAGATCCGGGCTGTATGATGGATAAGGAAGAACAATCAAATCAATTTTGTGAGCTCCTCTCCCGTGCGCGCACTTGTGTGAAGCCCTTTTGCTGTCATGGAGGAAAAATTCGTTTGCTTTTTTGCGGCGAAGAGCGCGCTGAAGAGATGGGGAGAACGGGCTTGTCTGCGTGACCTTGTTGCAATGATGGCAGATGCCTCGCCCAACGACTCACCGTGCTTTTGTTCGCTGTCAGGTCTCTGAAGACATTCTGCAAGCGACTATCAGTACTGCAATGTTCTTGTTTCCCGCCAATGAAACTTAATGACAGCTCTCTGCCTTGAACGCACTCGGTTAGGCCGGTATTACGCTATCAAATTTCTTTGTCAAAGATTTGATGAAAGAAGTGATCTAATATTCCGTCAAATATATTTGACAAAGATCTTTGACGTAGCGCTAGAAGGGGTATTACTCTGTCATCAAATTTTTCGTCAAAGTTCAAGATGGCTGACAACAACTTGTTATTAACCGCAGCAGTTGCACGTACCGCAATTGCATTGTGTGCACATGCGGAAAAGAAGTGGGAGAAAAAAAAGGAACCATACATACGAGGTTGACAGTCTTAAATTCCTGGGATTACAACTTGATAATAAATTCAGTTGGGAGGAGCACACCACAGAACTGCAGAAACGCTTTAACAAATCTGTATTTGCAATTCGAGTGTTGGCAGACATAGGCAACATAAAAATGAAAAAGCTTGCATACTTTGCCTACTTTCATTCCATAATGTCATATGGTATAATATTTTGGGGTAACTCTTTGAGTCAAACAAAAGTTTTCAGAGTCCAAGTGTGTAATACGTATTATTTGTGGAGTAAATTCACGGATATCCTACAGAAATCTCTTCAAAGAACTGGGTATACTAACTACTGCCTCAAATTCACGGCCTACGATGAAAAATTCATATCATTGATTCCACAAAACAACATTTTTAATTAAAATACTTAAGCAGCCTAAACAAAAAAATACTCTCCCTTTAAACAAAGAATATTTAAAGGCAATCAATGTAAAAGTAAAAGATGATATTCACGAAAATAACCAAGAGAACAAGTATAAACACCAGAATATAATAAAATTTGTCCTAAATAATATATCTCTTTTTCCAACAAACAACTCAGTTCATACATACAATACCACGAACAAAAATGATCTGCACTTACTTTAGTTCAAAAAGGGGTCCACTACTCAGCAACACTCATCTTCAATAATTTGCCAGCAAACATAAAAATTTTAGTTATAAATAAAGATCAGTTTAAAAGGAGCCTGAAAGACTTACTAGTGGCCAACTCCTACTCCATTGACGAAATTTTTAATAGAAACAAATGATGTATTTATTCATACTATTAGTATTGTTATTTCCGCTTTAAAAAAATTGGCATGTTCCACATCCACGAGGATCTCCTCAGCACGGATCTATGGAACGAAAAACTAATCTAATCTGGGTAAAGCGACGACACGATAAAAGCATTCAACAAAATTTGTTACATGAGCTTACAGTGGATGGCGTCAAGTCGTAGATCAATTACTTAAGAATGGATGAGCATACATTTCTGTATGTGCTCAGTGAAGCGTATCTTTATATCACAAAGCACAATATTCACTGCTACATCTTCAGAAGACAGGCTCACTGTAACACTCCGATTCCTTGCTACAGGAGAGGGTTATGTTAGGTTAGGTTAGGTCAGGTCAGGTCTCCAATCTTCTTAATCTATTTTTGTATTCAGGGTGCCTCACGTTGTAAAGTGCCCCATCAGCTTCATACGTCTCTATTAATTTTGTAGTTGTCTGCACACACCAATTGTATTTACCACCAATTATAAAAACACTACAGACGACAGAACGCTGCAGCGATGCTAGCGCTCCATGTGGTAACATGTCACATTGCAGTGAACAGAAGACAAGCGATTTCTTTGATCAAATCTACAGCGAGGCCCTAGATTTGATCAAATATTGGACGACATTTGACAAGGTTCCTATTACACCATCAAATATCTTTGACAAAGATTTTTGACAAAGATATTTGACAAAGAAATTTGATAGTGTAATACCGGCCTTAGAGACGCAATTTTGAAGGCTGCATATGGCGTCGCCACCTATTAAACTATAGAGGCTGAAGCGGGAATATTCCAAGACGTCCCACAATACATTCCACAGTTTTCAACCGAAACTGGCCAAGAAAAAAATGTATTGTATTACTTATTGAACGCCCTAGTATCTTCCACGATGATGTCGCTATTTTTCACAGGCGTGTCTGTTTATTCGTCATCTGCTGTTTGAGTAGTGGATAATAATCCTGACTCTTTGTTAGAATCTATGCCGAGCCCCGAGGGTCACGACACACCGCTTGGGGTGCCAAGTCGAGAGGGGCGCCACAACTGTATAATCTCTACACAGGATGTATCACAGTGAGTAGCAGCCGCTTGAGGGTGCGAGGCGTGCTCAAGTACAATATTTCTACACAATGCGTATCATAATTAGTAACAAAAACTGACATGGGTAAAAGCGTACGAGGCACAAGCTGTGATCAGGGGAGGGAGGGGGGGGGGGGGGGAGGCGCCAACGATAAGTCGCATGTGTCGAAAAATAGTCTCGAACCAGCCCTGAATTTTGCTATACAGGGTGATCCATTTATCGTGACCGGGCCAAATATCTCACGAAATAAGCGTCAAACGAAAAAACTACAAAGGACGAAACTTGTCTAGCTTGAAGGGAGAAACCAGATGGCGCTATGGTTGGCCTGCTAGATGGCGTTGCCATAGGTCAAACGGATATCAACTGCGTTTTTTTTTTTTTAAATAGGAACCCCCATTTTTTATTACACATTCGTGTAGTACGTAAAGAAATATGAATGTTTTAGTTGGACCACTTTTTTCGCTTTGTGATAGATGGCGCTGTAATAGTCACAAACATATTGCTCACAATTTTAGACGAACAGTTGGTAACAGGTGGGTTGTTTAAATTAAAATACAGAACGTAGGTACGTTTGAACATTTTATTTCGGTTGTTCCAATGTCATACATGTACCTTTGTGAACTTATCATTTCTGAGAACGCACGCTGTTACAGCGTTATTACCTGTAAATACCACATTAATGCAATAAATGCTCAAAATGATGTCAGTCAACCTCAGTGCATTAGGCAATACGTGTAATGACATTCCTCTCAACACCGAGTAGTTCGCCTTCCGTAATGTTCGTACATGCATTGACAATGCGCTGACGCATATTGTGAGGCGTTGTCGGTGGATCGCGATAGCGAATATCCTTCAACTTTCCCCACAGAAAGAAATCCGGGGACGTCAGAACCGGTGAACGTGCGGGCCATGGTATGGTGCTCCGACGACCCATCCACCTGTCATGAAATATGCTATTCAATACCGCTTCAACCGCACGCGAGCTATGTGCCGGTCATCCATCATGTTGGAAGCACATGCCATTCTGTCATGCAGAAAAACATCTTGTAGTAACATCGGTAGAACATTACCACAATACCGCTTCAACCGCACGCGAGCTATGTGGCGGACATCCATCATGCTGGAAGTACATTGCCATTCTGTCATGCAGAGAAACATCTTGTAGTAAAATCGGTAGAACATTGCGTACGAAATCAACATACATTGCACCATTTAGATTGCCATCTATAAAATGTGGGCCAATTGTCCTTCCTTCCATAATGCCGCACCATACATTAACCCGCCAAGGTTGCTGATGTTTCACTTGCCGCAGCCATCGTGGATTTTCCGTTGCCCAATAGTGCATATTATGCCGGTTTACGTTACCGCTGTTGGTGAATGACGCTTCGTCGCTAAATAGAACGCGTGCCAAAAATCTGTCATCGTCCCATAATTTCTCTTGTGCCCAGTGGCAGAACTGTACACGACGTTCAAAGTCGTCGCCATGCAATTTCTGGTGCATAGAACTATGGTACGAGTGCAATCGATGTTGATGTAGCATTCTCAACACCGACGTTTTTGGGATTCCCGATTCTCGCGCAATTTGTCTGCTATTGATGTGCGGAATAGCCGCGACAGCAGCTAAAACACCTACTTGGGCATCATCATTTGTTGCAGGTCGTGGTTGACGTTTCACATGTGGCTGAACATTTCCTGTTTCCTTAAATAACGTAACTATCCGGCGAACGCTCCGGATGATGATACCGAGCAGCATACATAGCACACGCCCGATGGGAATTTTGATCACAATAGCCATACATAACACGATATCGACCTTTTCCGCAATTGGTAAACGGTCCATTTTAACACGGGTAATGTATCACGAAGCAAATACCCTCCGCACTGGTGGAATGTTACGTGATACCACGTACTTATACGTTTGTGACTATTACAGTGCCATTGCATGACTTGTATTCAAGGTCATCCATTTCACCTTCCGTCCCTAGGCCTGCCCATATACCTAATAATGGCTTCCAGTGTTAGATTACACTTGAACTTAAGAGGGGGTATAATGTTACACCTGAAGCTGTTGCACGATGTATATTCAAGGTCACCTCCCACCCGTCCCACGGGCTTGCCCACTCCCATGCATCTGTAGGTTTCGTAGTGTGAGGGTCCAACTTGTGGTCATGTCTCGTGTTACTACAGGGCAAAGTAACCAGCGCTAGCTATATTGTAAAGGTTTTGATCCCTGTGCCCCTACCATTTCTTCGACAGGAAGATGATGTGCGTTTTCAGTAGGACAATGCACATCCATATACAGCAGCTGCGTCGAAACGTGCTTTTCATCGTGTATGACAACTGCCCCGGCTAATAAGATCGCCAAATCTCTTGTCAGTTAATAATGTATAGGACACGATGAAGCGGGAACTTACGAGTATTCCCCTGAGCCTGCACAAAACATTGTCGAATTGCAACAAAAGGTAAAAGGTCCTGGAACAATCTATCACATGATGCCATCCACCACATTTACAATCGTCTGTGTGCTAGAATGCATGCCTGCGTTGCTACCAGAAGAGGACGGGGCGGGGCTGCACTGTGTGCGACTGTTTAGGCAGTCTCTACTGTGACATATGTGTTTCATTTGGTCTTAACTTATTGCTTTATATTTGTAGAATGATGAACTATTTGACGCACCACTTGAATAAAATTGGCCTGGTTCTTGAGGGTGTTCCATTTATTTCTGGCAGTGTATATAAAAGTATGCATGATGAAACATTTAACGTGGAAGTATTGTAGCAAAGGCAGATCACCTTCATTCGACCAACACCTGAGTCCTGTTCCTCAATTTTGGGAATAGAGGAGATCTAAAAATTACAATTTTAGAATTTTAAGACCTCCAAGATTAATATCTGTGCATGCCGATGCCTGTACTGTATACAGTCTCCAGATATACACTACTGGCCATTAAAATTGCTACACCAAGAAGAAATGCAAATGATAAGCGGGTAATCATTGGACAAATATATTATACTAGAACTGACATGTGATTGCATTTTCACACAATTTGGGTGCATAGATCCTGAGAAATCAGAACAAACACCTCTGGCCGTAATAACGGCCTTGATAAGCCAGGGCATTGAGTCAAACAGACCTTGGATGGCGTGTACAGGTACAGCTGCCCATGCAGCTTCAACACGATACCGCAGTTCATCAAGAGTAGTGACTGGCGTATTGTGACGAGCCAGTTGCTAGGCTACCATTGACCAGATATTTTCAATTAGTGAGAGATCTGGAGAATGTGCTGGCCAGGACAGCAGTCGAACATTTTCTGTATCCAGAAAGGGCCGTACAGGACCTGTAACATGCGGTCGTGCATTATCCTGGTGAAATGTACGGTTTCGCAGGGATCGAATGAAGGGTAGAGCCACGAGTCGTAACAGATCTGAAATGTAACGTCCAGTGTTCAAAGTGCCGTCAATGCGAACAAGAGGTGACCGAGACGTGTAACCAATGGCACCCCATACCATCACGTCGGGTGATATGCCAGTATGGCGATGACGAATACACACCTCCAATGTGCGTTCACTGCGATGTCGCCAAACACGGATGCGATCATCGTGGTGCTGTACACAGAAACTGGATTCATCCGAAAAAATGACGTTTTGCCATTCGTGCACCCAGGTTCGCCGCTGAGTACACCATCGCAGGCGCTCCTGTCTGTGATGAAGTGTCAAGGGTAATAGCAGCCATGGTCTCCGTACCATGTCGGATTGAAGGAAGACAACGAAGAAATTCAGGGGCGGGCTGCTAGATTTGTTATCGGTAGGTTATGGAGATGCTTCGGGAACTCAGCATGGTCTCCATGCTGCTGCAAACGCCGTCGAACTGTTCGTGCAGATGGTTGTTGTCTTGCAAACGTCCCCATCTGTTGACTCAGGGATCGAGACGTGGCTGCACCATCCGTTACAGCCATGCGGTTAAGATGCTCGTCATCTCGACTGCTAGTGATACGAGGGCGTTGGGATCCAGCACGGCGTTCCGTATTATCCTCCTGAACCCACCGATTCCATATTCCGCTAACATCATTGGATCTCGACCAACGCGAGCAGCAATATCGCGATACGATAAACCGCAATCGCGATAGGCTACAATCCGACCTTTACCAAAGTCGGAAACGTGATGGTACGCATTTCTCCTCCTTGCACGAGGCATCACAACAACGTTTCACCAGGCAACGCCGCTCAACTGCTGTTTGTGTATGAGAAATCTGTTGGAAACTTTTCTCATGCCAGCACGTTGTAGTGGTCGCGACCGGCGCCAACCTAGTGTGGATGTTCTGAAAAGCTTATCATTTGCATATCACAGCACCTTCGTCCTGTCGGTCAAATTTCGTGTCTGAAGCACGTCATCTTCGTGGTGTAGCAATTTTAATGGCCAGTAGTGTATTAATGTGACCACCTGTCAAAAGCCCCAGAACCACCTTTTGCAGTTTGAGCCACTGAAAGACATGCAGGAAGAAAGTCAATGAGGTTATGGAATGTACTGCCAGGAATGTGGAGCCATGCCATCTCCAGTACTACGGCCAGCTGCGCTAGGTTTCTTGGTTGAGGATCCAATAATGTGAGCCGGCCAACTGAGGCGATCCCACAGATTCTCGAATGGGTTTAAATACAGGAAGTTTGCTGGCCGGGAGAATCTCATCCTGGTGCTCTTCGAAGCACACACGTAAATGCCATTGTGCTGAGGAGGAACAAACTGCATGTAGGCGTGGGAATGGTGCCCAAGGACAGATGCATACTTGTCTTGATTCATTGTGCCTTCCTGAATGACGAGACCACCAAGAAAACAATTCCCAGAGCATAAGGTGCCTTCTTCCAGCCTGGATCCAAATGACGATTGCCGGCCTCTGTGGCCGAGTGGTTCTAGGCGCTTCAGTTCAGAACCGCGCTGCTGCTACGGTTGCAGGTTCAAATCCTGCCTCGCGCATGGATGTGAGTGGTGTCCTTAGGTTAGTTAGGTTTAAGTAGTTCTAAGTTGTAGGTGACTGATGACCTCAGATGTTAAGTCCCATACCGCTCAGAGCCATTTGAACCATTTTTTTGTTTTCTGACGATTGTTACAGGGTGTTTGCTTTCACTCGTCTCACACCGTACCCGCCAACGGCTATTTGTCTGATGGAGCATTACACGTGATTAATCTGAAATGCCCAGCTGTCGCGACTCAGTGGACATCCAGTTGTGACACTGGCGAGTAAATTCCTCCTTCTTCGCTGACGTTCAAGTCAGCACGGGTACACGAAATAGGCTCCTGCTGTAGAGGCCCATACGAAGCAACGTTCACTGAAAGGTCGTTCAGGAGGCACTGTTGGTAGATGCTTGGTTCACGCAGGTGTTCAATTGCTCTACAGTTGCACGTCTATTCGCCTGCACAAATGTCTGCAGTCGTCGTTCATCCCTGTCCGTGATGCACCACAGCTGACTCAACGCCGGTTTTGGATAGCGCCATTTTGCGGTGCACGGTATAATTTAACTACAACACTTTATAACATTAGCCATACCAGAAATGCTTCCACCCTTGTCCCAAATGCCAATGATCATAGCGCCATTTTGCGGTGCACGGTGTAATTTAACCACAACAGTTTATAACATTAGCCGTTCCAGAAATGCTTCCACCCCTATCCCAAAAGCCAATGATCATAGCGCCATTTTGCGGTGCACGGTATAATTTAACCACAACAAAAAAAAAATTTCAAATGTGTGTGAAATCTTATGGGACTTAACTGCTAAGGTTATCAGTCCCTAAGCTTACACACTACTTAACCTAAATTATCCTAAGGACAAACACACACACCCAAGCCCTAGGGAGGACTCGAACCTCTGCCGCGATCAGCCACACAGTCCACGACTGCAGCGCCTTAGACCGCTCGGCTAATCCCACGCGGCTTAACCACAACAGTTTATAACATTATGCGTTCCAGAAATGCTTCCACCCTTGTCCCAAATGCCAATGATTATAGTGCCATTTTCCGGTGCAAGGTATAATTTAACCCCAACAGTTTATAACATTATCCGTTCCAGAAATGCATCCACCCTTGTCCCAAATGCCAATGATCATAGTGCCATTTTGCAGTGCACGGTATAATTTAACCCCAATAGTTTATAACATTATCCGTTCCAGAAATGCATCCACCCTTGTCCCAAATGCCAATGATCATAGCGCCATTTTGCAGTGCACGGTATAATTTAACCCCAACAGTTTATAACATTAGCCGTTCCAGGAATGCTTCCACCCTTGTCCCAAATGCCAATGATCATAGCGCCATTTTGCGGTGCATGGGATAATTTAACCACAAAAGTTTATAACATTAGCCATTCCAAAAATGCTTCTACCCTTGTCCCAAATGCCAATGATCATAGCGCCATTTTGCGGTGCACGATATAATTTAACCACAACCGTTCATAACATTAGCCGTTCCAGAAATGCTTCCATCCTTGTGCCAAATGCCGGTGATCACACCCTTGAACGTCTGATAAATCGCTTCGTTTTTGCCTTACAACAACGATTACACTCGACATAAAAGTTTTCTGGGTATGGTACCGCGTCATAATGTATAAAACTACTGCTGCTAGAGAAAAACCAACGTTTCGGCTAGCAGACCATTAGACCCAGATGAAGGCCGCTCAACCGTGGCCGAAACGTTGGTTTTCTCCAGCAGCAGTAGTTTTATACATTATGACGCGGTACCATACCCAGAAAAGTTTTATGTCGACTGACTCTGGCCGCAGAAGCCAACGCAATTATAGCGATTACGCTTTTTTTTGCATCCCCCAGAGATGTTTTATATAGTCTCCACTGACAGTGCTGTCACCTGCCACCTATGAATGTGTCGTTGACGTCGTACACTGGCGTGGTCACATTAGTGTGCCTGCGCCGTGTATGACAGTTGCACATCTGAGCTCTGCGGTTTCCTCGCTACTGGCAAGTCGTTACACGTAGACAGAACTTACGGCACTCTGGCGGCTCGTCGGAACCGTCAGCGCAGTCCGGATAGTCGTCACAGTGCCACCTGCCCGGGATGCACGCGCCGTACTCGCACTGGAACATTCCCGGCGCGCAGCTCTTCGGCGATGCTGCAACAAAGAAGAGGTGGCGGCTCAGAACGTGATGCACCGGCTGTTGAAGGGCTGGAAGACAACGGGACCTGCTACCAACGATAACATCGCTGATGAGGTAGAGAATGTACGCAATGCATAGAGAAAGGCATGTACCGGGTGATCAAAAAGTCAGTATAAATTTGAAAACGGAATAAATCATGGAATAATGTACAGGGCTATTACAAATGATTGAAGCGATTTCATAAATTCACTGTAGCTCCATTCATTGACATATGGTCACGACACACTACAGATACGTAGAAAAACTCATAAAGTTTTGTTCGGCTGAAGCCGCACTTCAGGTCTCTGCCGAGCGCAGTGAGACAAAATGGCGACAGGAGCCGAGAAAGCGTATGTCGTGCTTGAAATGCACTCACATCAGTCAGTCATAACAGTGCAACGACACTTCAGGACGATATTCAACAAAGATCCACCAACTGCTAACTCCATTCGGCGATGGTATGCGCAGGTTAAAGCTTCTGGATGCCTCTGTAAGGGGAAATCAACGGGTCGGCCTGCAGTGAGCGAAGAAACGGTTGAACGCGTGCGGGCAAGTTTCACGCGTAGCCGCGGAAGTCGACGAATAAAGCAAGCAAGGAGCTAAACGTACCACAGCCGACGGTTTGGAAAATCTTACGGAAAAGGCTAAAGCAGAAGCATTTCATAAACAGGAGATTGGAAAACCGATGGATCGGTCGTGGTGGAGATCATGATCAACAATTCATGTCATGGCCTCCACGCTCTCCCGACTTAACCCCATGCGATTTCTTTCTGTGGGGTTATGTGAAAGATTCAGTGTTTAAACCTCCTCTACCAATAAACGTGCCAGAACTGCGAGCTCGCATCAACGATGCTTTCGAACTCATTGATGGGGACATGCTGCGGCCGGCCGAAGTGGCCGTGCGGTTAAAGGCGCTGCAGTCTGGAACCGCAAGACCGCTACGGTCGCAGGTTCGAATCCTGCCTCGGGCATGGATGTTTGTGATGTCCTTAGGTTAGTTAGGTTTAACTAGTTCTAAGTTCTAGGGGACTAATGACCTCAGCAGTTGAGTCCCATAGTGCTCAGAGCCATTTGACATGCTGCGCCGAGTGTGGGAGGAACTTGATTGTTTGCTTGATGTCTGCCGAAACACTAAAGGGGCACATATCGAACATTTGTGAATGCCTAAAAAAACTTTTTGAGTTTTTGTATGTGTGTGCAAAGCATTGTGAAAATATCTCAAATAATAAAGTTATTGTAGAGCTGTGAAATCGCTTCAATCATTTGTAATAACCCTGTAGATAGAGAGGTAGAAATTGACACACATGCTTGGAATGACATGGGGTTTTATTAGAACCAAAAAAATACTAAAGTTCAAAAAACTTCCGACAGATGGCGCTTCATCTGATTAGAACAGCAATAATTAGCAAAACAAAGTAAGAAAAAGCAAAGATGATGTTCATTACGGGAAATGCTCAATATGTCCACCATCATTACTCAACAATAACTATATTCGAGGAATAATGTTGTGAACAGCACTGTAAAGCATGTACGGAGTTATGGTGAGTCATTGGCGTCGGATGTTTTCTTTCAGCATCCCTAGAGATGTCGGTCGATTACGATACACTTGCGACTTCAGGTAACTCCAAAGCCAATAATCGCACGGACTGAGCTCTGGGGGCCTGGGAGGCCAAGTATGACGAAAGTGGCGGCTCAGCACACGATCATCACCAAACGACGCGCGCAAGACATCTTTCACGCGTCTAGCAATATGGGGTGGAGCACCATCCTGCATAAACATCGTACGTTCCAGCAGGTGTTTATCAGCCAGGCTGGGGATGATGCGATTCTGTAACATATCGGCGTACCTCTCACCCTCACGGTAGCAGTTACAAAACTAGAATCACGCATTTCCTCGAAGAAAAAAGGCCCGATAACGGTAGATGTGGTAAATCCGACCCACACCGTGACTTTCTCGTCGTGCAATGGAATTTCCACGACAGTTCTAGGATTTTCGGTAGCCCAAATTCTGCAGTTGTGGGCGTTAACAGACCCTCGGAGCGCGAAATGAGCTTCGTCGGTCCACAACACATTACTCAACCAGTCGTCATCTTTCGCCATCTTTTGAAACGCCCACACCGCAAATGCCCTCCGCTTCACTAAATCGCCAGGTAACAGTTCATGATGCCGATGGATTTTGTACGGATAGCATCGGAGGGTACGCCTCTGTGCCAACCAAACAGTAGTGTATGGAATGCCGGTGCGACGTGCGACTGCACGAGCGCTGACTTCCCCGTGCATAGACGAACCCGCTACAGTCTCTATTTCCTCCTGAACTGTCTCAGCAGCATTACGCCCTGTGCTCGGTCGGCCGCTACGGGGTCTATCGTCTAAACAACCCGTGGCTTCGAACTTTGAAATCATTCTCGCCACAGCTGCATTTGTCAACGGACCTTTACCCGTTCGAATCCCCTTTCTATGGCGATAGGATCGTAACGTTGAACTAGCACATTCCCCATTCTGATAATACAGCTTCACTAAAAGCGCCTTTTCAGGTAACGTCAGCATGCTGCGACTGCTGTCACTTCTGATTCTCTCTCTCATTACAGCTCCTTTTATACTCGATTGTCATGCGCAGTCACTGACGTTTTGCTGTCCAGCGCCATCTGTCGGACATTTTGTGGTTTTTTTTTTTGTTCTAATAAAACCCCATGTCATTCCAAGCATGTGTGTCAATTTTTACCTTTCTCTCTACATTATTCCGTGGTTTATTAAGTTTTCAAATTTATATTGACTTTTTGATCACCCGGTACATTCGGCAGAATTACTTAGTTTTGACGAAAACGTAAATGTATATTAGCAGACTGAGATGAAGAATGAAATTTGTGCCGAGGTCGGGATTCGAAGGTGTGCCCCTGCTCACTATCCGGGATGCGCCAACCACTACGCCACGCTGCCACAGTGGCCTTGTACAACTGCACGGACTGGTCCAGCACGCCTCCCTTCTCAGTCCAAATTCCCATTCACGCCTCAGCCCAGTTCATATTCCCACTAATGAGCAAGAGACCCGGGTTCGAATCGCAGACTCGGTACAAATTTTCATTCGTTGCTTCAGTCTAAATATACACGTCATAGAAGTTTGAGACTTGAAAACGTCTCCGGAACCATAAAGTCTCACTCGAAAACACAAATATTATAAGAAAAACTAATAGGCATACAGCAAAATTCTAATTTGTAATTCGCAATGTTGGTAAATTGTAGCGAAATTCAAAAGACCTGCACAGGATCAACACTTGGTGTAGGGATTGGCAGTTAACCCTCAATATAAACAAATGTAACATGCTGCGCATAAATAAACACAGAATTATGTTAACTGATTCTTCCGTCAGTTGTTGGTAGAACGATGCTGTGGTAAAAAATTGAACAGCAAAGAATAATAATACATGAAAAGCGCGATATAATTAGTTTCTGCACGTCTGCATGATGCTATTGACGTCACAACAGTTTTTCAGTTTGACTGGTCGAATCTGATATATCTTTGGTTAGCGGGGCACTCAACTACGCGGTCATCAGCGCCCGTACAAAGTCCCAATTTTTACACAGTCCAGTTTGTACATAATCCAATCTAATCACTGTCACGAACAATGACGAAGGTGATGAAATGACGAGGACAACACAAACACCCAGTCCCCGGGCAGAGAAAATCCCCCACCTGAGCGGGAATCGAACCCGGGACCCCGTGATCCAGAGCAACGCTAGCCACTAGACCACGAGCTGCGGACGGTCGAATTTGACGTCGCTTCTCTATAGCACAACTTTTAGATATGCTTGATAATGGCCTAATATAAAAGCCGAAACCAGTCGTGTGAACCTAATGGAAGTTCTAAAAAAGCAACTGGAGCGGCGTTCTATTAATAAGCAGTATATTATCTATGTTTTACAGGATTATTTTTTTCAAGTTGGCCAGTTTTCAGCTTACGGGGCCATCATAAGACTTTAACTGACTATCGTCGTCAAAGAAGTTACAATATTTGTATACAACTTAGGCAAAGATATTACTGATCTAGGCTGAGGCACAAACATCCAGTAAATCAGTAGACCACTGAGACAAAAAGCAAAGGCAACACAACATGTTTGGTTTAACAAACAGTGTCTGCAACTATTAATGTTTTTCCTGTTTGATCTTTTTTTTTTAATTACATTACCACTGCTCTGTCAAGGATGACATTTACCGGAAGTCTGTGCCTCAGCCTAGATCAGGAACGTCTTTTCCAATGTTGTATACAGACTTTGTAACTTCTTTGGTGACGATAGTCTTGCAGGCTGAAAACCTGTTAACTTGAATAAATTAATCCTGTAAGACAAATCTCACATCTAGAAACATCCACGCATTCATAAGGCCAAAAACAAATTGTATTCCTAAATAACACGCAAAAATTGGCCTAAAATTTAACACATTTTCTGTCAAAAGTACATTCTGTCCCAATGGTTTCATTTTGATAATACTTAAAAAAGCACTAGTAAAGACTTAAATTTACTTTGCATTGGCTTTTGTTATAAATTTCATTGTCAATGGTTTCATATGACCGCTACAAAAAAAGCGCATGTTAGGATCTCCGACAATCACGTAGCATAATCTCCGCGCCGACTGTTGCTTTGAACGCTATAAGTGACTGCTACGATGTACTACATTCTAGAAGTACCTAGTTGCAACGCTAAAAGTGTCTGCTTTGCAATAGTATCTTTTTTACATGCGAAAGGCTGTGGTGCTTCAAAAAACTAATTAATAAAATGTTGGTTTCAGGCAGAAACAACTGATCTCGAAGCGCTATATGAAATAAAGATCAGGTCTTCGGGACGATTCGGCGGTGCGTATCTCGCCACTGAGGCGTTCGTCAATCATATTCTCGAGTACATCTGTTATGGTATGTCACTTTTCTGGATCTGTACGTGTGTTTGATTTTCTGTTATCGTGTAAGACGATTCTGGCTTAGGATCACGTTCTTGCCGTCGTGACGATCATTGTGTACATTTTCAGCCATCGACTTCGTGTCGACATTAGTTTAACCATCCAAAAAAAAATAGCAGTTTCCTAGGTCACAGTATTTTTTTCCTAGATACTAAGCCATAAGTGTACTACGATTGGTTGAAATGTCGAAGGTTATACTGTCTCACCTTTCTTTGGTATTTTCAATATTATTCCGTTTATACTATATGGCGTCTGTTCAGAATGGAAGTCAATAAGTGCAGAAGAAGGTACTGAAACATACATCGTCTATCCTAAACTAGTATTCGCACTTGTTTTCATACAGAGAGGGATCAAAATGGCTCTGAGCACTATGGGACTTAACATCTGTGGTCATCAGTCCCCTAGAACTTAGAACTAGTTAAACCTAACTAACCTAAGGACATCACACACATCCATGCCCGATGCAGGATTCGAACCTGCGACCGTAGCAGTCCAGAGAGGGATCTCGTGACTCTTATTATGTGTGGGCATTGGTACGTTCCTGCTTTTCGACCACTGCGAGGTGTGCATCAAGCATTACTGACATGAGAAAGAAGAACTAACTTTTCTAGGAAAATATACAATCTCTGTATGAGCCTACGCTGTTGGAAAAGAGAGAACACTCCCTGTAGTGTTAAGAAAAATTCCCACGTCTCGTTAACTGCTGAAGCTACTTTACGCGCAGGGCGGACACGCGGGTAGCATATACGTCAGGCTACAACAGGAAGCATTTCGCCTATCGAAACTGCGTCATGCCAGAAGCGTGCTGCAGTGATTATTTATTGGATATTTCACACTCTGGAACACATCTAATGTTACGCAAAAGTTATTCGTGTTTTGACCTCGTAAGAGGTGTATTCAAAATGAGAAATACAAGATGTTTCGAAAAGAACATACATACTACAAAGTATTATGTTGTCAAAACTATCGATCGGTGCGCCACAGCTCGGTTACTGGAGGAACAAATACACTGTATGGTTTATATTCATTGCCGCTACATGTCGGTTTTCTATTTGACTGGTTCCCGTCACAAGACGCAAAATGGCTACTCTGAAGCAGAAATCATTTTGTGTTCTCGAGTTTGGGAAGTGTAATTCAGTGACTACAGTGCAAAGACGTTTAGGGTTGAGGTACCAAATCGACTCTCCGAATGGACAGAACATTCGCAGACGACATAGACAGTTTGTAGACACAGGATGTATATGTAAAGAAAAGAGGCCAGGCCGCCTTCCTGTTTCCGACGAAAATGTCACGTACGAATTCAAAGCACTTTGCAACGCAGTCCTACAAAATCAGCTCATCACTACAAAATCAGCTCGTCGTGCCATTCGTGAGATAGAACCTCCTACAACAACGATTTGGCTTGTTTATAGACGTCGGTTGGCTATGAAACCGTACAAGTTACAGCAGCTACAGGCTCTACGTTATGACGACAAACACAAACGTGCGACATTTTCTGACAAGCTTCAGAATACTACTGACAATTATAACACTATCACACAACGCATCGTGTACAGTGACGAAACGACTTTCCACCTTAGTGGGAAAGTGAACAAACACAATGTTAGAATTTGGGGTCTACAGAACCCACATGCAAGCAATGAACATGTACGAGAGTCTATGTGTTTTGTGCGATACCCCACTCATCTACACTCCTGGAAATTGAAATAAGAACACCGTGAATTCATTGTCCCAGGAAGGGGAAACTTTATTGACACATTCCTGGGGTCAGATACATCCCATGATCACACTGACAGAACCACAGGCACATAGACACAGGCAACAGAGCATGCAAAATGTCGGCACTAGTACAGTGTATATCCACCTTTCGCAGCAATGCAGGCTGCTATTCTCCCATGGAGACGATCGTAGAGATGCTGGATGTAGTCCTGTGGAACGGCTTGCCATGCCATTTCCACCTGGCGCCTCAGTTGGACCAGCGTTCGTGCTGGACGTGCAGACCGCGTGAGACGACGCTTTATCCAGTCCCAAACATGCTCAATGGGGGACAGATCCGGAGATCTTGCTGGCCAGGGTAGTTGACTTACACCTTCTAGAGCACGTTGGGTGGCACGGGATACATGCGGACGTGCATTGTCCTGTTGGAACAGCAAGTTCCTTGCCGGTCTAGGAATGGTAGAACGATGGGTTCGATGACGGTTTGGATGTACCGTGCACTATTCAGTGTCCCCTCGACGATCACCAGTGGTGTACGGCCAGTGTAGGAGATCGCTCCCCACACCATGATGCCGGGTGTTGGCCCTGTGTGCCTCGGACGTATGCAGACCTGATTGTGGCGCTCACCTGCACGGCGCCAAACACGCATACGACCATCATTGGCACCAAGGCAGAAGCGACTCTCATCGCTGAAGACGACACGTCTCCATTCGTCCCTCCATTCACGCCTGTCGCGACACCACTGGAGGCGGGCTGCACGATGTTGGGGCGTGAGCGGAAGACGGCCTAACGGTGTGCGGGACCGTAGCCCAGCTTCATGGAGACGGTTGCGAATGGTCCTCGCCGATACCCGAGGAGCAACAGTGTCCCTAATTTGCTGGGAAGTGGCGGTGCGGTCCCCTACGGCACTGCGTAGGATCCTACGGTCTTGGCGTGCATCCGTGCGTCGCTGCGGTCCGGTCCCAGGTCGACGGGCACGTGCACCTTCCGCCGACCACTGGCGACAACATCGATGTACTGTGGAGACCTCACGCCCCACGTGTTGAGCAATTCGGCGGTACGTCCACCCGGCCTCCCGCATGCCCACTATACGCCCTCGCTCAAAGTCCGTCAACTGCACATACGGTTCACGTCCACGCTGTCGCGGCATGCTACCAGTGTTAAAGACTGCGATGGAGCTCCGTATGCTACGGCAAACTGGCTGACACTGACGGCGGCGGTGCACAAATGCTGCGCAGCTCGCGCCATTCGACGGCCAACACCGCGGTTCCTGGTGTGTCCGCTGTGCCGTGCGTGTGATCATTGCTTGTACAGCCCTCTCGCAGTGTCCGGAGCAAGTATGGTGGGTCTGACACACCGGTGTCAATGTGTTCTTTTTTCCATTTCCAGGAGTGTATTAACGTCCAATTCTTCTTTGACGGAAAAAGGGTTCACGCTCAGCATTTTTTTGTTATGTTGCAAAATTCTTTATTTCCGAGCCTGAACGAGGACAGATTTGTTTTTCAACAAGACGGGGCATCCTTAACTGTTGTTGACAAATGCGTAAATATCTTAAACTCTACCGAGCATTTTTATTGGTCATCAAACAGATGGCAACTTAGCATTTCGCAGCTAGCCTCCACGGTCACCGGATTTGACGCCCTGTGACTTCTTCCAGTGGGGTTTTTATTAATGTCAACGTTTATGTACTAACACTACTACAGAATCCAGAAGAGTTGAAGAATCTGATCCGTACTGCCATAACATCAGTGACGATTGACATTCTTCCCCGAGTACGGGAGGAATTCGAGTACCGTTATATTGTTTATGTTGGTGATGGGGGACATATTGAACATCTAAATCCAAACTTGAGAGATTGGTAAAACGTATATTCTTATTGAAACACGCTGTAATATCTTGTGTTCAGGAAGTATGGAATGTTGAATTCCTTACGTTTATTCCAGCAACGTAAACAATGGCGACTCTGCACTTACAGATGCAAGTAATTTACTTCTTTGAGAAACAACACTGTAATCAGGTAAATATTAAGCTGTTTAACATAACTGAGGGAGCAGCATCTTATTGTTCTTGACGTAGCAGCTTCTTCGTAATGTAGTGGACGAAATTCAGTTGATTTTGACTTTGTTCTTCACAAGTTTATACTCCGCCTCTGTGGCTAAAAACAGCACAAATTATGAAAGGTTATTATTTTTTATTATTTTTTCTCCATTTCTCAGTGGATGGGGATTTTCAAATAATTCCCTCTCTCTCTAATCGCAACCGAAGACGGCACTATGTTGACCTTTTCGCCAGGAACACTACTCCTTGCATTGTATGTAATTAGCAAGCTGTTTTCCGGAAAAAAGCGAATCTCGCTTGGGGCCAGGAAACAAAAACAAACATATGTTACTTCGTGAAAACATTCCTGCCAACATAAAAATAAGAAAAGCAATTTCCTTGGAACTCGCCGGATAGCTGGGCGCAGTAACGCGTAGGTTCCGGGACAAGGGGAGGCAAGCCCGTCCCTGATTTAACGACGAGGCCTGGTCAGTGGACAAGTGTGGATGTGGTTTCTAGGCAGTTTCCCACATCCCGTTACGTGAATACCAGGCTGCTACTGGCAGCCCGCCTCTGGAAACATTCTCTCTCTCACACGTAGGATATACTTTAGATGTAGGTGGATGAGGTACACAGATTCCGTCCCGGGGTGTGAATAAGACTCTGATGACCTCCGATGTCTCCTAAAACCTGGAAGCTACAGCAACTATATCCTTAGAGATTACGAGACACTGCGGATAGTTATAATCTGCACAGACTAGGCTTATTGCTTCAGCGAAACACAGCCATGGTAGATAGGTAAATTTTCACATTCTAGCCTTAGTGTCAAAAAATGTGTGAAATCTTATGGGACTTAACTGCTAAGGTCATCAGTCCCTAAGCTTACACACTACTTAACCTAAAGGACAAACACACACACCCATGCCCGAGGGAGGACTCGAACCTCCGCCGGGATCACCCGCACAGTCCATGACTGCAGCGCCCAAGACCGCTTGGCTAATCCCGCGCGGCTCTTAGGGTCAATTTGGTCCCATCGACCGCCGCATCATCCTCTGCCAATTGCGTCATTGGATGCGGTATGGACATGTGTTGTCAAGACTATTTTACGATTCATTTGTTTACACGGCGTCTCATTTGCTGCTTCCTACCAACAGCATGGATGCACATAGAACCAACCTATAGAAATACATTCACTAAGTATATAGTGATTTTTGCGTCACCCTGTATAATTAAAAATATTATAATCTACTCTGTGCTGGAATTCATACCACTTGCTGCGATAAGCCGAATCAATTTGTCGAAGTACCCACACGGAAAACCTAACAAACCGCTCTGCAGTGTGCAAACAGAGCGACTAATCTTGCGCCTGGCGCTTATGCTGCACTCTTAACCGTTCCGCTTGCCAGGTTGGTGGCAGCAGTTAGAAAGGAGTAGAGCCAAGGAAGCACAGCTGAAGCAATATGGCAGGGGATCGTAAGATTAGGGTCTCACGCTCCGTCGAGGACGATGTCATTAGATGCAGATGGCTAGCTCGGATTGTGGGAAGGATCGGGAGGGAAATCAGCCGTAGCCCATTAGTGTTGCGTTTATTTGTTACACTGAAAAAGAATTTAAAGAGGAAAAACAACTTTTACCTTTCTAATTTTAATACAATAAATGGTAGGGCTAAGCAGTAATGAGAGCAAACCATACATTTAGGTGTTAGGTTACAAATTTTTTATTGAAAGCAACGAATTAAACACGAGTACAGATTAAAAATAAAATACAAGTATAACAAATTGCTTGATATGATGAACAGCAAAAAACTCAACACTCACTTGCCCATTACATTGTCTGCACTGGGTAAGTCCTTGCGGTGGGGTCGCATATTTCCTCACGTACATCTGCACAACTTCTCCTTGAAAACTTACAGCAACGATTTATTTCCATTTTGAAGGTAGAGTATGCGGACACTGTGTACAATGACATCCAATTAACCAACTGAAAAGAGCCCATCCAGTACCATTACCTGTCACTATTCACACTTTGATCTGGTCGATCAGTTCTATCCATATACTTTTCGTATTCTGGCCGAGTAAATTCAACGTGTTTCCTTACTTGGTTCATGTCACTTGTATTTGACGCTGCAACTTTTACACAGAAATAGACCCTTTTTTTGGTGGCAGAATGAGTAAAACCCTTTTATCTTTCTGTATTTCCTTCTTCTTGGAAGGGGGAAATTTTGGGGGATACAATTTTCTCTCACAGTCCCATTGCCTCCACAACATTCTTTTCTAAGAAAGGTTGTAACAATAGTCGTAACAGAATATGCATAAAAATTAGTAAAGTGCTCTCATTAGTGTCTGGTGTTACGTTTACGCTGACAAATTAGCATGCGTCCGTGTAATAAAAATGATACTGCACACAATTAAATAAGTGACATGAGAGTGTTTGTTTGTTAAGGAACTGTTTACAATTTTTGAACCTTAATGAAGATTTATTTTAGTAGTTATGCCGACTCTAAATGAGTAGTTTCCAGTATGATGATAATTACACTCAGAGAGGTAAAATAAAATTTTCTGAGGGGTAAAAACAAACTCTCACGAAAATAAATTATTTTCAAAAGCTCCTTACTATTATGGCTATTTCGTAAGACCATAATACTGATTATATAAGTAACTAATGATCACATTTTTCTAAAACATTAGCATTCACGAGCGTGTGGTGGAGGTTAGAAACGAATATACGAATAACATCTTTCTTGTTTCTGACATAATTCAACCAATATACATACATCTTATACTTTGTACTGTGCGTCTCTGACAACAAAATTTAGACATAAATGAGTCGATAACTCATGAAAATGACTTCGTGTTTAGGTAGTTCCGGCAATTGATCAGAAATTGGTTCATTACTCTCTTTGCATCAAATAAACGAACTAATTGGCAGCACAACACAACAGTATCTATGTAATGGCTACTACATTACTGTAGGACATACACATTATAGTTATTATGATTAGTGGCAGTAGTCGGACACAAAAGCGTTGGGAGCCCGAAGTCTTCCAATTTATGCCAGTGCAGAAGTAAGCGGTCCAGCAATCACGTGATTTACAGACAGTAAGTGTAGTGCACACATTTTAACTTGGTTTGTTTTAAATGAGGGTGCAGGATGAAGGAACTATCTGTAAGGAGTAAATTGGTGCAGGAGAAGTATGTTTCTTGAAAGAAGTGCCTACTCACAATGTGAAAAGATAGCTTTCTTTTCTGAGAAGGAGTTGTAGGTAGCACTTGGCGATGTAATGAGGATTACTTCATCATTCTATAAGAGGAGGTTGTTAGAAATGCAGGGTGTTTATAAATGAATATCGGGGTTTTAACGCTTTATAATATTTATTAAACTTTCAGTTATAAATGATATGTCTAATGAAAGAGCAACTCAAGCAGTTTTACCAAGAACCTTATAAATGTTCAATGTGAGCACCATTTGTCACACGGCATGCATCAAGTGTATACCCGAGTTCTTCCCAAACGTTGTTAATTGTGTCTTCAGTGATTGTAGCAACAGCTGCTTCAGTCCGGTTTCTTAATTCAGGGAGGTCTGCTGGTAGCGGAGGCACGTAAACACGATCCTTGATGAAGCCCAAAGAAATAAAATCTGTTTGAGTAGCTCTTTCATTTGACATATGACAACATGATTGGTTGAACTTCACTGTACCCAAGTGCTGGATAGACCCCAAGGGGCCCAATGACAGGGCTTGCTTTGCATGGCCTCCACGTTCACCCGACCTAACGCCATGCGATTTTTTTCCTTTGGGGCTTCATCAAGGATCGTGTGTACGTGCCTCCGCTACCAGCAGACCTCCCTGAATTAAGAAACTGGATTGAAGCAGCTGTTACTACAATCACTGAAGACACACTTATCAACGTTTGGGAAGAACTCGGCTATACTGATGTGCGCCGTGTGATAATGGTCGTCACATTGAACATTTGTAAGGTTCTTGGTAAAACTGTTTGAATTGCTCTTTCATTTGACAAATCATTTATAACTGTAAGTTTAATATAATAAATATTACAAAGCGTTAAAATCCCGATATTCATTTATAAACACCTGTGTTGTTGTGGTCTTCAGTCCAGAGACTGGTTTGATGCAGCTCTCCATGTTACTCTATCCTGTGCAAGCTTCTTCATCTCCCAGTACCTACTGCAACCTACATCCTTCTGAATCTGTTTAGTATATTCATCTCTTGGTCTCCCTCTACGATTTTTACCCTCCACGCTGCCCTCCAATACTAAACTGGTGATCGCTTGATGCCTCAGGACATGTCCTACCAACCGATCCCTTCTTCTAGTCAAGTTGTGCCACAAACTCCTCTTCTCCCCAATTCTATTCAATACCACCTCATTAGTTATGTGATCTACCCATCAGCATTCTTCTGTAGCATCACATTTCGAAAGCTTCTATTCTCTTCTTGTCTAAACTATTTATCGTCCACGTTTCACTTCCATACATGGCTACACTCCTACGAAAACTAAATACCATTTATTTTTCGTAATTGTAAAAATGCAATCGTTGAAAGAAAATTCTTTGCCATTCTGAAGTGTAATCCTCAAATGGTTCAAATGGCTCTGATCACTATGGGACTTAACATCTATGGTCATCAGTCCCCTAGAACTCAGAACTACTTGAACCTAACTAACCTAAGGACATCACACACATCCATGCCCGAGGCAGGATTCGAACCTGCGGCAGTAGCGGTCGCTCGGTTCCAGACTGTAGCGCCTAGAACCGCACGGCCACTCCGGCCGGCGAAGTGTAATCCTCGCTAGTGTTGACTATAGTGGGGGATCCGTGGACTGTATTAGAAAATATCTGATTACATTTCAGATCCATTGTGTAATGAGATTACGACTATAGAAATAATGTTTAAATTCAATTGACAGTTGTTGCCAGTAATGTACTATTTTTCACAACTGCAAGACAGAAATGAAAGAATACATGTTCAGCAATTGGTTAAACGAGCATAAGAAGATTACAGAAGTTCATCGTTGTCTACACACACACAGACAAAAAAAAAATCACTAAAAGCCTAGTCCTGTCACGTGTACCGCTAGTGTAATGCTGGGTACTAATGAGTGAAAGGAACCATCGCGGCACTTGTCATAAGCGATTTAAGGAACCACGAAAAACACACATCTCGTTGTACAGACGCATCGAACAACAAAAGAGTCGGAAGTTTAACCTCTCCTCGTAGCCGCGGTACACAGGAGGAGGTGGGTTTTTAAGCTTAGGGGGAGCCACGAAGGGGCTGTTACGGCACTTGACACTTCTCGGCGCGGCCAATCGCGACGCCTCCCGAGAGCGCTGCTGAGGCGCTCTCATCGGCGTCAAGTGGGCAGCCTCCGGTTTCGTAACAAGAGCCAGCCAGCGCTCAGCAGCAAGGGCCTGCAGATACCACAAGTAGCGCCTCATTCGCCGCTCTGCCTGCGCTAACGACACACCGCCTCACACGTAATTACGCTCATACAAATTATTCTCACCATTTTATTTAAACTTCTTTACAATTTTTCAATACACGCGGTCTGCGGGAGAGTTTGAACAGTAACTCTGCCACCTACAAGTAACCATATCAGCTACCAGCACCGTACAATGTAAATTACTTAATTTAAAGTCAACACGAACGAAAGGTAGTCAATGTTTTAATAATCACCTCTAAACTTAAAGCAGTTGTTGTTGTGGTCTTCAGTCCTGAGACTGGTTTGATGCAGCTCTCCATGCTACTCTATCCTGTGCAAGCTTCTTCATCTCCCAGTACCTACTGCAGCCTGCATCCTTCTCAAACTGCTTAGTGTATTCATCTCTTGGTCTCCCTCTACGATTTTTACCCTCCACGCTGCCCTCCAATGCTAAATTTGTGATCCCTTGATCCCTCAGAACATTTCCTACCAACCGATCCCTTCTTCTAATCAAGTTTTGCCACAAGCTCCTCTTGTCCCCAATTCTATTCAATACCTCCTCATTAGTTACGTGCTCTACCCATCTAATCTTCAGCATTCTTCTGTAGCACCACATTTCGAAAGCGTCTATTCTCTTCTTGTCCAAACTATTTATCGTCCACGTTACACTTCCATACATGGCTGCACTCCATACAAATACTTTCATAAACGACTTCCTGACATTTAAATCTATACTCGATGTTAACAAATTTTTCTTCTTCAGAAACGCTTTCCTTGCCATTGCCAGTCTACATTTTATATCCTCTCTACTTCGACCATCATCAGTTATTTTGCTCCCCAAAAAGCAAAACTCCTTTACTACTTTAAGTGAGTCATTTCCTAATCTAATTCCCTCAGCGTCACCCGACTTAATTTGACTACATTCCATTATCCTCGTTTCGCTTTTGTTGATGTTCATCTTATACTTAAAGTAATCCAATTAATTTTTTTGTTTGTTTGAAGGGACATGCCTAAGGTCTCGGTACACATTCTAGAGGAGCCTAAACGAATGGCGCAGTCCCTTGATAATGTGGAGTATCGTAAGGTAATTCTTTTTTTGCAACACTTCCGCTCTTGGCGAAAATTAGTGGCACGAAGACTTCAGTCTGTACCAAGACATCAGGAATGTACCTGAATATAAACAGGCGAAATACCCTCAGACTTCAAGAAGCATATAATAATTCCAATCCCAAAGAAATCAGGTGTTGACAGATGTGAAAAATACCGAATTATCAGTTTAATAAGTCACGGCTGCAAAATACTAACGCGAATTCTTTACAGACGAAGGGAAAAACTGGTAGAAGCCGACCTCGGGGAAGATCAGTTTGGATTCCGTAGAAATACTGGAACACGTGAGGCAATACTGACCCTACGACTTATCTTAGAAGTTAGATTAAGGAAGGCAAACCTACGTTTCTAGCATTTGTAGACTTAGAGAAAGCTTTTGACAATGTGGACTGTAATACTCTCTTTCAAATTCTAAAGGTGCATCAAATCAGTCTCAGGACTGAAGACCACGACGATAACAATTAACTGTATACATTTTTGTTTCGATGTGAGAAATGATACTTAACGATTACCTCTCGTATCGATTTGTGAGTGCTCTCCTTTTTGACTGACAATAACATTGTCTCTAATGCAGTGGTTCCCAACCTTTCTGAGACCTTTACTCCTGACTGCAATAAGATATCGGCTAGTTAACCTCCTCTCTCCTCCTCCGCAACCCCCATATATACATTTAGCGCCTAACTAATCTTTCGAAAGTAAAAGATATTTTTTGAAATATCTTTTTAGAATGACGAAAGGTAAATGATATTTTGTTCTTGTCGATTGTTATTAAACCACAAATTAATGAACCGCTGACACAACAGATATTAGTTCTTCAAAGAAAGATGAAGCAATTCTCGGTGCATCACAAATATTATCTACAACTCCTTCTCAAAAAAGAAACCTACCTACCTACACTGAGGACAGATACTTATTATGGGACACGATTCCTCTGCAGAACTTCTCTACCTGGCTAAATTTTCTTCAGTCACATCTCGCGCCCCCATTTAAGATCATCCCACTATGTTTGTTGTTTCTAAATCACTTGATTGTTGGACTCCTTTCTTCTGATCTGGCTGAAATGAGAAGCCTTCAGGGCCCCAAAGCTTTGTGAGCACTTTCACTAATAATAATAATAAAGTGCGTATAACATTATAACATATATAATATAAATTATTATTATTATCATCATTATTAATGATAACAATAACAATAACACAATGCTGTTTACGCCCTGCAGCAGTGTAGCAGCCACTACATAGTTAACTTTGTGCTGTGCTGTCAGTAGGTTCGTTTACTGTTGCGAAGTGAATAATATAGCAATTTTTCGTCTACTGGGGTAACAACCTACAACTTGCAGTAGGGACTTTCATGAGATATTTAAGCGTATGTTATGTACGATTCTCATTTTTCCTATCATAAATGTATGCTGCGAAGTATAAAGTATTTGTGTAGTGGGTAGACTATGTGAGGATGATGTTTATAGATTCGTTACACAGGTTGTAGCCGCCACCACATTGTATCGTGCGTTAATGTTAGTTCTCGAAAAAAGAATGCAATTATCACTAACTTACGTAATCAGTATTACTGGTTCATGACAAATGATAATTGGAATGATCTTTTAAAGTTAATTTAGTTTCATGACTGAAACACAGTTGAACCCTTCTGTTTTTTATGTAAGAGAATGAAACACCTACAACCGTCGTTATGATGTCATTTTCTGTGTGGCTAACAGTTTCGGTGCTCCAGTGGACCATCTTCAGGCGTTAGCCGATACCGAGAGGGGTAGCACCAAACGCATAAACGGTGTGTCAGTGGCCAACATCTACAACTGGTTTCCGCAGACTACCTGTAACCGCAATGTTGTCTCTTTAGTCATCAACTATCAGCTATAAAGTTGCGAGTAAATATCATACCGACGGCTGTAGGTATTTCCTTTTCTTACGTAAAATGAACGGCGGTAGTCCTCCAGACCTCCGATCACAAAGCAGGACACGCAAAAACCTTTTGTTTTTATCCCTTAAGGGGTAATTACTTCCATTCTGGGAACCACTGTTGTAATACATGGTGCGTCTGAAAAGCTCGGTGAACAGTCTCCTAAAATAAACAGGAGCAAGAAACAAAATACCTTTCAGCATTAGCTTCATCACACGTCTGATATCGGATATATAGCTGTTGGAAACCGTCAGGAAACGCTCGTTGTGAATCACTCGATGCGCCATGGTCACCTGTTGTTCGATATCCGCAATCTCTGCGAATATTTGTAAACGACGGTGCTTACACTGTTTTTTTGCTATTCTTTAGCTCTTTTGCTCTCATTCCCGAAGACAGCTGCCGATCACCCGCAAATTCAAATGGTTCAAATGGCTCTGAGCACTATGCGACTTAACTTCTGAGGTCATCAGTCGCCTAGAACTTACAACTAATTAAACCTAACTAACCTAAGGATATCACACACATCCATGCCCGAGGCAGGATTCTAACCTGCGACCGTAGCGGTCGCTCGGTTCCAGACTGTAGCGCCTAGAACCGCACGGCCACACCGGCCGGCACCCGCAAGTATCTGTCGGAATCGTTCGATGTTGCCTGGGATTGTGTGTGTCGACTCGTAAGGACTCCTCCTCAACACCATCCTACCCGTCTCGATACCGTTTACATCACACACAGACACTATTTTTACTCACTGCTTTAGCACCGTACACTTGCATTAACATTCCACAAGCCGTTCCCTAATACGAATCAAAACGTCATGTTAAGGCGTTGATCCATTTTGCACTTCATTTTGCAATGAATCAAGTGCTACGTATTTTTGCGAATGATAAGCGAATCATGTCTCTGAGAATCACAGCAAACGAGTTGGAAATAAGCAAAGACGGCGTAAACACTGTTGTTCACGAACATTCGCAGACGTTGCGGATATCCAACAACGCGTGACCACAATGTTTAAGCGATTCTACAAGTAGCGTTTGCTGACATTTTTAAACAGCCTTACAGCCGATATAAAAAGTTATGGTTGATCTGAAGGCCAGTAAAGGTATTTTGTTCGTAACTCTTGTTTCCTTTATTTTCTGAGACCATTAATAATAACTAATGAGCGTATGGCATTGGTGGCCGGGAGACCCCTCGCGGGGCGGTTCGGCCGCCGCTCCATAAGTTCTCTAACGCCACTACGGCGACTTGCGAGTGAATGAGGATGAAATGATGATGAAAGACACACAACACTCAGCCATCCCGAGGCAGAGAAAATCCCTGACCCCGCCGGGAACCGAACCCGGGACCTCGAGCGCGGGAAGCGAGAACGTACCGCAGGACCACGAGCCGCGGACTTCTGAGACCATTCATCGATCTTTTCAGACGCACCTTGTACAAAAGTATGTATTAAGTTTGTCCGGTAACGTATTTAGGTGTCCCTAGGACAGCGGTTTCGTCCATTTAAGCTGCTGTTGCGTTGTGCTGTGAGTGCTATTGGCATTACGGTATTTTCAGCGTGGTTAAGTTAACAGACAAGCTTTGGCCACTAAACATTCGTGTCTAACGCAGCCAGCCATAGATAGGGATTTAAAGTTTGCATAGCGGAATATTTTACGAGCAGCGTAAATTAAATCAACTTCGGCTACGTGAGCAAAAGCTACGTTTGTTTGGTATGGGGAAACCAAACGAAGACCATTTTTAACGAAACTGCCTCTGGGCGGTTGCTTGAATTTGCTAACTTTAGTGCTAAATAACCCGGAAACGGCGTAACGCAACGAACTTTTATGTTAACATTTCTCAACACAACCTTTCCTGCAACAGCAAGCAGTTTAGACTGTTTCTCACCACCCTGTATGTTAGAACACACCGTGTCACTGTCCTGTCACTGCCTTTCGTCGCCGGCCGAAGTGGCCGTTCGGTTAAAGGCGCTGCAGTCTGGAACCGCAAGACCGCTACGGTCGCAGTTTCGAATCCTGCCTCGGGCATGGATGTTTGTGATGTCCTTAGGTTAGTTAAGTTTAACTAGTTCTGAGTTCTAGGGGACTAACGACCTCAGAAGTTGAGTCCCATAGTGCTCAGAGCCATTGCCTTTCGTCAAATGACAGTCTCAACCGTTTCCTCATAGCCTCATACAACGGCACTGTGGATAACAGGAGCAAGCACAGTAGCCGGAAATTTCGATTTCCTCGTCGGTTAAACGGATCTGCTGACTACCTACACTCGAGTGAAATGACTGCGACCTCACACCCCCCGGCTCCCTCCCCCTCTCCACCGTCGTGTCCGGCCGGGTTACGATTGCTCGTCGATTTCTGTGGTAGTACCGCAATGTACGCTACTGGCCATTAAAATTGCTACACCACGAAGATGACGTGCTACAGACGCAAAATTTAACCGACAGGAAGAAGATGCTGTGATATGCAAATGATTAGCTTTTCAGAGCATTCACACAAGGTTGACGCCGGTGGCGACACCAACAATGTGCTGACATGAGGAAAGTTTCCAACCGATTTCTCATACATAAACAGCAGTTAACCGGCTTTGCCTGGTGAAACGTTGTTGTGATGCCTCGTGTAAGGAGGAGAAATGCATACCATCACGTTTCCGACTTTGATAAAAGTCGGGTGTAGCCCATCGCGATTGCGGTTTATCGTATCGCGACATTGCTGCTCGCGTTAGTCGAGATCCAATTACTGTTAGCAGAATATGGAATCGGTGGGGGGTTCAGGAGGGTAATACGGAACGCCGTGCTGGATCCCAACGGCCTCGTATCACTAGCAGTCGAGATGACAGGTATCTTATCCACGTGGCTGCAACGGATCGTGCAGCCACGTCTCGATCCCTGAGTCAACAGATGGGGGGACAACCATCTGCACGAACAGTTCGACGACGTTTGCAGCAGCATGGACTATCCACTCGGAGACCATGGTTGCGGTTATCCTTGACTCTGCATCACAGAGAGGAGCGCCTGCGATGGTGTACTCGACGACGAACCTGGGTGCACGAATGGCAAAGCGTCATTTTTTCGGATGAATCCAGGTTCTGTTTACAGCACCATGATGGTCGCATCCGTGTTTGGCGACATCGCGGTGAACGCACATTGGAAGCGTGTATTCGTCATCGCCATACTGGCGGATCACCCGGCTTGATGGTATGGAGTGCCATTCGTTACATGTCTCGGTCACCTCTTGTTCGCATTGACGGCACTTTGAACAGTGGACGTTACATTTCAGATGTGTTACGACCTGTGGCTCTACCCTTCAAAAATGGTTCAAATGGCTCTGAGCACTATGGGACTTAACTTCTAAGGTCATCAGTCCCCTAGAACTTAGAACTACTTAAACCTAACTAACCTAAGGACATCACACACATCCATGCCCGAGGAAGGATTCGAACCTGCGACCGTAGCGGTCGCGCGGTTCCAGACTGTAGCGCCTTTAACCGCTTGGCCACCCCGGCCGACCTTTACCCTTCATTCGATACCTACGAAACCCTACATTTCAGCAGGATAATGCACGACCGCATGTTGCAGGTCCTGTACAGGTCTTTCTGGATACAGAAAAAGTTCGACTGCTGCCCTGGCCAGCACATTCTCCAGATTTCTCACCAATTGAAAACGTCTGGTCAATGGTGGCCGAGCAACTGGCTCGTCACAATACGCCAGTCACTACTCTCGATGAACTGTGGTATCGTGTTAAAGCTGCATGGGCAGCTGTACCTGTACACGGCATCCAAGCTCTGTTTGACTCAATGCCCAGGCGTATCAAGGGCATTATTACGACCAGAGGTGGTTGTTCTGGGTACTGATTTCTCAGGATCTATGCACTCAAATTGCGTGAAAATGTAATCACATGTCAGTTCTAGTATAATATATTTGTCCAATGAATACCCTTTTATCATCTGCATTTCTTCTTGGTGTAGCAATTTTAATGGCCAGTAGTGTAAATGGAGTGAACGAGCTGGTAGTAAGCTGCGACTCAGTCGCCGGTAAACCAGCTTATTAGCTGTAACCAGCAGTGGTGGGTGTGGACCGCCGTGTGACGCCTCGCCACCAGCAGAGATGCAGCGCGTCGCACTCTACCGTCTGCGCTAATGAACGGAGCTGCTAATTAATCCGGCGCCCTCTGTGAGAGACGGCACCCGCACCGGTGACCTCCACTCGTCGGCACACCGCATCCTACTTGGATTCCCCACACAAAGTAGTTACTCGATCCACGCTACTATAGCCCACGTCACGTAGGATGGTGCTTCCGCGCATTGAGGCGGAGCTGTGGGGAAAAGTGGAGGGCACGATGTCTGCGCATGTGCAACGGCTGACAGCGGACAAAGCCCACGTTGCCGAACTGTGTTGCTGCACGCAACGATCAGGTTCATTTGCCTAAGGTACGAGGGTCACTCGAAAAGAAATGCACACTATTTTTGTAAAAATACAGTTTTCATTCTGCTTGTGTGAAAGTTTTACAGCGTGTAGATACATGCTTCCCGCTTGTTTTCAAACTTAGTTCAACCTGTTCCCGTGAGTGGCGCCGTCACAGGATGTCTTTAAGATGGCTGCTACGCTTAACGTTCGTCAGAAGCAACGTGCTGTCATAGAATTCCTGTGCTGTGAAAACGAGACAGTGGGAAACATCTACAAGAGGTTGAAAAAGGTGTATGGAGATGCTGCTGTCGATCGTAGTACAGTTAGTCGGTGGGCAACCAGGTTACGTGATGAAAGCGGGCACGACAATATTGAGGATTGTCCTCGCAGCAGCAGGCCTCGTACTGCACACACTCCAGACAACGTGCAGAGAGTTAACGAATTGGTGACTGCTGACAGACGCATCACAGTGAACGAATTGTCACGCTACGTTGGGATAGGGAAAGGAAGTGTTTGCAGAATACTGAAAGTGTTAGCGTTAAAAAAGGTTTGTGCCAGGTGGGTTCCCAGGATGTTGACAGTGGATCGCAAAGAAACAAGAAAAACGGTATGCAGTGAACTTTTGGAACAGTAAGAGAATGGTGGATATGAATTCCTTGGAAGAATTGTGACAGATGATGAAATATGGCTCCATCATTTTTCACCAGAGACGAAGAGGCAATCAATGGAGTGGCACCATGCAAATTCACCCAAGAAAAAAAAAAAAATTCAAAACCACACCTTCTGCTGGAAAAGTTATGACTATGGTGTTTTTCGATTCCGAAGGACTCTTGCTTGTGGACATCGTGCCAAGTGGAACTACCATAAATTCTGATGCATATGTGACGACACTGAAGAAACTTCAAGCTCCACTGAGTCGTGTTCGACCACATCGGCAACAGCAGGATGTTTTGCTGTTGCACGACAATGCACGGCCCATGCCAGTCAAAAAACCATGGAAGCGATCATAAAACTCGGATAGACAACAGTGAAAAACTCGCCTTACAGTCCTGACCTGGCTCCATGTGACTATCATCTCTTTGGGAAACTGAAAGACTCTCTTCGTGGAACAAGGTTTGAAGATGATGCCTCCCTTGTGCACGCTGCCAAACAGTGGCACTAACATGTTGGTCCAGAATTTTACCGTGCGGGTATACAGGCGCTGGTTCCAAGATGGCGTAAGGCAGTTGAAAGGGATGGAAATTATGTGGAGGAATGAAAATATTATTCCTAAAGGATGTATCTACAAATTGCAAAACTTTCAAACAAATAGAATAAAAGATGGATTAAAAAAATAGTGTGCATTTCTTTTGGAGTGACCCTCGTACATCGTATTATACGTTCCAATCTATAAGGGGAATAATAAATTTTAAAACCAATTACGATCAATCGTCATGAGAGACAGCTTACTTCACGTCGTGACGACGTTGCTCCACTAGTCCACAGCTCTGTGAAGATGTCAAGCACAATTTTCCTCAAAAGAACAGTTGTCTAACGGCAAGCTTATTGAAACTGCTTGCAGTAAGTGTCATTTATTATGATTGGGACTGTATTATAAGTAAAAAAGAAATACACAATACAAAGTTAGGTTTAAACACAAACCGAAATCATTATACACTCCTGGAAATGGAAAAAACAACACATTGACACCGGTGTGTCAGACCCACCATAATTGCTCCGGACACTGCGAGAGGGCTGTACAAGCAATGATCACACGCACGGCACAGCGGACACACCAGGAACCGCGGTGTTGGCCGTCGAATGGCGCTAGCTGCGCAGCATTTGTGCACCGCCGCCGTCAGTGTCAGCCAGTTTGCCGTGGCATACGGAGCTCCATTGCAGTCTTTAACACTGGTAGCATGCCGCGACAGCGTGGACGTGAACCGTATGTGCAGTTGACGGACTTTGAGCGAGGGCGTATAGTGGGCATGCGGGAGGCCGGGTGGACGTACCGCCGAATTGCTCAACACGTGGGGCGTGAGGTCTCCACAGTACATCGATGTTGTCGCCAGTGGTCGGCGGAAGGTGCACGTGCCCTTCGACCTGGGATCGGACCGCAGCGACGCACGGATGCACGCCAAGACCGTAGGATCCTACGCAGTGCCGTAGGGGACCGCACCGCCACTTCCCAGCAAATTAGGGACACTGTTGCTCCTCGGGTATCGGCGAGGACCATTCGCAACCGTCTCCATGAAGCTGGGCTACGGTCCCGCACACCGTTAGGCCGTCTTCCGCTCACGCCCCAACATCGTGCAGCCCGCCTCCAGTGGTGTCGCGACAGGCGTGAATGGAGGGACGAATGGAGACGTGTCGTCTTCAGAGATGAGAGTCGCTTCTGCCTTGGTGCCAGTGATGGTCGTATGCGTGTTTGGCGCCGTGCAGGTGAGCGCCACAATCAGGACTGCATACGACCGTGGCACACAGGGCCAACACCCGGCATCATGGTGTGGGGAGCGATCTCCTACACTGGCCGTACACCACTGGTGATCGTCGAGGGGACACTGAATAGTGCACGGTACATCCAAACCGTCATCGAACCCATCGTTCTACCATTCCTAGACCGGCAAGGGAACTTGCTGTTCCAACAGGACAATGCACGTCCGCATGTATCCTGTGCCACCCAACGTGCTCTAGAAGGTGTAAGTCAACTACCCTGGCCAGCAAGAGCTCCGGATCTGTCCCCCACTGAGCATGTTTGGGACTGGATGAAGCGTCGTCTCACGCGGTCTGCACGTCCAGCACGAACGCTGGTGCAACTGAGGCGCCAGGTGGAAATGGCATGGCAAGCCGTTCCACAGGACTACATCCAGCATCTCTACGATCGTCTCCATGGGAGAATAGCAGCCTGCATTGCTGCGAAAGGTGGATATACACTGTACTAGTGCCGACATTGTGCATGCTCTGTTGCCTGTGTCTATGTGCCTGTGGTTCTGTCAGTGTGATCATGTGATGTATCTGACCCCAGGAATGTGTCAATAAAGTTTCCCCTTCCTGGGACAATGAATTCACGGTGTTCTTATTTCAATTTCCAGGAGTGTATTTGCATGCCAACTGCTTCTATTCCGAGATGTTTTTAAAAATATTTACAATGCATGTATGACGGATTGTTTGACTGCAGTTAAGTGTAATCACTGTGTGTAAGAAAATAAATATTGGTAGAAAAACTACTGCAAAAGACTATCGTAAAAATGGTCAGTTGGTTGTCATATTTTTCGCTGTCAACGAGCATGACGAGTATAAATTAACTCGTTCGATATTATAGTGAGAGATCGCGTTTATAAGCCACTGAACAAGCAAACAATTAACCATCTTCTGCGAGTAGTTTGCAAGAATGCTGAACGATAACGTTGAAAACTATCGGCATTTCCTAGACCAGGAATCCTCAAAACTATGAAACATTATTACTTTACTTTGTTCCAAAGTCTACACCGTAATACCACAATCACTGCTTTCTCAGTCTGTGTCTGAACCATCTAATTGTAAATTTACGATGATAGGTTCGAGACTTATATCCATCTTCACCTCCCTATAAATATCTCCTTCCATAAGCTTTTCATCGCGCCTCTCAGACTGTGCCCACACTGAAGGGGGCATGTTCCCTGTTGTTTCTTGGTTCAAAAATGGCTCTGAGTACTACGGGACTTAACATCTGAGGTCATCAGTCCCCTAGAACTTAGAACTACTTCAACCTAACTAACCTAAGGACAGCACACACATCCATGCCCGAGGCAGGATTCGAACCTGCGACCGTAGCAGTCGCGCGGTTCCAGACTGAAGCGCCTAGAACCGCTCGGCTACACCCCGGGGTTGCTTCTTGCGCAAGCAATTCAGATTCTGTTAACCTGAATTTTTTTTCACGTAGTCTTTAAACTTGGTCCAAATCAGTTCCATGAGATTAAACTGACAACCATATGTGGATAAACGCAAAACTGTGTCACCACATTTACGTGCAAGAAAGTTAAAGTTTGTACGTTCTGTTGCGTGACTTGTATAAACTAACGATCTCCAGGAGTTCGCCACGAGTCTCGTTTATACTGTGAGGAATATTTTTATTTTTAAACCAGGGCACAATATCCGATTTCCTGGCGTTTGTACTCGGTGATTTCTTTGTAACAGCTGAATGATAACTGGCACGGTAAATTACAATAATCGACTTCGAAGCAACGTATGACAAGAATTGTTCAGTGGACCAAATCTTGCTACTGACAGCGTTCATTTCCGAATGCTAGTCATTGCCATTTTTCTTAGATCTAAATACAATTTTACTCGCAGGGATAAAACCAGAAAAAGAGCCACTATACAATAATAATCCGAGAAACTACTCCTATGGGACCTTTAAAACAGCTAGAAGAATCCACTTATTTTCCTGGAATGATTCTGATTCATCCATGTTTGATAAACGTAATACGCTGCTGAAATGCCTCCTTCTTTTGTACCATACATCTTTATAAAGGATGTGGTTCGTTCTGTACCTACGTCACTTCTTTCAACTAAAAACTCTCTTTTGAATACATCGTGGGAGCAGACAGTGATCAATGTTATTACTAATAGTTACTATTAAAATCAATCTTGATCACAAATTTATTCTGGTAACCGGTTTCGACCACGCCTCTGGCCATCTTCAGACCAAAATGCTGTATGAGCAGGTGCCTCATTCTGGTGATAAATCAGATGACGTCCACCGGGCAACCGGCATACCCACACCCTGCCGTCGGATCGCCACATTGTGCACCGTAATTCGTCACTCCACACAACATTTCTCCACTGTTCAATCGTCCAATGTTTACGCTTCTTACAACAAGCGACGCGTCATTTGGCATTTGACGGCGTGATGTATGGCTTATGAGCAGCCGCTCGACCATGCAATCCGAGTTTTCTCACCTCCCGCCTAACTGTCATAGTGCTTGCAGTGGATCCTGATGCAGTTTGGAATTCCTGTGTGAAGGTCTGGACAGATGTCTGCCTATTACACATTACGATCGTCTTCAACTGTCGGCGGTCTCTGTAAGTTAACAAACGAGGTCGGTCTGTACGCTTTTGTGCTGTACGTGTCCCTTCACGTTTCCACTTCAGTGTCACATCGGAAACAGTGGACCTAGGGATGTTAAGGAGCGTGGAAATCTCGCGTACAGACGTATGACACAAGTGACACCCAATCACCTGACCACGTTCTAAGCCTGTGAGTTCCACGGAGCGCCCTATTCTGCTCTCTCACGATGTCTAATGACTACTGAGGTCACTGATATGGAGTACCTTCCAGTAGGTGGCAGCACAATGCACCTAATATGAAAAACGTACGTTTTTGGGGGTGTCCGGATACTTTTGATGACATAGTGTACCTTCCAGAACCTCGCTGACTCTCTTCTTGCACGTCTCGCAGCAGTCCGCACTGCAAAAGTTTGTTATTCAGGCTTTTGATAGGTGATGAATTAATGTGACTGGACAGTGTATGTATCAACAAGGTAGCGGGCTTTTTAGCCGACTGTTGTTTCATCCAGACACCCGATTGGTTTAATGCTTGAGTTTCTCTCTGTACAGTACTTCGTATAATATTCGTAAGAAAGTTGCTTTGTTCTTAAGTAATTCTTTAGTGGCACACGAATATGAAACTGTGTGACGAAATTTGTTAGTAAAAATCGGAAGTCCCTGAGTATCACAGAGCTTCCGTTTTCTTAATAAACCGATGAATCCTAAATACTCAAGCGATAAATAGCGCAAATTCTGAGGCACCCTTCGAAAGTGATCTACATATTACGAAGGAAAATGAGGTATTACAGACTTACGGCCGTCCGCTGTGGCCGAGAGGTTCTAGGCTCTTCAATCCGGAACCCCGCGGCTGCTACGGTCTCAGGTTCGAATCCTGCCTCGGGCATGGATGTGTGTGATGTCCATAGGTTAGTTAGCTTAGAGCCATTCGATTTTTTGTTACAGACTTACGGATCGAGTGTCGCGAACCGTTTTTCTCATCCGTGAGATACCAGTTTTGGCAACCGCCAATTACGCCCGCAGCCCCGTCTGTTTACAAACCTCTCCGGCACGGGAAGGCCTCCACACCCACCGAGATGGCGCCTTCCTCATTACGGCGTTCTTGCGGTGACGGTGTTTTGCTGCCGCTTGCGCGCTGTCATTTTCCGGCGACAAGGAAAATACATTACAGGGGAATTTCTGCTTCCCACGGCCGTCAGGCAGAAATAATGGATGCTGGTTGGCGGCTGGGGCGACACGAGGCTCGCAGGGCGGCGTGAAATATGTAGGGGCGTCTGTTCTCTCTTTTTTTTGTGGGGGGTCCGGTTGTCCGTGGGCGACCCTCCCTGACGGTACGATTTATGTGGCGGGCCGCGTCACACTGCCCGTCCGCCAATTAAGCTCCGCGCCACGGGATGAAAACGGGGCGCAAATTTACGCCCCGTCCTGGATGTTTGTAGCTGCGACGCACAGGTCCATGGCTTTGGCAGTTCAATGAAAGAAACTATGGTTCTCAATCAATATTGTCCCTCTAAGAAACAACGGAACGGATTGGTTTGGTGGTTAGCACAAACGTCTCAAAAATGAAATCGACAGGAAGTGCAAAATGGCTAAGCAGGGATGGCTAGAGGACAAATGTAAGGACGTAAAGGCTTATCTCACTAGGGGCAAAATAGACACTGCCTACAGGAAAATTAAAGAGACATTTGGAGAAAGGGAACCACTTGTATGATTATCAAGAGCTGAGATGGAAACCCAGTTCTAAGCAAAGAATGGAAAGCAAAAAGATGGAAGGAGTATATAGAGGGTCTATACAAGGGCGATGTACTTGAGGACTATATTATGGAAATGGAAGAGGATGTAGACGAAGATGAAATGGAAGATAAGATACTGCGTGAAGAGTTTGAAAGAGCACTGAAAGATCTAAGTCGAAACAAGGCCCCAGGAGTACACAACATTCCATTAGAACTCTGATAGCCTTGGGAGTGCCAGCCCTGACAAAACTCTACCGTCTAGTGGGCAAGACAGGCGAAATACCATCAGACTTCAAGAAGAATATAATAATTCCAATCCCAAAGAAAGCAGGTGTTGACAGATGTGAAAATTACCGAACTATCAGTTTAATATTAAGTCACGGCTGCAAAATACTGACGCGAATTTTTTACAGACGAATGGAAAAACTGGTAGAAGCCGACCTCGGGGAAGATCAGTTTCGATTCCGTAGAAATGTTGGAACACCTGAGGCAATGCTGACTCTACGACTTATCTTAGAAGATAGATTAAGGAAATCCAAACGTACGTTTCTAGCATTTGTAGACTTAGAGAAAGCTTTTGACAATGTTGACTGGGATGCTCTCTTTCAGATTCTGAAGGTGGCAGGGGTAAAATACTGGGAGCGAAAGGCTATTTACAATTTTCACAGAAACCAGATGGAAGTTATAAGAGACGAGGGTCATGAAAGAGAAGCAGTGGTTGGGAAGGGAGTGAGACAGGGTTGTAGCCTATCCCCGATGTTATTCAATCTGTGTATTGAGTAAGCAGTCAAGGAAACAAAAGAAAAATTAGAAGTAGGAATTAGAATCCGTGGAGAAGAAATTACAACTTTGAAGTTCGCCGATGACATTGTAATTCTGTCAGAGACAGCAAAGGACCTGGAAGAGCAGCTGAACGGAATGGACAGTGTCTTGAAAGGAGGATATAAGATGAATACCAACAAAAGCAAAATGGAATGTAGTCGAATTAAATAGGGTGATGCTGAGGGTATTAGATTAGTAAATGAGACGCTTAAAGTAGTAAAGGAGTTTTGCTGTTTGGGGAGCAAAATAACTGATGATGGTCGAAGTAGAGAGGACATAAAATGTAGACTGGCAATGGCAAGGAAAGCATGTCTGAAGAAGAGAAATTTGTTAAGAACGAGTATAGATTTAAGTGTCAGGAAATCGTTTCTGAAAGTATTTGTATGGAGTGTAGCCATGTATGGAAGTGAAACATGGACGATAAATAGTTTGGACAAGAAGAGAATAGAAGCTTTCGAAATGTGAAAATTAGATGTGTAGATCACATAACTAATGAGGAGGCAGTGAACAGAATTGGGGAGAAGAGAAATTTGTGGCATAACTTGACTAGAAGAAGGGATCGGTTGGTAGGACATGTTCTGAGGCATCAAGGGACCACCAATTTAGTACTGCAGGGCAGCGTGAGGGTAAAAATCGTAGAGGGAGACCAAGAGATGAATACAGCAAGCAGATTCAGAAGGATAAAGGTTGCAGTAGGTACTGGGAGATGAAGAAGCTTGCAGAGGATAGAGTAGTGTGGAGATCTGCATCAAACCAGTCTCTGGACTGAAGACCACAACAGCAACAACGACGTAGGTTAGACCGTTACTTCGTTAGTTGTGAATAACAGACATGTAACAACTATGAGACATCTGCTCTGTCAGCCATTAAAAAATAAAATAAAAAATAAAATAAAAAAAGAATGATAATGAAAGAAAAAGCTAACACATAACTGCTTACAGATCTATTCAATATCTAGTCGTAACACTGGAAAGTGATATGAAATGTAACAAGCACGTAGGGTTTGTTGATGCGGAGGGGAGATGTCGACTTTGGTTTACTGGGAGAATTCTAGAAAGTGCTTACAAAAGCCATGAGATAGCGACATGTACATATACAGATGGCGGTAGTACGTCTTACACAAGGTATAAAAAGTCAGCGCATTGGCGGAGCCGTCATTTGTACTCAGCTGATTTTTGTGAAAAGGTTTCCGACGTGATTATGGCCAACATCGGGAATTAACAGGCTTTGAACGCGGACTGATAGTTGTAGCTAGACGCGTGGGCCATTCCATTTCAGGAAGCGTTGGGGAATTCGATTTTCCGAGATTCACAGTATCAAGAGAGTGCCGAGAATGTCAAATTTCAGACATTACCTCTCACCACGGACAACGCAGTGACCGACGGCCTTCACTTAACGACCGAGGGCAGTGGAGTTCGCGTAGACATGTCTGCTTGAGATAACTGCAGGAGTCAATGTGGGATGTATCCTTTAGGAAAATGCGGCGAAATTTGGCGTTGATGGTCTATGGCAGCAGGCCGACGCGAGGACCTTCGCTAACAGCACGACATCGCCTGCAGCACCTCTCCTGGGCCCAGTTGAATCCTAGACGACTGGAAAGCTTTGACTGGTGAGATGAGTGAGTCCCCATTTCAACTGATGGTAGGGTTGGAGTGTGACGTAGACATCACGAGGCCATGGACCCAAGTTACCAACAAGGCACTGTGCAACCTGATCGTGGCTCCATAATGGTGTGGGCTGCGTTTAAGTGGAATGGTCTTGGTCCTCTGGTCCAAGTGAACCAATCATTGACTGGGAATTGTTATGTTCGTCTATTTTGAGACCATCTGCCGCCTTTCATTGACTTCATGTTCCCAGACAACGATGAAATTTTCTGGAAGACAATGCACCATGTCAGTGGACCACAATTGTTCCCAATTTGTTTAAGAACGTTCTGGACAATTCCAGCGAATGGTCTGGCCACCCAGACAGCGCGACATGAATCCCATCGAACATTCGTGGGTCGTAATCGGGAGGTCAGTTTGTGCACAATATCCTGCACCGGCAACCCTTTCACAACTATGGACGGCTATAGAGCCAGCATGGCTCAATATTTCTGCAGGGGACTTCCAACGACTTGGTTATTCCACGCCACGTTGAGTTGCTTCAAATGGTTCCAATGGCTGTGAGCACTATGGGACTTAACTTCTGAGGTCATTAGTCCCCTAGAACTTAGAACTACTTAAACCTAACTAACCCAAGGACATCACACACAACCATGCCGAGAGGCGGGATTCGAACCTGCGACCGTAGCGGTCGCGCAGCTCCAGACTGTAGCGGGTAGAACCGCTCGGCCACTCCGGCCGGCTGAGTTGCTTCACTACGTCGGGCAAAAGGAGGCCCGAATCGACGTTAGAAGGTATCCCATGGCTTTTGTCACATCCGTGTATTAAGGAGCCAGCTACAGAACACTTGCGCGACCAATCCTTGAGTACTGCTCGCGTGTTTGTGTTCCCCATCATTTTGGGTTAAAGGAAGATACTGAAGTAACTCTGAGTCGTGACGTGAGATTTGTTACCAGTAGGATCGATTAATACGCGAGTATTGCGGAAGTACTCCACGAACTCAAATGTGAATCCCTGGAGGGAAGAAGACGTTCTTTCCACTATTGAAAAGTACCGAGAACTGGCATTTGCGACAGATTGCAGAACGATACTACCGCCAACAATATACACGTCGCGCAAGTACGCAAAGAAAAAGTAAGAGAGAAACTACGGTTCATAGGGAAGCGCATAGACAGTCTTTTTTCTCTTGATCCATCTGCGAGTGGAACAGGAAAGGGAATGTCAACAGTGGTACAGTGTAACCTCCGCCCGTCAGTGTGGCTTGCGGAGTATGGCCATAGATGTAGATTAAAATGTATGAAAACATCAAATGTCAAATTTTCTCCTAAATCTGGAACACGGCCCAGCTAGAGTCAAACATTTACGATTCTTTGATGTTATTTCGACACTTTTTTTAATATATCGATTTCTTGTCTGTATGCCGGCTGGGGTGGCCGAGCGGTTCTATGCGCTTTAGTCTGGAACCGAGCGACCGCTACGGTCGCAGGTTCGAATCCTGCCTCGGGCTTGGATGTGTGTGATGACCTTAGGTTAGTTAGGTTTAAGTAGTTCTAAGTTCTAGGGGACTGATGACCTCAGAAGTTAAGTCCCATAGTGCTCAGAGCCATTTGAACCTTGTCTGTTTGTTCGGTACAAATTTTGAAGTTGATTTTAAATTAACTTCCCGACTCTTGAAACTTTCAACACGACTCAGAATTCGATGACAACGCAATATTAACCCACTTTCTGTCTGGTATGTGGCGGATGGTAGTTTGGTGCCACTGCTATTTTCTTCTTTTGCTGTTGCACTTGCAAATGTTTAGTGGTAAGAACGGTTCCTGGAAAGCCACGCGTGAGCTCGATTCTAATTTTTATCTACGAGATGTTTTCGTGAGATAAACGTAGGAGGTTCAAATGGCTCTAAGCACTATGGGACTTAACATCTGAGGTCATGAGTCCCCTAGAACTTAGAACTAGTTAAGCCTAACTAACCTAAGGACATCACACACATCCGTGCCCGAGGCACGATTCGAACCTGTGACCGTAGCAGCAACCAGAGTGAAGCGCCTAGAACCGCTCGGGCACGGCGACCGGCTAATCGTAGGAGGAAGCAATGTATTGGTTGGCTCAGATGAAGAGAATCTGAAATAATATTCAAATTTGCCACATGTTTCGTTGTCATCTCATCAAAATGTTTAAAATCGATTGAAAAATTGGAACATAGAAGACTTAAAAGCAGAAAGTAAATATTTAAATATAATACTTTTTACGTTTCTGAAGCGGACTCAAAAGTATAAAGTAATTTATCCTAGAGCCATACACATTCATTACCCCATATAGAGAGTCTTGAAAATTTGTGCTTGTGAATTTCTAAGAGCTATGGTTCAAATGGCTCTGAGCACTATGGGGCTTTAAACATCTATGGTCATCAGTCCCCTAGAACTTAGAACTACTTAAACCTAACTAACCTAAGGACATCACACACATCCATGCCCGAGGCAGGATTAGAACCTGCGACCGTAGCGGTCGCGTGGTTCCAGACTGTAGCGCCTAGAACCGCTCGGCCACCCCGTCAGGCCTAAGAGCTGTGAAAATACAGTTTAAAACGAAAAAACGTGGTATCCATGCAATACATAACTGAGCATGAATAGTTCACCTTTTTACTGTTATCTATTGCATGCACAAGTATTTTCATGGCTATGAAAAATTCACAAGCACAAATTTTCAGGGCTATCTGCATGGGGTTAAAAACCTGTGTAGGGTTGGCTAGGAGCAATTATTTTATACTTTATAGACCGTTTTAAAAACGTGTTATAAAGTTTTAAATTTAATAATTTTTACCGTTTAATTTATGTTCTGCAGTAACTAAATCATTGTTCAGTAAACAAAGGAGTGTTGATAAGAGCTGAATGTCGATAATTACCGAAACAATTTAATTGCCGAGTAGCCTATCAGATAGCCGCTGACTGCGGGTTACTGAGTGATTGTGGGCAGTATGTGATTAAAATCGTTTCGATTTGTCGAGTATATCAAAACAAGGAAGATTTCTTCGATTTATCGAGGTGTTTTCGGAACACAGTACAACCAGATCGCCGGCCGCTGTGGCCAAGCAGTTCTAGGCGCCTCAGTCCGGAACCGCGCTGCTGCTACGGTCACCGTGCGTGTAATAACTCAAACACATCTCCTAAAATGTTTTGAATTCGCGCCTGGGACGAACCACAGCGGCTGAAAGTGAACCGCGGTACAGTACTGCAGTGGGTGGCTGCAGCGGCAGCGGCGGCGCGCTACAGCTCCGCTCATGCATAATGCAGCAGGCGGCGCCAAGGGACGTCCGAGCCATCAAGATGGCTGCAAGTTGCCGCCCCTAGGCCGAGTTAAGAGGCCGCCTCTACACGCCCCCTGGTGATGCGGCCGCAGAGTTTCGCCAACTTCGCACCGCTGGGGCGAGGGCTGAGGCAGCGGCGAACCGCGCGCCCTAACCCTGCACAGCCATCAGTCTAGTTCTACACAGGTCCACCACGTTGGTTCTTTCAATAATCGTTTTTTTTTTTCCTTTATTGAGTTTCGATTCCCCCGAAGAGGGCGGGCTGGCGGCAGCTTACAAGGGAACCTCCCCATCACACCCCACTCAGATTTAGTTATAAGTTGGCACAGTGGATAGGCCTTGAAAAACTTAACACAGATCAATCGAGAAAACAGGAAGACGTTGTATGGAACTATGAAAAAAATAAGCAAAATATACAAACTGAGTAGTCCATGCGCAAGATAGGCAACATCAAGGAAAGTGTACGCTGAGACGCGCCGTGGTCCCGTGGTTAGCGTGAGCAGCTGCGGAACGAGAGGTCTTTGGTTCAAGTCTTCCCTCGAGTGAAAAGTCCAATTTTTTTTATTTTCAGACAATTATTATCTGTCCGTCCGTCCGTCCGATGCGATCACTTTTTTGGGAGTGATTATCACATCCACAAGAAAACCTAAATCGGGCAAGGTAGAAGAATCTTTTTACCCATTCGCCTAGTGTACAAGTTAGGTGGGTCGACAACATATTCCTGTCATGTGACGCACATGCCGTCACCAGCGTCGTATAGAATATATCAGACGTGTTTTCCTGTGGATGAGTCGGTTGACCTATGACCTTGCCATCAAATGTTTTCGGTTCCCATTGGAGAGGCACGTCCTTTCGTCCACTAATCGCACGGTTTTGCGGTGCGGTCGCAAAACACAGACACTAAACTTATTACAGTGAACAGAGACGTCAATGAACGAACGGACAGATCATAACTTTGGGAAAATAAAGAAAATAATATTTTCAGTCGAGGGAAGACTTGAACCAAGGACCTCTCGTTCCGCAGCTGCTCACGCTAAACATGGGACCACGGCGCGACTGAATTCATACTTCTTGATGTTGCTTATCTTGCGCATGGACTACTCAGTTTGTACATTTTGCTTATTTTTTTCATAGTTCCACACAACTTCTTCCTGTTTTCTCGATTGATCTGTGTTCAGTTTTTCAAGGCCTGTCCACTGTGCCAACTTATAACTAAATCTGAGGAGGGTGCGATGGGGAGGTTCCCTTGTTAGTACGCCGCTCTGCAGCCTACAGATTTTTAAAACAGAAGAAGAAGATAATAAACAATAAAAGCAGGCGATAAAAAAGTGACTTAAATTGTAAAATGGCGGAAAATTGTAGAAGTTAAAACACAAAATAAAACAAAGGGTTGGCGATGCTAATAAAATACACAGGAAGCAGACAGGGAAAATAGTAGACAGACAATTAAAAAAACACGGCGACAGTCTGGTTTCTGTTAGCAAGAGATATAAAAATCACACCCAGCAACAGTGTGATTTCTGTTCGCAACACTTCGGAAAAGATGCACAACACTTAACACTCATTTAAAGCACTGCACTAAAAAGTTGGCACGAAGATGACACACCAAAGCCAAGGGCAGATAGGGGGGACCTGGACAGATGAGGGGAAAAAATGTGGGAAAGGAGAGGAAAACCGAAGTGGGGGGGAAGAGCCGATGGAGGGTGAGGACTCATGGGATGGGGGGGGGGGCAGGGCAGATGCGAGAGGGAGTGGGAAAAGGCAGAGGAGGGGAATGCGAAAGGACTCAGGGGAGAGAAGGGAGGCAGAGAGAGGGTAGGTGAGGAAAAAACAGGATGGAAGGGGAGAGAGGGACCCTGGGAAAAGGACAGAGGAAGGGAGGGGGAGGTGAGGATGAGAGTTGATAGGAGGGATAAATGGAGGGAGAAAGGGCATCATTCAGGAGGGGGAGTTGACAGAAGCCACCTTGGGAGGGTAGGGGGGACACAACAGTGAATGTGTGGCAGAGGGTGGGGGTTGGAGAGGAGAAGAGCAATCATGGGATGAGGGGGATCAAGGCGGCGGGGGGTATAGAGGATGCAGATATGTTCGAAGAAAAGGAGCAGATGGGAGAAAGGAATCAGGTCATAGAGGATCCGGGTGGGGGACGGGAGGTGTATATGGAGGGCGAGGCGGAGTGCAAGGCGCTCGACGATCAGAAGGGACTTATAGAATTTGGGGGGGGGGGGAGGGGAGCGCATATCCAGGCAGGACTGGTTTGTCAGAAGATGGGACAGATTAAGGATTTGTAGATGTGGAGGGTGGTAGAAGGGTTCAACCCCCATGCCTGGCCAGAGAGGCTTTGGATTGGATAGAGTGGAGATGAAGGATCCAGGTAAGGTGACGGTCAATGGTGAGGCCAAGGTAGGTGATGGTGGGGGGAGAGGCGGACAAGACAGTTGCAGATGGAAAGGGAGAAATCAAGGAGCCGGAAGGAGCGAGTGGTACGACCTATGATGATTGCCTGGGTTTTGGAAGGATTGATTTTCAGGAGCCACTGGTTACACCATGCGGCAAAAAGATCAAGGTGATTCTGGAGAAAACGTTGTCAATAATCGTCTTCCAGTTAGGGTTGCAAATCTCTTACAAAGAAAATAAGGGATCGAGATTAAAGCCTAAAAAATAAAATTTCATATAGTGTTTTTTTACAAATAACAGCAGTAATATATTTAAAATAGCCACACACGTTCTATTTTAGATTATTGCTAGTAAACGCTCTTGTCACATTAATGTGCGGCCTGCATACATCTTCATCCTGATGTCAGCGTGCAATAACCGCTCACAGACGGTAGATGGCAGCACAGCAGTGGAGGATAGATATAGCTTGTCGAGGTAAACAGTGCAATCGTTGTCTTAATGCGGAAACGGAGCTCTTTATCTGACGTCCAAAAGGGAATAATCACTGGATTTCGGAACAAGGAGCGAAGCATTTCGGAAACGGTCAAGTTCATAAACTCTTCTTGTGCCGGCGTGGTTAAAATAAACCGTGCATGGCAAAATGGCGCTATCCAAAACAGCCTCCGAAGCAACTGTCGTGCATCATGGGTCATAAATGGCAGGGGGTGAATAACAGTTGCAGAAATGTGTATGGGTGGAAAGATGTTCAACTGTTGAGCAACACGACATGTGTAGTCTAAACTCATTGTAAACTTGTGTGTCTCAAAGGAGTGAAGTAACGATAGTGTGAAATGAACATGGGGACAAATAAAAAGTCAGCACTATAAAACAGTACAAAAACTGAGAAAAAACCTCAGCAAAATATTCCAGGACGCTGTATCATGAGATCTAAAACATAAAGCAAATAATTACTAACGTAGACGTAAGCTATACTTCTATAAAAGATGCGATCAAGATTTCAGTTCGCCGGCTGCGCCTTGGTACAACTGGCAAAGCGGTTAGCTTCGCTGCGCGTTTCCCTCACTGCTAGGCCATGGTGTATATGCGCTTGGAGGCGGGAGAGGGAGAAACTGCCAACTGAAGCATTTAAACAGAGCGCAGACGCATTGCGAATGACTTCGTCGTGTATTTCAAATTTCTCAACAACACAGATCACAAACAAACAAAAAAAAACTTCAGTATTATTTTATTATTTTTAGCGCGATACAATTTCACAGATTTTCGCGCTCAGGTTGACACGTAATTGACTTCTTCATTTTCATAATCAAGAACACGACTTTTACACTGATATTTCGATCGAATTATTGTAGCACTTTTGCCACCTCATTATGGAGACGTGGAAACTACACTCCTGGAAATTGAAATAAGAACACCGTGAATTCATTGTCCCAGGAAGGGGAAACTTTATTGGCACATTCCTGGGGTCAGATACATCACATGATCACACTGAGAGAACCACAGGCACACAGACACAGGCAACAGAGCATGCACAATGTCGGCACTAGTACAGTGTATATCCACCTTTCGCAGCAATGCAGGCTGCTATTCTCCCATGGAGACGATCGTAGAGATGCTGCATGTAGTCCTGTGGAACGGCTTGCCATGCCATTTCCACCTGGCGCCTCAGTTGGACCAGCGTTCGTGCTGGACGTGCAGACCGCGTGAGACGACGCTTCATCCAGTCCCAAACATGCTCAATGGGGGACAGATCCGGAGATCTTGCTGGCCAGGGTAGTTGACTTACACCTTCTAGAGCACGTTGGGTGGCACAGGATACATGCGGACGTGCATTGTCCTGTTGGAACAGCTAGTTCCCTTGCCGGTCTAGGAATGGTAGAACGATGGGTTCGATGACGGTTTGGATGTACCGTGCACTATTCAGTGTCCCCTCGACGATCACCAGTGGTGTACGGCCAGTGTAGGAGATCGCTCCCCACACCATGATGCCGGGTGTTGGCCCTGTGTGCCTCGGTCGTATGCAGTCCTGATTGTGGCGCTCACCTGCACGGCGCCAAACACGCATACGACCATCATTGGCACCAAGGCAGAAGTGACTCTCATCGCTGAAGACGACACGTCTCCATTCGTCCCTCCATTCACGCCTGTCGCGACACCACTGGAGGCGGGCTGCACGATGTTGGGGCGTGAGCGGAAGACGGGCTAACGGTGTGCGGGACCGTAGCCCAGCTTCATGGAGACGGTTGCGAATGGTCCTCGCCGATACCCCAGGAGCAACAGTGTCCCTAATTTGCTGGGAAGTGGCGGTGCGGTCCCCTACGGCACTGCGTAGGATCCTACGGTCTTGGCGTGCATCCGTGCGTCGCTGCGGTCCGGTCCCAGGTCGACGGGCACGTGCACCTTCCGCCGACCACTGGCGACAACATCGATGTACTGTGGAGACCTCACGCCCCACGTGTTGAGCAATTCGGCGGTACGTCCACCCGGCCTCCCGCATGCCCACTATACGCCCTCGCTCAAAGTCCGTCAACTGCACATACGGTTCACGTCCACGCTGTCGCGGCATGCTACCAGTGTTAAAGACTGCGATGGAGCTCCGTATGCCACGGCAAACTGGCTGACACTGACGGCGGCGGTGCACAAATGCTGCGCAGCTAGCGCCATTCGACGGCCAACACCGCGGTTCCTGGTGTGTCCGCTGTGCCTTGCGTGTGATCATTGCTTGTACAGCCCTCTCGCAGTGTCCGGAGCAAGTATGGTGGGTCTGACACACCGGTGTCAATGTGTTCTTTTTTCCATTTCCAGGAGTGTATTTGAGGACAGCAATGTAGACGTCCTGGACAACTTAAACGCAAAAGGATCTGTCACTGAAACGGGAATTACCTTACAGCTCAATCACTTGTATCTCCACGTGCACAGAGACGGTTTCAATTGAAATGGCAAACGGTCTCGTAAACAGATGAAAGACTTACTACGTCCTCAAAACGTTTAGGAAACTATCCGTGTAATACTTTCAATTACAACAAATTCATCAAACTTCGCTTTCACTTTAACGCTAGTTAATTTTGGGAATTGAATTGTGTTTGTCAGACTGTGTTCCTTGAATAGCGGGAATTTCTTTTCAAATGCAGCCACACCAACTCAGAAAGTAGTTTTTCTCACCTTGGAAGTCTTACTGTGTGGTCAGTCTTTTGTTAAATCCATTTAAAATGCGAGGTTTGCAATATACTCTAGTTCTTCTAATTTTTTGCCTTCTTTTTTCCTTCGTAAATTCATCAATAGCGAGTTTTAAATCTAAAACTCGTTCCACGCATGTTCCTTGAATTAGCCAACGTACTTTGCACTAATATATATAGTCTCCAAACCCTTCGTTCAGTTCCATCGCAAGCTGTTGCAAAAGACAGTCAAATAACGCGCGCGACTTAAGAAATGTTACTATTTATAGCACCAGTTTCTTCTCGTGGTGCATGCCTACAAATTTAGCACAAAATGCTTCTTGATGGCTGACCAATGTACGAGGCGTGTTTTTTAAGTAAGTACCGTTTTGAAATAAAAAAAACATGCTTAGATATCTCAATAATTTTATTTTTACATGAAAGTCTGTACCCTAATGTACTTTTCTACATAATTTCCGTCAATATTGAGGCATTTGTCATAACGTTGTACCAGTTTTTGAATACCCTTCTCACAGAAGTCTGCCGCCTGACTTGTTAACCACTCGTCTCGAAGACGCTGACCGCCCAGGTGTTTCTTCAAGTGCAGGAACAGATGGTAGTCACTGGGCGCGAGATCGGGACTGTACGGAGGATGATCTAGAGTTTCCCATCGAAAAGATGTGATGAGATATTTGGTCTGATTCGCCACATGCGGACGGGCATTGTCTCGGGGCAAAACGATGCCCTTGCTCAAGTTCCATGGACTGTTGCTTTGATTCTGGTGTGACGTAGGCCACCCATGTTTCGTCACCAGTAACAATTTGGCTTAAGAAATAATCACCGGCGTTGTATTACCGCTCAAGGAAAGTCAGTGCACTGTCTAAACGTTTGGTTTTGTGCACATCCGTCAACATTTTCGGTACCCAACGTGCCCACAATTTTCGGTAATTCAAGTACTCAGTCACAATGCCATACAAAACACTGCGAGAAACATTAGAAAAGTCATCCCGCAAGGAGGAAATGGTAAAGCATGTGTTTACTCTCACCTTATTGTCCACTTCCTGCACCAAACTTTCATTAACGGCCGAAGGACGACCACTCCGTTGTTCATCATGCACATTTGTGCGGCCATCTTTAAATGCTCTCACCCACTTTCTTACCATTTCATCACTCATGTTTTCTCCGTAAACTGCACAGATCTCACGATGAATATCGATCGCTTTTAGGCCTTTAACAGTAAGAAACCTTATAACAGCCCGTACTTCACACTCGGCGGGACTCACGATTATCGGAGGCATCTTAAACACTTAGTACACAACGTAAACAAGAATCAGACTGTAATGGCGTCAGTGCGTAGTTAAGGTTCAGGCTTTCATGTAAAAATAAAATTATTGAGATATCTTAGCAGGTCTTTTTTAATTTCAAAACGGTACTTACTTAAAAAACCCGCCTCGTATCTCGTTTGTCGATTGTTGTAATTTTTTTGCTCTTTACTGTCGGCTAAAACTTTAAATTCTTTCTGCATGGTATTGCAATATCGTTCCATAGCAAATTTGCAGTACCCGTCACTTATCAACGGCATAGCAGATACTGAGAATTCTCGTCCCTCTCTTGCGTCATTCCCATTCGTTTTAAAAGACTTGTGATGATAGATTGCACAACTGCCTCTTTTTGTGCAAACAGCCACTGGACCTGAGAACGTCCTCCAAATAGCGAATGGTAAACAACACTGACACCACGATTCTGCGGAACTGAAGAGAATTGCGCCTCCGAAAAGGCTACGCCGTTATCCTGTGTAAATGAAATGTGGTGCTCTATCTAGTACTTCCAGGATGGAACGAGCAAAACAGAGACAGGCAACGATTTTTGCCTGCACATGGCCCGTACAACTTGCCCGCGTGAAGTCCGGCACTCGATAGCCGGCCCTGTTTTATAACGTCATAAAAAAATTGTACCATCATTTACCGGGTGATCAAAAAGTCAGAATAATTTTTAAAACTGAATAAATCACGGAATAATGTAGATAGAGAGGTACAAATTGACACACATGCTTGGAGTGACATGGAGTTTTATTAGAATCGAAAAAAGACAAAAGTTCAAAAAATGTCAGACAGATGGCGCTTCATCTGATCAGAATAGCAATAATTAGCATAACAAAGTAAGACAAAGCAAAGATGATGTTCTTTACAGGAAATGCTCAATACGTCCACCACCATTCCTCAACAATAGCTGTAGTCGAGGAATAATGTTGTGAACAGCACTGTAAAGCATGTCCGGAGTTATGGTGAGGCATTGGTGTCGGATGTTGTCTTTCAGCATCCATAGAGATGTCGGTCGATCACGGTACACTCACGACTTCAGGTAACCCCAAAACCAATAATCGCACGGACTGAGGTCTGGGGGCCTGGGAGGCCAAGCATGACGAAACTGGCGGCTGGGCACACGATCATCACCAGAGATCTTCCATGCGTCTCGCAATATGGGGTGGTTCTAATAAAACCCAATGTAATTCCAAGCATGTGTGTCAATTTTTACCTCTCTATCTACATTATTCCGTGGTTTAAGTTTTCAAATTTATACTGACTTTTTGATCACCAGGTATATTTCTGGAACTCTTGAAAATGATACAATACTCGAAACATGACTGGTCGTACGTAAATAATGAACTAATGAAATCAGCGTGCAGCAGAAACTGGATAAACGCGTACTGCGTCATACACAAACTTACAAAAAAGGCTACGATGCTGGTTAACGTCCTCGAATAGCTAAACAATATTTGCTTAGTACATCATTTATTTTGCTTCTAGATAAAGAAGTATCGGTCAAGAATAAATGGGACACACTGTATTCGTGGATGTTGTTACGAGCGCACGTTGGCCTGCATCACATACTGTACAAGGAGGGGCAGGGTCTGTGCGGCGTGCATCCACAATTGTTACGCCTGCTACGAACACAGGGAGCTCGCCCGCGTCAGCTCCTCCCAGCTGGTAGTCATCCAAGTGCGAGGCCTGCCTAGCGTTCACAGAGCAGCTTCGCCGGCGCATTCCGCTCCGAGATTCAGATGTCAGCGAAGCAGCGACAACGACGCATTATCTGTTCACGCAGTTTGCTCCTGGCCGCTGCGCATCACGCAGTTTGCTTGCCGTGAACCTTCTGCCGCCGTCTGACACAGCGCAAGAGCACAAACTTCGAGCCAGTGAATAACAAAAATGGCGGTAGCATCTCTTATCTCGTAAATCGCCGGTCTGAGTTCCGCCCTGGCGACAGGCGAAGTGTCGCTTGCAGTTACACTACTGCCCATTAAAATTGCTACACCAAGAACACATGCAGATGATGAACGGGTATTCATTGGACAAATATATTATACTAGAACTGACATGTGATTACATTTTTACGCAATTTGGGTGCATAGATCCTGAGAAATCAGTACCCGGAAGAACCACCTCTGGCCGTAATAACGGCCTTGATACGCCTGGGCATTGAGTCAGACAGAGCATGGATGGCGTGTGCAGGTACAGCTGCCCATGCAGCTTCAGCACGATATCACAGTTCATCGAGAGTAGTGACTGGCGTATTGTGACGAGCCAATAGCTCGGCCACCATTGACCAGACGTTTTCAATTGGTGAGAGATCTGGAGAATGTGCTGGCCAGGGCAGCAGTTGAACGTTTTCTGTATCCAGAAAGGCCCGTACAGGACCTGCGATATGCGGTTGTGCATTATCCTGCTGAAATGTAGGGTTTCGCAGGGATCGAATGAAGGGTAGAGCCACAGGTCGTAACACATCTGAAATGTAACGTTCACTGTTCAAAGTGCCGTCAATGTGAACAAGAGGTGACCGACACATGTAACCAATGGCACCCCACACCATTACGCCGAGTGATACGCCAGTACGGCGATGACGAATACACACTTCCAATGTGCGTTCACCGCGATGTCGCCAAACACGGATGAAACCATGCTGTAAACAGAACTTGGATTTGTCCGAAAAATGACTTTTTGCCATTTGTGCACCCAGGTTCGTCGACGAGTACACCATCGTAGGCGCTCCTGTCTGTGATGCAACGTCAAGGGTAACCGCAGCCATGGTCTCCGAGCTGATAGTCCATGGTGCTGTCCGTACTGATGGTTGTTGTCTTGCAAACGTCCCCATCTGTTGACTCGGGGATCGAGACGTGGCTCCACGATCCGTTACAGCCATGCGGATAAGATGCCTGTCATATCGACTGCTAGTGATACGAGGATCCAGCACGGCGTTCCGTATTACCCTTCTGAACCCACCGATTGCATATTCTGCTAACAGACATTGGATCTCGACCAACGCGAGCAGCAATGTCGCGGTACGAAAAACCGCAATCGCGATAGGCTACAATCCGACCTTTATCAATGTCGGAAACGTGATGGTACGCATTTCTCCTCCTTACACGGGGCATCACAACAAAGTTTTACCAGGCAACGCCGGTCAACTGCTGTTTGTGTATGAGAAATCGGTTGGATACTTTCCCATGTCAGCACGTTGTAGGTGTGGCCGCCGGCGCAAACCTTGTGTGAATGCTCTGAAAAGCTAATCATTTGCATATAACAGCATCTTCTTCCTCTCGTTTGAATTTCGCGTCTGTAGCACGTCATCTTCGTGGTGTAGCAATTTTAATGGCCAGTAGTGTAGTAATGAGATGAGAAATGATTGCAGTTGTGTGAGAACTATATAGCGACAAGTCATTGACAGATGTAGGAGTACCATCATCAGACGAGCCACAGGGATTTGTGTAAGGACCTTTGTTGTTCATCCGTACTACTATATAAAGACAAGGCATAGTTTAATGTTGTTACCAAAAATCTCGAGAAGTTCTTGACCGATTTACTTCACATTTTCACAATGCTCTTTACTAAATGTTCGGACGGACAGAGGCCACATATTTCTTAAAAATATATTGTGTATAAAAATATATGTAATATTTAAGGCGCGCGCGGTTTGAGGCGCCTTGTCAGGGATTGCGCGGTCTCTCCCGCCGGTGGTTAGAGTCCTCCTCGGGCATAGATATGTGTGTCTTGCTGTTAGTTTAAGTAGTGTGTAAGTCTAGGGACCGATGACCTCAGCAGTTTGGTCTCCTCGGATTTCGCACACATCTGAACATTTTGAACAATATTTAAGGATGAAATGATCTTAGCAAAAATCTTGAAAAGTTCTTGATCGTTCTACTTTCACATAATTTTAAAGAAAATTTGCATCGCAAAAATGTGCTGTTTCGTTTCATTCCACTAAAACAGAAAGTTGACTCTTCGGCTTATCGGCTTTTGTTACGAAAATACTACGGAGTCTAAACCATCTGAAACTTTGTAATCCTACCAGTTTGTAGATTAAAACCACGCGAAATACTGTCAAAAAATGGCTCTGAGCACTATGGGACGTAACTTCTGAGGTCATCAGTCCCCTAGAACTTAGAACTACTTAAACCTAACTAACCTAAGGACATCACACGCACCCATGACCGAGGCAGGATTCGAACCTGCGACCGTAGCGGCCGCGCGTTTCCAGACTGTAGTGCGTAGAACCGCTCGGCTACTCCGGCCGCCGCGATATACTGTCGATGAAGCTAATGTCCTCATGGATCCAGTAGCCAGAGAGGCCTCTCTCATACCCAGTATACGAATAATCATAGCTGATTCACCCATTCATTTAACAGACTTCAGTCTCCTATCAGTGTTTGGTCCGCAACACCGATAAACAGGACTCAGACTCGGAAAAAGGCGATGGAGGGAGAGGAGGTGGACAGAGATGTGGACGGAAATGAACATAGAGGGAAGGAGGAGATAGACATAACGAAGGGATTGGGGGGTGGGGTGGTGGGACGAGAGAGAGAGGGAGGAGGAGGCGATGCACAGAGAAAGGAGGAGGAGGAGGAGGAGGAGGACAGAGAGAGGGGGAAGAGGTGATGGATGAAGAGAGGGGAAGAGGTGGAGATTACAACGTACAGCCAATTCCTGCACATATTTAGCAGTTGCCAAACTTTGCCGGTTAACTATATATTAACGACGTGGCTCACAATGGTAACAGTAACCTGTAAGCACTTGTGCTATCAGACCGACATAATTATTTCCATTGGCAGCTTGTCAACGAGTTTTATAGCTGTGAATTTCATCCTTTTATAGGCAGAGTTAAAAAGACGTTGTCTGGCATCTTGTTTTGGTTGTAGGGCACCACTACCCCGAGGAAGTTTCGTCAGGTGGGGAAACAAAAGGCGAAATCTAATGCAATACGAGAGCTAGCCGTCTGAAGATAAACATGTCGGTTCGAAATCGGTAACGGAGCTGTTTAAATAAATAAATACCTTTGTAAAAAGTGGCTGGTTGCTGTAATCTTCCGTGTAAGAGTGAACTTATAATTGCGTCAAAAATGGCTGCCTTCACAGGACCCGAGGTTTGAAGAATCGAAGTCGGCGACAACAGTTCATCGTAATTTCCGTACCGAATACGCTAAAGATCCTCCTAGTAGGCCTACAGTTTATGAGTGGCATAAATGTTTAGTAGAAACAAGGTGCTCGGTAAGACATGGGAAATCATCAGGTCGTCCAAGCACATCTGACGACATCGTTTAGCGAGTGAGACAACGTTTCGTCAACAGTCCTACGAAATCGACCCGGCGTGCATCTCGCGAACTGCAAATCCCACATACGACTGTTTGGTTTGATTTGGAAAATAGTTTGCATTTGAAACCGTACAGACTGACGATCGTACAAGCAATAAAAGACACAGGTAAAATTGCTCGCAAGAACTTCTTGGAGGATATGTTAAATCGATTAAGTGAGAATGAACGTTTCTGGGACTAACTCATCATTTCTGACGAGTCGACTTTTCACTTAAGTGGCAAGGTTAACACACAGAACTTTAGGATTTGGGGCAGTGAAAATCCACATCAAACATTGCAACATGTTCGTGACAGCATTAAACTGAACGTTTTTCGTGCATTGAGCCAGAACAAAGTGTACGGTCCCTTTTTTTCCGTGAGAGAACCATCAACGGGATAGTGTTACAACAATTTTTGATACCACAGATAGACGAGGATGACCAAGAACGAGATGTTTACTTCATGTAAGATGGTCCACCACCTCACTATCTGGCTGACGTCCGGAATTTTCTTAGTGACCGCTTTCCAGAACAATGAATCAGCCGTGATGCGCCGATTACATGGTCCCCACGTTCCCCATACCTGACACCACTCGATTTTTTTATGGCGCTTCATCAAGTACATGGTGTATGTACCTCCTGTGCCGGCTTCTCTACTTGAACTAAGAGCAAGAATTTATGCAGCAACTGAGCAAGTTACACCTGCAGTGCTACAGCAAGTTTTGAAAGAAATTGACTTCCGATTGGATGTGTGCAGGATAACCAACGGAAGCCACATACAACCTCTTTAATTTAAAGTAAAAGAATTGATGTCTTTCCCAACAAAGTAACACTAAACCCCGCTCCATATCTTCTTTCGATAAATTTATATCAATTTTTGAAGTTGTTAAGTCCTTTTTGAAACACCCAGTATTGTATTTGTCAATATCTCCATCACTCTCAAACTACAAAAGACTGTTGATAATAAATGTCCTGTGAGACTGTGGTTAATATTTCCAGTTGCCTTTTAGATGTACGTGTGCCAACCTTACGCGTAAGTCTAGTCTCTTTTGTAATAATGTATACATTTTGCTTAAGTATTGCAAAATACTATACTGTATGATGTCAGTGAATGACTTACCGATTTATATTTCCAAATTTTATCATCTAGTCTTTCGGCAAAACTAGCTTGACCTAAACCTTTTATCAGGTCTAGTACTGTATATGGTTTTCCAAATGGCCCTAAGCACTATGGGACTTAACATCTGAGGTCATCAGTCTATGGTTTTCCAGTCTAAGTTTCTATCAATATGCACACTCAGATCCTTAGAACTTTCTACCTCTTTTATTAGTCTTTGTTGACACAGTCCATTAATAGACGGTAGGGTATTCTTGATAAAACAAAACTGGATGAGCTGTGGTTCCCTTTCATCAAATTTTAAATCAAGTCCATTCGCACAAAAACAGTTAATAACTTCAATAAAAACATCTTTTCCTTGTCAACAGTTATTGCTTCTTTTCTTAGCTTGATAATAATCCTTGTCATCTGCAAAAAAGATGAATTCTGCATCCTCATTCACAACTAGGGATCGAACCCGTATTCAGACCTGCCCACGAAGCCACACGTACAGAAAACAAAGAATGAGAAAGAAAAAAAGCAAGTGCTTGCGTACATTACAAATTACTAATAATTAAAATAAGAAGAGAACAACAAGGCTCTGCAACCTGCACACTTCAAAGTGAGGATCGCTGCCTGCAGTGGCGGAGTATGTCTGTAAGACATACAGTCTAAACAAAAAAAGAAAAAAATACACGACGCATCACGAATGGGACGGAAATAGGTAGATGTGATGTACATGTAAAAACAAACAAAAAAATGATTACAATTTCAAGAAAATTGAGTAATTTATTCAATAGAAAGAGCTTCACAAACTGAGTACGCCAATAACGCGCTGCTCCACATCTGGTCCTTATGCAAGCAGTTATTTGGCTTGCAATAGATTGATACAGTTGCTGGATGTCCTCTTGAGGGGTATTGTGCTTTGTCCAATGTGTGCTTTAGAGTGTGAAAATCCCGAGATGGTTGGAGGATCCTGCCCATAATGCTCGAAACGCTTTAATTGGGGAGAGATCCGACGACTTTGCTGACCAAGATAGGGTTTGGCAAGAACGAAGACAAGCAGTAGAATCTCTCGTCGTGTGTGGGCAGCATTATCTTGTTGAAACGCAAACCCAAGATGGCTTGCCATGAAGGGCAACAAAATGGGGCGTACAATACCGTCGACGTACCACTGTGCCGTAAAAGTACCACAGATGACAACCAAAGGGGTCCTGCTATGAAAAGAAATGTCACCCCAGACCATCACTCCTGGTCAGGCTGGTACCCCACCGCTATTCAGGTATTCACTGGTCATCGGGACTCAGTACGAAGCAGGACTCATCCCTGAGGACAGTTCTACTCCAATCAATGAGATTCCATGCCGAAGAAGTGTCTCCAGATGCCCTGGACAGAGGTGGAATACCAACCTGACTTTGGCCCACCATACTGCCCAATAACCACTGGTCTGAGGTGCCATTTCTTTTCATAACAGAGTGCCTTTAGTTGTCGTCTGCGGTACCCTTACAACGCAGCAGAATATCGACGATATTCTACGCCCCGTTTTGTTGCCCTTCATGGCGAGCCATCATAAACTTACATTTCAGCAACATAATGCCTGCCCGCACACGGAGCGAGTTTCTACTGCTTTTCATCGTGATACCCAAAACACTACCTTGGCTAGCAACATCGCCGGATCTCTTCCCAATTGAGAACGTTTGGAGAACTATACGAGGGGCGTTTGAAAAGTCCGTGCAAAGTCCGAGAGATGGCACCACCGAGGTCATGTTTAGTTAGTAGCATCTTTGGAAAGAACGCACACCAAGTTTCAACCATATTGATCCATTTCTTTCTGTTTGGCATTCGTGTGAATCAAGGAAGTCGAGTAATTGTCAAAAAATGGACGAAAAATAATTTCGTGCGCTGATTAAACATTACTTTATGAAAGGTAAAACGCCTCGGGAGACTAAAGAGAGGCTCGATAAACATTACGGTGGCTCTGCACCTTCGATCAGAACAGTTAATAGGTGGTTACAAAAGTTTCGGAGTGGCCATATGAGCACAAGTGACGCTGAACGTTCTGGACGCCCTGTGGAGGTTACGACTCTAGAAATCATTAACAAAATCCATGATATAGTGATGGATGACAGAAGAGTTAAGGTGCGTGAGATTGCTAGTGCTGTGGGCATCTCGAATGAACGGGTACATAATATATTGCATAAACATTTGGACGTGGGAAAGCTACCCGCAAAATGGGTTCCGCAGTTATTCATGCCTGGCCAAAAACGGAATCGTGTGAAGTGTTGCAAGGATGGTTTGCAGCTGTTCAGGAAGAATCCGCAGGACTTTAAGCATCGTTTCGGCACCGTGGATGAAACATGGATACATCAAAAAAATGGTTCAAATGGCTCTGAACACTATGCGACTTAACATCTGAGGTCATCAATCGCCTAGAACTTAGAACTAATTAAACCTAACTAACCTAAGGACATCACACATATCCATGCCCGAGGCAGGATTCGAACCTGCGACCGGAGCGGTCGCTTGGTTCAAGACTGTAGCGCCTAGAACCGCACGGCCACAACGGCTGGCATGGATACATCACTATACTCCCGAGACCAAACAACAATTTAAACAATGCGTTACCAAGAGAGAATTTGCACCATAAAAGGCGAAGACCACTCCTTCGGCCGGAAAAGTTATGGCGTCTGTCTTTTGGGATTCGCAAGGGATAATCCTCATCGACTATCTGGAAAAAGGATAAAATTATTACAGCTGAATATTATTCATCGTTATTGGAGCGTTTGAAAACCGAGCTGTAAGAAAAATACCGGCGATTGGGCCGCAATAAAGTCGTTTCCATCACGACAATGCACCAGCACACACCTCAGCAGTTGTTGTCACAAAATTAATGGAAATAGGATTCAAACTCGTTTCACATCCTCCCTATTCTCCAGACTTGGCTCCCTCGGACTACTATTTGTTCCCCAATTTGAAGAAATGGCTGGCGGAATAAAGATTTTATTCGAATGAGGATTAACAAATTAGAATAGCGTTGGACGAAGTGTATAAGTCTAAAAGGAGACAATGTCGAAAAATAAGGAAGGTTCACCCCAAACACGTAAGTAGTTTTTATTTTTGCACGGACTTTTCAAACGCCCCTCGTATGTAGTTCTCTCCCAGCTCGGAATTTGAAGATCTACCGTACCAATTGGACAGAATTTGGTAGCCTATCCCTCAGGAGGGCCAGAAGTGCAGCATCGTGTTATTGACTTCCTCAATTTGTGAATCTCTTTCTCTTAAATAGATCACCAAATTTTCCTGAAATTGTAATCATTTGTTTGTCTCTGCATGTACGTCACATCTGATTCGCGGCCCATTCGTTTCGGTTATATCCAAAAGGTTCGTGCGCCATGTATGGACAAAGGCACCGCAAAGAGTCAAAATATATCTGAAGCTTGAGAGCATTCGTTGCTCGATTTAACTCATCAGGTTTCTTTCGCTTAAATATATCAGCGTCTGAGAAGTGCAGTAGCACAGGAAAGCGATCCCGGCAAACGGAATTGTATGTAAATGCCCAGTGAGGAAGGGTATCGTCAAAACTGGTGGAGCAATAAAGATCCGAGCTGAACAATGGTCCATCCTTGCGGTTCACTGGGAATGAAGCACCCCGCAAACCTCTGTTCTGTCGACGGAGGAGCGGAGCCTCGCTATAAAGAACAGTTCACGCAGAACGCCAAATATTTGGCGCAGTGCCAGGGAGGCCAGCACGTGTAGCCCGAGTCATCACAGGAACTCTACCCATGCAGCTTGGTGGTGTCATGTTAGTCTTGCTTCAACATACACAGGGTGTTCCAAAAAGGTCTGTCTGACTTTACGAGACTATATCTTCTACATGAATAAAGGTAGGAAGTTTGGGTAAATTTTTAACTTATGCATCGAAGCTAACAGCTTACCTCTGAGCCAGTTGTTAAGTTGCCGGTTCTACATCTACACATATACTCCGCTAGCCACCAAGCAGTATGTGGCGGAGGGCACAATTCGCGCCAAAGTCATATTCCCCCCTATACGAGGGAAAAACGACTGTCTGAACGCCTCAGTACGAGCTCTTATTTCCCTTATCTTTGAATGATGATCATTGAACGATTTGAAAGTTGGTGGTAATAATATATGCTCTACATCCTCGGTGAAGATTGGATTTCGTAATCTAGTGAACAGCCCCTTCTCTTTAGCGCGTCGTCTATCTGCAAGTGTGTCCCACTTCAAACTTTCTATGAGATTTGTAACACTCTCGCGATGGCTAAATGTACCAGTCACGAATCTTGCCGCTCTTCTTTGGACCTCAATTTCTTGAATCAGGCCCAACTGGTAAGGGTCCCATACAGACGAACAATACTCTGAGACTGGACGAACTAACGTATTGTAAGCTATTTCCTTTGTTGAAGGACTGCATCGCTTCAGGATTCTACCAATAAACAGCAATCTAGAGTTCGCCTTACCCGTTACTTGGGTAATTTGATCATTCCATTTGAGATCATTTCGAATAGTCACACCCAGATACTTGACTGATGTTACGGCTTCCAAAGACTGATCATTTATTTTGTACTCATACATTAATGGGGATTTTCGCCTTGTTATACGCAGTAGGTTACACTTACTAATATTCAGAGATAACTGCCAGTCATTACACCACCAATTCGATGTCAGTGAAATTGGCCGGTAATTATGTACATCCGATTTTCTACCCTTTTTATAGATTGCTATGACCTGGGCCTTCTTCCAGTCCCGTGGAACTTTCCGCCGGTCCAATGATCTCTGATAGATGACGGATAAGAATTGTGCTATATTTGTAGCATAGTTAACATAAAATCTTACGGGGATACCGTCTGGGCCAGATGCCTTTCTGGCGTCTAAGGATCTTAACTGTTTCACAATCCCAGATACACTAAACACTATGTCAGCCATTCTTTCGTTTGTTCGATAATTGAAACGGGGAATGGTGCTGTAGTCCTGTATCGTAAACGAGTTTTTGGAAGCTAGGTTTAGAATTTCGGCCTGTTGTTTATCATCATCAGTTACATTACCCGTACTGTTAGCAAGAGAAGGTATTGAATTATTTGTAGCGTTCATAGATTTTACGTACGACCAAAATTTTTTGGGGGTATTTTTAGAATCTTCAGATAAAATATTGCTTTCAAATTCGTTGAAAGAGTGGTGATAAGATCTCCCTTTCGCTCGCTCGTTAAATTGCACATTACCCAATGTGCGATAGTACAGCAACAAAATGAGTTTTTCGTTCTGCATATTAATAGGTGCAACTGAATTACAACAGTGCGGTGCGGTTTTCGTCGAGAGTAGGCACTGCACATACAGCTCAAAAGCATGCGACGGTCAGTTTCAAGACACTGAAATCAAAGAGATGATCCCGTCTAGGTATTTTCGCCACCCAGAGCAAGTCTTTTAAATCTGACGCCACTTCGGCGAACTGTCGAATTTTCATTCTCTTTAAAGATTAAACGACATTCGAAGCGCCGCGCGTTCTAGGGCGCCTTGTCACGGTCCGCGCGGCTCCCCCCGTCGGAGGTTCGAGTTCTCTCTCAGGCATGGGTGTGTGTGCTGTCCTTAGCGTAAGGTAGTTTAAGTTACATTAAGTAGTGTGTGGTGTCACCGCCAGACACCACATTTGCTAGGTGGTAGCCTTTAAATCGGCCGCGGTCCGTTAGTATACGTCGGACCCGCGTGTCGCCACTATCAGTGATTGCAGACCGAGCGCCGCCACACGGCAGGTCTAGAGAGATTTCCTAGCACTCGGCCCAGTTGTACAACCGACTTTGCTAGCGATGGTTCACTGACAAAATACGTTCTCATTTGCCGAGACGATAGTTAGCATAGCCTTCAGCTACGTAATTTGCTACGACCTAGCAAGGCGCCATGTTCAGTTGCTATTGATATTGTAAATAATGTACAGACAAGAGCTACGTTCATCATTGATGGATTAAAGTTAAGTACTCCACCAAGTACCACCTCTTTTCTGAAGTCTGAATCCCTTGTCCTGTTCCAGACCTCACGCCAGCCTGCGTGAGCTTAAACGCGTGCCTTTCGGCTTCCTCCAATCTCCGTGGGTTGGCTCCTGCCAATCCACAACATAGTGCGTAAGCTTAGGGGCTGATAACCTCAGCAGTTTGGTCCCTTAAGACCTTACCACAAATTTCCACATTCGAAGCTATATTGGTTCTTTGCTCTTGTCCCGCATTATCGCTCAGTCCATGTGGGTGTAACACAGCATAAATGCGTATCCTTAGGATCGTACTTGACTGTACTGGACACAGCTTAGCTTCCGTTCCACGTAAAACGAAATCCAATGAGATTCAAGCAAATGCGGATGAATACATGGCGTAATGTTTACAACAGGTTTATTCTTGCCGAGCGGTCTAAGGCGCTGCAGTCATGGACTGTGCGGCTGGTCCCGGCGGAGGTTCGAGTCCTCCCTTGGGCACGAGTGTGTGCGTTTGTCTTTAGGATAATTTAGGTTAATTAGTGTGTAAGCTTAGGGACTGATGACCTTAGCAGTTAAGTCCCATAAGATTTCACACACATTTGAACATTTTTTTTGTTTATTCTTATGATGAACAGAGTATAGCAGTAACGCCGTGGACCTGTGTGGGATCGCGGTTGTTATGCGCCGGTGCTTGGCACTGCCGGATGGAACGGAAGTCTACGGTCGCAGGTTCGAATCCTGCCTCGGGCACGGACGTGTGTGATGTCCTTAGGTTAGTTAGGTTTAAGTAGTTCTAAGTTCTAGGGGACTGATGACCACAAAAGTTAAGTCCCATAGTGCTCAGAGCCATTTGAACCATTTTTGGAACGGAAGTACGCAGTCTGCGCGTCTGCAGACAGCGTGTGTTATCTCAGCACCGAATGAAGGCACCTCTCGGGTGCAGCTTGTGGAACAAGCTATTGCCGATAGTGAGTGGAACGCGGCCAGCTTTGGATGGGCCTCAAAGTGAGCTAAGGACTATTCATTAATTTTAAAGGGAACGATGCGCCAAATGATTTAGGGGCTATTTAACAATATTCAAATTTGCTAGTTGTTGCTGTTATTCCATTTTGTGAATTAACTTTGGGTAGTGAACTGTGGTGTCAGCAGTTGGCTATTGCCGACGTGTTATTTGTAATTGCTAAGCTATCCGCTGCAACTGTTGATCAAAGCTCTGGTAATGCATAAGGTGCTTTGGCGATTAAATTGAGCATTGTGCATAATTCTGGGCTCCTTTTCATATTAATTAATAAACATTCTTGGTAACTTAAATTCATGGTTTGATATTAAATGAAGTAAGCATCAGTTAATTATGCCAAGCACTGATGGTTTTGAGTATTAAAAGATTATATGCTCATTCCAGGTTTCGTTGTGTTGTAAGTGATTAACAGCTTTTATGTTGCAGGAGCTATTCCTATGTGCTAAAGTTTCTACTACTAAGTAGATGTAAGGCCTAATTGGCTGCCAGAGAGGTGGCATGTATAAGTGATGTGAGCAGGGAGCTCAATTTAGTGTTAATGCTGCCATGTACACGGCCTCATTTTGGATACGAAGCGCCATACTTCCAGTTACAGTCTTAGTGGTCAGCATGGCTTTGACCTTTCATCCTTTTTTCTTGTTTCGATTCATTTCAATGCTTTACTTAAATTTTGAAATCATTAATACCGAAGTCATCGTCATCAGTATCGAGGCGAAATTGTCTATACTTACTTGTATTAGTAACATCGACATCGGAACGTCGCTAACGGTGAGTGTGTAATCTGTATTGATTGTTACAGAGGAGCTGCTCGGTCTTCTGAGTAAGTCATCATTTCCTAGTGGGACTAGCGTTCGCAGTGTTTCTTTTTTTTTTTGTCTAACAAGTTTTTTTATTCCACAAGAACAGTAAGAAAAATGGCTAGCTTACAATGAAATGACATAAATAAGGTGAAAGATAATTGCAGTCATAAATAACAGCATTCAAAGAGTGACGAATGATATTCAGTGTTTAGCTGTAGCACAGTTTAGGACTTTCACTGTCACCTTCAACTGGTGGCAGTTAAGCATGCACATTTTCTTCTTCTGCAGCCTGAGGTTCCTCATCATCATTTCCCAGAACCAAATTAATCATTTAGTAAATCCTCGATGTGTGTTCCTTCCAGGGTAAATTACATGGAGAGAAGAGAAGTCTCGAACAGCGACATCGCAAAGTCCTTCACTGCCTTGTTATTTTTGTCAGTTCCAGTCTTCTAAACGCATCCTTAGGGAGTTCAAGATCTTCCTTTATAACAGACACCAGATGTTTGCCGTCATATTCTTGTATCTGCTGTACTACTGATTTATTTTTCATGTGTGGCTTGCACGTGAGGTTAGGGTCGGGAACGTGACACAATCCATCCCCTCTCCACGAGGAATCCAGTTCCTAACCTATATCCACTCTGTTGAACACAATTCGGAGCATGTTACCATATTTCTTTTTGCGGTTCTGATACTTAAGTGTTTTCTCGAATTGATTTTCCATATACATCTTGTGTTCAAAACCTGGACTCGTGTAGGCACGCCGGCCCCAGATCAAATCCGCCCGGCGGATTAACGACGAGGGCCGGTGAGCCGGCCAGCCTGGATGTGGTTTTTAGGCGGTTTTCCACATCCCCCTAGGTGAATACGGTGCTAGTCCCCACGTCCTGCCTCAGCTACACGGCTCGCAGACATCTGAACACTTTCGCACTATTCCATGGATTACACTAGTCGCAGACAGTTCGGGTACACTAATTCCTTCCCAGTGGGTACGGGGTGGCGCCAGGAAGGGCATCCGGCCACCCATTCAACTAACATTGCCACATCCGATTAACCATGGCGACCCTGCGTATCCGCGGGAAAAACGGCACGGCGAAAGAAAGAAAGAAAGAAAGAATACATCTTGTATTCAATATGTTCATCGCTTCCAATATTGTTAAAAATGTAACTTGTTTATTTGCCCATTAACTGCGTTATTTTTTGCCTGAGGGTAGTAACTTTCTTCTGGTCTGAAGAAACAGTTGGTCGGTATTTTGTTTGCTGAAGTTCTTGTTATTTGAGCAATTTTCTCCCTGGTCCACCTCTAGCTGATAATCCGATCTCCACATGTGTAACGATGAGGCACACTATCAACGAGGTTGCATTTGCTGCAGAGGTTAGTTTCTCTTAAACTGATGACAAAGAGACGCTCATTAGTGTTGATGATGTTACTGACTACGTTGTACCACGCTGTTCTCACGTCAGACGAAAGAGCATCACTACTGATGTTTTACCAGACTACATTCAATGCTATTCCAGCATATTTAGTTTCTATGTTATTTTTCCTTTCATGTTTCCGTCTTTCAGCTAAAATCGCCTTTTCTGTAACGTTTTTGGAGTTTAAAAGCTTTTTACTGAGATAGCTTCTTAGTTCGAGATAATACTCCCTAAGATGTTTTAGTTTCAAACTTATTTTTTGTATATTTATCGGCGGCTCTACACTTTCTGGCCTTACAACGTTGTATGGTTTTGTGTCGCAGCAGAACGACAGTGGGCGTCTGTGTGAGGGCTGTTCGCGTCAGCGGCAGAGGCACAGGTGAAGAGCAGCGGGAAACCGCGCGCTAATGAACTGCGGCTGCCTTGCCGCCGGGGGTTCTCCCACGCGAGAGCCACACCACAGCGGGTCCAGCCACCTGCCGCACAGCAGGCGTACCAACCGCGCCGCGCGGCTTCTGTTTTACGTTAACGGCAGAGGCGAACACGGGCCTTACATTACGGAGCTAAATTAGGCATCCCGTAAACAACCTACCACCGGGCGCCAGCGCTGCACGGGCAAACCCAAAGCTCTGTTCTTTATCGCAGTTTTCCTTCCACATATTTTAATATGTTTGTAAATATATGCAGAAAGTCGTCTACAATTTTACTGCTCCTCTATTTTTCCCCCTTTGTCAACATGCCTTTATTTACAAAGTCTTTTTCATTGTCATAAACAACTTACAACTTTAGTTCATAGCAACTGTTCAAAATTGTGAGAGCCAGTGTCATTGTATGCATTACAATACAGTCCACCGACACAACTGAACTCTGGGTTTAAAGTAATTGGCCCCATTCTTTGCGTATGTTCTGATGGGCCAAAAAGTTGTGTAACGAATACACACCGTATACTATTCTTCGATATGTGCATTTACAGAGGCCGACATAAGTATCCGAACATAAAAATGTTTACTAGTTCCATCTTTTCTATAGTGATGCGAAGAAAGCAGACATAAACGCAACTGGTACAAAATACAGTTGAATCTTTTACTAAGCATACAGTCTCAAGAAAGACAACTGAAAAATATTCCCACTACCATAAACAAAGAAAATAATTTGTTTACATCTGGACATAAGTATTCGAACACAGAACGGCTACTAATTGGTTATCAACCTCTTCCTTTGAATTACTGCCGTTAGTCTTTTGGACATTGACTGTATATGTTTTTTGTGACTGCGGAGCCCTTACTCATCCACACTGTTTGAAGATCTTCTTTCAGGTAGTCCTTACTTCTGACGTGATGATGCCTAGCACATTCTTCAAGTACATTCCAGATGTTTCCTATAGGATTTAAATCTGGTGATCAGGGCAGTGTCTTCAAAGTGTGAGGAGAACTGCACACGATCCAAAGTTTCACAATTTCAATAGTATGTTTTCGATCATTGACCTGCTGCAGGAAATAATTATCGTTTCCTAATACCTGTGTGTGTGTGAAATCTTATGGGACTTAACTACTAAGGTCATCAGTCCGTAATCTTACACACTACTTAACCTAAATTATCCTAAGGACAAACGCACACACCCATGCCCGAGGGAGGACTCGAACCTCCGCCGGGACCAGCCGCACAGTCCGTGACTGCAGCGCCCTAGACCGCTCAGCTAATCCCGCGCGGCCCTAATACCTGACTCTCTACACTACCCTTAAGATTGTTTCCAAGGATCTCTTGTTTGCTGTCCGCTCGCTTAGCTGGGTGGTAAGCCGGCACGGTAGCTCAGCGCGTTCGGTCAGAGGGTTTAGCTATCCTCTGTAATAAAACTGAGTAAACGGATCAACGAAAAAACTGAACGAGTGTCATTGGACGTCCGCAACGAACAAATTCAACGAACAATATAGAACAAAATCAGATTAAAAAAAAATGGTAACGTGCTCGCCTCCCGCGCAAGCGGGCCCGGATTCGAATCCCGGCCGGGGTGGAGATTTTCTCCGTTCGGGGACGGTGTGTTGTGTTGTCCTCATCATCATTTCATCCTCATCACCAGCGCGCAAGTCGCACAATGTGGCGTAGAATGAAATAAGACTTGCACGTGGCGGCCGAACTTCCCCGAATAGGGGCCTCCCGGCCAACGATGCCATACGCTCATTTCATTTTTTCCTTATTTGCAAACTTGTCCATGATCCCATCTGTGAGCACCACTTCCCGACCGCTTGATCAAGCCGGACAGCCCATTCCACCATACTGTTGCCGCCATGTTTCACTGCAGCTATCATATTCTTAGATTCCCCTCAATATTTGGTAGCTTCCACATTGTAACTCGTCTGTCACCACTGTAGAAGGAGAATTTGCTCTCGTTCGACAAGAGAACGTGACCCCCAGAACTCTGTTGCTTTTACCACTTACTGGTTTGCAAATTTTATTAAAACCCGTTCAGCTATTCTTGTGTGAACCTCGGTGACAGAATATTGTTCAAGGCTTCCTCTAATCTCTTATCTCAGATACCATCACTCCTGGATCCTGCTTCACAACTTTTGATTTGCCTCCTGCCTCTAGTAGTTAAGTTAAAAAGGAGCGCCTCATCTCGACTTATTGTCAACAGAATTAGTCTGTCTGAAGCACTGAATGATGAACATGCAGTTTTGCTTCTGTTGACTGCACTGGCAATTTTGGAGATGGATTTATGTTTTTGTACAGATTAATTACAGCATTTCTCTCTTCGACTGCTGCCTCCCTCCCTTAGGCCTCATTTTACTTGTGAACGCTTACGAGTACACCACATTTGTGAGCGAATGTTGCAACTTGTGAGGCACAGTATGAACACAATGACTGTGTGACGGGTGCATAAACCATACATGCAGTCATGTGTCTCTCTACTCATTTGTGTTCGTTCGAAAACTTGTGTCGCCCTATAAGTGGGACCGCAGGATAAATACAGTACAGATTGTGTGATAAGTACGTTAATTAGGATTTTTCAATATAGTTTCTGAAACACACAATGCTATAGTTTACAAATTCAACACTACTTCATAAATACTGTTGTTGTGATCTTTAGTCCGAAGACTGGTTTTGTGCAGCTCTCCATGTTACTCCATCCTGTGCAAGGCACTTGGTTTCCGAATAACTACTGCAACGTACATCCTTCTGAATCTCGTTAATGCTTTCGTATCTTGGTCTCCCTCTACGATTTTTACCCTCCCCTCTCTCCCGCTTAATTTCCCTCCAGGGCTAAATCGGTGATGCTTTGATGTCTCTGAATGTGTCCAACCAATCGATCCCTTCTTCTAGTCAAGTTGTGCAACAGATTTCTTTTCTCCCACTTCTGTTTGGTATCTCCTCATTAGTTACGTGATTTACCCATTTAATCTTCAGCAGTATTCTATAGCACCACATCTCAAAAGCTTCTTGTCTAAACTGTTTATTGTCCATGTTTTACTTCCATAAGTGCCCACACTACACAGAAATACTTTCAGAAAAGGCTTCCTGATGTTTAAATATACGTTCGATGTTAGCAAATTTCTCTTCTTCAGAAACACTTTTCTTGCTGTCCATATTTTATAGCCTCTCTACTTCCGCCATCATCAGCAATTTTGCTTCCCGAATAGTAAAACTCATCTATCACTTTCAGAATCTCGTTTCCTAATCTAATACTTCAGCATCACCCCAGTTTATTCGCCGACATTCCATTACCCTTGTTTTGCTTGTGCTTATGTTAATCTTCTATCCTCCTCTCAAGTCATTGTCCATTCAGCTCAACTGCTCTTCCAAATCCTTTGCTGTTTCTGAAAGAATTACAGTTTTATCGGCAAATCCCTGGACTTTAATTCCTACTCCAAATTCTTCTTTACAGCTTGCTCATTTTATAGATTGTTTAGCGTCGGGGATAGACTACAACCCCTGACTCACACCTTCTCAACCATTGCTTCCCTTTCATGCTCCTCGACTCTTATAGCTGCCGTCTGGTTTCTGTACAAGTTGTAAATAGCCTTTCGCTCCTTGGATTTTACCCTTGCTACCTTCACAGTTTCAAAGAGAGTATTCCATTATAAATATTACGTTATTTATAAAACATATAATGTAAAATACTATATTACTCGAATTCCTCTTTCGGTCTCTCCACCTGCCAAGTTGATGGACTGATGATTATTATTGCATTTCTTCGTCCGTCAGGGCGAGAATGGGCTGCCAGCGGTGCAACGCCGAGAGCGTTAATTTTATGAAGCATACCTAACAGGGGATGATCATGGTTTCTATACTGAGGGAGGTTACGAAATTTACCGATTCGAGCTATGGTGCTTACAGCATTTATGCCACACTTCAGTTCATGTTTTATAATACAGTATTTGAAGATTCACGCTGCTGTAAGTTAGCAAACAGTCAAGATCGGTAGCCTGCCCACTCCGCAAAGCGGCAGATGGTCATCAAGAGTGGGAACTGTGGTGTGAGTACAGGGAGTTCCAAAAGTATTCGTCTAACTTTATTTGTCTGAAAAAAGTAAGTCTGCGGCACGTGAAAAGAAGGTCATACAAAATGTGGAGAGTACCTCAGTAAATAATTATTTGTTGAAAAACAAGGAACGAAATACATACATGCCATCAAAAGTTAACAAAACAGAAAATTTCATTCAAAACTACTTCATAATGAATTCGTCCATCATCTGAATATGCTTAGAATTCGCGCCTAGGGGCGAAATTTGAATGCTGATTCACGGCACACTAGAGCATCAACCGTCCGCCACAACAGTCTGCCACCTGTTGTTGTTGTTTTGAGGGTGCAGGGACAGTGAAATTTGCAATTTGGTCTGTAAGGATAGTGAGACCCGCGTAACTGAAAGAAAATTTATTCTACGCTTGCATATTTTTGGGTCATAAATCTTCTGACTGGTTTGATGCGGCCCGCCACGAATTCCTCTCCTGTGCGAACCTTTTCATCTCAGAGTACCACTTGAAACTTACCTCCTCAATTATTTGCTGGATGTATTCCAATCTCTGTCGTCCTCTGGAGTTTTTACCCTCCTCAGATCCATCTAGTACCATGGAAGTTATTCCGTGATGTGTTACCAGATGTGCTACCATCCTGTCCCTTCTTGTCAATGTTTTCCATACGTTTCTTTCCCTGCCAATTATGCCCAGAAGGTCCACAAGAACCCAATCTTTACACACTTTATCAGTCCACTTAATTTTCAAAATTCTTCTGTAGCACCACATCTCAAATGCTTCGAATCTCTTCTGTTCCTATTTTCCCACAGTCCACGTTTCACTGCCATACAATGCTGTGCTCCAAACCTACAATCTCAGAAATTGCTTCCTCAAATTAAGGCCTGTGTTTGACACTAGCAGACTTCTCTTGGCCGGGAATGCCCTGTTTGCCAATGCCAGTCCGCTTTTGATGTTCTCCTTGCTCCGCCCGTTATTGGTTATTTTGTTGCTCAGGTAGTAGAGTTTCTTAATTTGGTCTATTTAGTGATCCCCACTTATGATAAGTTTCTCGCTGTTCCCATTTTTGCTACTTCTCATTATTTTCGTCTTTCTTCGATTAACTCTCCTATTCTGTACTCGTTAGATGGTTCATTCCATTCAGCAGATCATGTAATTCTTCTTCACTTTCACTCAAGATAGCAATGTCACCAGCGAATCCCATTACTGATGTCCTTTCTCCTTCAATTTTAATTCCACTCATGAACCTTTGTTTTATTTCCAGCATTGCTTCTTCGATGTACAGATTGAAGAGTAGGGGCGAAAGACTGATATCCTTTCTCCTTCACTTTTAATTCCACTCATGAACCTTTGTTTTATTTCCATCATTGCTTCTTCGATGTAGAGATTGAAAAGTAGGGGCGAAAGACCGCATCCCTGTCTTACACCCTTTTTAATCCGAGAACTTCGTTCTTGGTCGTCCACTCTTATTATTCCCTCTTGGCTATTGTACATATTGTATATTACCCGTCTCTCCCTATAGCTTATCCCCATTTTTCTCAGAATTTCGAACATCTTGCACCATTTTACACTGTCTAACGCTTTTTCCAGGTCCACAAATCCTATGAACGTATCTTGACTTTTCTTTATCTTGCTTGCGTTATCAACCGCAACGTGGGAATCGCCTGTCTGGTACCTTTCCCTTTCATAAAGCCAAATTGATCACCATCTAACACATCCTCAATTTTCTTTTCCATTCATCTGTATATTATTCTTGTCAGCAACTTGGATGCATGACCTGTTAAGCTGACTGCACGACAATACTCGGACTTGTCGGCTCTTGCCATCTTCAGAATTGAGCAGAAGATATTTCTCCGAAAGTTAGATGTTATATCGCCAAACTCATGCGTTCTAAACACCAATTCTTAAATACTGGATGATTACAGTCTGTAAAATTTGCGAGCCGTGTGTTACGCTGCCTGAAGACATATACACATGTCTCTAACTGTAATACTTACCTAGTTGTGTTACATCTTTAGTGTAAGGTTATATATCTTGATGAGTGGATTCTAAGAAAGCATTTTAAAATTTTAAATTCGATAAATAATTATACGAAATATTGAAAATCAAATTTCGTTCCCCTTAGTAGCTGTTTGATAGGCAACTGCAGCTGGGAATGAGCATTGTTTTAGTAACAAACAGGGTGTCCTAGAACCGTTGTAACAAACTTCGAGGAGTTAACGTCTTGAGGAACAAATCGAGGATAGAAACCCGTGTCTGGAAACGTCATCCAACGATGGTACCGAGCGTCAGTGGAGAAGATGGAGCTTCTGCTGTGTAGATAGGTTTTGCCTCCTATGAATGCGATGCTCTGTTGCCTTGCTGGATAACAATTTCCGACACGGGTTTCAATCTGCAGTTTATTTTCCTCTGGAACTCTCTAAAGTCTACAATGTTTTTCGCTATGCAGGAGAAAAATAAACTGTATCTGGAAACCTGTGCTGCAAACCGCCATCCACCAAGGCAACAGAGCATCGTTCGCATTCATACGAGACCAGGGCTGTCTCTGCAGCAGCCAGCTCAGTCTTCTCCACTGCTGTTGTGAGAATCAGTCGCGATCACTGAATGAAAAACAACATTGCGAGACGTTCCTGCCGCGCGGGACTAGCCGAGCGGTCTGAGGCGCTGCAGTCATGGACTGTGCGGCTGATCCCGGCGGAGGTTCGAGTCCTCCCTCGGGCATGGGTGGGTGTGTTTGTCTTTAGGATAATATACGTTAAGTAGTGTGTAAGCTTAGGGACTGATGACCTTAGCAGTTAAGTCCCATAAGATTTCACACACATTTTAACAATTTTTTTTTTGAGACGTTCCGCCTACGGTGCGTCGGCGTACAAAGCCATTGTCTAAGGGGTGGCCCAGTTTCAGGGGCCGGCGCTTGTAACTTCGACGCTCTGTAACGTCATTGGATGACTGTTCTCCTTTTCTCCCTCAAGACGCCCTTTACAATTCCTCGAAGTTTGTAGCGACATTTCTGGAACACGCTGTACGTCGTTGACGATGACAGCTGATAAGCGACGGACTTTGATATCTGCACCAATTAAATATTCGGCGTCACACTCGAAACAACAATAAAAAGTTACTTCATTTTTAAGGTAAAACAAACAAGAAAATGATGTCATGTTCTACCCTAAACAGTGAACTCTACGAGCGCCACATTTGCAGCGATAAAGACTGCATTGGCTACAAAATATTGGCATGTGAATTTCCTGAACACGCCGCATAATAATAAAGTTGGGTAGCATGTGGTCAAACGGACACCTCATGCAGGTTTTCTTCCACGCCCAACCAGAAATCATACACTGTCCAGTCACATGTCAGGAGCCTGATCAACACCTTTTGCAGTGCGGACGGCTGCAGGAAGTGAGTCTGTGAGTTTCAGGAAGGTACAGACACGGATGTGAAGCCAGCTCGCGGCCAGCTCCGTTGAGGACCCATCGTCAATACAGCCCAACCGAGGTGGTCCCGTTGATTCTCGATTGAGTTTAAATCCGGGCAGATTGGTGGGCAGAGGAGTAGGGTAAACTCATCCCGGTGCTCTTCCTACCACGCACGTTCATTGCGAGCTGTCTGCCACGTTTCACTGTTCTGCTGGTAGATGCTATCGTGCCGAGGAAAAACAAACTGCAGATACGGAAAGACTTGGTCCCCAAGGATAGATGCAAACATGTGTTAATCGAGTTTAACTTCCGGAATGACGAGATCATACAGGGAATGGCACGAAAACATTCCCCCAAACCTCCTCCGGCCTGGACCCTACCGACAATAGTTGCAGGGTGTTCGCGTTTCAAGGCGTACATGCCAACAGCAGTCTGTCCGATGGAGCATAAAATGTGATTCGTCTTAAAAGGACACCTGCGCCACTCACTGGGCCGGCCACTATGGCCGAGCGGTGCTAGGCGCTTCAGACTGGAACCGCGTGACTGCTACGGTCGCAGGTTCGAATCCTGCTTCGGGCATGGATGTGTGTGATGTCCTTAGGTTAGTTAGGTTTAAGTAGTTCTAAGTTCTAGGGAACTAATGACCTCAGAAGTCAAGTCCCATAGTGCTCAGAGCCATCTGAACCATTTGAACCGAACTCGTGTCAACCGAAACACGACATACACGAAACGGCTTCAAAAACGGCTAATCCAAAAATTAATATTGTTCTGCACGGAAATAATTCGAGGGTGTGAGCGTTCTGAGCTGTAACTGGTGGGGAGAGATGAATGAAGGGAAGTGTGGGGGATAAACGATGAAGGAGTAGACCAAGGCTTTGCCTCAGTAAGCAGCTGCAAACGGATTTGGGTTTCATTAATTATACATACAGTAAAGCCCTGGCTAACCGAACTCGGGGCCGGCCGGGGTGGCCGAGCGGTTCTAGGCGCCTCAGTCTGGAGCCGCGCGACCGCTACGGTCGCAGGTTCGAATCCTGCCTCGGGTATGGATGTGTGTGATGTCCTTAGGTTTGAGTAGTTCTAAGTTCTAGGGGACTGATGACCTCAGATGTTAAGTCCCATAGTGCTCTGATCCATTTGAACCATTTTGAACCACTCAGTGGACGTCCAGGTCCAGTATGGGCGTGCAAAGCCTTCGTCACCGATGAACAGCAGTCACCACGGGTGCATGAACCAAGCGTCTTCTGCGGAGGTCCATACGCAGCACCGTTCGCTGAACGGTAGTTGAGGAGACACTGTTGGTACCCCTTCGGTTCATCTGTGCGATCAGTTCCCTCGTAGACATCTTCGTAGCCGTCGTTCAACCCTGTCACTTATGACCGACCGAGCGATGTGGCGCAGTGGTTAACACACTGGACTCGCATTCTGGAGGACGACGGTTCAATCCCGCGTCCGGCCATCCTGATTTAGGTTTCCCGTGATTTCCCTAAATTGTTCCGGGCAAATGCCGGGATGGTTCCTTGGAAAGGGCACGGTCGACATTCTTCACCTTCCTTCCCTAATCCGATGAGACCGATGACCTCGCAGTTTGGTCTCTTCCCCCAAACAACGCAACCCAACCCAACTTATGGCCCAGTAGTGCACCACAGTTGGCTGGGCGCCGGTTTTCAATAGCGCCATTTTGACATACAATGTATACCATAACCATGGCGGCGCGCGGAAAACTAGAAACGTAGCCCTTTCGGAAATGCTTCTTCTCTTGGGCCGAAGAGCAATAGTTATGGACGTCAGATAATCGCTCCGTTTCCGCGTCACAACAACTGCACTGATGTCTGCGTCGTCCTCCCACCCCCCTTCTCCCCTCCGTAAGCTCCGCTGCAAGTGCTGCTGTCTGTGAGTGGTTATTGCGTGTTGACTTCGAACATAGGCTGTGGTTACATTAAAGTGACTGGACCGTGTAAGTGAACAAATCGTCCATTCGGATGCTAGGCACACGTCTGTGCTTACAGTGTTTTCTTTTAGCAACAAGAGAGAATAGTACGTTACTGGCCATTAAAATTGCTACACCACTAAGATGACGTGCTACAGACGCGAAATTTAACCGAAAGGAAGAAGATGCTGTGATATGCAAATTATTAGCTTTTCAGAGCATTCACGGTGGCGATACCTACAACGTGCTAACATGAGGAAAGTTTCCAACCGGTTTCTCATACACAAACAGCGGTTGACCGGCATTGCCTGCTGAAACGTTGTTGTGATGCCTCGTGTAAGGAGGAGAAATGCGTACCATCACGTTTCTGAGTTTGATAAAGGTCTTATTGTTGCTTATTGCGATTGCGGTTTATCGTATCGCCACATTGCTGCTCGCGTTGGTCGAGATCCAATGACTGTTACCAGAATATGGAATCGGTCGGTTCAGGAGGGTAATACGGAACGCTGTGCTGGACCCCAACGGCCTCGTATCACTAGCAGTCGAGATGACAGGCATCTTTTCCGCGTGGCTGTAACGAATCGTGTAACCAGTCTCGATCCCTGTGTCAACAGATGGGGACGTTTGCAAGACAACAGCCATCTGCACGAACAGTTCGACGACGTTTGCAGCAGCATGGACTATCAGCTCGGAGACCGTGGCTGCGGTTACCCTTGACGCTGCATCACAGACAGGAGCGCCTGCGATGGTGAACCAACGACGAACCTGGGTGCACGAATGGCAAAACGTCATTTTTTCGGATGAATCCAGGTTCTGTTTACATCATCATGATCGTCGCATCCGTGTTTGGCGACATCGCGGTGAACGCACACTGGAAGCGTTATTCGGCGTGATGGTATGGAGTGCCAATGGTTACACGTCTCGGTCACCTCTTGTTCGCATTGACGGCACTTTGAACAGTGGACGTTACATTTCAGATCTGTTACGACCCGTGGCTCTACCCTTCATTCGATCCCTGCGAAACGCTACATTTCAGCAGGATAATGACGACCGCATGTCGCAGGTCCTGTACGGGCCTTTCTGGATACAGAAAATGTTCGACTGCTGCCCTGGCCAGCACATTCTCCAGATCTCTCACCAATTGAAAACGTCTGGTCAATGGTGGCCGAGCAACTGGCTCGTCACAATACGCCAGTCACTACTCTCGATGAACTGTGGTATCGTGTTGAAGCTGCATGGGCAGCTGTACCAGTACACGCCATCCAAACTCTGTTTTACTCAATGCCCAGGAGTTTCAAGGCCGTTACTGCGGCCAGAGGTGGTTGTTCTGGGTACTGGTTTCTCAGGATCTATGCACCCAAATTGCGTGAAAATGTTATCACATGTCAGTTCTAGTATATTTGTCCATTTCTTCTTCTTGTAGCAATTTTAATGGCCAGTAGTGTAGAATCTCAGACTCCCACTTCCAATCAATTTATACTTACTGAGGTGTGCACTGCACACGCATTACAAAAGTCTCGTGTCTCCAACGAGAAACTACGGTGGCCACTGCAGCTCTTCGGCGCGCAGTAGCCAGTGGCAGAAAGTCCGGAAAAAGAACGCAGCCCTTGCTTGGTGGGGATTCGAACAGCAGGATAACTAGGTAGAACCAGATGAATCCAGCCGAAGCCGCAGTTCTCTATGAGTGACGCATCATTAAGCAGAGTGTCTCTCTCTCTCTCTCTCTCTCTCTCTCTCTCTCTCTCTCTCTCTCTGTGTGTGTGTGTGTGTGTGCATTAAGAGAAAGCATAGCACTGAAGCTGTGCGTGCGGTCGCGCTGACACGCACATAAGCAGGAAAAATATCTCTGATTAAAGAATGAGAGATCTGTCGCTTTTTCAATCCAATAAATGAGAATCGGATCCATTCTTCAGTTACAAGGCACAGCTATCAGTAGCATTCAGTTTGTGTCTTTTACCACGTTTTTATCAGGTTGCTTTCTTCTCTCTGCTTTCTTCGGCTCAAATTTTGCAATTAATTTTAAACTACCTTCCAGATGACTTAGAGACTTGATAATTTCAGCACAGCTCACAACTGGATGACAATGTAATATTAACTCGCTTCCTTTCCTGGTGCATGGCGGAGGATACTTTATATACCACTGTAATTTCCCGATGAGTTAGAGACTTAAAACTTTTAACACGGCTCGGAACTGGGTGACAATACAATTTTAACACGCTTTCATTTCTGGTGTGCGGCGGAGGGCACTTCGTGTACCACAGCTGTTTCCCCCTTTACCTAGCCGGTCGGTGTGGCCGAGCGGTTGTAGGCCCTTCAGTCTGGAACCGCACGACCGCTACGGTCGCAGGTTCGAATCCTGCCTCGGGCATGGGCGTGTGTGATGTCCTTAGATTAGTTAGGTTTAAGTAGTTCTAAGTTCTAGGGGACTGATGACCTCAGACGTTAAGTCCCATAGTGCTCAGAGCCATTTGAACCGTTTGAACCCCCTTCTCTTATTCCACTTGCCAATGTTTCGTGCTAAAAAACGGTTGCCTGTAAGTCCCCGTGTGAGCTCGATTGTTCCTAACTTTTACCTTCGTGAAAACGTCGTAGGAGGAAGAAATGTCTTGGTTGACTCAGGTGAGTAGAGCAACGGAAGTTAACCTGAAATTTTCCACATGTCTCTGTTACAACCTTATCAAAATGTTTGAAATCGATTGAAAATGTTGAAACACACACAATACTAAAAACCAGGAGATAATTAATCAAAACACGTTTTAAAAACGGACTAAAATGTATAAAATACTTTTTTTGTCTAGCTCCTACAGATTCCTACTGAAATGCTTGTGTATTCTCAATAGTTATGAAAATACTTGTAAAATTTAAAACGAAAAACGTGGAGCGCATGCAGTACCTAACTGATGCCTGAAAAGTTCACCTCCTTACTGTTATCTGATGAATGTAACAATGTTTTTCGTTTTAAATTCCAGAAGCATTTTCACAACTATTAAAAATTCACAAGCACAAATTTTCAGGACCATATGCAGGAGGTTATGTTTCTATGTGGGGCTAGGAGAAATTGTTTTATACTTTTCAGTCCGTATTAAAAACGTGTTTCGTTAAAAAGTTCTTTATTTCAATAATTACGACTACTGAGCGGCCCTGAAATAAATAATCACGCTAGACACAGTGATCAAAATAGGAATGACTATTTTGACGTTTTTCTAGTATTATCGCAAATTTGCAAACACGAAAAGGATGACAGAAAGCAGATTTGTAGCGAATTGAAAATAAGAATAATACACACTGTAAACGCGAACTCTACTGACAACGTTCCGGATGTTGTTCGTGGATATTTTCTGAGTATTTTGGTACAGAGGACCCGTAGCCTCCACTGGCTCGTTACAGAGAAATAATGTAAACGTGATTTATTCGATTCGTTACCCCAGAATTTGATCTGGCCTTGTAACATCAATCAAAACGGACTTGCTGTGCTGGTACTGCGAGCGGCTGAAAGCAAGGGGACCCTACAGCCGTAATTTTTCCCGCGGGCATGCCGATCTACTGTATCGTTAATTAATGGTAGGACCTCTTGAGTAAAATATTTCGGAGGTAAAATAGTCCCCATTCGTATCTCCGAACGGGGCTACCCATCATCATAGAACACTCGTCATGTTTCACTCTTGGGACGTAAACTCGGCCAGATGTTGGAAACAGTGTAATATAAGACTCATCCGACTAAAAGACGTTCTTTACTTGCTCCACAGTCCAGGTTTTACGACTCCCGACCACGTTTTCCTGTTACGGGTATCATTGATGATGGTTTCGCAACCCCAACTCGCCCTTAAATCCCCAGCCTCGTGTTGTTTTAGTGCTGACAGGGTTCGCCAGTGCGACAACCAGTTCTGCAGTGACTTTTGCAGTCGTGGTGCTCTTATTTTTCGTCAAAATCTTCTATAATGACCGTCTGTGGTGATCGCTTAACACACACTTTCGGCCGCGTTGTGACTTAGCGGATAAATCTTCGTTTCGGTGTGTCTTGAAATACCAGACACTTCTACCTTGGTTGCGGAAGCACCCATCAAACGAGCTCCGACAATTTTCCGACGTTCACTTAGCTCCGACTTAATGCACTTAGAATTACACAGAACATTGTTGCGACCACGATTGGCGGCTGCGACGTACTCAAGGCACTGCACGTATTCAGTTCGTGGTCATACACAATTTGCAAGCCTAGCATTTATGAGCAAGCATGCATTTCTCGCGCTGTTCCTATATTTTTGTGAAAACCCCAGTATATCAATAATACAAGGGCAGATATCTAGCAGCCATACAACCCAGCACCTCTCCTCGACACCGATTCAACAGATGAAGCTAAGTAATCAGGCATGCGACGTCCAGCTTTCGTACGATTCCGTGACACAATGTTACCCTGCAAATTTACATCGAATAAAAATTCTAGACACTGGAAGTTGTGTCGGGGATCAAACTGACGAGGCTGATCCGAATCATATAGTATTGGCAAACAAGAAGAACAAGGAAGCACAAGAAGTACTGTATAGGAAACTGGTTGGTTGCAAGTGACTTTCCTCTGCCTTTTAACTTCTTACTCTACATATTCGATGTAAATGACTATATTTTGATAGCGGAATATTGAAAAAAGGCTCATGTTGTTGTTGTTGTTGTTGTTGTGGTCTTCAGTCCTGAGACTGGTTTGATGCAGCTCTCGATGCTACTCTATCCTGTGCAAGCTTCTTCATCTCCCAGTACCTACTGCAGCCTACATCCTTTTGAATCTGCTTCGTGTATTCATCTCTTGGTCTCCCTCTACGATTTTTACCCTCCACGCTGCCCTCCAGTACTAAATTGGTGATCCCTTGATGCCTCAGAATATGTCCTACCAACCGATCCCTTTTTCTAGTCAAGTTGTGCCACAAACTCCTCTTCTCCCCAATTCTATTCAATACCTCCTCATTAGTTATGTGATCTACCCATTCAGCATTCTTCTGTAGCACCACAGATTTAAACTTTTTACTATACGTCCTCTTCATGGCAATTGGCATTGAAGCAGTCACATAGTGAGTGCGCGTACAGCGAAGAAGACTCAAAACTATCTTGCGCAAGATACTCCGTAAACTTGTAGATTTGTATGTTATGTAATCATGGCCGTAACTGAAGTTCTACAGTATTGTACACAATATGTGCTTATTCTGTCAGTTTACTTTAACTCAAACGTTGCTATTAAGTTGTCGATGTTGCATAAACCAAAATAAATAAAGGATTAAAAAAATGTTCATTTTAGATGGGGTGCCACAATTGCTGGAGACTGTCCCCTATTCTCTGTGATACGATGTGGTTTTTAGTACCATGCAATTTTTTTTTCACGTGCATGAGGTGTGCAATATACTCGAGACTTCCAACAATAGTTTTACGTTGTTTTTCCTTTCTTAGTCATCACCTTACGTCGTTCCACTCGTTAGACGATCGGCACCTGAAGGTCACGACACAGTTAATTACTTTCGTGCTACTTGTTTCGTGCGCGCATAATCCTGTTATACGCCCGGACGGTTGGAAATTAGCCAACGTCCGAATAACATGACTTGCCATTACGACGAACAAATCCCTGGCCACGCTGCCGCCACGGCCACGAACAGAAGGCGAGGCCCTGGGGAAATCTCCAGAAAGCACACTCGCTGGGGGCAGGCATGGCGAAAGATTCTCCGGCGCAAAGTAAATGCTTTCAAAGGATTGAAGACAAAAAAAGATAAGCTTCTGCAGTAGAGAGTCGTACCTCTTGTTATGATACTCCTTACCCAATGCTACGGTTAATAAACCTCTTCATTTCTGCAGTCGCCCGTGTTTTTTTAGGAGAAGGAGGAAATTGCAGAGTTTGATATTAAACAGCCATGTAAAAGCCATGGATCACTAGAGGGATTCAAGTATCTTGTGAAAGGGAAAGGAAAATGTATCTGTTGGCAAGAAAAAGTAAAGATCCTGCAGAAGTTACGCACTGCAAATACTACTCAAAATTACTAAGAAAATTTATTAACAAGTCAAGAAACATGCTCACTCATTATGTCAGACAGATCACTAATCCCGACGGCAGAATAAATACTATAAGGAATGTAGTGAAACGAGAGGCAGAACAACAGCCCACACAACAGTATAACATCACTGCTGAACTAAGTGGAAGGGCTATGTGGTGTGCGTAGTGTAAGACCTTCGGCACACACACCATCAGATTATTTGACTTGTCGCTCTAACGAAGTAGGCGAGGGTCAGCAATATGTCTCGTGGTCTTATCGTGGCGTGTTTATCTTCTGCCGTTAGGTCAGGCGAAAGAAATGCCATTTGCACGCTTAGAGTATTAGATTGACGGGGACAAACTTTAAACAGAACTTGATTAATTTTCACACACATTTATTAAAATAATAAAAATCATAGATATTACGTAACTGATTCTGGATGCTGTTTACGAGTGACAATCTGAAGTTCCTTTGCTCTTGGTACGTTAATCTTATTCTCACATATCTCTGATACTTGACAAAGTGTCTATACATTTCTCTTCATGGCTATGTACAGGAATATGATAATATTATTAGGTGCAGACTGAAACTTGACTACAGACTAATGCAGACTGACTAATCGGAGGTCTGTACACTCGTTATAATACCTCGCGCGTTCATGTATCACTGCGCGAGTGTGATCCGCGAGGAGAAAAAGTTCTACGTTAGCAGCAATCTCATTGGCTGCGTTACATATTAATACGCGGATCGGCGGAAGCAGAATTTTGGTCCGTCTCTAAGACAGCGCCATCTCGTAGTGCGGAGACGGACGAGCGCTGTGCCTGCGCTGTTCTGCTTAGCGGGGCGCGCTCTAGTGGGAAAGTTGTGTACGCGCTGACTACGCGGAACTATGTACACAACAGACTATAAATAGTCAAAGGTAGCAGGTATATTTAATAATTATTTCTTAATGTAGGGGCAAACTGTTCAAGAAAAAAAATCACAGCAGAGTGTTGAAAAAGCAACACTCATAAAAATCGATAATATGAATCTATCGCCAGCTTCTCCTTCTGAAGTTAAGAAAACTGTGTATTCTTTAGAAAATAAAAGCTCATCTAGATCTGACTGAACAGTGACATCGTTAAACCCCTCTATATGAAAGGTGATAGGAGAGATGCCAATAACTACTCACCACTTACGAAGATTATTGTAAATAATAGAGTGCAGTTCAAAATGAACAATTATGTATATAATTCCAATACTAGAAGGAAAAAGGACATTCATCACTCCACATTGTTGACTTTAACACAAAAAAGGCGCACAATGCTACATCTAAAATTTTTGATCACTTACCCAGTGATAGAAAATGTCTGACGAACAGCAAAGTAAAAGAAAACAACGGGAAAAGTTTCTGTTTTTATTCTCTAGAATAATTTCTGTTGCTGTAATGTGTAAACTGTTGTGGGTGGGAATAAAAAAAAAATGGTTCAAATGGCTCTGAGCACTATGGGACTTAAATTCTGAGGTCATCAATCCCCTAGAACTTAGAACTACTTAAACCTAACTAACCTAAGGACATCACACACATCCATGCTCGAGGCTGGATTCGAACCTGCGACCGTAGCGGTCGCGCGGTTCCAGACTGTAGCGCCTAGAACAGCTTAGCCATTCAGGCCGGCTGGGTAGGAATACTAACTCACAAATGTATATTAACAAACATTTGTAAACGGTCCGCATTTAATCAGATTTACGAATTTATTTACGATGTATGTATAAAATGATTCGTTCGACATCATTACGATCATAAAGAATACATATGAAAATGTGAACGTAAGTTAGCATTATACTATTCTGACCTGCGTAGGTGTTGTCAATAGAATTTTGGTGGGCAATAAATTATAACCTAATCTGTCATGTAATCACGTTCTTTGGTAGTTTGAGGAAGAAATTAAGAAAAAGTGCTTTGCATCAAGACAGACCCATAATCCCAGTTTATTCTACAGTTGTTGGCGAAGCTTCCAGTTCCAATCCATAAGCGGACTGTGGCCTCGATAAAATATGTATAACCAACGATTCGTTTTTTAACTGCAGGTGATCGGCCGATCGATCTTCCCTTAATTGTAGCTTGCGATAGGGATTCCCCTGGAGAACTGTGAAACAGGTGATACCTAAATAACGATAAATCTTTCACATCGCCAGCCATTAAGTGTTTCCAAGTGACCAGTGGTGTTTCTTGCACCTTTGCGAGGCTCCGCTACACACTCCTCGCTGGGTATTTACATACTTCATAATCACCACTTACCGTATGTGACACGTAAACGAGCCGTATCTACACAAAATAAGAACGTAATGGAAGATAAATTTCCGAGTAATTCTGCAAATGATCTTCGCCGATGTAAAAGACGGACATACCGAGTGGTTGTAATTCACTGACAGTGTGCCGAGTGATGCAGTGCGGGCTGTATACATTGCAGGCCGCTAAAACATCGTAGATATGTTCAGTAATTGGTGCTCTTAAGGAGTATGCCCGAAAAAATACTAGTTCCACTTTCTGCCACCAAGTGAATATAAGGCGCTGTAAGCAGTCAGAATATGAAATTTTTCCTGGTTCGACGCCAGTATGGCGTTTATCGCTTGGCGAAACATGTTGATTTCTTTTGTGAAGCGACGGTAGGTGCAAAGGATTAAGAAGGTCGAAGTTTCCCGCAAGAAACGCAACAGCTACTGAGAAGAAAGACCGTGGATTTTGGCAAAGTTGTCTTATCAGAATAGCAGCAATAGCATCGCTGCATTGCGGGAATATCGAAGATAGGAACAGTTTATGTCAATAAATGGGCTAAAGAATATGATCTAGAAATCTGAAGAAAATGGTGAATTAGGCGGTGGAGCAGCGAGAGGGAAGGGCCATTCCAATGGCATTTGTTGATGAAGTTGCTGTAGCTAAGGCCGACCATGCAGCACATGCCTCAAATTCTGCAGATATCTCCCCCATGGTCAACAGCTCAGAAGATTTTGCAGCACATTTTATACCGGTCTCCCTACAAGATTCAGAATGTGCACCAAACGAAGTCCCAAGATAGGCTTCAATCCTATGACTCTGCCTTACGTTTCACACGTGGAAATGGATGACATGTGGCTGGGAAAGATTCTTTGAATGGACGATACATATTTTACTCTGCATGGTGCTGTGAATGCAGATAACTGTCACGTAGGAGCTCTAATCCACATGTTGTGGAGGACCACCCATTGCACTCAGCTTAGGTGACTGTGCGGTGTTATTTCACAAGACCCTTTATTCCCGGTTCATATTTTCGAGGAGATTACACCGCACGAGCCTGTTGGGTATACAGTGCCATCTGAAAGTTATAAGGACTTCCTTATGCAACATACGACCCCAGCATTGCAAGAACGCCACACCAATATTTTCATGCAGGGTGGGGTAGCAACACATGTAGCTTTCTAGCTGAAAAACTTGCTTCGAGAAAACCTCGGTAACGGACCGCGTAATCTCTAGGCAATTTCAAGATACGAGGATGAGTCAAATGAAAACCTTAAATTTGTAATAACAAATCGAAATTTCGCGCCGTTATCTTGCAAGTTGGTAAGCGTGCTACAAACAGCGTGGAGAATGGCCTGTAGGTGGCAGCATAGTGCAGATGCACACATACCGTCGCAGTATCAGTTTAAAGATGGCCGCCCCACTAGCGACTTGCACCAGGGTGGAACAGCGTTCTGTTATTCGGTTTTTGCATAGCGAAGGTGTGAAACCTAATGAAATTCATCGACGAATGAAGGTTCAGTACGGTGATGCAGGTTTGTCACAGCAGCAAGTCTACGAATGGAGTAGGAAGTTCGCAAATGGTGTGACCTCAGTGGAAGATGCTCTTCGCCCAGGTCAGGCACAACGAGTTGTGACTCCACAGAACGTTGCAGCAGTTGAAGCCATAGTGAAGGAAAACCGCCGAGTGACACTGAATGACATTGCAGCATGTTTACAGATTAGTCATGTGTTAGCACACCACGTTGTGCATGATGTGCTCCAGATTCACAAAGTGTCTGCAAGATGGGTGCCACGGCAGCTGACTCCTGAAATGAGAGAACGACGTGTTGATGGTTGTGAAGATCTCCTTCGGCGCTTTGAACGAGAAGGTGATGGCTTGCTTGCAAGAATCGTTACTGGGGACGAAATCTGGGTTCACTTTCACCAACCAGAAACGAAGAGAGCGAGCAATAAATGCCGCCATTCCTCATCACAAAAACCAAAGAAGTTTCGAACAGAACCATTAGCAGGGAAGGTTATGCGGACTCTCTTTTTGGACGAAAAAGGCGTCATTTTGGAGAATTACATGCCTAGAGGGACCACTGTCACCAGTGCATCATACACAGATCTCCTGAAAAATCATCTGCGGCCTGCAATCAAATCAAAGCGGCGTGGATTGCTGTCAGCAGGTGTCCTTTTGCAACATGGCAATGCAAGGCCCCACACTGCCCGTACAACAGTTGCAACAATCACAGACCTGCATTTTGAGTGTCTTCCTCATTCACCATACTCAGCAGACCTTGCCCCAAGTGATTTCCAAATGTTTGGACCACTCAAAGACACAATGGGAGGAAAGAAGTTCCGTTCTGATGGAGAGGTACGCCACGCAGTGCGTGAGTGGTTGCGCGGACTACCAAAAGAATTTTTTTCTAAAGGAATTTATGCACTTTGTAAGCGCTGGAGGACTTACATTGAGCGTGGGGGAGAATATGTTGAAAAGTGATACAGCTTTGTACCACTTCTGCACAATACATAGTATTTAAAAAATATTTAAGGTTTTCATTTGACTCACCCTCGTATATGGCCTTCCAGATCTCCCAACTTAATTTCATATGGCTTCTGCTTGTGGGGATAACTGAAATATCATGTCTATCAGGAATGTATCCGGACTCTTCCTGATCTGAAGGATAGCATACGATGACATATTGCTCTGATTACACTGGCTATGATGCAAGCAACTGTCGACCATGTCTTGTTACGGATGCAGCATGTTGCTGAATCGGGAGACCATACTGAACACAAGTTGTAGCTTGTGACCATATCCTAATAAACGTGCCTGATCCATCGTTATCATGTGCTCCATTGTTCCTCCACTTATCCTGTACCCACACCACATTCTGACTACTTAGTGCGCCATATTTTCATCTGGTGGCAGGAAGTGGAACTATTACTTTTTTTTCAGCACACACCACGATCGTACCGATTACTGGACACATCTACGACCTTTCAGCGTCTAGTGACGTATACAGCCGTATTGCAGCACTCGGAACACCGTCAGTTTAATTACAACCACTCAGTATAAGGGAGTTATTTTCAGGTGTCGTATCTGTTCCACGATTACGTATATGTGAACAACATTCCAGTCATGTTAACGGGTACTCTGGAGGTTAGCCTGTGTCGAGCTCTCTAGTCGACCCCTTCCAGACGGTGTAAACCCGACGGTGTTTTCTCTTTATATCACACACCAATTTATGCCCAATTTTGTTTTCGTCCATTTAACAGCTACCATGTTCTGATAATAACGCTAAACAAACCTGGGACTATTGTCGTTGTTGTTCGTCTTCTTCTATTCGTCAGCTCTTACCCCATTGCGGTTACGGGCTGCACTACACTCGGAGAATTGCTAAACTGTTTTCTGTGTGTGGTGGTATTTTAACTGTTTGTGTATCGTATGTTCTGAGGTGGAAAGTGGAGGCCAGAGCAGAATTTGGCTGAAAGAACATGGGAAACCGTCTAAAAACTAAATTCAGGATGGCCGGTGCACCAGCTAGGGTCGTCAGTCCGACGCGTGAATTCGATTCCTGTCAGGTGGCTGTCCTTCCTGTCACGTTAGCTAGTGCATTACGCGTCCCGCTTCGCGATCAGGTTACTAATGCATTATATTTAAGTAAAAACGTCATTACACACTTATATTTTTCCATTAGACACAGCCACAGAACGTGATACATCCTTCGCCTGTTTCGGCTATACATTTTCCATTTTCAGAATCCTTATGTCACAAGGTAGCGTATGGCAAGTAAACACCCAGAACATCGTTTAGTGGCTCCACACCATCTGCTAGCAACTTTTCAAACCACTTCGAAACTTCTGTAAAGAGTTACGCTCTACCAAAACTACGGTTCGGTAGTTTTGGTAGAGTACATAAATGACATAGTAAATGATAGGATCACAGCCAGTACTTGTATTACTCGTAAGGAAAGAAAAGTAAATAAATGTATAAGAGAGAAACTGGGAGCTGACGAATTCTCTTTGTTTTTTGTTTGTTTAGTTCTTTGTTTTGCACATAATTAACCACACATCACTTAGGGTTATTCCACTGTGTATTTTATACCCTTACAGAATATTAATTACAGTTTATACGTAATAAAAATTAGCTGATGGGGTAACTTCTGCTCCTTTATGTAATCAAAGCAATTACTTTTGATGCGAGTACTGTTTGTTACTTTGTAGTCAACAGAACGTTCTTCACATGATGGAAAACAAGAGATTCCTGTTATTACCGCTAAATGTGAAAGTTGTTTATGAATAGCAGAAACGTGTTTTATATACGTCCGATGCAGAACTGAAGCGATTTTTGATATATTTTTGTTCTGAGGTTTTTTATTTTACATTTGTTGAGGAAATTGCGTTTTCTAGTGCCGTACGATAAATCAACAAATTTCGAATAAAACTTGAAATAAAAGCTGAAAATATCAATTTTGCCATAAATACTGTTTATATTTAAGTAACAGACAGGAGGATAGCTACATAGAATAGTATGTTGCGCAGGTTATGCGGCCCTTTATACCGTATATCCTCACTCAGTTTCTAGACGATTCAACGTTTCAGGTTTCTGTTCGCATACGTTAGGAAAGCGATCACTATGAGGAATGGAGGAGGATATTGGTGTTTAACGTCCCGTGGACAACGAGGTCATTAGAGACGGAGCACAAATGGTTCAAATGGCTCTGAGCACTATGGGACTTAACAGCTGTGGTCATCAGTACCCTAGAACTTAGAACTAATTAAACCTAACTAACCTAAGGACATCACACACATCCATGCCCGAGGCAGGATTCGAACCTGCGACCGTAGCAGTCGCGCGGTTCCGGACTGAGCGCCTAGAATCGCTAGACCACCGCGGCTGGCAGACGGAGCACAAGCTCGGATTAGGGAAGGATGGGAAAGGAAGTCGGCCGTGCCTTTTCAAAGGAACCATCCCGGCATTTGCCTGGAGTGATCTAGGGAAATCACGGAAAACCTAAATCAGGATGGCCGGACGCGGGATTGAACCGTCGCCCTCTCGAATGCGAGTCCAGAGTGCTAACCACTGCGCCACCTCGCTCGGTCACTATGAGGAATGCCCGATAGATATGTAACACACCTAACGTACGGCTAACACGGGTATGACCTTAATTTACCAAAGCTACTAGGAAACCTACTGTAATTTACGGTAGCTTCTGATGGTCTATGGTGGTTTTACAACTCAATTTCGGTTTAAAATTCCTACAGCTTTCCCAGTTCATTGTTTTAAAATCACGGACTGCTTCGCCGGAGAACCTGTATGTACTGTGCCAATATTTCCTGAATTTATTAAAGCCGACTGGTGGCCGTTTGCTGGTTTACGCTCGTATTCGAAGGCAAGCTGGGGAACTTAAGTTAGCACAACAGAGAAAAAACTGCCCCCTCCCCCACTCCACACACACACACACACACACACACACACACACACACACACACACACGTGCGTGCGATGTACAGTGGCAACTGTCACTACGACAACTGGAATCCGGCCTGCCGTCCTGTGTGCATTCCAGGGAGTCAGGCAAAGACGGACAAAAAAAAGAGACGCAGAGCGGAGTGTAAACGCGACGGACGATGAGTTCTCTTTTTTTTTTTTTTTTTTTTGTGGCGCAGCCCCGGTATCCGGGCTCGGGCCAAAGGTCGGCGGGTGAACTGGCGGGCTAGCGCGTCTGCCCAGGCCAATTAAAAGCGGATATTAAAACCCGCCTCTCCGCCATACATATTTTACTACGTCCGAAATTGCGCAGAGGCGATAGCACTCGCCCGGAAAGAGATAACACCACTCCAAAGGAAGCGCAGAGGTGCCGACCTCGGTAATGAGACGTGGCACATCTCTCTCAACACGACTCCAGCGTATCCGGTTTTTCCGTGCACGCTTTTTAGACGACTGCTGTACTAGGGAACATACTAATGCTGGCGGTGTACGAAACCGCGTGCAGTGCTTGCATGCAGCTTCGTCAAGCAAATAAACCTTTGTTTTGGGACTGGTTGGCTGATTTCTCAACCTCTTCAGATTTACACAATTGCTGTTTCGTGACCATGAATAAGTTTTGAAATACACGTTTACTTCAACTTGCTCCTCGTGATGATTCCGTGATGTGCCGAGTGCCGTGATCGACTAGAGAAGGCGACGCGAGGAATCGGTTTCCAGTGAGGGAGGGTGATGACCCTCAAGGCAGCAGCCTGGTTTCGCTAGGACGCGAATAGCCCGCTACTGCGCAACTCGAACCTCCGCTACGCCCGGCCAACCTGCGTGGCGGCCCCTTCTGGCTGCGTGCGAAGGGAAGCCACAGCGGCGCTGGGCTCAAGTCACCCGCATCGACTCTTACGATACCTCGACTCGCTCTGGCCCGTGGCCGCGTGGGAGTACTCCGCATTCTCACTTTTCTCCTCTATCTTCATGAAGAAGAAAGGCAGTTAAACTTCAGGGTAAAGAAATAAAAACGCTATGATTTACCAGTGACATTGTAATTCTGCAAGACACAGCTAAGGACCAGGAAGACCAGATGAACAGAATGGACAGCGTCCTGACAAGACACTTTTGGGCCAGGCGGTATTCTGAGATACTTGCCGAACGACACGCAGACAGCGAAATCTGACCACGTCTCGCGCTTCTATCCACCCATTCGTCGACCAGACTGGTGTAGCAGTGGAAAAATAGCAAAAGGAAAGCCGAAGTTCCAAATTTCGCATTTAAGAAATCGTTCACGTAGGAGAATCGTATAAACCTACCGTCGTTTGACCACCGCGAGACATCCCATATGGAAGGCATAGCAATAAGCGTTCCTGGCGCAGCGAACCAACTGGTAGCATTGAAACCAAATAAGTCGGCACCTCCGGATGGAATCCAAATTTGGTTTTACAAAGAGTACCCGTACCGGTATACAAAAACGGTAATGAGCGATTGGCGTCATTGGCAGGGAGGCCCTTACGGGGTAGGTCCGGCCGCCTTGGTGCAGGTCTTATTACATTCGACGCCACATTGGGCGACCTGCGCGCCGGATGGGTATGAAATGATGATGAAGACACCACAACACCCAGTCCCTAAGCGGAGAAAATCCCCGACCCAGCCGGTAATCGAACCCAGGCCCCTTAGGACGGCAGTCCGTCACGCTGATCATTCAGCTATCGGTGCGGATACCGGTAGATAAGAAGAATAAAACAATGGACCCGCAAAATTACAGAGCAATGTCCTCAACATCGATTGGTTCAAATGGCTCTGAGCACTATGGGACTTAACAGCTGAGGTCATCAGTCCCCTAGAACTTAGAACTACTTAAACCGAACTAACCGAAGGACATCACACACATCCATGCCCGAGGCAGGATTCGAACCTGCGACCGTAGCGGTCGCGCGGTTCCAGACTGAAGCGCCTAGAACCGCTCGGCCACCTCAGCCGGCCTCAACATCGATTTGCTGCAGAATTATTGAACATATTCTCAGTTCGAATATAATAAATTGCCTCGAGACCCAAATGATTCTGTCCAGAGTCAGCACGGTTTCACAAAGCATCGCTCGTGCGAAACTCGGCTTGCCCTAGTTTCACATGAAATCCTGCGAACTATGGATGAAGGACAGCAGGCAGACTCCATATTCCGAGATTTCCGAAAAGGTGCCCCCATTGCAGACTTAACGAAGGTACGAGCATAAGCAATAGGTTCCCACATACGAGGGTAATCCCAAAAATAAGGTCTCCTATTTTTTTATAAGTAGATAGACCTGTTTATTTCTACAATGGTTTACATCAGTTTACAGCTTGAACATTTACCTCTTTTTCGACACAATCACCATTTCTGTTGATGCATTTTTGTAGACGCTGTGCCAGATTTTGTGTGCCCATGTCATACCAGGCCCCCGCCATGCTGTTCAGAGAGTTATGAACCTATTCTTTCACCTCGTCGCCGGAGCTGAATCGCTTTCCGGCCAAATGTTCGTTTAACCTAGGGAACGGGTGATAAGTCACTGGGCGCCACGTCTGGACTGTAGGGTGGGTGGGTGATAATGTTCCACTGAAACTGCTGCAGGAGGGCAACGGTTTGCCGAGCGATGTGTGGGCGAGCGTGTAAGTAGGCTGTTTATGTTTTCTTATTGGCAACGTTACGTAGCGCTCTGTATGAAAATCACTGACTGTGCTGTGTGCAGTCTGTGGCTAGTTTGCATTGTTGTCTGCCATTGTAGTGTTGGGCAGCGGCAGCTGGATGTGAACAGCGCGTAGCGTTGCGCAGTTGGAGGTGAGCCGCCAGCAGTGATGGATGTGGGGAGAGAGATGGCGGAGTTTTGAAATTTGTAAGACTGTCATGAACTGCTATATATATTATGACTATTAAGGTAAATACAGTGTTTGTTCTCTATTAAAATCTTTCATTTGCTAACTATGCCTATCAGTAGTTAGTGTCTTCTGTAGTTTGAATGTTTGAATCTTTTATTTAGCTGGCAGTAGTGGCGCTCGCTGTATTGCTGTAGTTCGAGTAACGAAGATTTTTGTGAGGTAAGTGATTTGTGAAAGGCATAGGTTAATGTTAGTCAGGGCCATTCTTTTGTAGGGATTATTGAAAGTCAGATTGCGTTGCGCTAAAAAATATTGTGTGTCAGTTAAAGCACAGTCTTGTATAATTCTTCAAAAAGGGGACGTTTCAAGCGTTGTCATGGAGAATGTGTACGCCCTTGCTGAACATTCCTCTTCTCCGTTTCTGAATTGCCCGTTTGAGTTTTTCGGAGTCTCACAGTACCTGTCAGCGTTAATTGTGGTCCCAGCTCCGACGACGAGATGAAAGAAGAGGTTCGTAACTTTCTGAACAGCATGGCGGCGAGCTGGTATGACATGGGCATACAAAAACTGCCACAGCGTCTACAAAAATGCATCGACAGAAATGGTGATTATGTCGAATAACAGCTAAATGTTCAAACTGTAAACTGATGTAAATCACTGTAGAAATAAACAAGTCTATGTACTTATAAATAATAGGAGACCTTACTGTTGGGATTACCCTCGTATGTGAGTGGCTCGAAGACTTGTTCAGTGGTAGAACCCACAAAGTTGTCCTTGACAGTGAGTGTTCATCGGAGACAGGGGTATCGTGAAGACTGCCTCAGGAAACTGTTGTAGGACCAGTGTTATTTTCGGTATTCAAAAAATGATATGGAGGACATGGTGAGCAGCAATCTGCGTCTGTTTCCCGCTGACGCTGTGGTTTACGGGTAGATGTTGTCGTTCAGTGCCCGCAGTTCATTTCTAGTCGGTAGAATGAATGGCAGTTTGCTCTAAATGTACAAAAATGTAATTTAATGCAAATATATAGGAAAAAGAAACCTATAATGTTCGATTACAGCATTAGTAGGATGCTGCTTGACATACGTCTACTCTTAACATTGCAGAATTATATGAAATGGAACGATCATGTAACGACTGTAGTATGGAAGGCGAATGGTCGACTTCGGTTTACTGCGATAACTTTAGAAAAGTGCAGCTCATCTATAAAACAGATCACATATATGACACTAGTGCGACCCATTCTTGAGTTCTGCTATGCGACCCATTCTTGAGTACTGCTAGAGTTGTTGGGATCCGCACCGGGTCAGATTAAAGGAAGTCGTCGAAGCAATTCAGAGGTGGGCTGCAGGATTTGTTACCGAAGAAAGGCGACATTCTTTTCGAGAAACACCATCGAGAAAATTTACAGAGCCGGAATTTGAAGCTGACTTCGCCACGATTTAATGTCGACAACGTACATCTTGAGTAAGGTCCACAAAGATAAGTGAAATTAGAGGTCGTACGGGGGAAAACGGACAATCGTTTTTCCTTCGCTCTGTCTGCGAGTGGAACAGGAAAGAAAATGACTAGTGGTGGTACAGGGTACCCTACGGCACGTACCGTACGGTGGTCTACGTATTGTGTCTGTAGATACCAGTACATGGTGTACATAAAGTCCAGCAACACTTTAAATTATTTACTGCACAAGAACTAAACATTGTACAGATGTCATACATATTGCATTTTGAAGAGAAACTCTGAAAGGGTTTTTTTTTTTTTTTTTTTTTTTTTTACAAACATTCGTTGTGTGAACCACGGATTTCTTTGGACCCCTTATGTATGTCTCTCGTACGTGCTCCACATTCTCTTCACTCACACTAGGACATCCGCTTCTCTTTGCCGGTCACAAGCAACCGACGTAACGAATTTGTTGTGCCTTCCTTGTTGGTTGCTTCTTACCGTACTTGATTCTAAACATCCGTTGAACAGCTGTAGAACACTTGTTTTTGTCGAACACACAGAACGCTCGCTCCGCACCTGAACTCGCCATGTTTGCGACTAGCGCTGACTATCGGCAAATTACCAAACTACGCTGTGACGGTATACGTGGAAAAATAACGTATGTATGATACCTGTACAATGTTTGGTTCTTGCGCAATGAATAATTAAAAGTGTTCCTGAACTTTATGTACATCCTGTGTAACATGAATATCAACCAAAGTAAAACAAGGGTAACGCAATGTAGCCGAATTAAATTGAGTATTGCTGAAGGAACTGGATTAGGAAATGAGTCACTGAAGGTAGTCCAAATATTGCTATTTGGGCAGCAAAATAACTTAAAAATGGCAGAAGTAGTGATAATATAAAACGAACGTTGGCAATAGCTAGAAAAGCGTATATGAAAAAAAAAATTTAACGTCGAATACAAACAGCATTAGGATGTGTTTTCTGAAAGTATTCTCTGGAGAGGAGCCTGGTGCGAAAGCGAAACGTGGATGATTAACAGTTCAGAAAATGCAAGTTTTTCCACTGTGGGGATACAGAAGAATGCTGAAGACTAGATGGGCACATTGGGTGACTAGCTGAATTGAAAATTTCCTAACAAAAAGAACCGATAGCAGTCTTCAGGTATAAGAGTAACTCCTGGAACAATCTTCAGGAAATGGGAAATGTAGTCCATCCTCAAAGGGAATCCCTTATAAAACACTCGTTAGACCAATACTTGAATAATGCTCGTCAGTCTGACATCCGTGCCAGATAGGACTCACAGAGGAAATAAAGAAGTTCCAAAAATGATCAGCACGTTTCGTTGCAGGTTCATTTAGCAAGCGCGAAATCGTCACGGAAATGCTCAGCCAACTACTGAGGCAGACGCTACAACAGAGGCATTCTGCATTACGTTATGATCTACTGTGAACGTTCCGTGAGCATATATTCACGGGAGATTCAACCAGTACATTGCTCCCTCTTTCATACATCTCTCTCGAAAAGACCGTGAAGATAAAACTAGAGATATTATAGGCCAAAGGAAGTCTACATCTACATCTACATGGTTACTCTGCAGTTCACACTTAGGTGCCTGGCAAAGGGTTCATCGAACCATTTTCGTATTACTTCTCTACCATTCCACTCTCGAGTGGCGCGTGGGAAAAAGGAACACCTAAATCTTTCCATTCGAGCTCTGATTTCTCTTATATTATTATGATGATCATTTCTCCCTACTTAGGTGGGTGTCAAGAAAATATTTTCACATTCGGAAGAGAAAGTTGGCGATTGAAATTTCGTAAATATATCTCGCCGCAAAGAAAATCGCCTTTGTTTCAGTGACTGCCACCCGAATTCGCGTATCATATCAGTGACACTCTCACCCGCATTGTGCGATAACGCGAAACGAGCTGCCCTTCTTTGTACTCTTCCGATATCCTCCGTCAGTCCCACCTGGTAAGGATCCCATACCGCGCAGCAACATTCCAACAGAGGACGGACAAGTGTTATGTAGGCTGTATCTTTAGTGGGTTTGTCGCATCTTCTTAAGTGTTGTGCCAACAAAGTGTGGTGTCACCGCCAGACACCACACTTGCTAGGTGGTAGCCTTTAAATCGGCCGCGGTCCGTTAGTATACGTCGGACCCGCGTGTCGCCACTGTCAGTGATTGCAGACCGAGCGCCACCACACGGCAGGTCTAGAGAGACGTCCTAGCACTCGCCCCAGTTGTACAGCCGACTTTGCCAGAGATGGATCACTGACAAATACGCTCTCATTTGCCGAGACGATAGTTAGCATAGCCTTCAGCTACGTCATTTGCTACGACCTAGCAAGGCGCCATTACCAGTTTATATTGAGATTGTTATTAATGTATCAACAAGAGCGATGTTCTCCAATTATGGATTAAAGTTAAGTATTCCAGCAGCAACGTACCTTATTGGCTATTTTTTTATTCCGATTTTGGCCGTCTAAGGACCGCGTTAAACAACTATTTTTCAATGTACATTTCTCCTATTGCGCTCCTCCTCTTTTCTCTTCTGCCAATATGTCTTCATCCTCTCTCTGTGCTGCTCCCTTCGGTCTTCTGTCCACCCTGTTCCTCCAGTTCTTCTCTTCTTCACTTCAAATCCTTCAAAATGTTGAATTTTGTCTCCCATTAAGTCTCTGTTGGTTATATCATCTTCTCCTATACCCATCTCCTCTAAGTCTGCTTTGACTTCTTTGAACCAGGTAATTTGGGTTCTGAGGTTCTTGTCAAAAAACATGAATATTTTCTTGGTCAGCCTTTCATCATTCATTCTTTTCAAATGGGCGTAAAAGCTTACTCTTCTCTTCCTCATAGTATCTCCCACTTTCTCAATTTTGTCATACACTTCTCTATTACTTCTAAGCTTCCAAGTCCCATTCTCAAACCTCGGCCCAAGTACTCTTCTAATGATTTTTCGCTCCTTTTTTGCTATAGCTTCCATTTCCTTGTTAGTGTTCATTGCTAAACATTCAGATGCATACAGACACTCAGGCTTAATCACAGTGTTGTAGTGCCTTATTTTTGCGTTAATTGATACTGACTTCTTGTTGTACACATTCTTTGTTAGCTGGAATGCCATTTCCATTTTTCTTGTTCTTGTTTTATTTCCTTCTTTATCTGAAGCATTGCGCTGGATGATTTCCCCTAAATATTTGAAATTAGAAACCTTCTTTATCTGGCCATACTTTGTAATCATATTGTTCGGTGCCTCTTTTACATTGGTTAGGTACTCTGTCTTTTCAAAGGAGATTTTCAGTCCTGCTTTTTCTGCTGTTTCATTCAGAATATTGATCTGCTTGACTGCTTCTTCCAAACTTCCTGCCAGAATCGCTAAGTCATCAGCAAAAGCGAGGCAATCTACTTCTAATCCATCCTTTATTCTTCCTAGTCTGATTTTTTTGTATTCCTTCTTCAGTCGTTTTCTTCCTCCACTCTCTAATAACTTTTTCTAACACATTGTCCTGTTCCAGACCTCACGCCAGTCTGCGTGAGCGTAAACGCGTGCCTTTCGGCATCCTCGCATAGTGACTTGGCTGTCTTGCCAAGTCACAACACAAAGCCCAATCTTTGTTTCGCCTTCCCCACAATATTGTCTAAGTGGTCTTTCCAATTTAAGTTGCTGGTAATTGTAATTCCTAGGTATTTAGTCGAATTGACAGCCCTTCGATTTGTGCGATTTATCGTATACCCAAAATTTATCGGATTTCTATTAGTAGCCATGTAGATGACCTCGCACTTTTGTTTACTGCCAGTTGCCACTTTTCGCACCATACAGAAATTCTCTTTAGATCATTTTGTAATTGGAATTGATCGTCTGATGAATTTACTAGACGGTAAATTACAGCGTCATCTGCAAAGTCTTATCAATCTTCGTCCGAAGTATACACAAAAGGAAAAGGGCTAAGTGATACTGGTACACAAGGTATCCTCCGCCACACATCCTAAGGTAGATGTATGTGTAATGGAGGTACTGAATCGAACTTGAGAGAAAATAAATTCATGGTACATCTTGAGTGTGTGTATGGGGGGGGGGGGGGGGAGGGGGTGGTAAAAGTTAAAGTGGAAGCTCAACCCTTGAGTGTAGTGACCACATTCATATAGATGCAGCATGCAGTAATTATGCAGAGACGGTGAGGGCTGCACGGGATAGTGTAACGCAGAAAGCTGCATTAAGTCAGTCTTCGGACGGAAGATCACAACAACAAAGAGAAAGGAATGTCTTACGGCATTGTTCTCCGGGACATGTTCCTTATAGGTGTGGTGTTCTTCATTCGCGTACATTGGCACACCTGTTCGTGAAATACGTGTACTGCCTCTTGTTGAGTAGAACGGTGACAGTTCTGGAATTCGTCACGTAATTCAAGAAGGGTGGGGGGCTTGAAGAGTCGTGAGGATTTGAGTAGAAACTATCGCTAAAAACTGATCTCCGTCCGAACAGGCTTTGGAAGGCCCAGCGGTACCGACCGGCCGCCGTGTCTTCCTCAGCCCACAGGCTGGATGCTGATATGGAGGGGGCTTGTGGTCAGCGCACCGCTCTTCCGGCCGTATGGCATTGTACGAGACCGGAGCCGCTACTTCTCAATCAAGTAGCTCCTCAGTTTGCCTTACAAAGGCTGAGTGCACCCCGCTTGCCGACAACGCTCGGCAGACCGGATGGCCGCCCATCCAAGTGCTAGCCCAGCCCGACAGCGCTTAATTTCGGCGATCTGGAGGGAGCGGGTGGTACCACTGCGGCAAGGACGTTGACAGAATCTATTGCATGAATTGCAACTAGATATGAGTAGATCTTGAGGAACAACGTTTTGTCCGGTGAAAAAATCTTGCCGGTGAACAGCGGAGTAGCGTCGTCGTGTTGTCGCAGCGTTTCAGTGAGTTTCGAACCCATTATCTTCAGGCGAAGTTTTGGGATACTGTCTTCTGCGTATCTCCACAGCCGCTGCACCGCAGACCTCTTTTCGTCTCCGAAAGAGGGTGCCGCGCTAGCGGTGGGGGAAATAAGCGCGAACGTTGATGCCTGAAGATGATGGCTACGAAACTCACTGAAACGTTGCGACAAGAAAATGACACCACACGGCTGATCACCCGAGAAGATTTTTCATTGGATTCGCCGAGAAAGTCTCCAATTACATATAAATTTTGTCCTGACATTGTTTATCAAATATTTGTATGACGTACACTAGAATCAATACCAAGCTACATTAACAAAGAACAGCATAACCTTGCAAGGCAAGTTTTTTTTATTAAGTGCAGTTTCTAAACATAGCCGTCGTACCGCTGCGGTGGAAGATCCCTGTACACTCTGGGTAATCGTATCTCTTTGCTCCCTACAGACATCGTAACAAAAGCATTCGTCCGTGTTTAAATTTTTTGCTGTTATTTTTGGAGTGCCGTATTTAATTGAAATACGCGTAGAGGTTCGTTTCCTTTGCGCTATAGACCCGAAAGGGGTCAAAATTCATCGACAGATTAGAGAATTAGTGTCACCAATAGAGAGTTGTTGGAAAAAGTAATTCACAGATTCCAGAAAGCAGACGCTTTATGATTTAGTCTTTATATAATGAGCTTCCTCCAGGTTCAAGAAGTGTTCTTCAAAATATTGAGAGAACGCTCAAACTACTGGAAGGTGAGCTTATGCTTGGCTACTGAAATCAGGTGTCACGATTGTGTGAGAATGGATTCAGAAGTTGTTCGTTCATTATACTAAGCACCTTTATATTGGTAGAAACTTAGTTGAAAAGTAGATTAAGATATAGTTTTGCTTATAACAATGTTTAAGAAATGCAGCTCTATTTGTTTCATATAAAAGCGGTTCTTGTTTATTAAACACACCTTGCAAGAAAGTTAAATTATTATAGTTTCTTTTTTTACTAGTTTGATAATATATGAACTGGCAGGCGTGTGGCTCCGAGGCCAGATCAATACTCGAATCGAGTGCCGCCTGAATGTGTATTCAAAATCGTAGCTACTACACCATCAGACTGGGTGTACTATTACTCGAACTAGTTTGTTACAGGTGATTAGCTTTCAGCGAATAAATTACGTAACACTGTTGATGCTTCTGAATAGGCATTTGCGTTGTTCTACATCTACATTAAGGGTAGATTCTGATCCGAGACCGAAGAATAGATGAATTTTTTAACATAATTTGCATCCATAAAGTATACGGATTATGCTTGCAAAAGAATATTTTGATCGTGAAAGTGCTTTACACGTTCTAGCGTGTTGAACGGAACCATGCACCGTCTGAGATTGTAAGGTTGCTATAATGTCGCACCTTACAAGCACTCATCTACATACTTTGCCGTGAATTACAACGGGAATTAGGTATCATTTGATAGGTTGTACATCGTATATATGAATATTTAAAGAAGACTGACATTGTCACGTACAACTTGTAAATAATTATTAACGCTTATCGCATGAAAGGTGTCGGAGTGTCTTTATTATCAAAAACGGCGTAATGAATGATTGCCTATACTAGTAGAGGTTGGAACGCCAGTGAGAAATGAAATGGCAGGCATAACTCAAGCCCTGGATGGAAAAGCCCGCACAGGTGTGTTGTCCTGCTCCACACAGGAAGTGCCGGTCTGGGCGGGAAGAACAATACAGCGGCGGCCGGTCTGTTGCTGTAGTAGAGCCGGAAGGATAACCGGATAATACTTCGGGAACTCTGAAAATCTTGGACACAGCAGAGAGGAAGCGTTACCTCTTAGATCGCGTAGCCATAAAAAGGGGCATTTTTGGACAATTAATCAGCAATTTTAGTTAGGAAATTTGTAATAAAGTGTTTTTTTAATCTACAATAAATGTATAAGCAGAAACGACGTTTATCATTTAGTAGTACTAGTTCCCTTAATCATTCATTTATGTTTAGGTTGTAATTTATATGTTAAAGAGCAAGAGAGATGAAATAATATTACGATCAAGAGATCTTCAGGGGCGTAGTCAGACAGGGCCAAATCTTCATTTTAGCGTTCAGTGTTTTCCGTTGCGCACATTCATTTTACAGTCGCTTGGAGTAGCATCTTGGAAGATATGTGCACCCTATAGACGCTCGATGAATTATTGTTCAAGAAAAGTTTCGAAAAGTATGCCAATTTCTCTCCAACGAAGATTTGCTTGAAAGGTGCACTGGTGCCAGTACGTAAAATGACAACGAGAGTTTCACTGCGCGAGTTTGAAAACTGGCACGGAAACATCTTCATTGTGGGGCAAAACTGTTGAAATAGCCTTCATGAGAGCTCTTTTTGTATGTAGAACGTCAGTAAAATGTGTTTTATTTAAAAAGCTTTAAGAGTTTTCAGGTAAAAAATTAGAATGCATTACTTTTGAGCACATCCTCATACATATGCTCCCATGGAGCACACCCCCGATGTTCCTTTGTTTCTGTCGAACATTCGACGTCATGTACCAGAAAACAATCGATTCATTAAAGAATCGAGCTGACGTGTATAAAACAAACGTCCGATTACTCTGCAAATAACTTTAATGTCCTAGAGCTCTACCTTTAAAGATATAAGCGAGAAAATGTTTAGGAAAGATTTGAAATTATGCTTAAAGTTTGTTGGCAAAGCGTTCTCATTACGAGATACTGGATGGATTACACAGGATAAACTGCCCTCCATTTTAAGTGACGATATGTTTCACTGTTTATCACGTCATATCTCTTGAAGTGTGGGTCGTAGAACGGTCTAATTTTGCAGGTACGTTCAGTGATAGATGTAGATACAGTCTACAAAGCGTGCTGCGAATAGAGATAGCAATAAAGAAGTAATAAATCAAAACGTCACGACTGATGCTGAAGTTTTACTGCATGAACAGTGAAAATATAGCGAGCGATAAACTTTTCTCCTTTCATATAATGTGTAGGGTGTCTACGACAAAAAAGTTTCGTAAAGGTTTGAAATTATGTGCAAACTTTGTCGGAAGTTGCTAAGTGCTCTCATCCTCAAATAATGGATGAATTAAGTGCGGGTATTTCCGCGCCGTCAGTTACCGCTGCCTCAAGTCAAACAGTTTCTAACTCTATACTTGTCTTATTGTGTTTAACTTTTAACATCAGATTACACCTCTTAATTGCTAGATTATAACAGAAACCGATATTTTTAAATTCGGTTGATAATAACGCGAAAAATAGAAAATCAAATTTTTGTTGCCCGTAAGCGGCAACTGATACCAGGTTCCGGGATGGCATTTTAGTAATATACACTATTGGCCATTAAAATTGCTACAGCAAGAAGAAATGCAGATGATAAACGGGTATTCTTTGGACAAATGTATTATACTAGAACTGACATGTGATTACATTTTCACGCAATTTGGGTGCATAGATCCTGAGAAATCAGTACCCAGAACAATCACCTCTGGCCGTAATATCGGCCTTGATACGCCTGGGCATTGAGTCAGAGCTTGGATGGCGTGTACAGGTAGAGCTGTCCATGCACCTTCAACACGATACCACAGTTCATCAAAAGTAGTAACTGGTGTATTGTGACGAACCAGTTGCTCGGCCACCATTGACCAGAACGTTTTCAGTTGATGAGATATCTGGAGAATGTGCTGGCCATGGCAGCAGTCGAACATTTTCTGTATCCAGAAAGACCCGTCAGGACCTACAACATGCGTTCGTACATTATCCCGCTGAAATGTAGGGTTTCGCAGGGATCGAATGAAGGGTAGAGCCACGGGTCGTAAGACATCGGAAATGTAACGTCCACTGTTCAGAGTGCCGTCAGTGCGAACAAGAGGTGACTGAGACGTGTAACCAATGGCACCCCATACCATCACGCCGGGTGATACGCCAGTATGGCGATGACGAATACACGCTTCCAATCTGCGTTCACTGCGATGTCGGCAAACACGGATGCGACCATCATGATGCTGTAAACAGAACCTGGATTCGTCCGAAAAAATGACATCTTGCCATTCGTGCAACCAGGTTCGTCGTTGAGTACACCATCGCAGGCGTTCCTGTCTGTGATGCAGCGTCAAGGTTAACCGCAGCCATGGTCTCCGAGCTGATAGTCCATGCTGCTGCAAACGTCGTCGAACTGTTCGTGCAGATTGTTGTTGTCTTGCAAACGTCCCCGTCTGTTGACTCAGGGATTGAGACGTGGCTGCACTATCCGTTACAGCCATGCGGATAAGATGCCTCTCATCTCGATTCATAGTGATATGAGGCCGTTGGGATCCAGCACGGTGTTCCGTATTACCCTCCCGAACCCACCGATTCCATATTCTGCTAACAGTCATTGGATCTCGACCAAAGCGAGCAGCATTGTCGCGATACGATAAACCGTAATCGCGATAGGCTACAATCCGACCTTTATCAAAGTCGGAAACGTCATGGTACGCATTTCTCCTCCTTACACGAGGCATCACAACAACGTTTCATCAGGCAATCCGGTCAACTGCTGTTTGTGCATGAGAAATCGGTTGGAAACTTTCCTCATGTCAGCACGTTGTAGGTCTCGCCACCGGCGCCAACCTTGTGTGAATGCTCTGAAAAGCTAATCATTTGCATTTCACAGCATCTTCTTCTTGTCAGTTAAATTTCGCGTCTGTGGCACGCCATCTTCATGGTGTTGCAATTTTTAATGGCCAGTAGTGTAGATTCCTCCAGCCCATTACATTCGCCAAGACATTCCGTATAATCTGCAACCATTGTTTGCAAGATGTATGGCATAAGTAAAGGAAGCTGTGTTTCACACGAATGCTTTTTTCTGAATCCGTGTTGATTCTTTTTCAGAGAAGCTTGTTTCCTCTGGGAACTTCATAATGTCTGAGCTCGAATATATTCTAGGATTCTGCAGTAGTGTCTTTTTTTGGTAGTTTGCTTGAAAATGCAGGTATTTTGCAGAATCTTAAAAAAAAAGCATAGTACTAGAGAAAGAAAGAGGCATGTTCTTGTCACAGCCGTTCACTGAAAATCGCTAGCTGAAAATCACTAGCAACGTTGCAGTACTTGTGTAATTCGCCCTAGGAGCCTAAAATACGAACATGATCAGTATAAAAAGTGAGAACAGAAAGAAGACACTGTAAAACGCTTGTTAATCTTCATCATAATCAGTACTGCTATGAATTATCTCTCAGGAAGCGCTGCAGAATGCCGTATTCGAGCTTCGTTGCGCGGCTTACAGCTAATAAGTAGCATTTCACGCCATCAATTTGCACACTTTAGTGACACATGACAAGAGTCTCACAAAAACTAATGACAAGCAGTAAACAAGTGTGACGGAGTTTCACTGGCACCCAGGGTCAGACATTCTCCAGGCAGCTCACAAGGACCCGTGCAGCAAAAAACCACTCGACACTACACGTAACGAAAAGGTTAGCGAAGTTGGTAGTCGGCGCGGGCGTGCAGCGAGCAACCACGGTCCGCCGTAGACGTAGATGCGTACTGTACAGTGAACAACATGACACCAATATTACTTCATTTGCACGCAAATATTTATAGCTTTTACGAGTAACATATTTTTAGGTCGGTTAGTATTTCCAACTATCACGGCACAAGTAAGCCATTAATTTCTATCTTCCCACTGCGCAGCATATCAGGTATCAAAGTGTGGACGCAAAAACGGTTAGTCTACACTGACAGGCGTAGTTGTGGCTACGCAGAAAACATCAGGTAGTTAATTAAGTAGTATGTTTGCGGCAAGGCTTTTAGTTCCCGAACAACCTGTATAGTCACAGTGTTTGAGATAGGCCTTTCTACAGTTGTTGACTTACTGTCACAAACTCACGGCGAGTCGAGGAAAACTCAAATCCACACGTAAACAGCCATACTCACCTGAAACAAACGAAAAAACAGTAACATTAGAATCACTACAGATGTGGCTAAAACGAGTATTTGGTACAACATATAAGGAGATACAACTAACCGTTACTCGATGTATTTATTCTATGGTTTACTTATATTCATTCTAAATTTGTTCTAGAGTAAATTAGTTTGTAAATATAAGGAAATGTAGGGAAATAATCACTGACAAAGGATTCATAGTGTCGCCGGCGGAGCGATGTGTTTTGTCTCAGACTAGGAGTCGCATGCACTTTTTCTCGTACGTAACATGCCACTCCCCCCCCCCCCCCCTCCCTTCATTAACATATTTTACAACAAAATACAACGCAATATAACAAAGCCTCATATTACTCATCGTAGGCAGTATGGAGTCGGAGAAGTAGAACAATAAATTATAATATAATTTTTTCTGTCAAGTAATACTACTGATACGGTATAACTTCTACACAACCAAAGTGGTTTGTGGAATAAAACTGAAACAAATTTGCATAAATGATGCAAATTCAATATTAATCTGGGGCATTTACAGGATTTTGACTGAGTCATTTCTTGTGTTTCTAATTTACTGTACTTATCTTGTCTAAGGTCGGTGCGCAGCATTCTAGCATTGTTTCAATCGCACTTAGCGACAGATTGTTACTATTATATTGAACGAAGACAACGGTTATTTAGATCAGTTTAGGTAGTTTAGATTTGTTTAGTAAAGCTTCTACACTCCTGGAAATTGAAATAAGAACACCGTGAATTCATTGTCCCAGGAAGGGGAAACTTTATTGACACATTCCTGGGTCAGATACATCACATGATCACACTGACAGAACCACAGGCACATAGACACAGGCAACAGAGCATGCACAATGTCGGCACTAGTACAGTGTATATCCACCTTTCGCAGCAAATGCAGGCTGCTATTCTCCCATGGAGACGATCGTAGAGATGCTGGATGTAGTCCTGTGGGAACGGCTGCCATGCCATTTCCACCTGGCGCCTCAGTTGGACCAGCGTTCGTGCTGGACGTGCAGACCGCGTGAGACGACGCTTCATCCAGTCCCAAACATGCTCAATGGGGGACAGATCCGGAGATCTTGCTGGCCAGGGTAGTTGACTTACACCTTCTAGAGCACGTTGGGTGGCACGGGATATATGCGGGACGTGCATTGTCCTGTTGGAACAGCAAGTTCCCTTGCCGGTCTAGGAATGGTAGAACGATGGGTTCGATGACGGTTTGGATGTACCGTGCACTATTCAGTGTCCCCTCGACGATCACCAGTGGTGTACGGCCAGTGTAGGAGATCGCTCCCCACACCATGATGCCGGGTGTTGGCCCTGTGTGCCTCGGTCGTATGCAGTCCTGATTGTGGCGCCCACCTGCACGGCGCCAAACCCGCATACGACCATCATTGGCACCAAGGCAGAAGCGACTCTCATCGCTGAAGACGGACACGTCTCCATTCGTCCCTCCATTCACGCCTGTCGCGACACCACTGGAGGCGGGCTGCACGATGTTGGGGCGTGAGCGGAAGACGGCCTAACGGTGTGCGGGACCGTAGCCCAGCTTCATGGAGACGGTTGCGAATGGGTCCTCGCCGATATCCCCAGGAGCAACAGTGTCCCTAATTTGCTGGGGAAGTGGCGGTGCGGTCCCCTACGGCACTGCGTAGGATCCTACGGTCTTGGCGTGCATCCGTGCGTCGCTGCGGGTCCGGTCCCAGGTCGACGGGCACGTGCACCTTCCGCCGACCACTGGCGACAACATCGATGTACCTGTGGAGACCTCACGCCCCACGTGTTGAGCAATTCGGCGGTACGTCCACCCGGCCTCCCGCATGCCCACTATACGCCCTCGCTCAAAGTCCGTCAACTGCACATACGGTTCACGTCCACGCTGTCGCGGCATGCTACCAGTGTTAAAGACTGCGATGGAGCTCCGTATGCCACGGCAAACTGGCCTGACACTGACGGCGGCGGTGCACAAATGCTGCGCAGCTAGCGCCATTCGACGGCCAACACCGCGGTTCCTGGTGTGTCCCGCTGTGCCGTGCGTGTGATCATTGCTTGTACAGCCCTCTCGCAGTGTCCGGAGCAAGTATGGTGGGTCTGACACACCGGTGTCAATGTGTTCTTTTTTCCATTTCCCAGGAGTGTATGTTGTTGTAACGCATTGTTTATGGTATACAGGAAAAAATCATGTAAGTACACTGTATACGGGAGTGATCGTTTCGGACTCTGATTTCACGCGAGTAAACTGCCTGTGAATTTTTGACTGTATCCCAATAAAATAAGAGCCGGACTTCGCTTGATTTTTAGCTTACCGTTGCATCTCATACTGAACAATTTTAGGTGTTATCGTGGACGAAGGTTGCTCACGTGGAAGAGACCTGGGACGCCGAAAGAATTCAGAAATGGAAAGACAGAAGCTTATAAACCAGATTTTAAACTGCAAAAACATTTCCATGGACAGGTGTGGGCCTCTGACTACAATTTATTTGCTATGAACTGCAAGTCAGAATTTAATAAATTAGAGAAAGGTAGGTAATTAAGAAAATGGGATCCGCATAAATTGAAAGACCTAGAAGGTGGATAAGAGTTTCAAAGGAAGCAATACGTAAAGATTGACAGAAACAGGGGAAACTAATACAACAGAAAACGACTGGGTAGCTTTCAGAGATGAACTAGAGAGTATCTAATAGGCAAAAAGACATGACCCAGTAGAAACCCATACAATACAAAAACGCAGCAAATGAAGCAGGCGAAATGGAATACAGACGTGAAGAAGATGAGATTGACAGCAAGTCCTGAATAACCTAAACAGGAATGGCTAGAGGAGAAATACAAGGTTGCAGGAATATGTATAACCATGGGAAAGGTAGATGCCACCTATACGAAAATTAAAGGGATATTTGACGAAAAGAGGAGCACATGTATGAATATTAAGAGCTCAGGTGGGAAGCCAGTACGAAGCAAAGGACTGGAAGGCTGAAAGAGGAAGTATTACATAAAGGGGTCTGTATCAGGAAAAGAAACTTCATGACAGTATTATAGCAAGAGAGGTAAAGTAAAACAAGATGGGAGATATGATAATGCGAAAAGTATTTGACAGAGCACTAAAAGACGTAAGTCGAAACAAGTCACGTGGAGAAAAGGACATTTCTTCATAATTACTGACATCCTTTGGAGAACGAATCGATAAAACTAGTCTATCTCGCATACAAGGCAGGCAAAATGCCCTATCACTTCAAGAAGAATTTCTTTTTCAAAGTAGGCAGATACAGAGAGATGTCCAATATCACCGAAATATCAGTTTAATAAGTCACGGCTGCAAAATTCTGTTACGAATTATTTACAGAACACTGGAGAAACTGGTAGAAACCGACCTCGACACAGATCAATTTCGGTTACGGAGAAACGTGGGAGCACACGAGGCAAAACTGATTCTACCATTTACCTTAGAAGATACTGTAGGTTAAAGGAAAGCCAACTACGATGAAAGCATTTGTAAATTTATAATTTTTTTTTAGTATATCGACTGAAATACACTTCTTGAACGGGTAGTAGGGATAAAACACAAGGAGCGAAAAGTTATCTACAACTTGCACACACACCAGATTTTATAGTAGTCAAAAGCACGAAAGAGAAGCAGCAGTTGAGAAAGGAGTGTGACACGGTTGCAAAATTATCGCTGATTTTATTGAATCTCTGCGTTGAGCAAGCTCTCAAGGAACTGAACGTTTAGGAGAAGAAAAACGTTTGCCGACGACATTGTAATTATGTCTGAGACTGCAAAAAACTTGGAAGAGCAATTGAAGAAAATGGATAGTGACTTGAAGAGAATTTGTAAAACAGAGAAAACTAGATTGGGAAGTTCAAAAATGGCTCTGAGCACTATGGGACTTAACTGCTAAGGTCAGCAGTCCCCTAGAGCTTAGAACTTGTTGTGGATTGGCAGGAGAGCCAACCCTTATAGAAGAAGCCGAAAGGCACGCGTTTAAGCTCACCGCAGGCTGGCGTCAGGTCTGGAACAGGACAAGGAAATTAGAACTTAGAAAAACGGACGCAGATGGTGGAATACTTAACTTTAATCCATTAATGTTGAACGTAGCTCTTGTCTGTACATTCTTTACAATATCAATAGCAACTGATATAGCGCCTTGCTAGGTCGTAGCAAATGACGTAGCTGAAGGCTATGCTAACTATCGTCTCGGCAAATGAGAACGTATTTTGTCAGTGAACCATCGCTAGCAAAAGTCGGTTGTATAACTGGGGCGAGTGCTAGGAAGTCTCTCTAGACCTGCCGTGTGGCGGCGCTCGGTCTGCAATCACTGATAGTGGCGACACGCGGGTCCTACGTATACTAACGGACCGCGGCCGATTTATAGGCTACCACCTAGCAAGTGTGGTGTCTGGCGGTGACACCACAGAACTAATTAAACCTAACTAACCTAAGGACATCACACATATCCATGCCGAGGCAGGATTCGAACCTGCGACCGTAGCGGTCGCGCGGTTCCAGACTGTAGCGCCTAGAACCGCTCGGCCACCCCGGCCGGCGATTGGGAAGTGATATAGTGGAAGTAGCAGATGGGTTTTATTATTTAGGCAGCGAAATATTGATGGTGGGAGAAGTAGAGGAGATGTAAAATGCAGGCTGGCTGTAGCAAGGAAAAAATTCCTGAGATAGAGGAATTTCAGCTGTTGAGAATTCTTCTGGGTTGTATGGCCGTGTCCATGGAACTCTTCTGTCCCTGACGTTTCGTCCAAGACTACGTTGGACATCTTCGAAGGTGCTCCTGGTTGTGCTTAGTCTTCCAAGCGAAACCCGATGCCACCGTCGACAGTGCAAGTCGATGCTGTGGGCGTGAGCGGAAGACGGGCTGGAGGTAGTCCCACTGCTAATAACCGGTTGGCAACAGTTCGGGTTGACACATCTGGGCTCGCAAGCCCCCTTATCCGTGTGTGGTAGCTGTACGCCCTGCCGCTGCTGCCCGTACAATACGACGATCCTGGAGGGTGTCTGTGCTGCGTGGACGTCCACAACCTCATCTACGGGTCTGAGAACGTTCACGTGACCACTGATACCACAACCGTTGCACTACTGTCGCAGCACGTCCAACTTGAGCGGCAATTCTCCGGAAGATCCATCTCGACACTCTAAACATAGCCAACGCCTTGCAGACAAACAAAAATTACGCGAAGCGAGATCTAATGTGAGGAGGGCCATGCGACAGGCGTTCAATGAATTCGAAAGCAAAGTTCTATGTACTGATTTGGCAGAAAATCCTAAGAAATTTTGGTCTTAATGTCAAAGCGGTAGGTGGATCAAAACAAAATGTCCAGACACTCTGTGACCAAAATGGTACTGAAAGAGAGGATGACAGACTAAAGCCCGAAATACTAAATGTCTTTTTCCAAAGCTGTTTCACAGAGGAAGACTGCACTGTAGGTCCTTCTCTAGATTGTCGCACAGATGACAAAATTGTAGATATCGAAAAAGACGACAGAGGGATAGAGAAACAATTAAAATCGCTCAAAAGAGAAAAGGCCGCTGGACCTGATGGGATACCAGTTCGATTTTACACAGAGTACGAGAAGGAACTTGCCCCCCTTCTTGCAGCGGTGTACCGTAGGTCTCTGGAAGAGCGTAGCGTTCCAAAGGATTGGAAAAGGGCACAGGTCATCCCCGTTTTCAAGAAGGGACGTCGAACAGATGTGCAGAACTATAGACCTATATCTCTAACGTCGATCAGTTGTAGAATTTTGGAACACGTATTATATTCGAATATAATGACTTTTCTGGAGACTAGAAATCTACTCTGTGGGAATCAGCGTGGGTTTCGAAAAAGACGATCGTGTAAAACCCAGCTCGCGCTGTTCGTCCACGAGACTCAGAGGGCCATAGACACGGGTTCCCAGGTAGATGCCGTGTTTCTTGAGTTCCGCAAGGCGTTCGATACAGTTCCCCACAGTCGTTTAATGAACAAAGTAAGAGCATATGGACTATCAAACCAATTGTGTGATTGGATTGAAGAATTCCTAGATAACAGAACGCAGCATGTCATTCTCAATGGAGAGAAGTCTTCCGAAGTAAGAGTGATTTCAGGTGTGCCGCAGGGGAGTGTCGTAGGGCCGTTGCTATTCACAATATATATAAATGACCTTGTGGATGACATCGGAAGTTCACTGAAGCTTTTTGCGGATGATGCTGTGGTATGTCGAGAGGTTGTAACAATGGAAAATTGTACTGAAATGCAGGAGGATCTGCAGCGAATTAACGCATGGTGCAGGGAATGGCAATTGAATCTCAATGTAGACAAGTGTAATGTGTGAATCTCAATGTAGACAAGTGTAATGTGCTGCGAATACATAGAAAGAAAGATCCCATATCATTTAGCTACAAAATAGCAGGTCAGCAACGGTAAGCAGTTAATTCCATAAATTATCTGGGAGTATGCATTAGGAGTGATTTAAAAATGGAATGATCATATAAAATTGATCGTCGGTAAAGCAGATGCCAGACTGAGATTCATTGGAAGAATCCTAAGGAAATGCAATCCGAAAACAAAGGAAGTAGGTTACAGTACGCTTGTTCGCCCACTGCTTGAATACTGCTCTCCAGTGTGGGATCCGTACCAGATAGGGTTGATAGAAGAGATAGAGAAGATCCAACGGAGAGCAGCGCGCTTCGTTACAGGATCATTTAGTAATCGCGAAAGCGTTACGGAGATGATAGCTAAACTCCAGTGGAAGACTCTGCAGGAGAGACGCTCAGTAGCTCGGTACGGGCTTTTGTTGAAGTTTCGAGAACATACCTTCACCGAGGAGTCAAGCAGTATGTTGCTCTCTCCTACGTATATCTCGAGAAGAGACCATGAGGATAAAATCAGAGAGATTAGAGCCCACACAGAGGCATACCGACAATCCTTCTTTCCACGAACAATACGAGACTGGAATAGAAGGGAGAACCAATAGAGGTACTCAATGTACCCTCCGCCACACACCGTCAGGTGGCTTGCGGAGTATGCATGTAGATGTAAATGCTGCAGTTTCACCCCTTTCAGATTCAGTTGGTTCTAGGGAACACGAATGCGTCTCCGTAGCTTAGATCTGCATGCTTCACTTCACTCTCATGCACTACCCTGAGCCTTCTGGCTGTGAGCACTCCGTGTTAAAGCGTAGACATAGATGGCGTTCTAGTAGCTATGCCACTACGCTATCTGTTGGTGGACGACGTTGAAACCATTATCAGTACATCGACTATCCCCCAGATTGCATATGCCATCATCGAATCAAAATCGACATCGTCTTCCCAGGCGGACTAACTTTTTTTCCGGCAGTGTGTGCGACATAAATGGCCGCATCTTTTGATTGCACTGTCTTAGATGCTACAATTTTTACACCGCAAAGGAATCGTAGATATTAGCATGTGACACAAATTTGATGCGCCGAACTGTTCCATAGAAAAAGAATCTTAACAGACAGATGGATAAGAAAATGACAAATATTTTTTGCGTGCTATATAATCAGAAATTGGCAAGTTTCGGATTTTTTTCCTTACTTGTTCTGTGATGAGTAAGTTTTCGAGTTTCAAAATATGTAGCATGAATGGCCGTTTCTTTTGAATGAACTGACTTAGAAGCTTAAAATTTTTAGACCTCCAAGCTACCATTGTATTGTATTGTTTGTTAACCGGGGGCCTAAAAACGACGGAGAGGCTCCGTCTCCGCCACAGCCGCAGTGGCCCACAGCCCCACCACGACTACCGCAGTCCACTTCACTCTTCCGCCGCCCCACACCGAACCCAGGGTTATCGTGCGGTTCGGCCCCCGGTGAATCTCCCAGGGAACGTCTCACACCAGAGTGTAACCCCTTATGTTTGCGTTGTAGAGTAATGGTGGTGTACGCGCAAGTGGAGAACTTGTTTGCGCATCAATCGCCGACATAGAGTAGCTGAGTCGGAATAAGGGGAACCAGACCGCATTCGCCGAGGCAGATGGAAAACCGCCTAAAAACCATCCACAGGCTGGCCGGCTCACAGGACCTCGACACAAGTCTGCCAGGCGGATTCGTGCCGGGGACCAGTCGCTCCTTCCCAATCCGGAAGGCCGTGCGTTAGACCGCACGGCTAACTGGGCAGGCCAGCTACCACAGACCTCAATATGGGACATAAACTTGAACTTTTTACGTCTCCACATTCCTGAGAAAAAAGGTTCCTAACAGTCGGACAGACAGACAGACAGACGGACAACAAAGCGATCATATAACGATTCCGTTTTTACAGGAACCCTAAAAATCGACACTCCTAGCAATAACAAAGATTTTATTAGCAGTACGACTTTTATGTATTGTCAGTCAGCTTCTGTAATACATGCAGACTACGGGGTAGCTTTTCCGACTACGGTCATACGGAGAAAGCAGACGTCTGCGGCCCCCCGTGGAGTCGCGCTGACAGACAGGGAGTCAGTGACCGAGGCAGGAAGCTGCCCCCCCCCCCCCCCCCCCCGCCCCCAATCAAGTGATGGCTGCTCATTCAATGCTAATGCTGCGCTGCAAGACGGCCACGTAGGTCACGCATCTCCCTGCGGCAAGTGCCACCAGGGGTCGGAACACAGCGAGACACACCCACAGTTGCACACTGATTGCGGCGCTAGACAAAAGCTTCCGGAACGTGCCTACACGTCCATTTCAACACAAGGAATGTTACATTACAATCTGTTTTGAGAGTTCATGGTAGACGTTATTTTAATCCGTACCCTGGTACGAAGTTATATAGGATTAACAGAGGACTGACTTGACATAACACAAGACGGAAATGGAACACAGGATACACAGTGGTAGTGTACTATAAAATTCCCACTGAAACCACGATACGAAATGATAAATCGTCATTGGTACACATTTGGAATATTCACAATTCAATCCATATTATTGTCTTAACGACTAAATTAACAATAAAATGGTCTTGCATGTCCTGTGCGAATCGTGTCAAAAGCTGCGAGTAAAGAATTAAATATTTGTGCAGATCTACAAGTACCATCTAGGCAGAAAAGAACAGTTTGCAAACACCAGTTTCTGTATTACAGCCACACGTACAGACACATCAGTATACAGACACACACACTATGTGATCAAAACTCTCCGGACACCTGGCTGAAAATGGCTTACAAGTTCGTGGCGCCCTCCATCAGTAATGCTGGAATTCAATATGATGTAGGCCAACCCTTAGCCTTAATGACAGCTTCCACTCTCGCAGGCGTATGTTTAGTCAGGTGCTGGAAGGTTTCTTGGGGGAATGGCAGTCCCTTCTTCACGGAGTGCTGCACTGAGAAGAGGTATCGATGTTGGTCGGTCAGGCCTGGCAACAAGTCGGCGTTCCAAAACATCCCAAAGGTGTTCTGTAGTATTCAGGTCAGGAATCTTTGCAGGCCAGTCCATTACAGGGATGTTATTGTCGTGTAACCACGAAGCCACAGGCCGTTCATTATGAACAGATACTCGATCGTACTGAAAGATGCAATCGCCATTCCCGAACTGCTCTTCAACACTGAGAAGCAAGAAGACGTTTAAAACATCAATGTAGACCTGTAAGACCTGTACTGTGATAGTGCCACGCATAATAAAGGGGTGCAAGTACTCTCCATGAAAAACAACCACACCATAACACGACCGCCTCCGAATTTTACTGTTGGCACTACAAACGCTGGCAGATAACGTTCACCGGGCATTCGCCATACCCACACCCTGCAATCGGATTGCCACATTGTGTATCGTGACTCGCCAGTCGGCCGGCCGGAGTGGCCGAGCGGTTAAAGGGGCTACAGTCTGGAACCGCACGACCGCTACGGTCGCAGGTTCGAATCCTGCCTCGGGCATGGATGTGTGTGATGTCCTTAGGTTAGTTAGGTTTAAGTAGTTCTAAGTTCTATGGGACTTATGACCACAGCAGTTGAGTCCCATAGTGCTCAGAGCCATTTGACTCGTCACTCCAGCCGCTGGACCAGGAAATCCAAGTTTTCTCACCTCCCGCTTAACTGTCATAGTACTTGCGGTGGGTCCTGATGCAGTTTGGAATTCGTGTGTGATGGTCTTGATAGATGTCTGCCTATTACACATTAAGAACCTCTTCAACTGTCGGCGGTCTCTGATAGTCAACAGACGTGGTCGAACTGTACACTTTTGTGCTGTACGTGTTCCTTCAAGTTTCCACTTCGCTATCACATCGGAAACAGTGGACCTAGGGATGTTTGGGAGTGTGGAAATCTCGCGTACAGACGTGTGACACAAGTGACACCAAATCACTTGATCACTTTTGAAGATCGTGTTTTCTGCGGAGCGCTCCATTCTGCTCCTCACGATGTCTAATGACTACTGAGGTCGCTGATGTGGAGTAACTGGCAGTAGGTGGCGGCACAATGCACCTAATACGAAAAACGTGTGTTTTTCGGGGTGTCCGGATACTTTTGTTTATACATTGTACATATAGGAGGCACATAGTGACATACACTTAGAGACTGAACGTTTCATTTTCTGCAGAATAGCACGTGATGATATAGTGATTGAGCTTTTGGTCTTCCCTTGACATTCTAAGTACCAAGTCCAGTAGATTATCAGCGCAGAGAGCTATATCTTGAGGTTGGCACTGCTGACGAACTCTTAAAAAAATGTGTGTGAAATCTTATGGGACTTAACTGCTGAGGTCATCAGTCCCTAAGCTTACACACTACTTAACCTAAATTATCCTAAGGACAAACACACATACCCATGGCCGAGGGAGGACTCGAACCTCCGCCGGGACTAGCCGCACAGTCCATGACTGCAGAGCCTAAGACCGCTCGGCTAATCCCGCGCGGCGACGAACTCTTACAGAACTTTCACGTTGCTATATAGTTGAACGCTAACAAGGTTTGGAGGCTGCTTGGGAACTGAGGACAAAGAGCCTGAAGATTAGGTCTAAGAAAATTTATGTGAAACGTGTTCAGGGGATATTTAGAAATATTTGGTTTGGATCTTCTTCCTGTTAGCAGGGGTGGCGCTTCGGTTGAGCCGATGTAGGTATTTGTTGAATTTCCAGTGACTAAAGTTCAGCCGTGCTGTAACTGTCGTGAAGCTCCATCCTGTCTGTGCCTTATTATACTATGGTACTCTTGTAATCGTGGGATGGTTCAAATGGCTCTGAGCACTATGGGACTTAACATCTATGGTCATCAGTCCCCTAGAACTTAGAACTACTTAAACCTAACTAACCTAAGGACATCACACAACACCCAGCCATCACGAGGCAGAGAAAATCCCTGACCCCGCCGGGAATCGAACCCGGGAACCCGGGAGTCGTGGGATGAATTAGTGGGTAGTGACTACCTTTGATTTTAGATGTCTGCGACCATTTATCTTACCAGTCCGAAGACAACTGCTTCCTGAGCAAGGATATCGTATCTTTGAGGGGAAGTTTATCACCCTTTAATAGCACCACGCAGAGATGCCTGCTTTGCTAGGGCATCAACTTGTTCATTTCTAGATAATCGAGAGTGGTCTTTCATCCATACCATCACGATGTTGCGACAGTTTTTCTGCACCCCAAACACAACGTGATAATTGCTGCAACTAGGGGGTAGCTAGAACTATTATGATGGCTTCTAATCAGTTGTGGAGCTGATATACGTATTATCGGAGACGATGACCATTGTGTGTTCTGTGGTCATCTGTGCGAATGGTACACTTCCAAAATGGCAATCATCTCGGCTGTCGTAATAGTGGAGCGTGGCTCCGGCTAGTATAGGCTTCGTTGTTTGCTTAGAGGTACCCAATAAGCACTACCAGCATCTTCGCTAGACTAGGACCTATCTGCATACGCGACGCACAGACAGCATTTCAGTTGCTGTTGCGTTAGTTGTGTCCTGGCTCTGACATATTAAACTGGTCCTCCCAGAAATCTTGTGCCAACGACGTGTCAACGGGCTACAGACCTGCGGTGGTATTCATAAAGATTTAATCATCACCTCAAAAATAAACGTTACATAATAAATTTCTTATTCATTCGCAGGTAGATGAGTACAGTCCTGGTACACACTGAAATCTCCACCCCACAGTACCACAGCGGCACGCCAGCAGAGAAGCTAGAAGGAAAAGGCGGGGGGGGGGGGGGGGGGTGGCTATGGCGACACAGAAAGGGCACACAGCCATCTTCTACACTAACACAGCCGACACTGCCAACGTCATGATGATACAGGATAAACACAAAGAAGAAAAAATACGAATCAAACTCTCAATCTTTCCAATAATACCTTTTTCCTCCTCCCAACCATTTCATTGTTTGTCCTTAATCACTGCTGTATGTTCTTTCTGTCGGTCCCTCTCTCATTTCTTCCCTAGCCTCGATTGCTTACACGCCCACAGTGTACATACACCACCAGTAAATTAGCTCTATTGATCAGCTCTTCACATACTAGTATTAATTGTGTTTGTTTAGTGCTTTCTCTCTTTCTAAATGTTATACCACACAGTAAATATAAGACCTAACGTATCACATCTTGTAAAGGACAGACTTATGGCCCTCAAATTTCACAGTAAATGTATCTTAAGCTAAGGCTGACCTCTGAACGAATGCTGGTTTTAACGGTGCGTTGAATGGTCTGCTTGATGTGATATTTCTTAGCCTGCCTCTTTGAAGTGCCTCACCCAGTAACTTATAGACATTTTTCACACCGAAAAGCTATTGCCAGATATGAAGAAAGTGTCCTCTGCAGACTTGTATGACCTCTGTAGACTCATAAGGAGCATCCACGAAGGTGTCAGGCAGCAATAAATGCTCACGGAGGGCACTCATGTTGTTGAAGCTCACAAAGTCCAATGGAAAGCACCCGGGACGTTGGGATGAATGATTGTTTCCACTTTGTTTTCGACACCTGTCGGGCATTTCAGTTGTTTTTATGTAAATGATTGAGGATATGATGATGTTTTGTTACATACTTAATATGTCAATGATGTGGTAGAATTTGGTAACATATCCATTCCTCAATTACCGCTCAATGGAGTATGACAGACTCCCAGAGTCATGTTTACCTAATTATTTAGAGCAGTATCTACCACATATCGCTGGAAGCCGTAGTTTTCTAATTATACGAGAAAAACGCATAAAAGTGACCTTTAAATGCATTTTTCTTGAATGGAAAACTATGGCCACTGGCAAAATTTAACTACATTAAATTTCCTACAAAAAGATTCTCTTTGTTTTTCTGTAAGTCTAATAGTTTGCTCGTAGCGATCGAGGGATTATGAAAATCTCTCGGGTGGTTTTTGAAGGCACTGCGGTTTGCATAAAACCCACAGGTTTTACCCTGTATGTGGATAGTTGGCTGATGAGGAGTTATTGGTAGCTCTCGCGATTCACTGAGAATTGCTTCATTACTCTGTCAAGAAGGTTGTTAGAAAGAAGCAATACGAATGGTCTCATTGACTCATTACTTCCTGGTTTAATAAAACACTTACAAAAAATAAATGCCATTTACCTTTCTCTGTTTCAAAAATAAAAAGTTTGAAAGAAAATTATTTTTCGTTATAGATTTTAGTCAGGCACTAATGTTGATTATAGTGCAGGGAGGGGTCGGGGAGAGGGGGTTACTAGGTAGTACCTGATTGCACTCAGAATGGCTGGGAACCACTGCTGTAAAAGAAGACGATGGCCCAAGCGCGTTGCTACCCTGAGTTTCGCATTTCCACTAGCAAGGACGCAGCCTGTGGTACACTGTGGACAGTCTGTCACGATTTTAACACATGAGCAGAATGCATACATAGTGCAGATAAACTGCGCGAAGGGCGAAGTCTTCGTCATTCTTAGATGCCTCAGCTGAGGACGAATGGCCGGCCGAAGTGGCCGCGCGGTTCTGGCGCTGCAGTCTGGAACCGCGAGACCGCTACGGTCGCAGGTTCGAATCCTGCCTCGGGCATGGACGTGTGTGATGTCCTCAGGTTAGTTAGGTTTAACTAGTTCTAAGTTCTAGGGGCTAATGACCTCAGCAGTTGAGTCCCATAGTGCTCAGAGCCATTTGAACCATTTTTTTTTTGAGGACGAATGGCAATATCGCGCAGTGAACGAGGACCGGCTGCACGCCCGAAATGTCTTTCGATATTCCGTTCGCCGGGAAAAAAATTAAAATTCACATTGTAATCAGCTGTACAGGATGCATAGTGTCGTGAAAAGAAGTTATAAGATGAACTTCAACCAAAAATAAAACGACGTTAATGAAATGTAGTTGAATTAAATCAGGCGATACTGAAGGAATTAGGTTAGGAAATGAGACACTAAAAGTAGCAGATGAATTATGCTATTTGGTTAGCAAAATAGCTGACGACTGCAGACGTAAAGAGAATATAAAATGTAGACTGGCAATAGGAAGGAAATGCTTCTGGAAATGAAAAAAAAAAATTAACATCGGACATAACAAAGTGTAACAAAATATTCTCTATAGGTCCTCGATAGCACTGTAGTCTTATAAGGAAGTGTAGGGTGGACGATAAAAAGTTCAGACAGGAAGAGAACTTAAACTTCTGAAGTGTGATACAATACAAGACTTAAGACTAGAGGGGTAGATCGGATAACTGATGAAGAGGTCCACAACTGAATTGAAGGAAAAAAATAAATTTGTGGAACAACGGGAGTAAAAGAATGGATTGGTTGGTAGGACACAGCCTGAGTCTTAAAGGGATCGCCAATGACGGGAAGTGTGGGGGATAAACGTTGAAGGAGTAGACCAAGGCTTTGCTTCAGTACGCAGCTGCAAACGGATTTGGGTTTCATTAATTATACATGCAGTAAAGCTCTGGCTAACCGAACTCGGGGCCGGCTGGGGTGGCCGAGCCGTTCTAGGCGCTTCAGTCTGCAACCGAGCGACCGCTACGGTCGCAGGTTCGAATCCTACCTCAGGCATGGATGTGTGTGATGTCCTTAGGTTAGCTAGGTTTAAGAAGTTCTAGGGGACTGTTGACCACTGATGTTAAGTCCTATAGTGCTCAGAGCCATTTGAACCATTTGAACCGAACTCGGGTCAACCGAAACACGACTTACATGAAACGGATCCAAAAACTGCTACTCTAAGAATTAATATTGTTCTGCACGGAAATAATTCGAGGGTGTGAGCGCTGAGCTGTAACTAGTGGGGAGAGGTGGGCGCCCGAACCTGAGTTGCTTCCCCAGCCAACTCACGAGTCTAGATACAACTATACTGCCAACAACAGTGCATTCAAGTGGTCGTTTAACTCCATTGCGTATGTAATTTTTGTGCTATGCCGATTAAGCGGAAGTGTGTTAAGATTATTTTCGCTGAGAAATCAATTGCTGTCAAAGAAATTGATGGAAATTATGCGTGAGGAGGGAGGCGTTCTAGGTTAGCCCGTGCAGTTGTGCAAAGCCACTATGCCAGGGTGACATAGTGGTTAGTGCACCTCCTACTGAGCAGGAGACCCATGTTCGAATCTCGGCCTTGGTACAAATTTTCATTCGTTGCTTCATTCTGCATACATGCTTCACAGATGTTCGAGACTTGTAAAGGTCTCCGGAACCATACGGTTTCACTGATTAAAGCACCTATGCCTGGGTTTCATGCACCATCTCCTGTTTCATTCGATGCTGAGACGATATTCCTTTACAGCTGGAGACCCTCTGCAATGCTCTTCGAATTTATGGGGAATACTAAATGGGTTGAGGCGTGAATGGGAATTGCGATTGTGGAGAGAGGCATGCTAGGGTAGTGCCGAAGTGGCCAGTTGACATGGTCACTGCAGAATTGAAGGCGAACTGCAAGGTGTTATCGTGACAATCGGTCTACTCGAACAGGACATGTGGGTCCTAAGGTCCTTTCTCGCAACCTGTTCATTAAAGCCTAATCCGAAAAAAATGGCTCTGAGCATTATGCGACTTAACTTCGGAGGTCATCAGTCGCCTAGAACTTAGAACTAATTAAACCTAACTAACCTAAGGACAACACATACATCCATGCCCGAGGCAGGATTCGAACCTGCGACCGTAGCGATCGCTCGGCTCCAGACTGTAGCGCCTACAACCGCACGGCCACTCCGGCCGGCCGGCTGATCCGACACAGCGGTTCCAGTGGCTCTTCTGAGATCTTATTGCAGTGCTCTGGCGGTATATGTACGACACTGCGACGCAGAGATGGCCACATACCGGTCTTCATGGGGGTTTCAATGCGTCGGCGACCTTGTCCAATTCGCCTTACATATTGACCTGTCTCCCTGTAGCGTGTCGCCTACCTATGGCTGACATAAATGGCTCTAAGCACTATGGGACTTAACATCTGAGGTCATCAGTCCCCTAGACTTAAAACTACTTAAACATAACTAACCTAAGAACATCACACACATCCATGCCCAAGGCAGGATTCGAACCTCCGACCGTAGCAGCAGCACGGTTCCGGACTGAAGCGCTTAGATCTGCATGGTCACAGCGACCGGTCGGCTGACACATGGAGAGACACTGGCATCTGCAGCAGCTCAACCGAAAATTCATCCTTTTTGGGTCAGACAGACTTTGCAACTTGCATTAAGATGTTGCGTTGCACATGCTTGGTTGAATACAACTGTCATCCGCATAGGTAGCTAGAAAACACTGGAGCCGCGCGGGATTAGCCGAGCGGTCTTAGGCGCTGCAGTCATGGACTGTGCGGCTGGTCCCGGCGGAGGTTCGAGTCCTCCCTCGGGCATGGGTGTGTGTGTTTGTCCTTGGGATAATTTAGGTTAAGTAGTGTGTAAGCTTAGGGACTGATGACCTTAGCAGTTAAGTCCCATAAGATTTCACAAAAATTTGAACATTTTTTTGAACAAAACACTGGAACACCGATACTCACTTTATTTCTTCTGTGAGGTCACCCGATACTAATGCATAACACCGCCAGTTATGCCGGGATTGTAATTGTAGCCTACATTTAAAGCGAAGATCTCGAAACGTGAAATAGGACCACAGGTACGGCATACATCAAACCAGATTGAACGCTCCGGAAATGATATTCCCCTAATTCTTCCAAACAGTGTACACGCATGTACAAAATACAAAGTATGAGTATGTAAGTGGACTGTGTGAGGAAGATGTTCGTACTGTCGTATCCACACGAAACAGCCAAGTCTTGTAGCAAAATAGCAACAACTAAAGAATAATGTTAAGTCCAGAAGTCTTAAGGCGTGACAAGGAAAAGTCACTGTGCAGCCAGCGAGCCAACCAGGTGACAGCATGTCGGGTGTCCAAGTATAGCGAAAACGGTATAAGCTATCAACACAGGCGTAGCTCCAAGAGTACTCAATACACATGTCGACAATAATACTGAGGCTAGCATCATCTGGCTAGACAGAGGCTGGACGAGAGGGATAGAGAGAGAGGGTCTTTGGTAGGAACACGGATGCATCACGAAAAGCCAATGGCGGGCTAAGGACACAGTGTGTCACCATAGGCCGGCCGGTGTGGCCAAGCGGTTCTAGGCGCTTCAGTCTGGAACCGCACGACCGCTACGGTCGTAGGTTCGAATCCTGCCTCTGGCATGGATGTGTGTGATGTCCTTAGGTTAGTTAGGTTTAAAGTAGTTCTAACTTCTAGGGGACTGATGACTTCAGATGTTAAGTCCCATAGTGCTCAGAGCCATTTGAACCATTTTTTTGTGTGAACATGCAGGCAAACACGCCTCTTCCCCTCCACTCAGCATCGGAGAAAGTACTGAAAAGCAGTGCAGAATTAGAGCCAACGAGGTGGCGAGAGGTCTTGGGAGTCACGTCGTGTCAAGAACGGTCGGGGACGAAGGCGAAGGGGAAAAGCAAATACAACTCGGAAGTTGCGTGTAGTGGAAGGAGTCAGACAATGACAGAGTAAAGGGAAGTCAGAGAAACAGAGAAATCAGCTGAGTGGCCAGGCAGGGTTAGGCAGAAGTAGCCTCAGTAGCATCAGCGCAGTTAATGATATTATAGCTGGGGACGTCTGTGGAAGCGGGCTCAGTTTATACCGACAGTCTCTTTTTAAAGCAGACGGAACGGTGCTAGCCAGTCACTGTCTCTGTACTAAGACTTGGCCTCCTCGTTGCTACTACTCTTTCAAGGCAAGTAAAGCAAGTGTTGGTTTTGTGAACAAATTCAGAAGTTTCAAAACACTTCAAGTTGAGGTTATTTGAAGTCACTTTGCAATCCTTACCTTTTGTAATAAGATAATTATACCCCGGTCAAGACTCCCTCTCACACAAGCCAACCAGCTAATTCCCTTCTCAAGAACCCTGTCGTCAAATCTCAGGCAATACTCACGAATGAGACGCGGCAGTACATTTGTTTCTCAGCCTGTAAGCTGCGACACTGTCACGCGTAAAGTTGGACTCTACTAAACCTATCGAACCATAGTTTTTGTAAAGCACCGTACGTAAATGACGTAGTAAATGGATTTCCGGTAGTATTTTTAGCGTTGGCAGGGAAAGAAACATTAATGACTGTGTGGGAAGAAAGTGGGATCCACAACTTCTTTTTTTGTCTGTTTCTTTGATTTCACATAACTGCAACTGCACTTCGTTCAGAGTTAGTGCACTGTGTAGCTTATATCCTTACAAAATGTAAATTGCATTTTATAAGTAGTAAAAATTAGTGGGTCGCGTAACTTCTGCGCTTTGATGTAACCAATGGTTTACTTTTGGTGTAAGTACAGTTTACATGCTCAAACGCAAAAAAAATCTATTTAATCATGGTTGTGATTTTGTACTAAATAGAATGTTCTTCATCAAAAGCAAAAGTTTATTGTTATTATTCATAAGTGCGAAAGTTGTTTATGAATAACAGAAGCACGTTTAATATAAGCTCCACAAAGTATTGAAGCGATATTTGATACAGTTTTTTTAGCTTTTTTAAATTTTTACCTTTTTTTTAGGAAATTGCGTTTTCTAGCACTGTAAGATAAATCTTTCTTTTTATTTTTACTGCAAAATCACTATGTTCCACGTTACATATCAACAATTTTCGAATAATACCTGAATGAAACATTGACATTTTCAATTTTGCTATAAATTCAGTTTATTTTTAAATAACAGACACGAGAATAACTATGCAGAACAAAAATATTCCGTAAGTTACGCGACCCTTTATATATCCTCACTCAGTTTCTAGACGTTTCACCGAATCTGGTAAGACACTGATCGGGCGTGCAAGCAAAGGGATCGAAATGAGGTAACGACTGATGGGTACGCAACACACGTAATGGGCAAGTAATGCAGTTACGATCTTAACTGACCTAGGCTACTAGGAAAACTACCGTAGTCTAGACTTACTTAAGATAGTCTACGATACCCTACGATAGTTTTACAACTATAATCAAGCGTTAATGTAAGTATTTGAAAAAATCTGACTGCTTGTAACTTACGTCAGCAGTATTACTACATTCCTATGAAAAAGTGATAACGGTGATTGCAGCAACTTACAGCTATTTTGCAGACTTGGACAATTCCTATTATTCAGAAGGGATCAAGAAATTAGAACAGCGTTGGTCGAAGTGTATAAGTCTAAAAGGAGACTATGTCGAAAAATAAAAAAGGTCTACTCCAAACACGTAAGTAGTTTTTATTTTTGCACGGACTTTTCAAACGCCTCTCGTAATCCCCGTTCAACGCAAGGACCTTCCGCCACTTTAGTAGGAGAGTCTGTATGACCGCATGGTACCACCCTAGCCGTCGACGTTGGAACCAGCGTCTTGCTACATCAATGACCTCCCCGTCAACCACTCACTGCCTCTCGCAGAGTGCATCATTCACTGGGTGAAACAGATGGAACTCGGAAAGTACGAGATCCGGGCTGTAGTGTAGTCTACGCCTTTGAGTACCCCAGCTGATGGATGTGTCAGCACTACCAACAAAGACGTTCAGTGTTGCTGCGGGGTGTTCGATTCTGATACGTCGATCACTTCGAGTGAGAGTGTCCGCACGTTCCAGCATTGCAGGAGCCACAGCTGTGTGCGGCCGGCCGGCAAGCGGGAGATTGGACAGGTGGTCTGCACGACGTTGTTGCGATGATGACAAAAGCCTCGCCTAACGACTCGACGTGCTTTTGTTCATTGGCAGATTTCCGTAGATATTCTGCAAGCTTCTGGACATCTGGAAAGCTCTGGTTTTCCGCCAAAAGAAACTCAATGACACTTCTATATTTGGAGCGCACCCTCCGTTACATATGCCGTTTTGAAGACTACGTATAGCGTCGCCACCTATAGGAACTTAATGAAACTATAGGGGCTGAAACGCGAATATTCCACGATGTTCTACAACAAATCCTGCATTTTTTAACCGAAATTTGCCGAGAAAATAATGTGTTGCATTACTTGTGGAGCGCCGCTAGCAACTGAGTGCGTCGGCCGCAGTCGTATACTTGCGACACTCGAGACAATGGCCCGACTGGGAGAAACCAAGAGCCTTGATGTTCTCTTTACCTGCTCCGGACTGTATTAAACATTGAGTGGCGGCCTCTTACGGGACTCGGATAGCCGGCTGGGTCGGAGGCGTAGGCGTCCCTGCGGTGCAGCAAAGAAACAAGTCCTGCGCCGCATGCCGTCTGTTGCTCTGCACAATGCAAGACGCGCCGTATTACGGCCGCTGCGAGCTCGGGCCGTTCCTCGTCTCGTACGTTAAGAAGAGCAGCGGCTCCGGAGAAAACGGGCGACGCTGGGCATAATGAATACATACATGCGGAACGAGAGGCCGTGCATTGGAATTAATCAAAGAATACGCTCGTATGATATTCACGGTAATGGCGGCGCTTGTTCGGGCAGCTGCCGGCAAAGCGGCGGCGGACGCCTGGGTGAGCCGTTACGCGCAGAGGTTCTTCTCTTCAGCTTGGGACGCATACCGAGTAGGATTAACAAAAGAGACAGACACGTTTCGTCGTTGGATTGTTTAGTTAGCGCGAGAGCGTCACGGTGATAATCAAGAAACTTCACTTGCAGTTACTACGAGGCATGGTCTATCACTGTTGAAATTCTGAGTGCGTACTTTGGAAGAGGAGTTTCGGAACATATTACTTACAAGTACGAGGGTAATCCCAAAAGTAAGGTCTCCTATTTTTTATAGGTACATAGACCAGTTTATTTCTACAATGGTTTACATCAGTTTACAGCTTCAACATTTAGCTATTTTTGGACATAATCACCATTTCTGTCGATGCATTTTTATAGACGCTGTGGCAGTTTTTGTATGCCCATGTCATACCAGCTCGCCGCCATGCTGTTCAGAACGTTATGAACCTCTTCTTTCACCTCGTCGTCGGAGCTGAATCGCTTTCCGGCCAAATGTTCTTTTAACCTAGGGAACAGGTGATAGTCACTGGGCGCCAATTCAGGACTACAGGGTGGGTGGGTGATTATGTTCCACTGAAACTGTTGCAGGAGAGCAACGGTTTGCCGAGCGATGTGTGGGCGAGCGTTGTCATGGAAAATGTGTACGCCCTTGCTCAACATTCCTCTTCTCCGGTTCTGAATTGCCCGTTTGAGTTTTTTCAGAGTCTCACAGTACCTGTCCGCGTTAATTGTGGTCCCAGCGATTCAGCTCCGACGACGAGGTGAAATAAGAGGTTCGTAACTTCCTGAACAGCATGGCGGCCAGCTGGTGTGACATGGGCATGTAAAAACTGCCACAGCGTCTACAAATATGCATCGACAGAAATGGTGATCATGTCGAAAAATAGCTAAATGTTCAAGCTGTAAATTAATGTAAACCATTGTAGAAATAAACAGGTCTATGTACTGATAAAAAAATAGGAGACCTTACTTTTGGGATTACCCACGTAAAAACGTCTTCTGTGTCAATCACTTATTTATTTTTACCACTACGCGTTTCGACAGTTCACACCATCATCTTCTTGTGGAGAACTGTACAGTTAAGTAGCTGGTGTTTGTGAAGAGTACAGACGACTTTCCACAGCAGCAGATCAAGTGCAAGGTAGGTAATTTTGCGTCTTTTGCTTGTCATAAAATCGTATTTTTAGAAAAGGCACTGCTAAGTTAAAGAACATGAATTAGTGAGAGTAAAGGGTACTTACAAGGGAAGTAGTCGAAAAAAGATCCAATACTGTTATTTGTTGCATACGCTCTCCACTGTACATTATGTTTACATTGTCACTGGTGTTACACACGTTGCCTACTTCCGATACAAATACACTTTAACAATTAAGACAAAAAATGATGCACCACGAAGGAATTATTCTAATGGGACGGAAATCAACAGATTTTCTGTACATGTACTGACAAACAAATGATTAGAATTTTAGGAAAATTGAATGATTTGCTCCAGGGAAAGACGTCAATAACGCGTTGGTTCGCCTCTAGCCCTTATGCAAGCAGTTATTCAGCTTGGCAGTCATTGATAAAATAGTTGTTGGATATCCTCCTGAGGGATAGCCTATCAAATTCTGTCCAATTGGCACGGTAGATCTTCAAAATCCCGAGCTGCTTGGAGGGACCTACATATAGTTCTGCAAACGTTGTCAATTGGGAAGAGATACGGTGACGTTGCTAGCCAAGGTAGTGTTTTGGCTATCACGAAGATAAGCAGTAGAAACACTCTCCGTGTGCGGGTAGGCATTAAACTGCTGAAATGTAAGCTCATGATGGCTTGCCACGAAGGGCAACAAAACGGGGCGTAGAATATCGTCGACATTTCGCTGCGTTGTAAGGGTATAGCAGATGACAACTAAAGGCACTCTGTTATGAAAAGAAATGACACTTCAGACCAGTGGTTATCGGGCAGGATGGAGGGCCAAAGTTAGGTTGGCATTCCACCGCTGTCCAGGGCATCTGGAGACACTTCTTCGATAGATCAGGAGACACTCCTTCGGTATGGAATCTCATTGACTGGAGTAGAACTGTCCTCAGGGATGAGTCCTGCTTCGCACTGAGCCCTGATGACCAGCGAATATGTGGATAGCGGTGGGGTACCAGCCTGACCAGGAGTGATGGTCTGGGGTTCCATTTCTTTTCATGGCAGGACTCCTTTGGTTGTCATTCGTGGCGCACTTACGGCACAGTGGTACGTCGACGATACTGTACGCCCCATTTTGTTGTCCATCATGGCAAGCCATCCTGGGCTTGCGTTTCAACAAGATAATGCTGCCCGCACACGACGAGAGTTTGTACTGCTTGTCTTCGTTCTTGCCAAACCCTATCTTGGTCAGCAAAGTCGTCGAGTCTCTCCCCAATTAAAGCGTCTGGAGCCTTATGGGCAGGAGGGCTGTTGTGCAAATTCTGTCCAATTGGCTCGTTACATCGTCAAAAGCCCAAGATTGTTGGAGGGCTCTGCCCATAATACTCCAAACGTTCTCACTTTGGGGAAAGATCCGGTGACCTCGTTGGCCAATGTAGGATTTGGTAAACACTAAGACAAGCAGTAGAAACTTTCGCTGCGTGCGGGCAGGCATTATCTCGCTGAAAATGTAAGCCCTGGATGACTTTCCTTGAAGGGCAATAAAATGAGACGTAGAATATCGTTGACGTACTGCTGTGCTATAAGGCTGCTGCGTATGACAACCAAGAACGTCCTGCTATGAAAAGAAATAACAACCCAGGCCGTCGCTCCCTGTTGTCGGGCCGTATGGTGGGCGACAATCACGTTGGTATTCCAATGCTACCCGGAGCGTCTCCAGACACATCATTGGTCTTGGAATCTCATATGTTAGGTTAACCGGGGACCTAGAAACGACGGACAGGCTCAGTCCCCGCCGCAGCCGCAGCGGTCCGCAACCCCACAACGACTACCGCAGTCCACTTCACCTCTCCGCCGCCCCACACCACATCCAGGGTTATTGTGCGGTTCGGCCCCCGGTGGACCCCCTAGCGAACGTCTCACACCAGACGAGTGTGTTTGCGTGGTAGAGTAATGGTGGTGTACGCGTACGTGGAGAACTTGTTTGCGCAACAATCGCCGACATAGTGTAGCTGAGGCGGAATAAGGGGAACCAGCCCGCATTCGCCGAGGCAGATGGAAAACCGCCTAAAAACCATCCACAGACTGGCCGGTTCACCAGACCTCGACACAAATCCGCCGGGCGGATTCGTGCCGGGGACCGGCGCTCGTTCCCGCCCGGAAAGCCGCGCAGACCGCACGGCTGGAATCTCATTTACTGGAGTAGAATTGACTTGAGTGGTGCGTCCCGCTACGAACTGAGCTCCGAACGAGCCTGGAAACGCCCCAAACAGCGGTGGGACCAACGTGACCGCCGCCTACCATACTACCCAATAACAAGGATTGTTGATGAGGGATGCCATTTCTTTTCATAGCGGGACCCTTTAGAGTGTCACCTGCGACACCCTTTTTCTCTTAAGGGGTATTGTTATAAATGACCGGCGAAAGCTGGTGGTAATCAAGGGAAGGCAGGATTCGGTTACGATTGTGGACGGGCCGTAATCAGTTACTATTGGTTGCCTTTTACAACTACACACAACTTATTTTAAACCAGTAGTTCCAGACTCAACAATAAATTTAAAAAAACATATCACACGTTACTAATGAAGGAATAAACAACAGCGTAAATAACAGTGTTTTCAGTGAGTTATAATTTACCCAATCACCATTAAATACAAATATAACAGATAATGTTTTAAAAGCAAGCCACTGTGATCTTGGCAGAAGGCCCTACACGCCAGGAATGGCAATAAATTAAGAACTGTGCTAAACTCGCTGCAACTTACGAATTACAGGTCTTGAAATATTAAAGGCACGTCGCCACAAACACAGCAGACGGCATCAGATGTCAGAAATGGCAGTAAATACGTTTTTAAGGTTCAAAAAAGTGGTTCAAATGGCTCTGAGCACTATGCGACTCAACATCTTAGGTCATAAGTCCCCTAGAAGTTAGAACTACTTAAACCTAACTAACCTAAGGACATCACACACACCCATGCCCGAGGCAGGATTCGAACCTGCGACCGTAGCAGTCCCGCGGTTCCGGACTGCAGCGCCAGAACCGCACGGCCACCGCGGCCGGCACGTTTTTAAGGGCTACTGCTAAAATACAAATATCAAATTAGAATTTTAAGGCAAAGAACCACAATCACGGCTAAAGGCCTTACACGCCAGGAACGGTAATAATGTAAAAAAGATTTGAAACCGGCTGTAAAATGGCAAATACAATAGCAAAAGTTAATTAAAAAAACAAGCAACTGATCCAGACGATGCTCCAGGAATCGACCTCTGAGAAGGTCCAGCAACAAACACTTTCGCGAGCAATGAGATAGGCAGCCAAGAGTTGCATTCACTTCGCAACATGGTAACAGACTGGTGGCAGTCTAACGAATGACTAATGATAATCTTGCTGAAGCTACCTGTCGTCCGATAAACCAAATGCAACGATGGAACAATACGCCAAAGCCGGAACCGGCGGTCTGCACTACTCCCCAGAATACTGTGTTTAGAGCGCCCGAAACGAGAAAGTTGCCACTACCACCAGAGTAGAAAGCACTCCACTGGCTGCTCTTTGCCTCGGCGACACTACGAGCAGCAACACGAACCCGAGTCACTGAAGAATCGCGAGATATCACAGTGGTGGAGGTTTGTCTACTTGGATTGAAATGCACTCATCTTAAGGCTTGCTATATCCGGTCGTGCACCCTCGTGACCACAGCCCTTCCATCTGGCAGTCCATGCGTGCCGCCAGCGGTCCCGGCGTGTTCTGGCACTGCGCGGACCTTGCTCCTCCTGAGACCCCATCCGAACTGGCCCACTCACACGACCCGGAAAAACAACGACGTCGCCCCAAAGATAGGGCAACAGTTACTACATTTCGATAACTGCCGCTGCTGCCACTAGCGGACATGCAACGCTTGCGAAACCGAGTGGCGCCAGTCAAGACGAGAAGAAGACAAACAACCCGCAACCATGCCAACTAAACGACACCGTCTGGCCTCCAACAGAGGGCGGAAACCTACAAACAGCACCAACGCGAGCCGCAGCACGGCTAAATCGGCTAGCCGAAAAATCAGTTATTCAAACGCCGTCCGTCCCCAATTGTTTCGGACAATTGCTGTGCGCGCGCGAGGTGCTCACAGCGTATCACTTGCTAACGGAGATCAGCCACCGAGACGTGCTGTAGCTAATAGCAGAAACCATTGTGTCCGCGCACGTCATCACACGTGAATCAGTTGGCTATGTGGTTGGTTGCCCAAGCGGAAAACATTTGTCTGCTTTACGCGGTGGCGGATGTAAGCAATTCTGATACCAATGGACTAGTGTTTGTCTTAATAGCATGACGAGCCGGATTCGTGTGCTCATTGCAAGTCATACACGCTGACACAGAACAAACATCTCTGGGTAAGCGAGTAAATAAAGAAAACGCAGCGCCAACAGTTATGATGAAGGTGCGTTGCGTCACGGTTCACACAGAACAACGTTAGTTAAATTTGACAACCAAAATGAGGGAACAATGACGTACTCTGAAACATGAACACCTGAGTAAACTACGAAAATGCAAACCTGGAGGAGAAACTGTGTACAAGACAGTGCATTAACGTTGACTCGTGCGGTAATAAAAGGCAAATGACTGGTTGCTAAAGTTGCCTGTACATAACAAAGGTATTAAATGCGGAACCAAGAGTCTGGCAACTTTTTCGCAATCCAGCGGAGATACGCGTGCTAACATTCGAGAAAAACTAACCCCTCGGTGATGGGGTAGCGAAGTGGTACCAGGATGCGCCAAGGACTCTAAAGACTTGTTGCGAAACTTCGTGCGCTTCACGCTTCATCAGAAAGCCATTTGGGTTCTTTGAGAACTTTGGAGATTAGATTGTATCGACTACATCTGCCGCATCTCCTGTTAGTGTAGTCTGTTCTCTTGTGTGCCATGCACCTGGTTTCTGTCTACACAGCTGGGATAAACGTTCCAAGCTTACTATGTAAGCCGCTGTTACGCTACATAACTTTTCTTAGTTAGCCGAAATTGAAAGCTGTCACTTGGCTTTAAATCCGGAATCCTCTGTATGGAGAATCATACCATGTACTTCTTTGGAGTTTATAATGATAGTATCCCGTCCGTAGAAAGTTTCCTAGCCTAACTCAGCCGCGTCCTGTAAGTCAGACGGTATTTGTAGTAGTACCTCTGGTGCACGCCATTCAAGTACGTAAGCAGCATAACAAGGTGCCACCGAGAGGTCAAATCTCGAACTGTGATAGCTAAGGAACCTTTAAATAGAAAGGGAATTTATTGTGCGGAAAGCTACATAAAGAGCTCAGGAAAGACTAGCCTGGTGAGTGGCAAACACGTACACTGAGAAGAGAGGACGAAAGGAGGTTGGAGACATTTGAGAAGTGAGTGTGGAAGAGGGTGGAAAGGATTAGTTTGGTACAGAGAGGAACTAATGAAGACGTTCGGGAAAGAATAGGGGAGAGAAGAAGACTCAGAGAGGGCAACCGTGTGAAGACCTGCCTTCCGGCAGATACCATAATAATAATAATCTCACCGCAGACACATTTAATATCTTCGATACTGCATATTTTTGCGTTGCAAAGTGAGACGCACTGAAACTAATTGCCAGCCATTTTTTTAAAAAAATCCATTGCGTTCTAATTTTAAGTTTTTCAGATGGGTCTCATATCTTTCCTGATGAAAGCCAGGATAGTTCCTCCCAATAGACCATGGACGACACACACCTTTCCCTGCCCCGCGAGATTTGCAAAACGAAATAAAATTCTCTACTGCAAGTTTCTTACTATCATTATCAATAGTAAATCTTTCTGGCGTTTCATCGTTACTTATGTCAAGCGGTGACACGTAACTCCTTTGAAACAATTAGGACTGAGATGATAAAACTTGCTGCAAGTAAGTATCGTCGAAATTATACAGTTTAGATGAGTTGTGTAAAACAGATACTGAACTACTTATTCAATGTCTTGGTGATCTTGACAAGCACAAGATCGGAAGAAATAACGTGAATGTGCAATTTGACTTGAAATAACAGGCACACATTTATACATTTATAAGACATTTTATTACTCAGACCGACACAGGTGGTCCTTCGCAAACAACAGCTCAATAGTGAACATCGAACTCTCCACTCATGCACTTATATACACTTTTGTACAATGACACCGTTGTTGATTTTACAGTTGTCAGTAAATACAATTGAAAAGTGTTTCATCAAGTCAATTTGACATACGTAAAGGATCAGTATAAACGCTATTCTTTCCTTCGTACATACAGATTAGCCAGAAAACAATGATAACATTTAAATTTACATGAGATACGCGGAATAAACAATGACACAACAGCAAAATTAAGTACTGTGTTCCTATCATGCTTTCGACATACATTTTAACAGAGCTTTCAGATAACATTAGTATTTTACACAGACTGTATCTTCTGACGATTTGTTTACATGAGCCGGCCGCTGTGACCGAGCGGCTCTAGGCGCTTCAGTCCGAAACCGACATACCATACGTTCCAGCAGCTTACAAAGAACGTTGGTGAGGCTGACGGGCCTATAGCTATCCACATCAAGCGGGTTTTTACAGGGTGTGAGCACCGGAATGATGGTGCTCTTCCGCCATTGAGATGGAAAGACGCCATCGTGCCAGATCCGCTTGAAGATGACGAGGACATGTCGCTTGTCGTCAGCTGGGAGATGTTTAATCATCTGACTGTGTATCCGATCAGGCCCAGAAGCTGTGTCGGGGCAATGTGCAAGGGCACTGAGGAGCTCCCACTCTGTAAATGGGGCATTGTAGGATTCACTGTGGCGTGGCATGTAGTGAATGAGGGACTTTCCCTTCCAGCCGCCGTTTGAGAGTGCGAAAGACTGGGTGTTAAATCTCGGACGTAGAGGCTCGAGCAAAGCGCTCAGCAAAGTGCTCGGCAATGGCGTTTGCGTTGGTAGATAACCCTCCATTTATGTTAACACCGGGAACACCTGTTGGGGTCTGGTACAAGAAAACACGTTTGATCTTTGCCCAGATTTGGGAAGGTGACATATGGCATCCAATGATCGAGACGTATCTCTCCCAACATTCCTGCTTCCGTCGTTGGATAAGTTGACGAACGCGGGGACGGAGCCGTTTAAAGGCTATGAGGTGCTCCAGGGAAGGGTGAGGCTTATGTCGCTGTAGAGCTCGCCGACGCTCCTTTATTTCTTCAGCGACTTCCGGCGACCACCAAGGGACTGCCTTACGCCGAGGGCACCCTAAAGAGCGAGGGATCGCGGTTTCTGCAGCAGAAACAGTTGTTGTAGTCACCTGCTCAACCATTACATCGATGTTACCCTGTGGGGGGATTCAATGGTGACAGCAGAGGTGGAAGTTTCCCAGTCCGCCTTGTTTAAAGCCCAACTGGGCGAATGGTTGCGGGATCGAATCCCGGTCAGACCATGGAGTTTTCCGTCTTCCCTTTGACCTAGCATACATCTCTCAACGATGTGGAGATTCTCCAGAAAAGACACGTGGTTCGGATTCCACGTTAGACTGTAGGCCTCCTTTCTCCTGTTGGATACCTGGGATATATTATCATAATTAGTTACTACTCTTTTTACTATGATGTTCCGAAAATATTTTGACGTAAAACATGACATTGTAAGTGACACAGACAAATAATAATAATAATAATAATAATAATAATAATAATAAACAGACTTGGTGTCTAGACACCTATAGCGGGCAGTATCTACAACAGAACAATGAGTATTAATTAGCACACTGTCTGCGATCTATAAATTTTCAAACAGTTTTTGATTGGATATCAACAAAATCTAAACGAGCATCTCTAGAGAAACACGGCACTGTTTCACACTGTGCGAGTAAGCGTAGCAATATCAACGTCAACGGTACAGCTTAGTTAGGCTTCATCAGGCCAGTGAGAAATTTGGAACTGAAAGAAGAGTCAGTAGAAGAGGAAGTTTCCAGATCCTTGAACTCAGGAGAAGGAATACATGTACTGGTACTGATTATCACCGACGGTTTTTTGATGCCGTTGTACAGCTTGCCTCGAGTCTAGTCTACTCATGGTATATCGTCATTAATGGCCAAAACCAACATCAGTGAATGCAAACGATAGTACAAGCAACAAGGTTCCACTAAAAATGGGTCCACAAAATAGCCGTTTGCGACCTAATTGCGAAGATCTGGATATGAGCTGCGACAGATTTCACTATGACACATTCTACACACTGGTTAATACACTACTGGCCATTAAAATTGCTACACCAAGAAGAAATGCAGATGATAAACGGGTATTCATTGGACAAATATATTATACTAGAACTGACATGTGATTACATTTTCAAGCAATTTGGGTGCATAGATCCAGGTGCAACCACAACGGAGGGGTATCTGTTGAGAGGCCAGACAAACATGTGGTTCCTGAAGAGGGACAGCAGCCTTTTCAGTAGTTGCAGGGGCAACAGTCAGGATGATTGACTGGTCTGGCCTTGTAACACTAACCAAAACGGCCTTGCTCTTGTGGTACTGCGAACGGCTGAAAGCAAGGGGAAAATACAGCCATAATTTTTCCCGAGGGCATGCAGCTTTACTGTATGGTTAATTGATGATGGCGTCCTCTTGGGTAAAATATTCCGGAGGTAAAATAGTCCCCCATTCGGATCTCCTGGCGGGGACTACTCAGGAGGACGTCGTTATCAGGAGAAAGAAAACTGGCATTCTACGGATCGGAGCGTGGAATGTCAGATCCCTTAATCGGACAGGTAGGTGAGAAAATTTAAAAAGGGAAATGGATAGGTTAAAGTTAGATATAGTGGGAATTAGTGAAGTTCGGTGGCAGGAGGAACAAGACTTCTGGTCAGGTGAATACAGGGTTATAAATACAAAATCAAATAGGGGTAATGCAGGAGTAGGTTTAATAATGAATAAAAGAATAGGAGTGCTGGTAAGCTACTACAAACAGCATAGTGAACGTATTGTTGTGGCCAAGATAGACACGAAGCCCATGCCTACTATAATAGTACAAGTTTATATGCCAACTAGCTCTGCAGATGACGAAGAAATTGAAGAAATGTATGATGAGATAAAAGAAATTATTCAGGTAGTGAAGGGAGACGAAAATTTAATAGTCATGGGTGACTGGAATTCGAGAGTAGGAAAAGGGAGAGAAGGAAACATAGTAGGTGAATGTGGATTGGGGCTAAGAAATGAAAGAGGAAGCCGTCTGGTAGAATTTTGCTCAGAGCATAAATTAGTCATAGCTAACACTTGGTTCAAGAATCATGAAAGAAGGCTGTATACATGGAAGAACCCTGGAGATACTAAAAGGTATCAGATAGATTATATAATGGTAAGACAGAGATTTAGGGACCAGGTTTTAAATTGTAAGACATTTCCAGGGGCAGATGTGGACTCTGACCACAATCTGTTGGCTATGAACTGTAGATTAAAACTGAAGAAACTGCAAAAAGGTGGGAATTTAAGAAGATGGGACCTGGATAAACTGAAAGAACCAGAGGTTGTACAGAGTTTCAGGGAGAGCATAAGGGAACAATTGACAGGAATGGGGGAAAGAAATACAGTAGAAGAAGAATGGGTAGCTCTGAGGGATGAAGCAGTGAAGGCAGCAGAGGATCAAGTAGGCAAAAAGACAAGGGCTAGTAGAAATCCTTGGGTAACAGAAGAAATATTGAATTTAATTGATGAAAGGAGAAAACATAAAAATGCAGTCAATGAAGCAGGCAAAAAGGAATACAAACTTCTCAAAAATGAGATCGACAAGAAGTGCAGAATGGCTAAGCAGGCATGGCTAGAGGACAAATGTAAGGATGTAGAGGCTTATCTCATTAGGCGTAAGATAGATACAGCCTACAGAAAAATTAAAGAGACCTTTGGAGAAAAGAGAGCCACTTGTATGAATATCAAGAGCTCAGATGGAAACCCAGTTCTAAACAAAGAGGGGAAAGCAGAAAGGTGGAAGGAGTATATAGAGAGTCTATACAAGGGCGATGTACTTGAGGACAATATTATGGAAATGGTAGAGGATGTAGATGAAGATGAAATGGGAGATACGATACTGCGTGAAGAGTTTGACAGAGCACTGAAAGACCTGAGTCGAAACAAGGCCCCGGGAGTAGACAACATTCCATTAGAACTACTGACGGCCTTGGGAGAGCCAGTCCTGACAAAACTCTACCATCTGGTGAGCAAGATGTACGAGATAGGCGAAATACCCTCAGACTTCAAGAAGAATGTAATAATTCCAATCCCAAAGAAAGCAGGTGCAGACAGATGTGAAAATTACCGAACTATCAGTTTAATAAGGCACAGCTGCAAAATACTAACGCGAATTATTTACAGACGAATGGAAAAACTGGTAGAAGCCGACCTCGGCGAAGATCAGTTTGGATTCCGTAGAAATGTTGGAACACGTGAGGCAATACTGACCATACGACTTATCTTAGAAGAAAGATTAAGGAAAGGCAAACCTACGTTTCTAGCATTTGCAGATTTAGAGAAAGCTTTTGATAATGTTGACTGGAATACTCTCTTTCAAATTCTAAAGGTGGCAGGGGTAAAATACAGGGAGCGAAAGGCTATTTACAATTTTTACAGAAAGCAGATGGCAGTTATAAGAGTCGAAGGGCATGAAAGGGAAGCAGTGGTTGGGAACGGAGTGAGACAGGGTTGTAGCCTCTCCCCGATGTTATTCAATCTGTATATTGAGCAAGCAGTAAAGGAAACAAAAGAAAAATTGGGAGTAGGCATTAAAATCCATGGAGAAGAAATAAAAACTTTGAGGTTCGCCGATGACTTTGTAATTCTGTCAGAGACAGCAAAGGACTTGGAAGAGCAGTTGAACGGAATGGACAGTGTCTTGAAAGGAGGATATAAGATGAACATCAACAAAAGTAAAACGAGGATAACGGAATGTAGTCGAATTAAGTCGGGTGATGCTGAGGGAATTACATTACGAAATGATACACTTAAAATAGTAAATGAGTTTTGCTATTTGGGGAGCAAAATAACTGATGATGGTCGAAGTAGAGAGGATATAAAATGTAGACTGGCAATGGCAAGGAAAGCGTTTCTGAAGAAGAGAAATTTGTTAACATCGAGTATAGATTTAAGTGTCAGGAAGTCGTTTCTGAAAGTATTTGTATGGAGTGTAGCCATGTATGGAAGTAAAACATGGACAATAAATAGTTTGGACAAGAAGAGAATAGCAGCTTTCGAAATGTGGTGCTACAGAAGAATGTTGAAGATTAGGTAGGTAGATCGCGTAACAAATGAGGAGGTATTGAATAGGATTGGGGAGAAGAGAAGTTTGTGGCACAACTTGACTAGAAGAAGGGATCGGTTGGTAGGACATATCATGAGGTATCAAGGGATCACAAATTTAGCATTGGAGGGCAGAGTGGAGCCTAAAAATCGTAGAGGGAGACCAAGAGATGAATACACTAAGCAGATTCAGAAGGATGTAGGTTGCAGTAGGTACTGGGAGATCAAGGAGCTTGCACAGGATAGATCAGAATGGAGAGCTGCATCAAACCAGTCTCAGGACTGAAAACCACAACAACAACAACAGATCCTGAGTAATTAGTACCCAGAACAACCACCTCTGGGCGTAATAACGGCCTTGATACGCCTGGACATTGAGTCGAACAGAGCTTGGATAGCGTGTACAGGTACAGCTGCCTATGCAGCTTGAACACGATACCACAGTTCATCAAGAGTAGTAACTGGCATATTGTGACGAGCCAGTTGCTCGGTCACCATTGACCAGACGTTTTCAGTTGGTGAGAGATCTGGAGAATGTGCTGCCCAGGGCAGCAGACGAACATTTTCTGTATCCAGTAAGGCCCGTTACAGGACCTGCAACATGCGGTCGTGCATTATCCTGCTGAAATGTAGGGTTTCACAGGGATCGAATGAAGGGTAGAGCCACGGGTCGTAACACATCTGAAATGTAACGTCCACTGTTCAAAGTGACGTCAGTGCGAACAAGAGGTGACTGAGACATGTAACCAATGGCACCCCATACCATCACGCCGGGTGATACGTCAGTATGGCGATGACGAATACACGTTTCCAATGGCGTTCATCCCGATATCGCCAAACACGGATGCGACCGTCATGATGCTGTAAACAGAACCTGGATTCATCGGAAAAAATGACGTTTTGCCATTCGTCGACCCAGGTTCGTCGTTGAGTACACCATCGCAGGCGCTCCTGTCTGTGAAGCAGCGTCAAGGTTAACCGCAGCCATGGTCTCCGAGCTGATAGTCCATGCTGCTGCAAACTGTTCGTGCACATGGTTGTTGTCTTGCAAACGTCCCCATCTGTTGACTCCGGAATCGAGACGTGGCTGCACGATCCGTTACAGCCATGCGGATAAGATGCCTCTCATCTCGACTGCTAGTGATATTAGGCCATTGAGATCCAGCACGGCGTTCCGTATTGCCCTTCTGAACCCACCGATTCCATATTCTGCTAACAGTCATTAGATCTCGACCAACGCGAGCAACAATGTCGCGATACGGTAAACCGCAATCGCGATAGTCTACAATCCGACCTGTATCAAAGTCGGAAACGTGATGGTACGCGTTTCTCCTCCTTACACGTTGTTGCACCACAACATCGTTTCACCAGGCAACGCCGGTCAACTGCTGTTTGTGTATGAGAAATCGGTTGGAAACTTTCGTCATGTCAGCACCTTGTAGGTGTCGCCACCGGCGCCAACCTTGTGTGAATGCTCTGAAAAGCTAATCATTTGCATATCACAGCATCTTCTTCCTGTCGGTTAAATTTCGCGTCTGTAGCACATCTTCGTGGTGTAGGAATTGTAATGGCCAGTAGTGTACAACTCTATTTGCCCCCACTGACTGGGCTCAGAAATTTCATTTAGATGTCATTTTCGATGCTAACAAAAACGGTTTCTTAACTGTATACCTAGAACGAGCAGAGGAGCAACAGCCAAGTCCATCGTTGCTTCATGAAAGGGGATAGTACGAACCACTGTGTCTGTATTCGAGGTAAGTGTCTTCATTCGGTGTTTCAGTTCAAATCAGTAGCTAGCCGACTGGCCGTTGACGGCCTCAGGGTGACGAAGAGAAGGATGTAGGGAAGGGATGGCGGTGAAGGTGGAGGGGGAAGAACGGAGGACGCGCCTCATGTCCTCCGGCTTGGAGAAGGGATTAGGGCCAGCAGGGTTTCAGCTGCTAACAGCTCTCAGTGCGCCCACACGTGTCGACACAGTTGCCAGTACTGTCTCTCCCTAAAGACTGACTCACTCGAAGCAAGCAGTCAACTGATATGTGCATGGAGAGCACTGATTACTCAAGCAGTTCAAATAGTTTGGCGGACCCGAACCAGAAAATTTCATAAGCTCGTATTACTCTGCAAAATAACATCGTTGAAGATTTTTATAAAATATTAGCCAGTAGACTGGGGTACTTTTGCAATGAGATTTCTCAGTGATCAGGAACATCGATATAGTCTCAGACTGCAGTTAAACGCTCTTCATTTTATTACACAATGTTAATTAAACATGCGAACTGCTTTCCCCTCAGCTTCGTCAACGGCTGAAAGTTTAAATAAGGTCAAAGATTCTTGACAGTGTAACACGGGCGATAGTAGTCGATAAAGCGGTCTCACCCACCCCAACTCACCTCTGGCGCCAACAGTTTGCTGAAGTGCATTAGTAGTCTGTCTTCGTTCCGCGCTCTCTTTTCGGTATTCTTTTTCTTGTGGATCGTAATATAGTCCAAAATTATGAAAAACACAGCCCTCAGTCGCGAACACAATTAATTTGTGACTTAGGTCTCGGTGTCACAAGGGACACCTTCTTCGGACAAAATTAAAACTAAATGTTACAGCATAACGTACCAAAAAATACGAAAGCTGCGCTCATACCTGACAGCGTCAGCTAGAATTAAAATAAAATGCAACAGAGGTGCAAGACACTAAGGGCTGCCATGTGTCCTCTGCTACAGTCAACACAAAACTGAAACATCATGTGACTTGTGCGCCACGGCAACTTCAAGACAATACCACCATCTGATGGCTAATTGGTAAAACAGGCCATTTTGTAAACATGCCCCGTAACTGCAGAGAGGGAAATAAACGAACACCTGAACGGTGTACATGAAGTAATTACTATAGTGGGATACTGCATGATATAAAATACAACTAATGAATGACTGGCTGTAGTAGAAAAATTCCAGAATAAATGCATAAAGAAGACATATACGAAATAATCCATTAAATGACATTACTGCTTGCTATAATAGATACGTTATAAAAACCAAAAAAGTTTTTTAATTTACGTATGTGAGTCGTAAAAAGTAGAAAGAAAAGGTATCTCTGAATCTGCAAGAAGTAGTTGGTACGTCAAAGTGTTAGATCTCGCCAAGCAGCGGCTTTATACCATTGAAACAACTTCTTCCGCGCAACTGCACCTGCTCGTCATTCGAAAGTAAATGCTTGAAAGTTTACAGCTCCTCTAAAATATCAAGTTTACGCCCTTTTTTTCCCTACGCAAAATTTTCAACTTCTCAACCCCTTTAGGAGAGTGCCCTGTGATTAACAGGTGATCTGCAAAAGAAGAACTTGTGACACCGAAACCTAGGTCACAAATTAATTGTGTCCGCGACTGAGGGCTGTGTATTTCAAAATTTTGTATTATACAACAGTCGCTGATTGACAGCTACGTTAAAAACCTTGAAATCATAGTCGTTGGGACAATGAAACGACGATCAAGACTGCAACTGCTTACGTACAACGGAAGTGTTTGTGGAAAGTGAAATGTTCCTTGCTTAAAAATAAAGCAGCCAAGGTAACCGCAGTTGCTACGTTAACAAAGGGATCACGAATAACAGGGAAGGAATTTAACAAAGTTAAATGCATCAGGTTAGGAAAACAGAACATTTTAGTTCCCTAGTCGGAAGAGTTTTGACATGTTCCTGCAAACTGAATCAACTAGCAGGAAGGTACGGCGCTACCTGCAGTTTGGTGGTACTGTTATGACTTCTCTTAGGTAAGCAACGGTACGCTGGATTTTGCCTTGTACTTTTTCCAATAGAAAACTGAATGAATTTTCTGACATCTCAGAGGGGAAAAATATTATTCTGAGGTCTTCAGCTCCTGGTTCTCTAGTAAGTAAATTAGATGCTCCATTAAAATCTCTTCAGAACACCCATTCTCATGCTCATCTTCACTGCAATGTTTAAAGATGGTTAGAAATCAAACGAAATGTAATACTGTTCTGCAAGGAGCCACAGGAGACCACGAGTTCCTCGTACCAGACTACTCATGAAATATCCGTGACTAACCTCCGAAGCGTTGTGCACTTCGGGTCCACCGGTATAATACCACTGGTTTCGCCACCGTATTGTGTATCACCATAGCGAGTGCAACGGTGAGTCCAACTGACGGCTAAGACCTGAGATATTATTACCATTATCATCAGGTCTAAGAACCGGCTACACGAATTCTACCGGCGACATTTCAAATCTGGTGCGTTCGTGGCTCGGGCCTGATGGATGGGTATAAGGCACTGGTGAGTCACAGTTTTTACTCAAGGATCACATTGTGTCTTCACACACCTGCAGCTACACATGCTATACACCCCCTTTTTTTCGCTTCAGTGTTTGAAAGACCGCTTATCTACGCGGATCAGAAGAAGGCTCTAAGCACTATCGGACTTAACAGCTGAGCTCATCAGTCCCCTAAAATTAGAAATACTTAAACCTAGGCCGGCCAGCGTGGCCGAGTGGTTCTAGGCGCTTCAGTCTGGAACCGGGCGACTGCTACGGTCGCAGGTCCGAATCCTGCCTCGGGCATGGATGTGTGTGATGTCCTTAGGTTAGTTAGGTTTAAGTAGTTCTAAGTTCTAGGGGACTAATGACCTCAGATGTTAAGTCCGATAGTGCTTAGAGCCATTGGAACCATTTGATCCCAACGGCCTCGTATCACTAGCAGCCGAGATGACAGGCATCTTATCCGCATGACTGTAACGAATAGTGCAGCCACGTCTCGGTCGCTGAGTCAACAGATGGGGACGTTTGCAAGACAACAACCATCTGACGAACAGTTCGACGACGTTTGCAGCAGCATGACTTTCAGCTCGGAGACCATGGCTGCGGTTACCCTTGACGCTGCATCACATACAGGAGCGCCTGCGAAGGTGTACGCAACGACAAACCTGGGTGCACAAATGGCAAAACGTCATTTTTTCGGATGAATCCAGGTTCTGTTTACAGCATCATGATGATCGCATCCGTGTTTGGCGGCATCGCGGTGAACGCACATTGGAAGCGTGTATTCGTCATGGCCATACTGGCGTTTCACCCGGCGTGATGGTATGGGTAGCCATTGGTTACACGTCTCAGTCATCTCTTGTACGCAATGATGTCACTTTGCACTGTGGACATTACATTTCAGATGTGTTACATTTCAGCAGGATAATGCACGACCGCATGTTGCAGGTCCTGTACGGGCCTTTCTGGATACAGAAAATGTTCGACTGCTGCCCTGGCCAGCACATTCTCCAGATCTCTCACCAATTGAAAACGTCTCGTCAATGGTGGCCGAGCAACTGTCTCGTCATAATACGCCAGTCACTACTCTTTATGAACTGTGGTATCGTGTTGAAGCTGCATGGGCTGCGGTACCTGTTCACGTCATCCAAGCTCTGTTTGACTCAATGCCCAGGCGGTCTCGCGGTTCTAGGCGCTCAGTCCGGAACCGCGCGACTGCTACGGTCGCAGGTTCGAATCCTGCCTCGGGCATGGATGTGTGTGATTTCCTTAGGTTAGTTAGATTTAAGTAGTTCTAAGTTCTAGGAGACTGATGACCACAGATGTTAAGTCCCATAGTGCTCAGAGCCATTTTTTTCAATGCCCAGGCGTATGGTCCAATGGCTCTGAGCACTATGGGACTTAACATCTGAGGTCATCAGTCCCCTAGAACTCAGAACTACTTAAACCTAACTAACCTAAGGACATCACACACATCCATGCCCGAGGCAGGATTCGAACCTGCGACCGTAGCGGTCGCGCGGTTCCAGCCTGTAGCGCCTAGAACCGCTCGGCCACTCCGCCCGGCTTAAACTCTGTTATTCGACTTTTATGGACTTACGTTTTATGTACATAGGTTTTTTTTCTTAAGAGTTGTAGTATTAGTTTTGTTTGGTTGTTTTGATGCGTCGATTTGGATAGGCATCATTTATTTATAGCTTTGCAGATGCACCTGAAGATGGGCCACAGGTCCCAGAACCGGGTTGTGATTTCCTTTTTAGGAATTGAAACATTTAACAACAATAATAGATCTCATTACTGATGATAAATAACCCGCCAGGGTAGCCGAGAGCGCTATCGCGCTGCTTCCTGGGCTCGGGTAGGCGCGCCGGCCCCGGACCGTATCCACTCGGCGGGTTAACGACGACGGCCGGTGTGCCGGCCAGCCTGGATGTGGTTTTTAGGCGGTTTTCCACGTCCTACTAGGTCAATACCGGGCTGGTCCCCACGTCCCGCCTCAGTTACTCGACTCGCAGATATTTGAAACACATCCCCACTCATTCACGATTTACACTGGACTCAGACAGCTGGGGTACACTCCTTCCCCCGGGGGGTATGGGGTGACGGTAGGAAGGGCATACGGTTCAAAATGCAAATGGCTCTGAGCGATATGGGACTTAACATCTGAGGTCATCAGTCCTCTAGAACTTAGAACTATTTAAACCTAACTAACCTAAGGACATCACACACTTCCATGCTCGAGGCAGGATTCCAACCTGCGACCGTAGCCGTCGCGCGGGTCCAGACTGAAGCGCCTAGAACCGCTCGGCCACACGGGCGGCAGGGCATCAGGCCACAGCTTAAAATTAACCATGCCAATTCCTTACTTAACCCCGCGACCCTGCGTAGCACCACATTTCGAAAGCTTCTATTCTCTTCCTGTCCAAACTATTTATCGTCCATGTTTCACTTCCATACATGGCTACACTCCATACAAATACTTTCAGAAACGACTTCCTGACACTTAAATCTATACTGGATGTTAACAAATTTCTCTTCTTCAGAAACGCTTTCCTTGCCATTGCCAGTCTACATTTTACATCTTCTCTACTTCGACCATCAGTTATTTTGCTCCCCAAATAGCAAAACTCCTCTACCACTTTAAGTGTCTCATTTCCTAATCTAATTTCCTCAGCATCACCTAACTTAATTCGACCACATTCCATTATCCTCGTTATCATATGTTGAATTAAAAAGTACAGATATGAGTAGGTTTCGATACTTTCGGGGTACTCACATGATTAGGTATCGATACTTTGATGCTGTTGGAACATCTCTGAGGCCATCTCGAATATGTTAAGGCACATCTTTGCATCATTGCTCAAAGCAGACGAGATGCATCGGCAGGTTCAGGATATCCTATGTAAGAAGTGTTTTCTCCGTCTCTCCCCCCCCCCCTCCCACCCTCTCTCTGTCTCCCTCTCTTTATCTCTTCCTTTCTCTCCCTCTCTCTCTCTCTCTCTCTCTCTCTCTCTCTCTCTCTCTCTCTCTCTCTCCCACACACACACAGACACATACCGACCGTTCTATTAGCGACAACGCGGCACACCTGATGCGGAATTCGCCGTGCGGGCGGCAGAGGTGATAAGGGACGGAATCCCGTCAAAACGCCGCCTCGCGCAGCGCGCGGCAGACTGCCAGCAGTTTAGCTCCGCCCACGGGCGGCAGGAATTCGGCTTATCTCTGCGACCTCGTTACCCCGGGCTCCCCGCTCTCCCTAATAACAAACGCCGCTGTTTGGCCCTCCCTACCCGGCTACACGGCCGCTTGTCCGTGTCGCCGACACAGGCAACACTACATGTACACTGCTGCCCATTAAAATTGCAAGAAAGTAAACAACATACTTCTGTTTCTTGGAAGAATTCATGATTAAATTTTTGGGATGTAAAATTTACACTACTGCCCATTAAAATTGCTACAACAAGAAGAAATGCAGATGATGAACGGGTATTTATTGGACAGATATACTAGAACTGACATGTGATTACATTTTCACGCAATTTGGGTGCATAGATCCTGAGAAATCAGTACCCAGAACAACCACCTCTGGCCGTAATAACGGCCTTCATACGCCTGGACATTGAGTCAAACAGAGCTTGGATGGCGTAGCTTCAACACGATACCACAGTTCATCAAGAGTAGTGACTGGCGTATTGTGACGAGCCAGTTGCTCGGCCACCATTGACCAGACGTTTTTAATTCCTGAGAGATCTGTAGAATGTGCTGGCCAGGGCAGCAGTCGAACATTTTCTGTATCCAGAAAGGCACGTACAGGACCTGCAACATATGGTCGTGCATTATCCTGCTGAAATGTAGGGTTTCGCAGGGATGACGAATACACGCTTCCAATGTGCGTTCACCGCGATGTCGCCAAACACGGATGCGACCATCATGATGCTGTAAACAGAACCTGGATTCATCCGAAAAAATGACGTTTTGCCATTCGTGCAACCAGGTTCGTCGTTGAGTACACCATCGCAGGCGCTCCTGTCTGTGATGCAGCTTCAAGAAGCCTACACCCAGCCATTGTCATCGAGCTGATAGTCCACGCTGCTGCAAACGTCGTCGAACTGTTCGTGCAGATGGTTGTTGTCTTGCAAAAGTCCCCATCTGTTGACTCAGGGATCGAGACGTGGCTGCACGATCCGTTACAGCAATGCGGATAAGATGCCTTTCATCTCGACTGCTAGTGAAACGAGGCCACTGGGATCCAGCACGTCGTTCCGTATTACCCTCCTGAACCCACCGTTTCCATATTCTGCTAACAGTAATTGGATCCCGACCAACGTGAGCAGCAATGTCGCGATACGATAAACCGCAATCACGATAGGCTACAAATCGACCATTTTTCAAACTCCGAAACGTGATGGTACGCATTTCTGCTCCTTACACGAGGCATCAAAACAACGTTTTACCAGGCAACGCCGGTCAACTGCTGTTTGTATATGAGAAATCGGTTGGAAATTTTCCTCATATCAGCCCGTTGTAGGTGTCGCCACCGGCGCCAACCTTGTGTGAATGCTCTGAAAAGCTAATCATGTGCATATCACATCATCTTCTTCCTGTCGGTCAATTTTCGCGTCTCTAGCACATCTTCTTCGTGGTGTAGCAATTTTAATGGCCAGTAGTGTATTACACGAAATCGGCAAGTCTGGCAGCAAAAGTTGGACAAACCGGGCTGTGAATCGACGATAACTGTGAGCCTGAATGATCGATACGGTTACATCCTGCACGCTGCATTGCCCAGTCGTGGTAGCGGCGCACCGATCTCTCGACAACCGATGGCCAGCTGTTTTCAGTGCGTGACAAATCCGCAGAACGTGCTGGCCGGGGCAGCAGGCGCACGTCCTCTGTATTGAGGTCGGCCAGAACAGCTCGGGAAACATGCGATCTTGTGTTATCTTGTTGAAATGCAATGTTGCGGAGAACTCGAAGGCAGGGCACAGCTACCGGCCCTAGCACGTCAGAAATGTATCGGCTAGTGTCCAAATTATCGGCCATGTGAACCAGGGGTGATAGTGTGGGCATCCAATGGCACCCCACACCAGTACAGCAGGCACTGGGCGGTCTACAGCTGCACTCACCTAAATTGCCCGACAGATGTTTCGTTGAACCACTTTCATGTTATTTCTCTGCCTTTACACTCTCGAACAGCGCGCGTGAGAAACGAACACTTAAATCTCACTGTGCGAGCTCTGATTTATTTTATTGCAGTCATCATTTGTCCCTATGTAGTTGAGCGTCAATTACATTTTTTCGCATTCGGAAAACGAAGCTGGAGGCTGAAGCCTCGTGAGAACGCCTCGCCGCAACGAAAAACCCCTTCGTTGTAACGACCGCCACCCCACTTCGCGTATTATATCCGTGACACTCTCTCCCCTATTTCGAAACAGTACAAAAGCAACTTTGAAGTTTTTTGATGACCTCCGTCAATCCTATCTGGTGATGAGTCCACAGCGGGCAGCAATACTCCAGAAGAGGACGGAAAAGTGTAGTGCAGGCAGACTTATTACGTTTCCTAACTCTTCTGCCAATGAAACGTATTCTTTGGTCGCGACCTCAGAACGTTATCTATGTGACCGTATCAATTTAAGATGTTCGTCACTATTATCCCGCCGGCCGACGTGGCCGTGCGGTTAAAGGCGCTGCAGTCTGGAACCGCAAGACCGCTACGGTCGCAGGTTCGAATCCTGCCTCGGGCATGGATGTTTGTGATGTCCTTAGGTTAGTTAGGTTTAACTAGTTCTAAGTTCTAGGGGACTAATGACCTCAGCAGTTGAGTCCCATAGTGCTCAGAGCCATTTGAACCATTTTGAACTATTATCCCGAGGGATGTAGTTGAATTAATAGCTTTCAGATTTGTGTAATTATCACTGTAACTGATTTTCTACTTCCAAGAGTCAAAACGGCGGTAAGGGACACCATTTTTAAACAACACAAGATGTTCAAAAAGCTGTGACGAGGGTTTTGGAGGATATTACAGTAAATGAGTTCCAGAAATGTTACATTCAGTGGCACAAGCGCTGGAAGAAGTGTGTGCAATCAGAAGGGAACTACTTTGAAGGAGACAACACTAAACTTGACTAAAACGGTAAGCAACATTTTTTTTTTCGCATCAGTCTCATTACTTTATTGTCACACCTCGTACTCCTGCTCCATACTGGCGTAAAAAACACACTGCAACAGAGTATGTTAGACACATGCATTCGTTTTTCCATTTACAGTGGCCGGCCGGAGTGGGCGTGCGGTTCTAGGCGCTACAGTCTGGAAGCGAGCGACCGCTACGGTCGCAGGTTCGAATCCTGCCTCGGGCATGGATGTGTGTGATGTCTTTAGGTTAGTTAGGTTTAAGTAGTTCTAAGTTCTAGGCGACTGATGACCTCAGAAATTAAGTCGCATAGTGCTGAAAGCCATTTGAACCATTTCCACTTAGAGTGCACTCCACTGTAAATAGTGACCACATAAGTTTTCATGTTTACATTTATGCAGGTCAAGTATTTTACATTTCAACTTCTCTCCATCACAATCATCACAAAAATTTTCTGTATTCATTATTGCAGTGGTTCTTTTGCCTTTCATTTGTCGAAACCGATTTAGGTAGAAGTTCTGCATACCGGGCACTATGTAATTTCTCACACAACATATGTAAATTTAACTGGAACCGTAGAGATTAGTTCTGGGCTAATTAATTTGTCGCCTCATCGCGAGAGCTACGCTGGTTCTTTTAGAGAACATGCTACTGGCGAGGTGTTCTGCGTAGGCATTAGGGCAGCTGTTAATCTCCCGCCAAAAAGAAATAAATGAAGCAGATTAGTCTCGCGTGCAGTGCGGATTCAAATGCAAAAAGTAAATTAAATTGCAGCTGTTGTTTTAAAGAGATTAGTTCAGAGCGTGTTGACCGTTAATTAATTAGCATCCACCTGGCACAAAACGGAGTTCCGTATAATAGGATTACTTTGAATACGCGGAAACGCAGAAAGAGTTGGCGGCTAAGTGCGGAAATTCTATGAGAGTTTACGACATAAAATTTAAGTAATGATGAGAATAGTATTGTGACTGGTATGGTGCATCATCATCTTCATCATCATCAACAACAAGTTGGCCGGCCGGTGTGCCGAGCGGTACTAGGCGCTACAGTCTGGAACCGCGCGACCGCTATGGTCGCAGGTTCGAATCCTGCCTCGGGCAGAGCCATTTTGAACCTTATCCCTTCGAATATAACAAAGATGATCCTTGATCCTTCTATACTTGATAGTCAAATGAAAACGCTATAGTTGGGAAAAAGTAAGTAAACAGTTTATTATTTAAAAAGTAATAGCCATTTTCGTTAATAAATTTATCCTATTGAAAGACACGCTGGCCAACGCGTTTATGGTTCAAATGGCTCTGAGTATTATGGGACTTAACATCTGAGGTCATCAGTCCCCTAGAACTTAGAACTACTTAAACCTAACTAACCTAAGGACATCACACACATCCATGCCCGAGGCAGGATTCGAACCTGCGACCGTAGCAGCAGCGCGGTTCCGGACTGAAGCGCCTAGAACGCGTTTATGGAGAGATGTTTGCAGTTGCCTACGCAGCCATGATTGTGTCCTGGTGTGCACCTCTTCGGCGAACAAGCAAATCCAGGCCACTAGTGTCTTTCTTCGGGGCTCGAAAAATGTGGAAATGGCCTATAGAGAGATGGGGACTGTACGAAGGATGTGTAAAGGCATCCCAGCGAAACTTCCGCAGCTCAGTCGAAACGACATGCCAAAAAGATGCCGCCACCCTCCTTCACATGGTGCGACGCTGAAGAAGTTTCGCTGGGATGACGTTTCACATCCTCCATATGGTTCCGATCTCTTCCCATGCGATTTCCATATTTTGGGAGTCCTGAAGAAGGGCATTCGTCGCCGTCGATTTGCGGCTACGATCGGGTGCACGCTTGGATGCGATCATTGTTCACGTTGGCAAACATTTTTCCATGAAGGCACCGACCGTCTTGTTTCACAGTGGAATGGAATAGATGTACGACGTATTAACAGCTATGGCTATTACTTTTGAAATAAAGAGATTTACTTACTTTTTTTTTTCAACTGTCTCGTTTTGTCTTGACTGAGTCATACACCGTGTGTTCGCCTTGCTATATGTCCCGCACAGCTGTTTCACTTTCATTACAGTCACAATCATATCACTCGCTCTAATTTGTTCCTTGGTCCGTCTGATTGTTTCCCCGTCTCTCCTGCTACTTCCCAGCATGTACAATGATCAGCCGAAACATTATGACCACTATCCATCGCTACGTTGGATGCCGCCTTGTGGCGTTGCGGGCATGTGGCGCGGTAACTCAAGTATGTAAGCGGAGAAGACAAATTGTTCAAACGGCTCTGAGCACTACGGGACCTAACATCTGTGGTCATCAGTCCCCTAGAACTTAGAACTACTTAAACCTAACCTAAGGACATCACACACATCCATGTCAGAGGCAGGATTCGAACCTGCGACCGCAGCAGTCGCGCGGTTCCGGACTGTAAGATTGTAAAACAAGTGTTAAATCATTGCTGGTCTGTGAATCTTTTAAGTAAATATTAAAATGACGAAGGTTCGATCCTATAGCCTGACAAAGGGCTTCCGGATTCCAGAAACAGTATACATGTGCCAGAGACCGCAAACTTGGCGGCATGTGTTTTGAAGAACAGTCGAATAATAAATTTTAAACCCGTTATGCAGAGGGCAATAACAGATTGTTGTTGTATACTCATGTAGTTGTGTCTAACTTACGATGCAAGCAAAATATAAGGCTCTTGATCGTAGTAAGTAATTATGGGGAGGTCTATTAATTACGTGAGCTCAAAAGGGGGGGGGGGGACGAGGGGTCTCATTTAAAGGAGGTGGCAATGAAAATCTCATGTTAACTCTTTAGTTCAGAGAACACAATTTATTTCAACGGACAATATTAAACAGCCCACCAGTCTTTGTGACCCCTCTGAACTGAACTGAACTTAATGTTTTACACCTGGGCATCCCCGGGATTCTCCGATTTGAGACAAGGGCCGCACAAATACCAGATTCATTCGCGAAGATCCCTACCGCACAGGTCGAAATCACTGCGGGTCAGCCAGTGAGTTTGTCGTGAAATTCTCTAAAGGATATAAAGCCGATGTTATTGTGTTGTACCAAAACTTTTAGAGTGCGTATGTTTAGCGGCATGCCGACATGTCGAAACAAACGCGTCAGCATGAAGTCAATCTTTGTGGAAGGAAGTTATGTTGAAGTTCACCGACAATAATTCTCTAGTGATCGACTCAAGGAAGAGATTGAAAAGCAACGTAATCATACTGTTCAAAGGAAGTTACAAACAATTTTGTCGTTCATCTATGAAGTAAGTGAAGGTTCAATGACATTTAATGTACATAATAAATAATAAATAAAAGCCCCGTCAAAACGGTCATACTACGCTTCGACACACGGTTCCTTAGCAATTCGAACAATTTTCCTAGCACACTTTGTAAGTGGCGTCGATACTTTAGTCCTCAGTATACCACTGAGCATCTAGAGATACTAACTTTCTTGTTATCGCATCTCGTATACATCCAGAGTTCTGGAGAGAACTGGTACTGTATCGATTCATATGCAGTATCTTCGCAAATATCGTTGGTATGGAAGAAAACCTCTCATTACCTAATACTGCTTTCTCGACTTTTGGTGGATTATTTTGGCGACCTCGTCATGACTTTTCAAATACTGAGTGGGTTGCAGGACACTACATCTAAATATAATGTGTAATATGGTCTCCTTTCGATCCCCGCACTTTTTTGTCTCGGACTTTGGGAATATTTCGGATGTTTCTGCCAAATTGAGTGGTGTTTAAATAAAATGCCTGCAGCCACTATCGCTTTATAGACTGATCAGCTTGTGATTTAAAAGTATTGCTTCAAAGTTGCTTTTCGTGCAGTTGATCAGTTAGCCTCCTGCGTCGTTTCTCACGTGGAATAGTCAGCATGAATGAAACGCTAAATAATCAGTTCGTGTCAGTGTAAACTACTGATACTAAATATCTGATCCACGTAATCCGTACACTTGTGCAGGCAGCCTACGAAAACAGATGTCTTTATGGAAGTTAAGCTAAAGTGTATGTCATCGTGATCTATAAAGTTTATGGAGAGTGGGTGAGGATACTTAGCACACATATAATGCGAAGATGACACGACACGAAACAGCAGCATAATCGATACATGCAGTTTTTGTTAGTTGTTGTTGGCTCAGAGCAGCAAGAAGGTATGTCTTTGTTTTCGCCATTGGAACACGGTACACAGGGAGCTGCTCTTATAAAAGAAATTTACCAGGTGTGATACTGTATGAAAATCTATGCAGTCACACGTAAATTAGGAGTAAATCCATTTACTTACTGGCATCTGTGCCTTCGGAATCTGCAAAAGAGAAGAGCAATTATTATTAACACATCGGTTGCAAATGGGCTTAAATATTATAGCTGAACAATTAAAGAAAAATATTTAGTTAACATACATGTTTTGATAGATACATAGGTTATGTATCTATCACAGCATGCGGTGCATGTTCTGTGACTAAGCTGAAGTGCTCAGTGATACAAATTTACGTGTGCAACGATAGAAATGTGGTGGAAATGCATTCAGTGACAAATCTGAAGCGCTCAATTATGCAAGTGCAATGATGTGAATGCGGCGAAAACTACAGACGTTGTCTGCTGGACGAAAATTATGAAAACAAGTAATCCAAACCGACGTTTCACGTAATTCACATCCCAATGCAAATCTGTACCTCAACCATCTTTGTGACGTGCTCACAATTATATATTATTTATATTTTAGGATAATTAATCAGTAAAAAACGCAGCACATGTTGTAATGAAAGCATGAAAGCCGTCTGACTATGAATCTTAATGATTCGAAACCGGTAACGGTGCCCTTTGAATAAAAGAACTTAAAATAAATTTGTTGCTGGTTGTTGTCTCAACACTATCAACACTCTACAGTTTCAAAGAAAAGCGTTCCAAACAAATTTACTAAATTTCAGCTCCGTTTTATTTAGATTTATTTCTCTCAAATATAGGTCGATTTTTGTACATCACCTGCCACTGTTGCTGCAGAAAGTAGTTCATTTTCCGCAATCAGTGTTGCCAGTTCAAGCCTTAAAAGTTAACTTCTAATAATGGAAGCTTTTTTTTTTAAAAAAAAAAAGGAAAAACGAATGTATAGAAATTCTATCACGCACGTGGCCTAAGAAGACGCCAAAAGTATGAATAAATAATTATTACACTACTTTTCTGCGTTCATTATCACAAATTTCACGAATGTTTTTAACGAAACAATAGCTGTTGCTTCAAGGAAAAAAAAAACTTTTTATCCTGGTAGTGGTGAAACACTTGGACACATCAACGATCGGAGGACGCGACAATTTGAAATACTCCATTGCGGAAAGATTGTAAATCTGTGTCGAGTGAGTAAATTAATCTTGAGTCAGGACGATAGATGAGGATCATGAATAGTATCCCTGACATTGTCGACGTTATATCAGCATAAGGTAGCTCCACCACCTCTTTGTTACGAAACAAAGCAGTTTACAAAGACATGTCTCGCAGGGATTGATCATTGAAGACTTCGTAGCGCTTGAAATATTAATTTAAAACTATTCGTTCTTTATCTCAGGCTCACTTTAGGATCCTGTACTGTATGTATAACTTTAACTGATTTGAGACAGCTTATGTATGACATCAGCAGAGCATTGTTGTCGAATGAAACCGTGGTCGTCTACGCCAAACAAGACTTCGTTGATCGTCAGTTTAACTCTAGGGTAATCAAACAAACGCTCAGCACAGTCAGAGATTGGTATCGGGCGCAGTCCACCTGCACAAGATGTGACGCAGCTAGAATTACGCCCCACTTTAGTATAAAATTTTTCGTTGCATCTGAAGGGTGCATGACACAGCTGCACACTAAAGCATTAAAGGAATTCGCTGTTTTTTACCAGTTGCTGCGTTAAATGTTTCTCGCGCAGTTCTCTTTACAAAAATTCACTGGACAGTCACTTCCTCTTTCCAGCCCATCACGCTCACATGGTCCCTATCGTAAGGGCGTCGAAAATACGTCAAGGTGCTTAATATTCTGTAAACATAGGAGCGGAGAAACCGCTAAAAAGAATCGAGAAACAGATTACGCTTTATATTTTCGAGAAGTGTTCCTCTTAAAGAAAAAATACGCCGCTAGTGACAAAGCAGATTTCAGATAGTCGCCCAGTACTGCCGCAAAATATGGCCCATCTAAGCGCAGCTATACGCTACAGGGCACGCTTTATTTTCCGCCTGGAGGAGACTGCAGTGAGATGAAAACAACCACTCATGATTTCGTAACGCAATGTTTTCCATCGTGTTAAACTTACAACGAACACATAAAATTTATGGTACCGTCATTGGTAAGGCCATTTCACACGGAGAGATTCAAGTTCATTACATATTACATACACGTATACAAGGTGTTACAAAAAGGTACGGCCAAACTTTCAGGAAACATTCCTCACACACAAAGAAAGAAAATATGTTATGTGGACATGTTAGAGCTCATTTTATTACTTCTCTTCAAATCACATTAATCATGCAATGGAAACACACAGCAACACAACGTACCAGCGTGACTTCAAACACTTTGTTACAGGAAATGTTCAAAATGTCCTCCGTTAGCGAGGATACTTGCATCAACCCTCCGTCGCATGGAATCCCTGATGCGCTGATGCAGCCCTGGAGAATGGCGTATTGTATCACAGCAGTCCACGATACGAGCACAAAGAGTCTCTACATTTGGTACCGGGGTTGCGTAGACAAGAGCTATCAAATGCCCTCATAAATGAAAGTCAAGATGGTTGAGGTCAGGAGAGCGTGGAGGCCATGGAATTGGTCCGCCTCTACCAATCCATCGGTCACCGAATCTGTTGTTGAGAAGCGTACGAACACTTCGACTCAAATGTGCAGGAGCTCCATCGTGCATGAACCACATTTTGTGTCGTACTTTTAAAGGCACATGTTCTAGCAGCACAGGTAGAGTATCCCGTATGAAATCATGGCGGTGAATCGAAGAAGTACAGTACATACTGACGAAACTAAAATGAGCTCTAACATGGAAATTAAACGTTTCCGGACACATGTCCACATAACATCTTTTCTTTATTTGTGTGTGAGGAATGTTTCCTGAAAGTTTGGCCGTACCTTCGTACCTTTTTGTAACACCCAGTATACACTACTGACCATTAAAATTGCTACACCACGAAGATGCGAAATTTAACCGACAGGAAGAAGATGCTGTGATATGCAAATCATTAGCTTCTCAGAGCATTCACACAAGATTGGCGTCGGTGGCGACACCTACAACGTGCTGACATGAGGAAAGTGCCCAACCGATTTCTCATACATAAACAGCAGTTGAGCGGCGTTGCCTGGTGAAACGTTGTTGTGATGCCTCGTGTAAGGAGCAGAAATGCGTAACATCACGTTTCCGACTATGATAAAGGTCGGATTGTGGCCTATCGGGATTGCGGCTTACCGTATCGCGACATTGCTGCTCGCGTTGGTCGAGATCCAATGACTGTTAGCACAATATAGAATCGGTGGGTTCAGGAGGGTAATACGGAACGCCTTGCTGGATCCCAACGGCCTCGTATCAGTAGCAGTCAAGATGACAGGCATCTTATCCGCATGGCTATAACCGGTCGTGCAGCCACGTCTCGATCCCTGAGTCTACAGATGGGGACGTTTGCAAGACAACAACCATCTGCACGAACAGTTCGTCGACGTTTGCAGCAGCATGGACTATCTGCTCGGAGACCATGGCTGCGGTTACCCTTGATGCTGCATCACAGACAGGAGTGCCTGCGATGGTGTACTCAACGACGGACCTGGTTGCACGAATTGCAAAACGTCATTTTTTCGGATGAATCCAGGTTCTGTTTACAGCATCATGATGGTTGCATCCGTGTTTGACAACATGGCGGTGAACGCACATTGGAAGCGTGTATTCGTCATCGCCATTCTGGCGTATCACCCGGCGCGATGGTATGGGGTGCCATTGGTTACACGTCTCGGTCACCTCTTGTTCGTATTGACGGCACTTTGAACAGTGGACGTTGCATTTCAGATGTGTTACGACCCGTGGCTCTACCCTTCACTCGATCCTTGCGAAACCCTACATTTCAGCAGGATAATGCTCGACCGCATGTTGCAGGTCCTCTGCGGGCCTTTCTGGATACAGAAAATGTTCGACTGCTGCCCTGGCCAACACATTCTCCAGATCTCTCACCAATTGAAAACGTCTGGTCAATGGTGGCCGAGCAACTGGCTCGTCACAATACACCAGTCATTACTCTTGATGAACTGTGGTATCGTGTTGAAGCTGCATGGGCAGCTGTACCTGTAAACGCCATCCAAGCTCTGTTTGACTCAATGCCCAGGGGTACCAGGGCCGTTATTACGGCCAGAGGTGGTTGTTCTGGGTACTGATTTCTTAGGATCTATGCACCCAAATTGCGTGAAAATGTAATCACACGTCAATTCTAGTATAATATATTTGTCCAGTGTATACCCGTTTATCATCTGCATTTCTTCTTGGTGTAGCAATTTTAATGTCCAGTAGTGTAGATTTAAGAAATCTCTCTACAGTGCCTTGCGTGCGGTAGGCGGCTTCCGGAGACACAGGTGTTTGACGTCTCTCTGTTGTGCGGCGATTCGTGGCGAGGGCCGATGGACGTGCAGGCCTTTGCGGCGGTACTGCAGCGTGCCGGTTAGGAGAAGGCCGGACGAACGCCTAGCTTTACGATCAAGCTTTCAGAGGAAACACTATCGAACGATGCTCTTGGCTATGTCAAACACGTTCTCGCCCCGCGGTAAAGTCAATACTGTTCTGATAAACATGGAGGTCCGTAAGGGCGAGAGGCTGCCTGCGTGCGTGTGTGTGTGTGTGTGTGTGTGTGTGTGTGTGTGTGTGTGTGTGTTTGAGAGAGAGAGAGAGAGAGAGAGACACGATAAACGGTGACGGACCGAAGCACTTTCAGTGTTCATCGGAACCTGGAACGAATCGTTTTCACAGTTGCTTGGTCGCAGAAACACTTTGACGAGGAGAACACGGCAAGTGTCACAACGTGATTTCCCAGAAACTTCGCTCGGTGAACAGGAATCAAAAAAATAAGCGAACACATGTCTCGGCTTATCCGTTGATACTCTATAGTTTCTGAAATCTTTTTGACGTACCTTCCAAGTACTTTTGTGCTTTTTACCGCGTGATATTATCAGACGAAATGGTGGGTCTGTGGTTAGAGCTCGCCTTCTTAATCCTGCGCTACGTGTTCAAAATCTGACTGTTACTATTATTTTTGTTTTTTATTTATACAGGGTGTTACAAAAAGGTACGGCCAAACTTTCAGGAAACATTCCTCACACACAAAGAAAGAAAATATGTTATGTGGACATGTTAGAGCTCATTTTATTACTTCTCTTCAAATCACATTAATCATGGAATGGAAACACACAGCAACACAACGTACCAGCGTGACTTCAAACACTTTGTTACAGGAAATGTTCAAAATGTCCTCCGTTAGCGAGGATACATGCATCCACCCTCCGTCGCATGGAATCCCTGATGCGCTGATGCAGCCCTGGAGAATCGCGTATTGTATCACAGCCGTCCACAATACGAGCACAAAGAGTCTCTACATTTGGTACCGGGGTTGCGTAGACAAGAGCTTTCAAATGCCCCCATAAATGAAAGTCAAGAGGGTTGAGGTCAGGAGAGCGTGGAGGCCATGGAATTGGTCCGCCTCTACCAATCCATCGGTCACCGAATCTGTTGTTGAGAAGCGTACGAACACTTCGACTGAAACGTGCAGGAGCTCCATCGTGCATGAACCACATTTTGTGTTGTACTTGTAAAGGCACATGTTCTAGCAGCACAGTTAGAGTATCCCGTATGAAATCATGATAACGTGCTCCATTGAGCGCAGGTGGAAGAACATACTGACGAAACTAAAATGAGCTCTAACATGGAAATTAAGCGTTTCCGGACACTTGTCCACATAACATCTTTTCTTTATTTGTGCGTGAGGAACATTTCCTGAAAGTTTGGCCGTACCTTTTTGTAACACCCTGTATAGAGTGATTCAAAAGTAACTCTACAAATTTCGTGTGTGTAATGTATGCGTCAAAATAATCGGCAAATGTTAAATAAAGTTTCGTCTTAAATTAATTTATTTCAGAGTTATGCGGCAGAGTAGGGATCACAAGTGCGACACAAACAACACAAAATTAATTCTTCTCAGAAAGCAGCGACACGAAGGGTCCCGAAATTCAACATAGCTACCTACCGTACATTTACCCCAGGACATGTTTAAAATGATGTCGACGTCGGCAACGAGAGTGACGTGCTAGACATCTTACGCTCTCAGAATGTTGTAGGCTCCGTTAATCCCATTTTCCACAGTCATTTCCATTTCGTTGCTCTAGTACTGCTACATTCTCAATTGCAACACCATACACGAGCTCTCTGACACGGCTCCAGGGGTTAAGATCCAGAGATCTGATGGGCCAAGCAACTGATCCCCACGACCTATGCACTTACGAGGATAAGCAACATTGAGAAACCCCCTTGCTTTCCGACTGAAATGTACAGGGCACAGTCGTGCATAAACCATAAGTTGGTTCGTATCGCGAGTGGGACATCATGAAGCAGACCACCCAATTCATGTTCCAAAAACTGTCGATACACTCTGCCAGTCAGGCGCTGTGGAATAACATGCAGCCCGAAAAATGAGAAAATTATTTGCAACTGTTTTCAGTTAAATTCTTGTAGTGTATCTTCATTCATAATCAATTGCGCGCGCCAGTTTTCGGAAAAGTGATACGTTATGCGTGGTTTACTGTGAACTTATTGCCAACGCGCGACATCTTCATGAATCTTAACGATGGTTCTTTTGCGAGTGATACTGTTACGAAGAAATGTCACTGGAGCAAACATGCCTCCGGGCGATAGTCGTGGTGTTCGGATACCTGTGTTTCGAACGTTTCTACGATCGGTATCATCGAAGGTAGTGCACCAAACCTTTCTGAAGAATAAAGATACGATTAAATAGAAGAATTAATATAGAAATTAAATTGCCGCGCTGGGTAGCCGCGCGGTCTAGGGCGTCTTGTCACGGCCCGCACCGCTTCCCCCGCCGGAGGTTCGACTCCTCCCTAGGGCATGGGTGTGTGTGCTGTCACTAGCGTAAGTTAGTTTAAGTTAGATTAAGTAGTGCGTAAACTTAGGGACCGATGACCTCCGCAGTTTGGTCTCATAAGACCTTACCACTAATTTCCAAATTTTCCAATAAAGAAATTGAAATGACAATGAAATAACAAAATATGATAATTTAGAAAGATAGTAATCTCTCAACATACGATATGCACATATGAAATAAATGTGAGACATCATTGTGAAATACGGTTGTAATTTTACAATTAATATAATGCCCCTGTATTCCCTAGTCTGATAAGAAACATTCGTGTAGCAACGTTGTACTGATGTGGGTAGATAAATGAAAACAACAAAAATAAAATAAATAAAAACAATTAATCAGGCTTCGAACACGGAGCGCAAAATTAAAAAGCTGCGACGCTAACCACAGCGCCACCATTTCGTTTAAGGATATCAAACGATAAAAGACACCTATACTACCTGAAAACTAACTCGAAAACTTTGTCCGTCGTTTTTCCAGAAACGGTCGAGTATCTACGGATAAACCGAGACACGTGTTCGATTATTTCGACTCCTGCCCCACTGAGCGAAGTTCCTGGAAATCGGGTGATGGCATTTGCTGTGTTCTCCTAATTGCCGGCCGAAGTGGCCGTGCGGTTAAAGGCGCTGCAGTCTGGAACCGCAAGACCGCTACGGTCGCAGGTTCGTATCCTGCCTCGGGCATGGATGTGTGTGATGTCCTTAGGTTAGTTAGGTTTAATTAGTTCTAAGTTCTAGGCGACTGATGACCTCAGCAGTTGAGTCGCATAGTGCTCAGAGCCATTTGAACCATTTTTGCTAACGTACATTCCACAGATCACAAATGAAACTGCCTTTGCGCATGTGGAATCGTCAAAAAAAAAAAAAAAAACACTTGTCACCTAATATAAAATGTTCAGTACACTTAGCTGCATACGATAATTCTTACGCTATTGTAGCCACGTATAACTAAATAAAAATAAAATAAAAACTTTTTACAGCACTTATTTAGAATAATTGCAATACTGCACAAAATTACTGCAGATGTCAGATTGTACGCAATATTCATATTATGTGATGTTATTGATAAATACACAATCGGTTCTGCTAAGAAATTCATCAATGGAGTAGAAGGAGTTGGCCACCAATAAATTCTTTATACAGTAGGATAAATGTCTAAGTCAGCCGCTGTGGCCGAACGGTTCTAGGCGCTTCACTTCGAAACCGCGCTGCTGCTACGGTCGCAGGTTCGAATCCTGCCTCTGGCATGGATGTGTGTGATGTCCTTAGATCAGTTAGGTTTAAGTAGTTCTGTCTAGGGGACTGACGACCTCAGATGTTAAGTTCCATAGTGCTCCGAGCCATTCAAACCATAAATGTCTTAACGCCGGTGGTAATTACTTCTGAGTGGAACCATTCCATGGCCTCGCTGTGGCAGGTGTTCGGGTTTCACTTGACTGCCCCTCTTATTTCGCCTGTCTCGTATATCTTGCATAGCAAGTGGAAGAGCTTTGGTTTGATATATTCTCTCAAAGTCTTAACAATGCCGAGAGACTGTCGCCTACTCCACGTGTCTTCTTTCAAGTTGTGTGTCAATTATGTCCCTTGCGAAGAAAGACAGGACATGGCGTACTGGAGCTTTACGTATTAAGCTGTCGAGGAGGTAAACAGGGCCCCGCCAACAGTAACACATAACGTGTAATAGGAAGCGGTTCCTTTAGGCTCTCGGGTTTCTTCCTCCCCGCTGTGGCCGGGGAAGGGCCGTGGTCCCTATCTTATCCCGGAATGCGCGCCTTTGATGTGGGGGGCGGGCGACTACCTGAGGCTTTGTTAGCGCACGGTGGCCGCTTGCAGCCTCTCGGAAGCCAGCCAGCCCTAATAATCACCTTCAAAGGGCCTCCGGCCGCCCTTCAACACGTCACACTACTTCCCAGCAAGTGATAAAGGAGCTTCGCCTCTGACTCCGAAAGGTCGCAACTTCCGACTGAAATTGCGCCTCGGCTCCGACAGTTTTCAAGAAAAGACTTTATCGGAGGTTAAAGTTGAATGTTTGAACTTCAAACTTCACGTATGAAAGCGACAAACTGTAGCAACAACGCAATTAAAGGTGCCTTCAGACTTGTGCGCCTAGTCACCGTATGCCCGTGTTTGCGTCTTTCTCGACACGTATGCATGCGCGTCTTCATTCGCACCTAGACAGAACCACGCACGCGCTTCCAGGGATCAAGATGTCCGATTTGCCAGTAGGGACTGTCGTCGCAGCCTGCATATTACGAGATATAGACGAAGTCACAGGAAAAAGATAAAATGTACTGGGATAATTAATATCTTTTACGTAATGCATGTATTGTCATGGTTATAATTAAAGGGTCAAATGTTACTGATATACGAAGTGTCGTGGACGCTACAAAAAGAATATAACCTTTATTAAGGGGAGATTCTGGTATTTTAAATTGGTGAAGTTTAGAATTATTTTTTTCATACAAGAATTGTTTTTATTAAATTGGGGGTATGTTGTTGTTGTGGTCTTCAGTCCTGAGACTGGTTTGATGCAGCTCTCCATTCTACTCTAACCTGTGCAAGCTTCTTCATCTCCCAGTACCTACTGCAACCTACATCCTTCTGAATCTGTTAATTGTACTCTGTGCAAAATTCTATCAGGCGGCTTCCTCTTTCATTTCTTACCCCCAATCCATATTCACCTACTACGTTTCCTTCTCTCCATTTTCCTACTACCGAATTCCAGTCACCTATGACTATTAAATTTTCGTCTCCCTTCACTATCTGAATAATTTCTTTCATTTCATCATACATTTCTTCAATTTCTTCGTCATCTGCAGAGATAGTTGGCATATAAACTTGTACTATTGTAGTAGGTGTGGGCTTCGTGTCTATCTTGGCCACAATAATGCGTTCACTATGCTGTTTGTAGTAGCTTACCCGCACTCCTATTTTTCTATTCTTTATTAAACCGAGCCCTGAATTACCCCTATTTGACTTTGTATTTATAACCCTGTAGTCACCTGACCAGAAGCCTTGTTCCTCCTGCCACCAAACTTCACTAATTCCCACTATATCTAACTTTAACCTATCCATTTCCCTTTTTAAATTTTCTAACCTACCTGCCCGATTAAGGGATCTGACATTCTACGCTCTGATCCGTAGAACGCCAGTTTTCTTTCTCCTGATAACAACGTCCTTTTTAGTAGTCGCCGCCCGGAGATCCAAATGGGGAACTATTTTACCTCCGGAATATTTTACCCAAGAGGACGCCATCATCATTTAACCATACAGTAAGGCTGCATGCTCTCAGCCATTCGCAGTACCAGCACAGCAAGGCCGTTTTGGTTAGTGTTACAAGGCCAGATCAGTCAATCATCCAGACTGTTGCCCCTGCAACTACTGAAAAGGCTGCTGCCCCTCTTCAGTAACCACACGTTTATCTGGCCTCTCAACAGATACCCCTCTGTTGTGGTTGCACCTACGGTACGGCTATCTGTATCGCTGAGGCACGCAAGCCTCCCCACCAACGGCAAGGTCCATGGTTCTTGGGGGTATAAACATCTGTAATACACATACAGTTGTGTATGAAAGTCCACCTCCTTAGCCGAGTGGTCAGTGCGTCTGACTGCCAGGCAGCGGGTCCAGGTTCGATTAACGCCCAGGTTGGAGAGCTTCTCCTTTCGGGGACTGGATGTTGCATTGTCCTCAACTTCATTTCATCATCATCAACACGTAAATCGCTCAACGTGTGTTCAACTGAAAAGATTTGCAACTCGACGGCTGAAATTTTCCGCGTGGGGACTCCCTGCCATCAATGCCATGTGATCTCATTTCATGTGTATGAAAAAAAGTTTTCTATCTCATAGCACACTAAAAATGGCAACTGCAACCGATTTCAAAGTATATGCCTCGTGGCACATCCTGGGTTGCGCTCCGCGTTCAGACTTGTGGCTACTTCTGAAACCCACAATAATAGAAAATACCTAAAAATGGAATGAATTTCAGTAGGTATGGGGGTAGGTGGAGAGGGGGGGAATCACGAAGGGATTCTGAAAAACACCTCAAAAATGGCAACTATTTGAAAAATATGCCATGATTTTCTAATTTCAAATATTTAAAACAAATATTTGAAATTCAAATACAAAAAAGTCTCTCGCTAAGACCCCCTAAATCTTTCATTTAAAATAAAAATCAAATGAATCAGTTACGCTGTCGAAGCTCCACAGCGCTTCGCGCGCTGAAAAATGTTGTTTCGAGAAAGTTTAAGTTTAAAGTTTGGAGTAAGAAGAAAAAAGTCGTTTCCGAATTTACGGTTAATCTGCAGTCCCAAGACCATAGAGGCATCCTTTCTCTTCCTCAAACATGCTCTGGTTCTGAATTTGGAGCCCTCTCGACTCTTTAGCAAACTGAGACATTCTTTACCCATTGCTCCGCGGTAGCAATGCGTTTCCTGTTCGTCTCTCTGACGATTCCTGATATGTTCATGGTCTTCAGAACAAATGGATAGCTTTATATGGCCGGCTTGTGTGGCCGTGCGGTTCTAGGCGCTTCGGTCTGGAACCGCGTGACCGCTACGGTCACAGGTTCGAATCCTGCCTCGGGCATGGATGTGTGTGATGTCCTTAGGTTAGTTAGGTTTAAGTAGTTCTAAGTTCTAGGGGGCTGATGACCACAGCAGTTGAGTCCTATAGTGCTCAGAGCCATTTGAACCAATTTTTGATACCTTTATATGAATACGCCTGCAGCTATAAATGCTGCTCTTTCAACAGTTTTTGCCCTTCTATGAAGATGTTCTCGGTATCAATTCCCAAATGCACACGTTGAAGCTCTTGCAGTCATTTCATGTATTGGCTCTGGTGCACCTTTTAAGCAGATCTCCATTGGGCAGAAATTTGTAAATCTTTTCTTTAACTAAGTCCTCGTGTTCCTACAGCTGCCCGTATTTCGGTCGAAGCACGGTTCCATTCCATACACTGTAACTTCTAAAATACCTTCATAAGCAAAAAATTCTTTCGCAGGCATAATTTGTGTACTTCTGGGATGCAAATTATGTAAAAAAAAATCATTTTTTTCATCGGTCTCGACCTGAACCTCCCCTCAAGTGGTAAGGCACAGGCATGAGAGACAGGCTCCATACGGCCAGTCGGAGGGCAAGCGAGCGTAACTCCTAGCACACCCCGGGCGAAAGTAGTATGCTGCTACACTCGTGGCCAATACCGGGGTGACAACATGCTATAAGCAATAGAAGTAGTCACAGACAGCTGACCGAAGCAAAATCAAGGTATTACTGGCATAGGTGGGACGTTTCTAGTCTGTTTAAGAAGGTATGAGAAACTTCGAGAAACATTTTGGTCATTAAAAGGACTTCCAGTGCAAGCAGGAGAAAGCAACACTGTCAGAGAAACTCTGCCAAGACCCTGAAAGAGCAGTACTGTATATAAACGGCAGTCGGAGATAGTCTTGTCAGCAACAGATGAGCTAAGTACTGACAAGGGAACCTCCCCATCGCATCCCCCTCAGATTTAGTTATAAGTTGCCACAGTGGATAGACCCTGAAAAACTGAACACAGATCAATCGAGAAAACAGGAAGAAGTTGTGTGGAACTATGAAAAAATAAGCAAAATATACAAACTGATTAGTCCATGTGTAAGATATGCTCCATCAAGGAGAGACAGAACTCAGGAGCGCCGTGGTCCCGTGGTTAGCGTGAGCAGCTATGGAACGGGAGGTCCTTGGTTCAAGGCTTCCTTCGAGCGAAAATTTAAATTTTTTATTTTCAGACAATTATCAAAGTTCAGGCACTCACACATAAATCAACTTCGCTCTCCAAAATTCCAGGGCATATGCAGGATTTGGCGGTCTACACACGGAAAAATTTGAAAAAGTTAAAAAGATATGTTTTGACAGAGCACAGGGAAAAGTGTGCGACTGTGAGACTTTTGGATTCATTTGTTGCAGTTTATGTGACAAACTCTGATGTTTTCATCACTTTTTGGGAGTAATTATCACCTCCACAAGAAACCCTAAATCGGGCAACGTAGATGAATCTTTTTACCCATTCGCCAAGTGTACAAGTTAGGTGGGTCGACAACATATTCCTGTCATGTGATGCACATGCCGTCACCAGTGTCGTATAGAATATATCAGACGTGTTTTCCTGTGGAGGAATCGGTTGACCTATGACCTTGCGATCAAATGTTTTTGGTTCCCATTGGAGAGGCGCGTCCTTTCGTCTACTAATCGCACGGTTTTGCGATGCGGTCGCAAAACACAGACACTAAACTTATTACAGTGAACAGAGACGTCAATGAACGAACGGACAGATCACAACTTTGCAAAGAAAAATTTTTCGCTCGAGGGGAGACTTGAACCAAGGACCTCTCGTTCCATAGCTGCTCACGCTAACCACGGGACCACGCTGTTCCTCAATCGAGTCCCTCCTTGATGGAGTATATCTTGCACATGGACTAATCAGTTTGTATATTTTGCTTTTTTTTTTTATAGTTCCACACAACTTCTTCCTGTTTTCTCGATTGATCTGTGTTCAGTTTTTCAAGGCCTATCCACTGTGCCTACTTATAACTAAATCTGAGGGGGGTGCGATGGGGAGGTTCCCTTGTGAGAGAATTAGCGAATGAGTCGCACAGTCGGAGCCGCAGTCATCACCAGGGAGCACCTGAGTCATCGCTGAAGTGAGAGTTCGATGATCCTGTACCAAACCATGAGAATGTACACGTTCGAGGGAGGCACTGATTTTCCAGTAAGTAACCAGCCACAGATCTTAGACTGAGTTTTCTAACCGTCAGAGTAGAGCAAGCTTTGCTCGGCTTGTCTCTAGATGTAGAAAAGAGCAATAATGTTGATGGTGTTGGGACAGCAACTAGCCACAAATTTATTTTAAGTTCCTTTATTCAGAAGGTACCGTTACGGTTTCGAATCATTACGATTCATCCTCAGACGGCTTTCATGATTTCATTAAAACATGTGCTGCGTTTTTTACTGACTAGTTATCCTAAAATATAAATAATACAGAACTATAAGCACGCCACATAGATGGTTGAGTTACAGATTTGCATTGGGATGTGACTCACGTGATATGTCGGTTTGGAGTACTTGTTTTCATAGTTTTCGTCCAGCAGACAACGTTTGTAGTTTTCGCCGCATGTAGTTGCACACATGCATAATTGAGCGCTTCAGATTTGTCACTGAATGTGACGTGCTTTTAATTATTTATTACTTATATTTTAGGATAACTAATCAGTAAAAAACGGAGCACATGTTGTAATGAAAGCATGAAGCCCGTCTGACGATGAATCGTAATGATTCGAAACCGGTAACGGTACCTTTTGAATAAAGTAGTAGTAGTAGAGGGGTTTTGTGGGCGCACGACAACAAGGTCTTCAGCGCCCGTTCAGTATCATAGTGAGACGGGTGTCAAGGAAGAAAAAAAAAAAACTCAGAATATTTACATAAAACGGAACATAAAACACGGGAAACAATCATCGGAAAAGATGTGCTCACCCAGACCGAAGCGTGGGATGAAGCAGGGCGTCAGCAGTAAAACATGGACAACACAGGAAGAAAACGAGAGAGGGGGCTAAAACAATGTAGCAGATGGAAGTGGCCGGCTGACCGCAAGGAAAAAAAAGGGAGGTGTCAGCCACTCTGCAATACACTAAAACCCCCAGCCTAAAAGTTTAGGCCAGAGTCCAGACACATCACAAAACTTAAAAACCCTAGACACACACGTCTCATCATTAGCTAAAACACAGGGCAGATCACCATCAACTTGTGCTTCTGCCCTTGCATCACGGTATAAAATGCAGTCTGTTAAAATGTGGCGGACAGAGATGTGCACACCACAAGCATCACAAAACGGAGGAATAAAGGAACTTAAAATAAATTTGTGGGTGGTTGCTGTCTCAACACCATCAACATTTGTCTTCAAGTGACAGCCACGGTCTCCAACCATGTCATCATATGACAAAATCGCAAAGAGTAATAATGTTTTTGTGTGTCAGAATATACAGAGGAACAAGTGGTGCCTTACGCTTGTCGCCTGGTGTGTAGTTGTATGAGTCACAACGAGGAATAGCTGGTAATTTTCTGCGTGCAGGAAGGAATGAGCACTGTCTCGCACTCGTTTCTTATCTTGGTTCGAGCTTTTGATGGTATCATCAGAATGAGTCGTCAGCAAAGCGCTCGTCTCTGATAGTAAAAAGTAACAGGGGTAGGTGGGATAAAGTGGCCAGGGCGGCAAAGGCGACCGTTGCATATTTCTTGCCCGGAATAGTGCTGCTGCCTAAGGACTAGTTCTACAATGCACCATCTCTGTTGTCAGTGAGTTTGACAAAGGAAGTTTGTTCCGTTATATTTTTCTGATTTTCAGTCATGTGACAATGTAATGTAAGCAAGTTAAACTAGTCCTGTTACCTCACTTATATTTAGAGTAACACTTTTTTACCATAGCAATGTTTCGACAAAGTCTTTTGGATTATTAAATGAAACAACAAGTTCACTGTTACCAGTCACCGTTTTATTTATTTCCACGACGCGTTTCGAAGGTTTAAACCTCCATCATCGGGTGGATTTACATTAGTAAGTATTACATTTGTGTGTGTGTTGTGTTACGATTTTTTGGAGGAACTTGTGGCACTGCCTAGTGGAGAAACGAGGCACTATTTCAGAATATGGTTTAGGATTACTTTTGACGAAAAATTAAACTGATATCTAATGGTAAACATTAAATAAGTAAACTACAGTACCTTCAGTGATCACAGGTTCCTTTTGCTATCGTAACACATCGCATGTATACTGCCACATTTGTAAACAAATATGGCGTCTGGAATCAGCTGGGTGCAAGGTTCGTATGGCAGAGGTGAAGACATAATCGCAAAGTGCAAAGAATATACATCATAACAATATTATTACAGAATAATTGCTTTAAGCATTTGGGGGTGTTTGTTTTGAGGTGTCAAATATATGTGTGTGTACTTCAGGTGGTATATAAATCCAATTCTGACAAGTTAAAACAGCAAACATTCGTACTCGTTTATACAATCAGGTGAAATGTTAAAATGGCTTAAGCTTCATAGTTATTGATAACAATTAGGTGAAATGTTCAATACACAGCTTCATAATGCAGAATTACAGTTGGGAAAGTTGCTTCATAGATTAGAATATGATTCCATAACCAAATAAAACGGTGACTGGTAACAGTGAACTTGTTGTCTCATTTAATGTCAGTAACAGTCACGGTAAAGCCTAACCTAAAAATGTTCGCATTTAAAGAAAAGTCTTTTCGACTAAAAATGTCGCTCTTGTTGTTTGTTTCTGTTTCATAGTTTCATCTGTGAATACACCGGCATGGTACCCGATCGGAAAAAGTGGCTACATTACTCTTCGGGAAAAGTGGCAAAGTTGTTTACCCTGGTAAAGGTTAATTACTTCCATATACAACGCATAACACTTGTCGATCAGATTTACTTCCAACCACTTTTATATGAAAAGCTATCGCCTGTCGTTCTATCTCCTGAATTCATGTACATTATTTTAAACCGTCTCCGTTATGTTATATGTGGCTAATAAAAAAATACAACAGAAAACGATCTGGTCAAGGCGCTTGGACATCAAGATGCCTAGAAAGTTTGTCCAAAAATCACAACAAACATGGGATCCTGCTGCGATGTAACTGACCGCATTATACCCCTAGGTAGGGAAAAGGGGCCACTTAATGAGCCTTCGGAAAAATGTATATATCTCCTACATATCATTTTCGTTTTCACCTACAAATGTTTGGTGTGATACCTTGTAATACGTATATTCAAAAAGTGTAGGGGTGATCTTTAATACACAGGTTGGTGAAAATTCAATTTATCCCACACTCCCCTATTCAGGAAGTTGGGGTTGCTAGATTGGTAGAGTGTAATCACTGTTGGGTAAAAAGCCACTTTAAGACATCTCTCTGAGTGGTAAGGACGAGTTATTGAAAAATAAAGTATTCTTAAATTGTATTTGGAAGTGTTTGCAGCCTTATTCATTTCCTGCCAACTTCTTCCCGTTCCTACATAGCTTCTGTTTAAGGTCCTAGGAGATGTTCTCATCTCACTCAATTAAAAGGAAATTAGCATATCTCAGCGCACAGTATGACCATCTTGGCTGCGACACGCCGGCCACATCTTCATACCAGCCTGGTGGGACGGAAAAGTGTCAGCGTGATGGAAGAGAAAAAGATGGCAAAGAGGATTATGTTTAAATACCGTACTCGCGATTTCGAAATAACCAGTAAACCCAGAGCCTTAAAAAAAATCGAACACCCACTTATAAAACAACTTCAAACGTCTGACTACTTTGCAAATGAGTTAATGTGATAAATAATTGACTTTAAGGATGTAGGAAAGAAACATTTTAGGAAACGTTTGAAATTATGCTTATAGCTTTTTGGAAGTCGCTAAGAGCTCTTATTCTCAAGTACTGGATGAAAACTGTCCGGGTATTTGAAAAACGTGATTATGCTGCCTCGAGACAAACACAGTTTCTGACTGTTATACCGTCTTATTGCGTTAAACTTTTACTATTCAAATACACCTTTTAATGAGTGGATTACGACAGCAGTTTAAAAACTTTTAATAAGGACAGAAACGGGGTCTTCGAGAGAAAGATATTAAGGAAGCGAAATATTGCAGATCAAATTTATGTTATCCTGGAAGACCTTAAATAGCCACCTTCAACTGGTACCGGGTTCCGTGTAGCGGTTTAGTACTCATCAATCTTCTTTCCCTCACCCTTCGGCCAGTATCAGCTTGTGAGTGTAGCTCTGCCAGCTCCTGGTTTTTTGATACCTCCATTCCTTCTTGGGGCCAAATAGTTTCCTTAATATCTTTCTCTCGAAGACCCCGTTTCTGTTCGACTGCCCTCCTTAACGTAAGTATTGCAGACTTATATAGAGCTACCGGCGGAATTACGTTCTGCTATGGCTAGATTTTAAAACTTCTCGAAACGACTCTGCTGCACAGAATCCTTGCCTTAACCTCAGTTTTCATTCTAGTCTGATCGCTAAAGATGTGCCTACTCTGTGTGAATTCATCTACTGGCAAAGGGGCACCATCATTAATTTTTCATTTTTTGTGTTACCTGTCTGTCTTATCTCAAATTATATTAAAAGTTGCTGATAATTCTTCCGGGTTGTATGGCCGTGGTCCATGGAACTCTTCTATCCCTGACGTTTCGTCCAAGGCTACGTTGTACATCTTCGGAGGTGCCGGCAAGACAGACCACAACCAGGAATAACTCCGAAGATGTCCAACGCAGCCATGGACGAAACGTCAGGGATGGAAGAGTTCCATGGACCACGGCCATACAACCCGGAAGAATTCTCAGCAGCTGAAACATTCGGTGGTGAAAGTCTTCATTGTGTATTAAAAGTATTGAAAATAATGCGCCTCCTATTCAAAATGCTCTGACATTCCAGTACTGGACATAACTCTGCCAGGTTTTGATGAAATCCCAGGAAGCTACAGAGGGCAGACAAATACAGGGAAACGCAAAAAACACAACACGTTACCATGCCTAATACGGCGCAGAAAACTCGCTGACATTCAAAACAGCTTACAGTCGTCTCGGAATGACGACTGTTGAGATGTGTACGAGCGGGTAGACGTGCAGCTGTTCAGAAAGTGACCGCCCAGATGAACCAATGAGCTACCAACAATGTCTCCTCTACGACTGTTCAGCAAGCGTCGCTGTGTTTGCTTTCAGACTTTTTACTCCGTACATGCCAACGGCGCCGGCCGATGTGGCCGAGCGGTTCTAGGCGCTACAGTCTGGAACCGCAAGACCGCTACGGTCGCAGGTTCGAATCCTCCCTCGGGCATGGATGTGTGTGATGTCCTCAGGTTAGTTAGGTTTAAGTACGTAGTTCTAAGTTCTAGGGGACTGATGACCTCAGAAGTTAAGTCCCATAGCGCTCAGAGCCATTTGAACCATGCCAACGGTGATCTGTCCGATGAAGAAAACATGATTCATTTCGAAAGGCCTCCTGTCGCTATCCAGTGGACGTCCAGTTGCGTTAGTGGTGTGCAAATTCCAGCCTTCGTCGCTGATGAACAGCAGTTAGCACGGTTGCGTGAGGTAGGCGCCTGCTGCAGAGGCCCATACGCAGCAAAGTTCGCTGAACGCTCATTGATGAAGCAGTGTTGTTAGCCCCTTGGTTCACTGGGCGGTCAGAGTTGCACCTCTGTTCGCTCGTACACATCTCTGCAGCCGCCGTTCACCCCTGTAATCCATGGCTCACAATGGGCCACAGTTGCCTCGGCGTCCGTAATGGATAGCGCCAGTTTGCCAAACACAGCGGCACTCAAACAGTTTACAACCTTAGCCTTTTCGGAAATGGGCACCCTTGGTCCGCAAGCCAAAGATCACGCACCTTTGAAGATTTGTTGAATCGCTTCATTTCCGAAATACGGGGTGTCAATAAAGGCCCTTTTCAACTTCAAAATTTTATTACAACGGCAGTTACTGAAATATTTTAAGGGGGGTAGGACGTCAAACAGGCCGACTTGGAGCAGGAGAGGCACCACGGGACATTTTAATTTCCATTGTCTATACTTTTATAAATAAGTTCCTAAAACTTTGTCAGCATGGCCAGGTAGGATGCAAGATTCACACTCATAGAAGTGGAACTTCAAAAACATAACAAAGTAATTTTTTTTTACTTGTGAAATTTCATCATTTTTTCACTTACTTTTGGCTGCATTTGTTGCTATAGGTACAGGACCAGGTAGGATTCAGGATTCACACTCATAGCAGTGGAACTGCAAAAACATAACAAAGTAAATTTTTTTACTTGTGAAATTTCATCATTTTTTCACTTACTTTTGGCTGCATTTGTTGCTATAGGTACACGTTTCTTCAAAAGTAAGAGAGATGCTTCGATGAATTTTGCACAGCAAACAAACCATACTTACAGGTGTATGAAACTCTAGAATTTTCCAAAAATATTAAAAACTGTGGTAAAAAGGTAATTAACTATAAAATTTGAGTTTTTTCTAAATATGAAGTTTAAAATGTAACAACTCATTCATTTTTTCATAAATTAAATAAATTCGAGTTTCATAAACCTGTAAGTGTGGTTCGTATGCTGTGCAAAAGTCATCGAAGAATCTCTCTTACTTATGAAGAAAATTGTACCTATAGCAACAAATGCTGCCAATAGTAGGCAAAAAATGATGAAATTTCACGTGTAGAAAATTTATTTTGTTATGATTTTGAACTTCCACTGCTATGAGTGTGAATCCTGAATCCTTCCTGCTCATGCTAACAAAGTTTTGTGAATTTATTTGTAAAATTATAGACAATGGAAATTAAAATGTCCTGTGGTGGCTCTCCTGCTCCAAGACAGCCCATTTGACCTCCTACCCCCCTTAACAAAATTTCTTTTATTGTAATCACTGTTTACTAAAGGTTTTTATATATACGAAAATTTTGTGTTTCAGGTACTCTGTTGATGGAAGGAACCGAACCTCTATAAAACCCAACTCCTAAAGAGAAGGCACGATGTGTGTCCTGGTTCATCGAGACAAAATCGGATGTTCAGACTCAACGAAACTTCAAATCGAAGTATGGAAGAGATCCATAATCGTACCCTTCGATCCTTGCATGGCACAAAAAGTTTATGGAGACAGGGACAGTGTTGGATAAAGGGGGGAGCGGGCGATCAAGAACATCCGTGGAAAATATCGATCGCGTTTTAAACGTCATCACTCGTTCACCTACAAAGTCCATCGCACTGCTGCCAGACAGTTGCAACTACAACGTTGAACTGTGCATAAAGTCTTGCACAAGAACTTACAGCTGTATGCTTACAAAGTGCGACTGTTACAAACACTTGAGCCAAATGACAAGCCAAAACGGACAGAGTTTGCACGCATCATGCTGGAACGCCTTTCGGAGGATGAAGCATTTCTTAAGCGAGTTTGTTTCAGTGACGAGACAACTTTTCATGTTTCAAGGACGTTAAACAGAAACAATGTGTGAATCTGGGGATCTGAACACCCCCATGTGACTAGGGACCTTCACCGGTATAGTCGAAAAGTGAATGTGTGGTGCGGAATCATGTGCATCCGAATAATTGGTCCATCTTTGGTTCAAATAGCTCTGAGCACTATGGGACTTAACATCTGAGGCCATCAATCCCCTAGAACTTAGAACTACTTATACCTAACTAACCTAAGAACATCACACACATCCATGCCGAGGCAGGATTCGAACCTGCGACCGTAGAAGCCGCGCGGTTCCGGACTGTAGCGCCTAGAACCGCTCGGCCACCGCGGCCGGCGGTCCATCTTTCTTCAACGTGTCAACAATTACTGCAGTGTTTACCTCGACCTTCTGACCAAATATGTAGCACCACAACTGACTGACTTCCAACCAGCTATCATTTTCCAGCAAAGGTGCACCACCACATTGGGGACTGCATGTTCGTCGGTTCCTCAATGAAACATTTCCAGGCAGATGGATGGGGAGGGATGGGCCAATTGCTTGGCCACCGCGTTCGCCAGATATCACTCCCTTGGACTTTTTTCATGGAGGTATGTAAAAGATATCGTGTATCAAACACAGATACGTGACGTTGCAGACCTGAAGCAAAGGATTCGTAATGCCATTGCCACTACTGATGACGTTATGCTACAGCGAACATGGCAAGAAATCGAGTACCGTCTTGATGTGCTTCGTGCAACTAAAGGCGCCCATTTAGAGGTCTATTAAAACACTATCAAAAAATCTTTTATAAACACTGATTACAATAAAAGAAATGTTGTTAAAATATTTCAACAACTGCCGTTGTAATAAAATTTTGAAGTTGTAAAGGGACTTTATGTACACCTTGTACTACAACGGATGCACTATTTTTCCGCGTCCCCAGACATGCTGTACATATCCTTCACTGCTAGTGCTGCCACCTGCTGTCTGTGAGTGGTTACTGCTTCTTGACGTCGAACATAGGCAGTGGTCACATTAATGTGCCTGGAACTTGTATTTAAATAAGAAGCACAGCGTTCGAGAATTTTGCCACTGTTGGCAGAATATATATTTTTCATGTTCTATAATCTTGCTGTGTACGCAGCCATACACGGTACACAGTGATTTCAACAGCCGGTCACACCCCTCGCTAGGCACGAAGCAATTCAGACTGTCGCCACAGAGATGCCACTCATAAATACGAATGTATTTATGCTTCGTCCACAATACCTGAAAAGACTCCGCTCCATCCGGCAACCGTTTTATGTCAGCTGTCACAGAGGGCGCTGACACTAGGAACTACTTTCTGCATCCACCATCGAGTCAGCAGATGCACGGCCTTCCGCCATTCGCGGATAAATGGGGACACGTAGCCACAATCGGATTCTGTCGCGGTTCGTCGCCAGCACCAGTTCCTGTCTGCAGTTAAATTGCCAGGCGACGCCTATCAACAGCTGATGCCGTTACAGCCAACTGCTATAAGCGGGTAATCGTCGAGACAGTGCACAATTAAGTGTCGAACTGTTAATCAGCTGAGAGCTTGAACTAAATAGCTGCTGGTTATAGCAGCCTACACTGAACTTCTATACATTAGATAGATCTGCTTCACTGTGTTGGGTTATATTAATGTGCAGGACTGTATCTACAAAGCTACGCATCATACATCACTCAAAGCTGAGTATTTCATTGTAAATAGCGTTTATTGGTTGTCATTGCCTTGTCCATGTATTCTGCATTATAATAAATACCACCTTGTGACGCTTTCAGTTGCTCCTGGGTAAAAAAGCACCTCAGTACAGTGACGATTTTGCTGTGGAAGGGGTTCGCTGCCTTGTATGTTAGGCACGAGACTTGTTCTCGTGAACAAAACTTCACTTGTGTTTCTAACACGCCATCCTGTTTGCATAAATGCACACAATGACTTAAGTAATGTAAATGAGACAGAAAAATCTGTAGTCAATGATAATGATGTTCACATTTATTTTTCTGTTCATCTCTGCAACCAAAGACCCCCAGAAAGCATTGAGACTTCTTCCAAAATAGGGTTTTGCCTTTGCCACTGTTGGCAACATTGTTATTTTATATGTTATTTGCACTTTGTAAATTATACACGCCATCTTTGCTCACTTCAGTGTTTACAAAGCGCATGTGACGACGTATGTGATGTAAAACGACAGAAAAAAGGAACATGTGCCCAGCGGAGATGTTTTTACTTTTACGTTTATACTTCTGTTCATTTTTTCTAGGAGGTCCATAAAACTGCGAGCCATTTTCTAAGATAGTGTTTTGTTTTCGGCATCTTCCTCAAGACGGAACCACATGTTACATCAAAGTCGTAAACGCAATACTTACATGTTGTATTAATTGACATAAATCCACCTCATTATGGAGGTTTAAACCTCTAAAACGTGTAGTGCAAATAAATTAGCTACTACTGAAGATGGCCACGCTAATGAACACATTAATACCGAAAAGTGTTCGGGCAAAGAAAAAAGCTGAGATCTTACAAGGGGAGGCCGCCAATTGTGAAATTCATATTCGATTCATACTGCGCATAATAAAAGCTCATGGCCAAAGGTGTAATGTGGCAAAGCACCAAGATGCACTTCTCAGCCGTTGTCGAGAAAATCGACAGTTAAAAGAAACCGTTGCGGTGAAATACTCTCTACGATTACTAATTTTCTACTGCGTTGTGGCGCAACGGTAAGCACTCGGGTTCGTAATCCGAAGGTCGCCGGATCGAATCTCGCGCCATGCAACTTTTTTTTATTATTAGTTTTTTGTAATTCAAATATATATATATATATATATATATATATATATATATATATATATATATACTATTAATGAATTGCTTATGCATGTTGGTGAAGGCGGATCGCTCTCCCGTCCGCATTCATTTTCGACGATGTTACAAGTTGCGCTAGGGACCGCATCTACCTTCTTTCGAAGTTAGCACGCAACTACGCTGTTATGCGGCGGCTCGTTTCGGCCCATTCAACATCTGTCCTTCAAGTGTAACGAGCGAGTAACGGAGTTTATATTTCATACCTGCCACAGCAAATTTGTGTTCGTGGTGTCTCTATTCTAAAAATGGTTCAAATGGCTCTGAGCACTATGGGACTCAACTGCTGAGGTCATTAGTCCCCTAGAACTTAGAACTAGTTAAACCTAACTAACCTAAGGACATCACAAACATCCATGCCCGAGGCAGGATTCGAACCTGCGACCGTAGCGGTCTTGCGGTTCCAGACTGCAGCGCCTTTAACCGCACGGCCACTTCGGCCGGCGTCTCTATTCTAATTCGAACGTTTGACTTACACTATACGTATTCGTTTCGGAATATCGTTTCTACGTCTTCCGTTAACTATATGTGGATAACATTATGAAGAAAATTGATAACATTTGTGAAATACAACTTTGTTTGCGGAAAGCATAATGATGTTCGAAGTCGCCAGTTTTTCCACGACAAACGACTTTCAACAACTTATTATATGCATAATTGTTGCAACTGATTGCCGGGAATTTACAAAAAACAAATCCTAAAATAAAAAAGGGTTGCATGGCGCGAGATTCGATTCGGCGACCTTCGGATTACAAACCCGAGCGCTTACCGCTGCGCCACGACGCTGTAGAAAATTATTAATCGTAGAGAGTATTTCACCGCAACGGTTTCTTTTAACTGTCAATTTTCTCGACAACGGCTGAGAAGTGCATCTTGGTGCTTTGCCACATTACACCTCTGGCCATGAGCTTTTATTATGCGCAGTATGAATCGAAACTGAATTTCACAATTGGCGGCCTCCCCTTGTTAGCTTGAAATGATTGTTACCTTCCTGCATTATCTTAACCTTGTAAATAAAAACATCCAATGTAAAGCACATATTTGAGGCTGGCTGTAACTGACGTAAGGAATATTATGAAGTGTAGTGTTCCACAACGGTTTGTTTGGAATATGTGTGTTATTTACAATGCAACACGTTATGCATCGTCCTGAAATGGCTTAAGGACCAAATCAACACGAAATGCCATTCACCGGACCGAGCGAGATGGCGCAGTGGTTTGACACTGGACTCGCATTCGGGAGGACTACGGTTCAATCCCGCGTCTGGCTACCCTGATTTAGGTTTTCCGTGATTTCCCTAAATCGCTCCAGGCAAATGCCGGGATGGTTCCCTTGAAAGGGCACAGCCGATTTCCATCCCCGTCCGTCCCTAATCCAATGAGACCGATGACATCGCTGTCTGGTCTCCTTCCACAAAAAAACAAACACCAACCCATTCACCGGAACATGTGTCAGTGTATATAACTATTTCACTTTATATGTTATCAAACTGTTTTTGTTACATCACAACTCGCACGCGCGGTTCACACTGAGACGATAGGATACGCGATACGATGCAGAAGCAGTCTTCATCGGAGGAGCGCAGAAAAACGTAATGGGAGCGACTAAACTGGTTCACACTGGGACAACACCGGTACGCGCCTCTACCGTATCTCCCAGTGCAACACGGAGTGCTGGTCGCTTCACGCAGCTCATATCGTACTATGGACGCACAATGAAATTTCAAATCATCCGATTTGCATTAAAAATGTTGTACGTAGATGAAGCAAAGTTACATCCGTCTCTGTACTTACTTTCTCACTAAAGTTTTTACTTAACGCGTAAAAAAATAAAAATTCCTGTTTTGAAATTCGCGCATGTTTGCCGCTACGCAGTGTTTCTCATTCGATTTTGACCCAATTATTAGATTAAAAAAAAAGGAAAAAAGCCACTCATCCCAGTTTGACAATGAACTTGTTTGCTTTTTGTTGTTGCAAGTAGCTGCTGTGATACTTCAAAGTAAAACACCGGGCATATTTTGAAAAGTATGATTGAAAAATGTAGTCTTTGGCCATTTTACTTTTGGTGCATTTTACTGTATATATTGCTGCGTAAGAAATGTACTAGGTCTACAACTTTGCTTCCGCCGTTTTGACGTACCTAATCGAGAATAACCTTATGATGCAAATAGACTAATATTTTTATGGCATTATATTTACAGATGTCTAAGCTTATTGTATTACATCTACATCTACATGATTACTCTGCAATTCACATTTAAGTGCATGGCAGAGGGTTCATCGAACCACAATCATACTCTCTCTCTACCATTCCACTGCAGAACAGCGTGCGGGAAAAACGAACACCTAAACCTTTCTGTTTGAGCTCTGATTTCTCTTATTTTATTTTGATGATCATTCCTACCTATTTTGTTGAGCCCAAGCTACATATTTTCCCATTCGGAAGAGAAAGTTGGTGACTGAAATTTCGTAAATAGATCTCGCCGCGACGAAAAGCGTCTTTGCTTTAATGACTTCCATCCCAACTCGCGTATCATATCTGCCACACTCTCTCCCCTATTACTTGATAATACAAAACGAGCTGCCCTTTTTTGCACCCTTTCGATGTCCTCCGTCAATCCCACCTGGTAAGGATCCCACACCGCGCAGCAGTATTCCAACAGAGGACGAACGAGTGTAGTGTAAGCTGTCTCTTTAGTGGACTTGTTGCATCTTCTAAGTGTCCTGCCAATGAAACGCAACCTTTGGCTCGCCTTCCCCACAGTATTATCTGTGTGGTCTTTCCAACTGAAGTTGTTCGTAATTTTAACACCCATGTACTTAGTTGAATTGACAGCCTTGAGAATTGTACTATTTATCGAGTAATCGAATTCCAACGGATTTCTTTTGGAACTCATGTGGATCACCTCACGCTTTGTTATTTAGCGCCAACTGCCACCTGCCACACCATACAGCAATCTTTTCTAAATCGCTTTGCAACTGATACTGGTCTTCGGATGACCTTACTAGACGGTAAATTACAGCATCATCTGCGAACAACCTAAGAGAACTGCTCAGATTGTCACCCAGGACATTTATATAGATCAGAAACAGCAGAGGTCCCAGGACGCTTCCCTGGGGAACACCTGATATCACTTCAGTTTTACTCGATGATTTGCCGTCTATTATTACGAACTGCGACCTTCCTGACAGGACATCACGAATCCAGTTGCACAACTGAGACGATACCCCATAGGCCCGCAGCTTGATTGGAAGTCGCTTGTGAGGAACGGTGTCAAAAGTTTTCCGGAAATCTAGAAATACAGAATCAACTTGAGATTCCCCGTCGGTAGCAGCCATTACTTCGTGCGAATAAAGAGCTAGCTGCGTTGCACAAGTACGATGTTTTCTGAAACCATGCTGATTACGTACCAATAGATCGTTCCCTACGAGGTTCAAAAATGGTTCAAATGGCTCTGAGCACTATGGGACTCAACTGCTGAGGTCATTAGTCCCCTAGAACTTAGAACTAGTTAAACCTAACTAACCTAAGGACATCACAAACATCCATGCCCGAGGCAGGATTCGAACCTGCGACCGTAGCGGTCTTGCGGTTCCAGACTACAGCGCCTTTAACCGCACGGCCACTTCGGCCGGCTTCCCTACGAGGTGATTCATAATGTTTGAATACAGTATATGCTCCAAAACCCTACTGCAAACCGACGTCAATGATATAGGTCTGTAGTTCAATGGATTACTCCTACTACTACTGGTGCGACCTGCACAATTTTCCAATCCGTAGATACAGATCTATCGGTGAGCGAGCGGTTGTATATGATTGCTAAGTAGGGAGCTACTGTATGAGCGTAATCTGACAGGAACCTAATCGTTATACAATCTGGTCCTGAAGACTTGCCCGTATCAAACGTTTTGAGTTGCTTCGCAACCCCTAAGGTATCTACTTCTAAGAAACTCATGCTAGCAGCTGTTCGTGTTTCAAATTCTGGAATATTCCATTCGTCTTCCCTGGTGAAGGAATTTCGGAAAACTGCGTTCAATAACTCCGCTTTAGCGGCACAGTCGTTGGTAACAGTACCATCGGCACTGCGCAGCGAAGGTATTGACTGCGTCTTGCCGCTTGTGTACTTCACATAAGACCAGAATTTCTTCGGATTTTCTACCAAATTTCGAGACAATGTTTCGTTGTGGAACCTATTAAAGGCATCTCGCATTGAAGTCCGTGCCAAATTTCGCGCGTCTGTAAATTTTCGCCAATCTTCGGGATTTCGCGTTCTTCTGAACTTCGCATGCTTTTTCCGTTGCCTCTGCAACAGCGTTCGGACCTATGACCAACCACCTGAACCCCATTGCCGCTACTGCTGTCTATTGCAAAACGGCGGAAGCAAAGTTGTAGACCTAATGGCTAACATGTGTAAATTGTTTTTAACGCTAGAAGGAAGGCTGCACCACTTTCCAGCCTCGAGTAAACACGTGATACATGTTGCCGTTTGGCCGCTACGACATGCGACACGCCACACTCGACGCCATCCGGGAGCGTCGAGCTGTGTGGAGCTGCCTCGTGTTGCTGACGATGCCAGCCGAAGCAGTCGCTCGCACGTGTTCTTTCAAGCTGGAAAGGCGTCTTGACCTGTGCACTTATTTCTGTGCTGCGTATAGTCACCATGTCGTCCACACAAGAGGACTGTCCGAAGATGATACGTTTCGCCCAGCTTGTTGAAAAAAGCCCTTGTCTGTGGGATTACACTACGAAATCATATTCGAGGACAGATGTGACTAGCTCGGCGCACAGAATAATAGCAACGGAAATGAAAGAAACAGGTAATGATCTACTGTGTAATATGTACCATCCTTTTTAACTCACTGCTGTTCCTTTATTCAGATAACAAACCTACCGCTTTGGTCAGTGATGGTAAAATGTTAATCGTATTCTAAAAATTACTTCATACGCAACTGAAATGGAGGAGTCCCTATTTAAGGCTCTGGAAATATTAATAGCAGGTATATAAATTGAGCAAGCTTCAGTTTCAGTACATTCAAACATACAGCTTCGAACAAGAATTATCTACAGCTACTTGGAAGAACAGATGTGGCTACAGTTCCAAGTTATCACTTTGGCTGCCATGACGGCCTATAAATTATAATAAACATTTATAGTATAACCCAACAGAAAACGACGCACAGGAAGTAGTACCTACACCGGACATCTCTGAATTATTTAAATGGTTTTACCTTCTTGCTCTTTTATTGCAATGGAAGAACCTCGTCAGTATAACAGCAAAAAGATACAACGTAATTTGCTTTAATATATACCCAGAGGATGTGGAAGGGTAATGGAGAAATACAGAAACTTCCGTATTTTTTTTTAATGTATTTTAGCTCGGTAGTACGATATCACAGACTGGATCGGGTATCGTACCGTCACAGTAGCAATGCGAGTGTCGACCCTATCTGTACACGAGCTTGGCGTAATGCGATCTTTATTACGCCGAGCTGTATAGAATGTCGTGTCGCCAAAGTGTGAATAGCGCCATAAAACGGCGCTAAAACGCAAATATTGTTGTGCAGTACAGGAGTTGACGGCATGTTGCTGACGAAAACTTTACTGTAATTGGAATAATTAACCAAATGGATACAGGCATGAAGCCCCGAAACAAGTCATGACAAAAATGAAGCTTTTAAAAGCATTTGTTGCTGATTGCCTACTTCATCAGCAATAAAAAGATTTCAACTTCAATTTGTCCATGTTGTATAGATGTTATTTGAGGGTGCGACTGTACTGTAAGATTTTCGTGAAGTAAAATACACTGCAACAGACACTTGTTGCTAATATTTTATTAACACGACACCTTTCTGCACCAAAAAAGGCTGCCAATGTCATGCGAATTTATACTCGCTTTTACATTGTAATTAATATGAAGTGAGATTAGTTTCCTGTGTGGTAAGTGTCACTGAGGTTATGTTTCGAAAAAAAGTCTGATCAGGAAGATAAATATGTTTTAGTGCATACATTATGTGATAAGTGTGATTAGTCATTTTGTTAGTGCATTTACTTCCATTTTTATCGGTAATTTTGACGTCTGGCAGACAGAGTACAGTGACAAGTACATCACAACTAAACACTTTGTCATTTTTAATGGTAAATTTTTGAGTAGTAGTTGGTAAAGACTTTTTTTAATGTTGTTAGTGTAATAGGTATAATAAATCAGCAGTAGCCACCCACATAAGAAACACAAGCCACACATTACATAATATTGCACATGATCTTTATACATTACATAAAATTGGCAAATGGACTTTCATGAAGAATTGGAAATGCTCATTATGACATAGTGTATGGAGAAATGTTGCTAAATGGTAAACTCGAAAGTAATAATACTGACTTCTTTATAAAACCTCAATATTGAATAACTATTTAATCAAAAAAAGTTCTTATCAACTACTCACCTGATATTTGCAATGATATAAATACACCTAGATATAAATGTTTCACCTTCATTGTACTCTACTTTTGTAGCAATAGAAACTATTTCATCTTAGCTTTTAAGATTCTTTGGATTGATAAAATACAAACGATTGTGAAAGTGTTAAATTTGATTGACTTGTTACTGTGCTCTGTGTGCCAGATAACGAAATTACGAACAACAATGGAAGTAAATAAATGGCTCTGAGCACTACTGGACTTAACATCTGAGGTCATCAGTCCCCTAGAACTTAGAACTACTTAAACCTAACTAACGTAAGGACATAACACACATCCATGCCCGAGGCAGGATTCGAACCTGCGACCGTAACGGTCACGCGGTTCCAAACTGAAGCGCCTAGAACCGCTCGGCCACATCGGCCGGCTAGAAGTAAATAGACTAAGAAAGTACCAAATCATGATTATCACATAATGTACACACTATAACGTACGTATTTATTTCCCTGAATGGGCGTCTTTTTGGACACGTAACCTCAAAGTCACACACAGCACAGGAAACTAAACTCACTTCATATTAACGACAATGTAAAAGTAAGTATAAATGCACCTGATGATGGAAGCATGCTACCGAAACGTGTCGTACTAATTAAATATTAGTAAGAAGTGACTGTTGCTGTATATATTATTTCATAAAAATAAAAATGTTCAAATGTGTGTGAATTTTCCTAAGGGACCAAACTGCTGAGGCCATCGGTCCCTAGACTTACAAACTACTTAAACTAACTTAACGCTAAAGGCAACACTCACACCTATGCCCGAGGGAGGACTCGAACCTCCGGCGGGAGAGGCCGCACGATTAGCAACATGGCGCCTCTAACCGCGCGATATAAAAATAAAACCATTAGTTGCTGATATAATAAGTGGCACCGAATTCCCGTAATACAAATGGCACTAATTTCATTAGGTCACTATCACAATTCTCGACGCGACAGCGCATTGCGTTGAGAAGCCGTTGGTCGCGGTGCTCGGTATGTCCCACGTTGGCGTACGTCTCTGAAAGGGCCGGTAGATACCGGGAGCAGGGCGAGGGCAGCGGGTTTGATTCGGCGTTGCCAGTGCGGCCCCGACCCACACAAAGGAGCCACCCAAGACCGCAGCACACCTGCGTTCCCAAGGCGCGGGCTGAGTCGCCCAAAGCCGCCTGCCCATCCGAACACTCGGAGGGAGGGGCACAGCGTCGCTGCCGTAACTAACACACTACCGCGCGTAGTTGCAGTAAAGGACGAGTTTACTGTATGAGGTAGAGATGCAGGCGAGTACCTTCAGGTTTTATATTAGCTAGCAAAAGCGTTAAAGTGCAGAACATTAAAATATTTTCATGTGCAAAACAATAAAGTTTAAGGACGCTTAAAAATCAGATTACACACATTTCCCGCAGTACTGAAGCGGTCCCTAGGCTATTATTGGGAAATAGTATTGTTCAGTATATTTACGGTTGACTCCAGACAGGGAAGCCGTATTGGCGCAATCTGTGAGTGAAATCACGGACGTGCAAACACGGCGGATACGGACGGCGACTGTTATTTGACTCTTGGGCTGGCTTTGTGCTCGTGTAACGAAAAGAGGGAGCATAGATGGATACAGAGATTGTACTGACGCATGAAGTTAGTGACTAAAAGATAAGTGAGCCAAATGATTATCGGAATTTTCTGAGTTTGGACGCTCGCTCATTTGATTTAATTTTGCTGACGGTCAGTGCCGTAAGCATAGCACCTAGCTTCGTCACCTGTGATGATTTTTGAGAGAAAGTTTCGATCGTTTCGGGAGTCTTGTTTCGAAGCGAGCTTGTTTTTGTTCAGCAGCCTCCAGTCGTGGCACCAGTTTGGTAGCCACCGTTTTCATTCCGAAATCTTCCGACACAGTTCGTTGCACTGAACTCCAGGTCACTCCCGACTGCTCTGTAGTTTCCTCAATGATCCGTCGTCGATCTTCGTTGATAACTACGTTAAAGTTTTCAAGAGCTCGGGTAGTGGAAGGACGACCGAAACTAGGTTTGTCATCCGTTGACATTTCACCATTTTTGAAACTGGAAAACCACACAAACACATGAGTTTCCACCATAGCATCGGCCTTGTACGCTGTTTTTAACATTTTAAGAGTTTCTATTCCACTTTCTGCGAGTAAAAAAACAGAATTTCACCGCCGCACGCTGCACACGAAACTTGGCCTTTGCAAAAACGACAATCACACAAAAAGTTGTAATCATAAACTCTGCGGAAACTTAAGCTGCCTGGCGGATTAAAACTGTGTGCCGGACCGAGACTCGAACTCGAAGCTGTGAGGGGGGGTCGTGAGTCGTGCATGGGTAGCTCAGTTGCCAGAGCACTTAACCGCGAAAGGCATTGGTTACGAGTTCGAGTCTCGGTCCGGCACACAGTTTTAATCTGCCAGGAAGTTTCATACCAGCACACACTCCGCTGCAGAGAGAAAATTTCTTTCTGCCGAAACTAGTCCTAACCTTCTTCAGCGACGGCATTCGGCTTACTGACTGTAATGCTCGCTCTATGCGCTCCTGGCGGCAAAACGCCGTAATACAAAAGCTCTGCTGACCAAAAAACTGGTTCGGCTTCTTTTGTATACCCCCTCGTACTTCAGTTGCGTTAAAAAACTTCTTGACCTCGGAAATAGGGCGGGGGATCAAAGAACCACAGTTTTGCCTACAGTAGTCTTCAGCATAAATCTCGCTTTTCGACACACTGGTAATTCTTTTCAGGTCTTTTCTATAATTCGGTCGCAGGTTCGAATCCTGCCTCGGGCATGGATGTTTGTGATGTCCTTAGGTTAGTTAGGTTTAACTAGTTCTAAGTTCTAGGGGACTAATGACCTCAGCAGTTGAGTCCCATAGTGCTCAGAGCCATTTGAACCATTTTTTCTATAATTGGTCCGCAATAAATTTAATTTCTTTACTAATTGAAACTTCAGTGCTTCCGGGTACATTTTCCAACATCTCGACAACTGAAAGTATTGTTCAGTTTTCTTTTGGCGTTTACTATACTCGTTTCATGTAACACGCAATTATGCTGGCAAAACCTTATATACTTCCAATAATTCTAAAACGAACTTGCGTTCCGCTGAGTTCGAAGCCGCAGGCCAAAATACGGAATTTAACATACGAGACTGTGCTGACAAATATATATGGCTTACAGCACAATATTAGCCAGACAATATACAGTCGAAGCAGTTTGCACAGCAAACATCTAGTTTCAGTATATCTATCAATCTTATCTATAGAAGGTCAGTAATAATGCACACAGTCTAGGCGCCGCTTTACATGTGATGGCTGAAAAACTAATACTGTCGAATCGCTAGTTCGAATAACAGTGAATCAAATTTTTCAATAAAACGAACTGGTTGTCCGGTATCGTGAAATAACCTCTATAAATCGAAGAAACACTGCGCGTTTTAGTACACTAGTGAAACGTAAACGATAATCATGACACACTGATTCGCAAACACTCTATATCTCGAAGTGAGCGGCTGTTTAACACTCGGTAATTCGAACTGTTTCGTCAGTTGTTCCGCCGCTTTTTTTCCCCCCCTTTTCTGTTGGGTTTGGTCGTTGCGGACGTCACATGACATCCGTTAAAGTTGGTTTGTTGATCCTTCCACTCAGTATTTTTATTACAGAGGCCAACCAGCTCTCACCGAACACGCTGAGATACCGCGCCGGCTCCGCTCAGCTCTTCACGACAATCTTTTTCTTACTCAACAATGCATAATATACTACAGTACACAGAGCAACTGAATATTCGCCTCCATAGGCCGGCACGGTTGCTCAGCGTGTTCGGTCAGTGGGCTGCATGCTATCTGTAGTTAAAAAAAAAAAAAAAACTGAGTCAAAGAATCAACGATCCACTTGAACGGATGTCTTGTGACGTCCACCTAGACCAAATGCTACGAGCAATATCGAAACCAAATGGAGTAAAAAAAAAAAAAAAATAGCGTAGCGGTAGCGTTGCCGCCCACCACGCAAGGGGGTCCGGGTTCGATTCCCGGCAGGAGACTGGGTATTGTACCATCATCATTTTAATCATCATTGACACGAAAGTCGCCGAAGTGGCGTCAACTGTAAGAAGACTTGCAATACGGCGGCCGAATGGGGCCATCCCGGCCAATAAATTTCATACGATCATTTCATTTTCATTTTATCAGTTGAAAAACAAAGAACTGCTACTGTTTGCATCTGTTCTTGAAGCAGTGGATTAAAAAAATGACAGCCATATCTTGTTATTTTGCAAGGTGGAATAACTGGCGAGGATTATGTTACTATTCTGGCTGGTCAAGTCCATGCCACGGTACACAATTTGTTGCCCAATGATAACACTGGGTTCTAAAACGACATGCCCCAGTTCACAGAGCTTGTATCGTCCAGGACTGGTTTGTGAGCACGAGAATGAATTGTCGCATCTACCTTAGCCATCACAGTCGCTAGGTCTCAAAATTTCTGAGGCTGTGTGGCCTACTTTGGCGGGAAGGATGAGTGATCGCCATCCACCTCCACCATCGTTACCATAAATTGCCACTATTTTGCACAAAGAATAAGATTCCGTTGAGAACAATACAGGTTCTGTATTTATCCACTGCGAGATGACTGGAAGCTGTTTTGAATGCCAACAGTTTTCATAAATGCATTTGACATGGTAGTGTGCTGTATTTGTAGTCGAACTTCCTGGCAGATTAAAACTTTGTGCCGGACCCAGACTCGAACTCGCGACCTTTGCCTTTCGCGGGCAACCGCTCTTGTCGGCCCTGTAACTTATTGCAATTAATGTAAATAAATAATCCAATAAGTAAATTTCATGTTGCAGGTTCGCTCCTGAAAATCACACATTACTACGACCGCCACGAACACTGAACCATCTTTTACCTCAATAACAATAGCTAGGAGTTCTGCAGATTTACCATCAAAATTAAACCAAATGGTTGCCTGGTAGGTTGTGATGAACAGCTACCAACGACATGTGAATAAGGTTTTTAAAAAAAAGCGCATATATTTTTTGAACAGATTTCGTAAATGTAGATGTTAGCCTTTCGTCGCCACACATGTGAAGTGCGGTCAGACACAAATAACGCTGAGTGAAGCGATCGACGTAATTAAGGAGAACTCGAGAGGCTGCCGACACTCCCATTCATGGTTCTGCCCGTGATACATCCTTAAGTCACAGCTATTCTGGATCAGCCGAGAAGATACTGACGCGACTTTGTTTAGTCCTTTTTTTCATTTTCCCATCTCTTTAGCGTATCGGCTGCTCTATTAACACATTAAAGTTTCTCCGCTCGAAAGCTTTATCTTCGTTGTGTGACCCTTTGACCCAGACTAGGCCGCGTTGCGCACAAGAGCGACAGAACAGAACAAAATAAAGTCTTCCTTTTCCTTTTCTGGAGTCGAATTCATTCGCAAGAGCAGTAAGCTTACAGTACAGACATAATCATATGGATTTCCTGAACAGTATAGGATGCTGATTGAGTTAAAATCTGATAATGTTCATGACTTGACTGGTCAATATTTATCAAATTATTTGTTTTGTTCCGCTAGTAATCAAATTACTTATTCTTTCTTAATTTAAGACATTTGCTACCGATTTCGAGCATATTATGCCATCCTCGGGCTATTTTATAATATGCACGAGAAAAGAATAATCACTGAAATGACGTAAAATTAACTGTTTGATAATTCACAAACTATGTCCAAGAACCGCGTAAATCATACATAAAGCACATCTTGGTTGAAGAATTTCATATTTAAGGTTGAAAAACAATATGTGTTTCATACAACTTGTATAGTTTAATTGTGTGTGATTTTATTATGTAATGTGTTCGATGTTATTCGTTTTGTAAATTACTAGTTAACACTGTAAATAAACATGTGAGGTGCATAAAACGTGTGTTGCACATTCGATTTTTGTCCGCTGCTCGTGGTCGTGCGATAGCGTTCTCGCTTCCCACGCCCGGGTTCCCGGGTTCGATTCCCGGCGTGGTCAGGGATTTTCTCTGCCTCGTGATGACTGGGTGTTGTGTGCTGTCCTTATGTTAGTCAGGTTTAAGTAGTTCTAAGTTCTAGGGGACTGATGACCATAGATGTTAAGTCCCATAGTGCTCAGAGCCATTTGAACCATTTTGAACCGCATTCGATTTGACATTTATCAAAAAATGGTTCAAATGGCTCTGAGCACTATGGGACTCAACTGCTGAGGTCATTAGTCCCCTAGAACTTAGAACTAGTTAAACCTAACTAACCTAAGGACATCACAAACATCCATGCCCGAGGCAGGATTCGAACCTGCGACCGTAGCGGTCTTGCGGTTCCAGACTGCAGCGCCTTTGACATTTATCACCTAGTGTCATAACCAAGGACTCTATTGTGTTGTAAGTCTTTGTTTCTGATATTTGGTTTTCTAAATACTAGAGCCGTTTGTGAAATCTACTTAGTTGTCTTCTGGCAATGACAAAACAAGCTGCTAGTATAAAAAGTCAAGTCTGTTTCCAATCTTAAGGGCCCTGCACACTCACCAATTCATCGGCGGACCGACCGACCAATTTCGTGGCAGTCTAAGCGCTGCACGACCCACTGCGTTCAGCGCTTCTTTCGCCGCCTGTTCCTATCACAAGTTGGCAATTGTTTATCTTGCGGTTACTGAGGTTATGTTCTACGAGATGGCGCTCATTGTTCAATAGGCGATTTGCCTTGGCTGTTTTGGTGCCAACAAGGGCACAAGAAAGCCAAGAGAAATCAGTGGGGAAAACAAATGGCTAATGCACTTACGCTCTGTTACTTATGGAAGTGGGAGGGGATGATATCCGGAATTATTTAAGAATGGCTGAAACATGCTTTCAGAGCTGCTGATGGTCATCAAACGTTATTTGACGAAAAAGAATTCAGTCGTCACAGAAGCTGTAAACGGCGAGGAGAGGCTGTTAGCTACATTACAGTTTATAGCCAAAGGCAGGAGTTACAAGGTCTTCAAATACGGTGCAGTTCTTTCCCCAGAAGTATGATCGAAAATGATTCCTAAAACATGCGACACGATTTAACGTTGCCTGAGTAAATACACTATGGTAAAGCAAAACAAATAAAACAAATTAAGTTGATGTAAATTTCATGAATTTTTATGAATGTAGTACAGAAACTGCAAGTTAAGAAACTAATTTCAAATTAAAAGAAGAAATACAACAAACGATGGTGGCGCACACATCGTCTAATAAATACAGCAACAGATGCATAAGAAATGATGTACGTAACAACTCTTCATAGCAGAAGGTGTGGAGGCTGGGTTTCGTTGACACTTGTTACAAAGAGGTAAGTATATTTTACGAACACAAGACTGTCAATTGTCTTTATTTCGATCTATAGGTTTTATTTCTATATGTATCGGAAACGAAATCTAAAATCTAGGGTCTGTATATCAATTTTTAGATTTCATTTTCAATAAGTTCAAAATGGTTCAAATGGCTCTGAGCACTATGGGACTTAACATCTCTGGTCATCAGTCCCCTAGAACTTAGAACGACTTAAACCTAACTAACCTAAAGACATCACATCCATGCCCGAGGCAGGATTCGAACCTGCGACCGTAGCAGTCGCGCGGTTCCGGACTGAGCGCCTGAACCGCTAGACCACCGCGGCCGGCTTTTCAATAAGTAACGGAAGTAAAACCTAAATATGAATAGCTGAAGGACTTTTTTTCCATTAAAGTATATTGTCATACTGCATCTGTGCGCCACATGAAACCACAAGGATACGTTACAACTGAGACAAGTGATTCATTTCTTGCATCTCTCTTGCTATACTCCTAGCACGACGTGTCCCACAAACACCTAATCTTTAAACTTATCCAGAAACTGTGATCAAAAGTATTTGTCACCTCGCAACCACTCATGTTAGCCATATCTGAACAACTTTTAGTCCCACGCAATGGAATCAGAACACGAACTTTCGTTACGCGGTAGGCACGACAGCACTACATCGGGCACAGTTTGTTGGGCAAGTTGGGCCCGGCTGTTGGGTAGCCATACACACTCGACCACCCGACAGGTAAGAAAAATCTGTCGGTCGGTCGGTCTGTCGGCCAACAAGCCCATACAAATACAACTTGCCGGTCTGTCGGCTGATTTATTGGTACTTGATTATGGCCCTTTAAGCGTAGGTAAAAAATCTGACATACAGAGAGAATATTAAATAATTCGTGTAAAAAATTGATGCCAAAATGACCAGCATGCCTCCAACGAAGACATTTCTAAGATCAACAAGATGTGGCTCAGCCTGGGAACAACCACCACCTCCCAGTTTACATCACTTTCTCAACTAACTACTATGTAACGTATTCAAATGGCCTGATGCTGACATGGTAATAAGCCTAAACTGGTAATGATACAAATTGTACTTGCCTGCATAGCGGCTAGTGTTAGCATGCCGCTCCCAGGATTCGGGAGGCACGCCGACTGTGGATCAAGTTTAAATGATTCAAATGTCCCTGAGCACTATGGGACTTAACTTCTGATGTCATCAGTCCCCTAGAACTTAGAACTACTTAAACCTAACTAACCTAAGGACATCACACACATCCATGCCCGAGGCAGGATTCGAACCTGCGACCGTAGCGGTCGCGTCCGCAGCTCGTGGTCGTGCGGTAGCGTTCTCGCTTCCCGCGCCCGGGTTCCCGGGTTCGATTCTCGGCGGGGTCAGGGATTTTCTCTGCCTCGTGATGACTGGGTGTTGTGTGATGTCCTTAGGTTAGTTAGGTTTAAGTAGTTCTAAGTTCTAGGGGACTGATGACCATAGATGTTAAGTCTCATAGTGCTCAGAGCCATTTGAACCGTAGCGGTCGCGCGGTTCCAGACTGTAGCACCTAGAACCGCTCGGCTACCCCTGCCGGCGTGGATCAAGTCCGCCTGGCAGATTAACAACGATGGCCTGTGTGGGCAGGCACAGATGTAGGTTTTAGGCAGTTTCCCAAATTCGTTCGAGTGAATACCGGGCTGATACCCACGTTCCACATCAGTTACACGATTCTTAGACATTAGAAATCTTTCGCACAATTTCACATGGATAAAACTACACGCTGACGCTGGCACGAATTCCTTCCAAGGGGGTTGGGGGGGGGGGGAAGGGGGGAGGGGTGGAGTGGAGTGGGGTCAGAAAGGGCGTCAGGCCACCCTTAACATTAACAATGCTAATCCGATAATAACCATGCCTACCCCGTGTGGGTACGGGATAAAAGCAAAAGAAGAAGATAATGATACTGCTCTTGTGACCTGAGACAGGGTGTAAACGATAATTGTTTCCACTGAACTACAGTGTGTAGAGGAGATCTAGACGAACAGTCTGATGCAGGACACTTACGGTCTGCCTAACAGGAAACAACCATAAACTGGCCTACAGAAAACCACCTAAGCAACAGCGCATGCGCGGGGTGCAAGATTTTCGATATTCTGTCTCTGTCTGCGCACTATCTACAGGCCCTCGACAAGAAATGAGAAGAACCTTTTTTTGTAGGAAATGTAGTGTAATTTTGTACCGGGATACGTTTCCGCTAGACGCCGCGGATTTCGAGTAATTCAAGAAAACTATACAAAAGTGGCCTTCAAACGCACCCCAGCCGCACATTCACTCCCCACTGGTCAGAATTTTAGTATGTTGTTTATGGCACTCTCTTCTACCACTGAATAAAATTTTGCTAGAAGACGAATTATATCCCATATGGACCCTTTTTGGTCTTCAGTTTTTAGACTGATGTTCATTGACTTCCTCGTGCACCTACAAACTGTAAAATTGACGTCTGTGTAAATTTTATCTAACAGCTTCAATGTAACATTAAATTAATGAACAGCTGCTCCAGTTTCTTTTTCAGGACTTTATTAAGTTCACATGACAGGTTTCGGACTTTAAGTTAGGCCAATATCAACTGTGTCTGAAAGTTACGCTATTGATGTTGCTTCTCTACATCATAACTTCCAGATACACTTGATAATGGCCTGATATAAAGGTCGACACAGGTAGCGTGAACTTAATAAAGTTAAAAAAAAAGCAACTGGAGCCGCTATTCATTAAGTGAACTACAGTTGCGGACTCAGCGTCAACCAGACGTGAGGAACTAGAGAGTTAAATCGTTTCGTTTGTTTGTCCTTACTGTGCTTGTAGCAACTAAGTTAAGAACGAATTTTAAGTGTGATTAGTTTAAGCATAACGTTTATAAAAGTCATTTTTCTTTCAATACGGGGAAGTTTAATAACCTTAACGAGGTAGTCGAATATGCCAATGGTGTAATAGTCCAGTCAGTGAGGACCAAGAGAGGTATAATATGGGAAACAATATTATATGTGTAATACAAGATCTTTCTACAGCGGTAGGAGGCAGTGGCTTGAATAACATACTGGACTAAAAATCCTGACCTGTGGTGGGAAGGGCTAAGTGTTGGGTTGGAGGTCGAGGTGCGTTTAAAGGCCTCTTTTGCACGTTTTTGTTAAATAACATGGAAACTGCTACCTCTATCAGAAACGCTTTTCTCTCTAGGGCCAATTGTTCGCACGCAAGTTTTGAATGTTGAATATCTCGCGCACGCGCATGCGCTGTAGCTTGCGTGGTTGTTGTAGCCCAATTTGTGGTAGTTTTCCGATTTGATGGACGGCAAGTGTTTTATACGTCCGGCTCCTCAGCTGAGTAGTCCACGCGTCTGACTGCCATGCAGCGGGCCCGAGTTCGATTCCCAGCCGGGTCAGAGACTTTCTCCACTCATGGATTGGATGTTGTGTTGTCATCATTTCATTATTATCGATACTCAAGTCGCCCAATATGGCACACACTGAAAAGGCATCTCGGCGGCCGAACTTTCCAAGATGATCAGTGTTACATCAATCAAATTGTTTGTCTAGACTTCTTATACACCACTGTGATAAATAATAAACAATTTTCGTTTGCATCCAATATAATTAAAAAAACCTCACGGGCGATCACTGTCCCCAAAGCCGTCGGCACACGGACCGTGCATCCGAACGTCGAGCGTTGTGCGTGCCGAGTTTCTGATGTCGTAGCGTGGAACAGCGCGTTTTGGGAGTCTTTCCGAACGTGCAGAGCAATATCTAGCGTGTCAGATGTTCTCAGCGTGCGTCTGAGCGTTGACCAATCAGATGGCACAACGCCACCTACGTCACACGCACGCCATCTCCCTTCAGCAGAGCTGTGAGGCGCCATATTGGCATTTAGTTCAAGCCTATATGTATATATGCCGTTTCTGAGCCCCAGAATCACTCGAAAACCCCTTGATTAACTGTGTGATTCGTTGCAATAAAATAATGAGAAACGTCATATTCGTGGCAAAAGAATTTTTGTAACTTGGGTATTAAGAGAGTATGTCATTTGAAGGTAGCGACACACTAAGGATCCACAAAAAAATCTATTGTTTTTGGTACAATTTATTATAGTTAAATTTCTGGTAGTAACATAGCTACGATTAAAGCATTTAGCATGTGGCAACATGTCAGAATTGTCCATAGATGAATTGTTGTCACTTTAGCGTACGTCAACGATCCCCAGCCAAATTGGTAGTAGGACGATAGTTCGTGTCCCGCGAAGCTTAAATATTTCTTTTCCTAACATTTGCGTATTTAATAGGTTTCGATGCTTTATTATTAGTTCAACGTAAGTATATACTACATATTTGATGTTACGTAAATATAAATTCACCTTCTTTTGAGGAGTGAGTTTGTTCGATTGGCTTAATCTACAGGACAGCTTGCGCTACTTGTATAAAGATATTTTGTTCCTTTTTTTCTTTTCAATTTCGTAATTCACGTCTTTTAAAGATTCTGTTACTGGGTAGGAACAGAGATCAAGTAAGAATGACCTAAGAGTTCTACCAAAATGTGAGAAAGATAAAGTAGCGTTTATCTTATGTGGAGAACTATTGCAAATTTGTATCGCACTGTTTGTAATGGAACTTTTATAAGGCTGTGTCCTTATTGATTGGACATGGTACTTTCCTTTTTGTCTTAAAACATGTACATTGATATTGAAGTTTTTGTGTGTCTTACATATAGAACAACGTGACTAGGATATGGAAAATGGGGGAAATGTGTGTTTTAATAGAGCTAACGTGGGATTTTACGCGCACCCGCTGAGTAAACAATGTGATTTACGAATAGAAACACCCACAACTGCCTCTGAAGTGCGTCGCGATCGCCTATACCACATTGGGGGGGCCACGTACCGTATGCAGAAGTCGCGTTGTTCCGGAGCGTTCGGCAGCACGTTCAACTCGGCAGGCTCAACGTTGACGTTCGACAGCACGGTCCGTGTGCCGACGGCTTAAGGCAGTATGTCTAGAGTGTGTAATTCAAACGAGACTCATAGTTGTTTTCTACATGATCAGTTTCTGGAAAAATGAGTTTCGTGAGCACGCAAACCTGGCTACCAGCTTACTTTCGAAAGTAAGACGCCGCGGGCGCATCGCTTTTCGCAGCAAATGGAAGTAATCTTTCTGCTGCGGAATGGCGGCTATCCGGCTTGCAGAGCCGTGGAGCCCGGCGTCAGGGGAAATGAAAAACGCAGGGGCCAGCGCGGCGTGCGGGCGCTATGTCCGCCATTTGTCGGCGGCCGGGGGTTCCCTGCGCCTGGGGTGGCACCCTCCCCTAACGGCGACCCAGCCTCTCCCCACGGCTTCACCCCCTGCGTGACAAAACTTTCCATCGTCTCTCGACAACAGGCTTTTCACGAAGCGTTCACCTCCCTGCTACTGTAGATGAAACGCCGGTAAGATTCTTCTAAATATCATCCATAAAGGCCTGAGAGCTTACTTAAAGAAATATCACCAAAGCAAGCTGGGTTTGTACATAAGAAAGGGACAAGATAGAAAATTCTCAATGTCATTCAGCTAATTGAGGAATGCAGAGAATTCAGTACCCTCTTAGCTCTTTGATTATACAGAGGGGTCCAAAAAAATGTATCCACTGTTTAAAAGTCCATAACTTGCAAACTAATTGACGGAGTTGTCTCAATTTTCGTGAAAGTGTAGTTTAAAGTCCAACTTAAAGATATCACTGAAGGTGTTCGAAATGGTCACTATTAACATCCACACGCAAATGATGCCGCCGAACTGCAGCACGAACTACTGACTGCAACGTGGTCAGTTGGATATTTGCACATGAATGTGGATTCTCGAAGTTCATCCAATGTGCGTGGCTTTTGTCGATAAACGACGTCCTTTAGTGTTCCTCACCGGTAAAAGTCCTGAGGAGTTAGGTCTGGGGAACGTGGTGGATACTCCACATCACCTCTACGGCCTATCCATCTTCATGGTAGATTTTTGTCGAGATACGCCCCAACACGATTTTGGTAGTGGGCTGGGGCACCATCTTGTTGAAAGTAGACTCTTCCGTCTCCATACAAGTCTCGGATGGCAGGTAAAACGGGTGTCTGAAGCTTCTGAAGGTACACCTCACCGGTAACTGTGTCGTCAAAGAAGAATGGCCCAATCAAGCCCCGGTAAGACAACGCACACCACACATTTACTCCTGGCAAATTCACGGCTTTGTCTATATGGACGTTCGGATTTTCGGCGGCCCAGTAGATGCAATTGTGGCGATTTACTGTACAATTGAGTTTGAACTGTGCCTCATCAGACCACACAATCATCTCTGCAAACTCTTCATCGTTGCGCACCTTGTTAGTAAACTACTCGCAGTACTCCATTCTACGATCTGGGTCGTCCTCGTTCATTGCGTGTAGCAATCGTGGGATGCAGCACTTCCACTTTGATTTCATCAAAATTCGCCGAACACTTGAGCGACTCACTCCAGTTTCACGGGCACACTGTCTCACAGACTTCTGAGGTGAGCGAGTGAATTGTTTAACACGCGACGGGAGTTAGCTGGACTTGTTACTGTTTCAGGTCGTCCAGATCGTTGTTTATGTACATCCTTAACCCAGCCTTCGACTTCAAATTTGTCTCGAATGCGACGAATCGTTAAACGCGTTGGTGGCTTTGTTTGATATTCATTTCGCCATTGCCGTTGAACTTCATTAATGTTTTCGTAGTTAAAATACCACTACAAAACTGACTTCCTTTCATCGAATGTAAGCCTTGCGCCAACCATGTTTACTCGTTGTTGTTGTTGTGGTCTTCAGTCCTGAGACTGGTTTGATGCAGCTCTCCATGCTACTCTATTCTGTGCAAGCTTCATCATCTCCCAGCACCTACTGCAACCTACATCCTTCTGAATCTGCTTAGTGTATTCATCTGTTGGTCTCCCTCTACGACTTTTACCCTCCACGCTGCCGTCCAATACTAAACTGGTGATCCCTTAATGCCTCAGAATATGCCCTGCCAACCGATCCCTTCTTCTAGTCAAGTTGTGCCACAAACTCCTCCCCAACCCTACTCAATACCTCCTCATTAGTTATGTGATCTACCCATCTAATCTTCAGCATTCTTCTGTAGCACCACATTTCGAAAGTTTCTATTCTCTTCTTGTCCAAACTATTTATCGTCCATGTATCACTTCCATACATGGCTACACTCCATACAAATACTTTCAGAAATGACTTCCTGACACTTAAATCTATACTCGATGTTAACAAATTTCTCTTCTTCAGAAACGCTTTCCTTGCCATTGCCAGTCTACACTTTATATCCTCTCTACTTCGACCATCATCAGTTATTTTGCTCCCCAAATAGCAAAACTCCTTTACTACTTTAAGTGTCTCATTTCCTAATCTAATTCCCTCAGCATCACCCGACTTAATTCGACTACATTCCATTATCCTCGTTTTGCTTTTGTTGATGTTCGTCTTATATCCTCCCTTCAAGACACTGTCCATTCCGTTCAACTGCTCTTCCAAGTTCTTTGCTGTCTCTGACAGAATTACAATGTCATCGGCGAACCTCTAAGTTTTTATTTCTTCTCCATGGATTTTAATACCGATTCCGAATTTTTCTTTTGTTTCCTTTACTGCTTGCTCAATATACAGATTGAATAACATCGGGGAGAGGCTACAACCCTGTCTCACTCCCTTCCCAACCACTGCTTCCCTTTCATGTCCCTCGACTCTTATAACTGCCATCTGGTTTCTTTACAAATTGTAAATAGCCTTTCGCTCCCTGTATTTTACACTTGCCACCTTTAGAATTTGAAAGAGAGTATTCCAGTCAACATTTTCAAAATCTTTCTCCAAGTCTACAAATGCTAGAAACGTAGGTTTGCCTTTTTTTAATCTAGCTTCTAAGATAAGTCGTAGGGTCAGTATTGCCTCACGTGTTCCCGTATTTCTACGGAATCCAAACTGATCTTCGCCGAGGTCGGCTTCTACCAGTTTTTCCATTCGTCTGTAAAGAATTCGCGTTAGTAATTTGCAGCCGTGACGCATTAAACTGATAGTTCGGTAATTTTCACATCTGTCAACGCGTGCTTTCTTGGGGATTGGTTTACTCGAGTAACTAGGTGTAACTAAGAACAAAACACTACCTGGAGACTGTCATCTGACAAAACAAAACAACGCAATACAACGCTTGTGTGGCGATTGCCGGAACTACAAACTATTACACTACCGAAGATGAGAACTCCGTCAGTTAGTTTGCCAGTTATGGATTTTTAAACAGTGGATACATTTTTTGTATCCATCTGTATAAGGAACGATCAAAAAGTTTCCGTTTGAGGGCTTTGCTTCAGCTAATATGCAACGTAGTGCGACTCCGATGCGGGTGTATACGACATATAAGCAACGGTTTAGTGTGGCACTCGTGCCTTACTGGCGTGCGTGTGGTAAATGCGGAAACTTTACATGTGGATGCATTTGTTAATAATTTCGCCAAACACGACCAGCAAGCTTTTCTCGGCTGCCGAAGAACAAACACCGGTAGACATCCGTCGGAGAAAGAACAACTTGTACGTGGCAGCAAGTATGTCGAAAACCACCTTTGTGGAAAACTGCGACAAGGGCGCTGCTGCTGCGTGATAACGCAAGTTGCCGTATCACAAATGTCGTAACGCACAAGTTACGCGAACTCAGGTGGAAGACAGTCGAGCACCCGTCCTACAGTCCTTGCAGGGACGATGACTTCTGTCGGACGAGGATATGCAGCAGGCGGTTATTGACTTCTTCAGACACAGAGTTTTACCAAGCAGGTATCTTTAACCAGGCAGGTCTGCTTGATCGGCATACCGATTTTGGACCGTGCGCTCTTCGAACGGATACTTTTTGATCGATCGTATAGCAAGGTTTTCGACAGTGTTCGATGGAAAGAACCGTGGAGTGTGCTAGCAGAAATGGGCGTTTCGGGTCACCTTATTACCCTTATCAGAAATCTCTACTCTCATTGCAAGGCAGTAATTAGGCTTAATAAGACAATTTAAAGTCCTTTTCAACAATGTAAAGGAGTTATAGAGGGATATATTCTATCACCAGTTCTTCGCAACATGTGCCGAGTATATTTTACGAGAAAAAGTCTTCATGGCTGGACTGGGGGGACCCGAATTGGAGGACGAAGATTCGCTGTTGATACCATACTGCGCTCAGAATCAAGAGTGGGAATAAACGAAATACTGAACAGAGTTAAGAGAGAAATTTGTGTTTTTAGTAAATAAGAGAATGACTAAGATCCTGATAATTGAAAGACCTAAGTCATTACCAGCTACTATTGTACTATCAGAATATGAAGAATTGATCCCTTTGTGTATCTGGGCTCAGGTTCAGAAAGGAGTTTGGAATAAATGTGACATTTGCACGGAGATCGGGGCTCTTCCGGGCTGACCATTTCTCACAGGTGCACGCACACTGAAAAGTCTAGCGTGCTAGCTGGCTCGCGCTCACACCACAGCAGTGAACAACCGTGTTTGGCTTCAGGGCGGCTCATTAACGCGTCTCGTGGCCAGTTCTTTTTTTCCTTTTTTACTTTTCCACGTCGAGTTCCCGCTGTTCATCTTCCAGGTGACCATAATCTTTTGCATGCAATCTATTGTTAAGTTGTTGTAAGCTTAATTTTTTCGTTGTGTTCAAAGTTTTGAAGTAGATTAATAGAACACTAAACGTATCAAGGTACCATCACATACTATAAACTTATAGACTAGGCATTCTGCACTGATACGTTGACGTTGATATGTCTGGCCGCTTTGAAGTTTCTAACCCGACCATCGTATTACTTTTTATCCCTTTTAAAACAGCTACCCTCCGTTCTAAGGAGAGACTGAACCCTAAAACGTTAGTTACAAAATGATGGCTATTTCACATCTTTAGAATGTTTACTCTCAGATCCGAAAACGATTTGGCAGATTCGAATTACAAGTACGTCTAAGAAATGTTTGAAATAAGGCGATGTGGCAAAACGAAAGATGCCACAGTTAATTTTTGGTTTCAGTCACCTCGAAAAGAACCACCATTTCTCCGAATCTGCTTAAACTCAAACTGGGAAAATCAAGTTGCAAGATTTCCAAGAAAACTGAAGCGAAACAACTGGCAGCCAGTCGCTGCAAATTAATTGTTTTGTCTGCTGACTGTGTAAAAAGAAATTAGGGAATGCACTGAATCCTGATCAGTACCATCAACAAGCTCCAAGGAAACAGCCATTGGCTTGCACTCTGATATCAACTAACACTGCATCTCTTCAAGTGGACTGAAAGTAAGATTTTTATTTAGAAAATTCAAGAAAAAGGCTATCCTGATCTTGAAATTACAAGAAGCAGCCTCACATAAGCAGGAAGGTAAAGCGTTTTGATGCCGGTGAATTTTAATGGGTATGTGTGTGTCTTGCAGTAACATTCATTTTTGATAAAATGTTAAAATCCATTTTCCCATAAGTTTGTTTTTCTAAGCTCAGTGCCAACTTTTTATCATAAATATTAACCAGTATGGAATGAACTCTATAGATGTAGCAGCCAGGGCGAACAGGCTTAGATGGTAGGTCATGTTACACGTATGGGAGAAGCAAGGTTACCCAAGAGACTCATGGGTTCAGCAGTAGAGGGTATCATGGGTTCAGCAGTAGAGGGTAGGAGGAGTCGGGGTAGACCAAGGAGAAGGTACCTGGATTCGGTTAAGAATGATTTTGAAGTAATAGGCTTAACGTCAGAAGAGGCACCAATGTTAGCACTGAATAGGGGATCATGGAGGAATTTTATAAGGGGAAATATGCTCCAGACTGAACGCTGAAAGGTATAATCAGACTTGATGATGATGATGATGATGATGATATGAGATTTTTACAAGAAGTAATCTTGAAGTGTTTGCATATTTCTATCCATTAATATTATAGAAATTCGTTTATTTTATTATCGCATTTATGGACCGATAATTAAAGAAAATTTACGGTTTAAATTGTAAATAAACGCAGAAAACAAATTACTAATATTTCTCATAAAATGAATTTACGGAACCCTTGAACTATGTCTTGTGAATGTACCTACAAAATGTGGCATGTGAAAATTATGGTGTGAATACAAAAAAATGATTTTCGAGAATACCATTAAAATCATATTAAAAATCCAAAACTCGAAAAACAGTGACGTTATGTATTTCAAAACTTGGGTATTTTTGAAATTTAGTTGCTACCCGCAAAGTAGAAGAAAGTTAAATTTTTGAGTGGATTCTCCCCTTAAGCACTGTGCCTGTATGGTCATTCCTATGAAGGCAGAACACTGTTTGCACTACCGTCCATTTCACAAAGAGCGCCCACACAACCCAGGCGGCGGACGAGCTCGAGCGCTCTTGTTCGCCTAGTCGCATCCACAACAGTTTTTACATAGGTTGAAAAGTTGCAAAACTGTGTGTCAGTCACCTTTTTATGATAATTTATTTTGTCTTTACCAGTTTTATGCTGGTTTGCACGTTTCTAATGGAGATGCATGTCATTTGCCTGCGTTTCCGCTGCAAAGATTTTGTATTCGGTGTCCGCCACACAGATTTTGGTTCCAAAAACCTCTCAAGCAAATGTTGTGAATATTCCCTAGAAAAGGCTTGGCCTTTGAGATAGTCTTGTTGCCTTCATTAGGGGATGTGTCGCAAATTTTAAGTGACATTTAGTCGACTTTGTGTCGTTTCCAGGGAACACCACAAAGAGGTAGTCCCTTTCAGTCCCCCATTAGTTTTACTTACAATATTTACGTGACTGCCAATGGTTACATTAAACTACATTTCAAAATTTACAGATTTTTCAATGAATCTGACATTTTCTTCGTATTGTAATTGCTATGCGTAGGCCACACAACTCAGCAATGTTTTTAAGTATCCCTCACTATGGATTTTCTCTAAAGCCTTTGAAACCGTTTCGTCAGTCTTCATTGCTGACTCTTGTTTTTTTTCCTTCCTTCTCTCTCTTCCCACCAAACTTTAAAAACAGTCGGTCACACTTGTAGCCATGATACTCATCTTCTCGGAGATTTTTCACTAACCAGAAAACATCTGGATGAAATTTTGATATTAACGTGTTTGTTCTTCGGTTCCATCCTTCAGAGACGTAATTAGTGCGATGGCGCCTTCCACTGAAGTTTCACATCTCTTGCCATACGTTCTTTATCGAGCCATTTATCCAAAAAGTCATAGACCTGTCGGTTTTCAGGCGTGCTGTCTTGAATACACAGCCAACCATCGTCTCAACATTTCTATCGAACATGTGCTAGAACAGGACACATTCTTATCTGACAGCATATTTCCTCGCTTTCCTTATAGGCCGAAACGAGGCCGCAACACTGAACCTGTTTCTACAGGGTGTTTCAAAAATGACCGGTATATTTGAAACGGCAATACAAACTAAACGAGCAGCAATAGAAATACACCGTTTGTTGCAATATGCTTGGGACAACAGTACATTTTCAGGCAGACAAACTTTCGAAATTACAGTAGTTACAATTGTCAACAACAGATGGCGCTGCGGTCTGGGAAACTCTATAGTACGATATTTTCCACATATCCACCATGCGTAGCAATAATATGGCGTAGTCTCTGAATGAAATTACCCGAAACCTTTGACAACGTGTCTGGCGGAATGGCTTCACATGCAGATGAGATGTACTGCTTCAGCTGTTCAATTGTTTCTGGATTCTGGCGGTACACCTGGTCTTTCAAGTGTCCCCACAGAAAGAAGTCACAGGGGTTCATGTCTGGCGAATAGGGAGGCCAATCCACGCCGCCTCCTGTATGTTTCGGATAGCCCAAAGCAATCACACGATCATCGAAATATTCATTCAGGAAATTAAAGACGTCGGCCGTGCGATGTGGCCGGGCACCATCTTGCATAAACCACAAGGTGTTCGCTGTGTCGTCTAAGGCAGTTTGTACCGCCACAAATTCACGAAGAATGTCCAGATAGCGTGATGCAGTAATCGTTTCGGATCTGAAAAATGGGCCAATGATTCCTTTGGAAGAAATGGCGGCCCAGACCAGTACTTTTTGAGGATGCAGGGACGATGGGACTGCAACAATGGGCTTTTCGGTTCCCCATATGCACCAGTTCTGTTTATTGACGAAGCCGTCCAGGTAAAAATAAGCTTCGTCAGTAAACCAAATGCTGCCCACATGCATATCGCCGTCATCAATCCTGTGCACTATATCGTTAGCGAATGTCTCTCGTGCAGCAATGGTAGCGGCGCTGGGGGGTTGCCGCGTTTGAATTTTGTATGGATAGAGGTGTAAACTCTGGCGCATGAGACGATATGTGGACTTTGGCGTCATTTGGACCGCAGCTGCAACACGGCGAACGGAAACCCGAGGCCGCTGTTGGGTCACCTGCTGCACTAGCTGCGCGTTGCCCTCTGTGGTTGCCGTACGCGGTCGCCCTACCTTTCCAGCACGTTCATCCGTCACGTTCCCAGTCCGTTGACATTTTTCAAACAGATCCTTTATTGTATCGCTTTTCGGTCCTTTGGTTACATTAAACCTCCGTTGAAAACTTCGTCTTGTTGCAACAACACTGTGTTCTAGGCGGTGGAATTCCAACACCAGAAAAATCCTCTGTTCTAAGGAATAAACCATGTTGTCCACAGCACACTTGCACGTTGTGAACAGCATACGCTTACAGCAGAAAGACGACGTACAGAATGGCGCACCCACAGACTGCGTTGTCGTCTATATCTTTCACATCACTTGCAGCGCCATCTGTTGTTGAAAATTGTAACTACTGTAATTTCGAAAGTTTGTCCGCCTGAAAATGTACTGTTGTCCCAAGCATATTGCAACAAACGGTGTATTTCTATCGCTGCTCGTTTAGTTTTTATTGCCGTTTCAAATATACCGGTCATTTTTGAAACACCCTGTACAAACATGACTGCAACTAGTAATCTCTGTTTCAGGAAACAAACGATTAGCTGCTTGGGCAATGGCAATTTCGAAGCCCTCATTGAACACGCAGGGTTCCATCCAGACACGTTAGTTTTAACAGCTTTAAAAATGTTCATAGTTTTTTCGCTTTTTATTTGGAAAAACTGGAATGGTGTTTGTTTCCTCTAAAGAACTATTAATCGGCGAGGAGTATAAACAACTATGTTTCGTAGTTTGATAAACACGTTTTTCATTTTTCACTGGCAAACACCAGTATTCTGTCACACGGTCGCCTGTTATGATCTGCAAGCAAAGAATTGCTACCATCATTCATCGGCGGTAAATCATTTTCTTGCAAGTACAGGGTGATTCAAAAAGAATACCACAACTTTAGGAATTTAAAACTCTGCAACGACAAAAGGCAGAGCTAAGCACTATCTGTCGGCGAATTAAGGGAGCTATAAAGTTTCATTTAGTTGCACATTTGTTCGCCATTTCAGCCAATAAAGTTTTTGGTCCCTTTTTCTTCGAAGGTGCTACTGTAACTGGACTACAGTATCTGGAGATGTTAGAGAATTGGCTGTTCCCTCAGCTCGAACAAGAAGCACAACAATTCATATTTCAGCAGGATGGAGCGCCACCACATTGGCACTTATCTGTCCGTAACTACTTGAACATCAACTACCCGAGGCGATGGATCGGCCGCCAGGCAGCCCGTGACAGAGCACGTCATCACTGGCCTCCAAGAAGCCCTGATCTTACCCTCTGCAATTTTTTCTTTTGGGGGTATGTTAAGGATATGGTGTTTCGGCCACCTCTCCCAGCCACCATTGATGATTTGAAACGAGAAATAACAGCAGCTATCCAAACTGTTACGCCTGATATGCTACAGAGAGTGTGGAACGAGTTGGAGTATCGGGTTGATATTGCTCGTGTGTCTGGAGGGGGCCATATTGAACATCTCTGAACTTGTTTTTGAGTGAAAAAAAACCTTTTTAAATACTCTTTGTAATGATGTATAACAGAAGGTTATATTATGTTTCTTTCATTAAATACACATTTTTAAAGTTGTGATATTCTTTTTGAATCACCCTGTATATTCCACCAGAATCGGTGGGTTGGCTGGTTGATTTGGGGGAGGGGACCAAGCAACGAGGTCATCGGTTCCGTCGGATTAGGGAAGGAAGTCAGCAGAGTCCTTTTAAAGGACCCATCCCGTCATTTGCCCAAAGCGATTTCGAGAAATGATGGAAAACCTAAATGATGACGGCCGGACGTGGGTTTGAACCGTCGTCATTCCGAATGCGAGCCCAGAGTGTTAACCACTGCTACCTCGTTCGGTGAATCGGTGGGATCTTTTGTAGATCTCATATACTTTCAACTAATGCAATGTAACGATTGTTTCGCCCTTCTGTGTGATAGTAACGATGTTACTAAGTCGTAACTTCAACTGAAGAACTGCCCTACTGCTTCAACGTAAACAGTGTCTGTTCCTTTTGCCCCTTTCTTTGCGCTGACAAAACGTTTTCAAACTTCATTTGCTTCTTTATCTGAAATAAAAACGTGGCTACCTTCCTTTAATACTATGTTATTTTTTGTGGATAGTCTTCTTTTCCATTTTCTCTTTTTGAAGTTTACACCCTGCCATTAAGTCACTTCTTGTTTGTATAGTCCACTATATACTGACGACCGTTGTAAATCGTAAAGGCTTCCCTTTGGTGGTCTCGGTGAACTCAGTTATCTCAGAACTAAATCACAGAACATTACTTGCCAGTCAGAGGTCAACTGAAGTACTGAACTCTGGGAGAAAGCCGCGCACACTACGAACTGGTGCAAGGACATGGAACTCTGTCAGAACATGGGCTTTGGCCTTCTCCAGAATACGTCATAGGTAGCGGTGGACAGGCCGGTGCATCCTACAGTGTCCTGGACTCCGTGCAAATGTCAACACATTCCATTTCCGTACAATTGTCATTCTGTGCAAGTGTCACAAACTCTTCAAAAACAGTGTGACGCTTCCCAAGAAATACAGCGTAGAACTGCTCTGGGTGGGGACGCAGCATCTAAACTGACAGTAATTTGGAAAGACCGAACCCTAGCCAGACTTATTAAATTGAGAGTGCCGAAACGCGTGGTGTTTCCATTTTCCCTTATGGGGCTGTAAATACTGAAGGAAGAATTTAAGCCTCTGAAATTTGGGCGTACAGGCGGTTGCTGAGAATATTATGGATCAACAAACGAACTAACAAATAAATTTTTAAGAACTGACGGTGGAGAAGAGGTTGTCCAGTAACTGCTTAGCAGTTGACATTCCGTGTTGTTATGTATCTTACTCCGTCCACCGACACCAGTTTACGGCCTGAAGATGGTCTAAATTACAGACCGAAATCGATTGCCAACCATAACACATTAAGTTTTTATATATCTATCCTTGTGGTTGATGGCCTGCTGGATTTCAGCCATTCACTTGCGTAATAAAATGAAACATCTACAGTCGTCGTTTTGATGTTATCTGATCATACTGCAACCAGTTTTGGTGGCTGAATACACCATCTTTAGGTCTTAGCTGACGTTGAGGGCGTGGACTCCAATCGTAAACACGATTCCATCAGTGACCTACATCTATGAACTGGCTTCCGTAAATACTGTAAAAGCGATGTTGGTAGTAGATGACTGCGAACACAACTTAGGAACGCGGCGAATACAGCCGTTATGAAATACATAACCATCAGGTGTATAACAGAACGACAACAACGAAAATTTTTCCCGGGCCAGGACTCGAAGGCGGAATTCCCCATTATGCCCCCACGGTCAGATCCAGACTTCCATATGTGTCTATAACCAGCACTCATAGATCAAGTATGTGTATTCCCGTACGGAGGAGACATTTTACTTGAAAGCTGCTTGCCTGGCGTCCGCGGATGAACACGAATAACACGATATTGCAGTGCCCGTGTTATTCCGAATTACGATGTTAGGAACATAACGTTGCTCTTCTTAACAAACAACACAGACATTGTAGTATCGTATTTATCCGCGAGACACCGGGCAAGCAAAATGTCGCTCCTGTACGGGAATGTACATAATGGATGTAAGAGCACAGGCTGTAGACACATGGTTGACAATATGTGAAAGTTTGGGTCTGGCGTTGATTGCTCGTATAGCCAAATACAAAGGCTACCGCTTGCGATAAGCGGAAAATACGGATTCGACTCCAGGACCGGCGCAAATTTTCATTGTCGTCATTCCATTATACAGCTGATGGTTGTCGGTATTCGCAACTGCGAATACATTTCATGTAGATCAGAATCAAGCGTATTGCATTTTTAGTGTTAATATTTTGTACTTACTGTAAGTGGCGAAGAAACATAAGCAAGCCGTTAATACTCACCTGAAACAATAAGAAAAATTACTTGTAATAACAACTTTGCTAGCTACTAAAAATAACATGGTTTGTATGCTACTTACAGACTAGGTCTTGTGTGCAAGACTCGGCTTAGTGACTACATTATGCATTCAAAATTAGTGCACCCGTATTTTTCTACTATTCCAGAGACCTGGGCAATAGCGACGCCTTCTGGTATACGTGCTGGCAGGTGACACTCAACATAAACAAATGTAACGTATTACTGCATTAACAGGCAAAAACACCCATTATTGTATGACTATATCAGGGGTTCCCAACAAAAATTTTCTCGATGACCCCTCATCGAGCATGATTGGTACCTTGTCATATCACAGTATCAAGTACCTAAAAAAGCCAAATTAAGTCTTTTTATACGTTTTCTATTTTTGGTATTTAGAAAAAACATTGACATTTTCATTATTGAAAAAATATTGAGCTTAAAACTGCTCATGCAGGAAGCGGCCGAAACAAAAAATCTTTTATGAACGAGATATATTTAATATATTTTTTATTCTAATAGCATCTTGTGGACCCCTCTGGCATAGCTCGCGGACCCCTGGGGGTTCGCGGACCACCTGTTGGGAACCACTGGACTATACGATTGCTGAAAAAACACTCGAAGCGCTCACATTCATAAAATATTTGGAAGTATGCGTACAGAGCGATTTAAAGTGGAACAACCACATAAAAGGAATCGCAGGTAAGGCAGATGTCAGACTGTGATTCATTGTAAGAATAATGGGGAAGAAGATGGCTTACAAAAGCCTATTTCGAGCAATAGTGTGTAAACTGCCCGACTGCTGCACACGGTGCAATGTTACGCAACAGACATGTGGACCGGAATATTTTATGAGCGTTTATTTTTTTGTATGAGCGTTTATTTTTTTGTATCTCCAACCACCTACGGTCGCAGGTTCGAATCCTACCTCGGGCATGGATGTGTGTGATGAAGTAGTCCTAAGTTCTAGGGGACTGATGACCTCAGATGTTAAGTCCCATAGTGCTCAGAGCCATTTGAACCATTTGGGAGCGCGTACTGCATCCAGGAACTTTGTAAAACACGATCGTTTTGGTGGTCCAGATGTTATTGTGTGTGAGGCATAACGTTGCATGGGCTTACTGACCTTCAAATCTTAGAACACGACACACTCACAAGTCAACAACATTATGACACTGTCCGCCTTTCCCATGTGCGTCTTCTCAGGGGTTCGTTCGACCCTGAGTTCATTTTCATGAATGATAATGCGCGACCGGGATTCAGAGAGCGTGGAGAAGGCTACTGACGCTGATAACAACAAGCATACGATCTGGCAAAGTGCCTTATAACTGTTCGGCGCTCCTCATCCTACTTTAAGGAGGAGCGTAAAAGGCAAGATTAAGCTAGCTGTAGGAGCTGATAAGGCAAACAGAGCTAGAAGTTGAGCTATTATAGTACATTAAAGACCTTTAAACCGGGCTATGTGTACTTACATTTACTGATGTAAGGAAACTGACATTTGAGTTAGCCAACAGAAATTGGCGATCGATTCAGCAAAAAGACTTGGTGGCAGGTAAATACTTATTTAATTTAATCAAACAAAAATAAGCATTTAATATCCTACCAATAATTAGATAAACCGCATGTCTGTTATGTTTACAGATGACGTTTGCAAATAAAAGTGAACATCTAAAAAGAAATTAGGGTGTGTTATTTTGCTCAACGGCACTCATGACGTGACAATGTGTAAGCTTTCTAATGTTGTTGTTGTTGTGGTCTTCAGTCCTGAGACTGGTTTGATGCAGCTCTCCATGCTACTCTATCCTGTGCAAGCTTTTTCATCTCCCAATACCTACAGCAACCTACATCCTTCTGAATCTGCTTAGTGTATTCATCTCTTGGTCTCCCTCTACGATTTTTACCCTCCACGCTGCCCTCCAATACTAAATCGGTGATCCCTTGATGCCTCAGAACATGTCCTACCAACCGATCCCTTCTTCTGGTCAAGTTATGCCACAAACTTCTCTTCTCCCCAATCCTATTCAATACTTCCTCATTAGTTACGTGATCTACCCATCTAATCTTCAGCAGTCTTCTGTAGCACCACATTTCGAAAGCTTCTATTCTCTTCTTGTCCAAACTATTTATCGTCCATGTTTCACTTCCATACATGGCTACACTCCATACAAATACTTTGAAATGACTTCCTGACACTTAAATCTATACTCGATGTTAACAAATTTCTCTTCTTCAGAAACACTTTCCTTCCCATTGCCAGTCTACATTTTATATTCTCTCTACTTCGACCATCATCAGTTATTTTGCTCCCCAAATAGCAAAACTCCTTTACTACTTTAAGTGTCTCATTTCCTAATCTAATTCCCTCAGCATCACCCGACTTAATTAGACCACATTCCATTATCCTTGTTTTGCTTTTGTTGATGTTCAGCTTATATCCTCCTTTCAAGACACTGTCCATTCCATTCAACTGCTCTTCCAAATCCTTTGGTGTCTCTGACAGAATTACAATGTCATCGGCGAAGCTCAAAGTTTTTATTTCTTCTCCATGAATTTTAATACCTACTCCGAATTTTTCTTTTGTTTCCTTTACTGCTTGCTCAATATACAGATTGAACAGCATCGGGGAGAGGCTACAACGTTGTCTTACTCCCTTCCCAACCACTGCTTCCCTTTCATGTCCCTCGACTCTTATAACTGACATCTGGTTTCTGTACAAATTGTAAATAGCCTTTCGCTCCCTGTATTTTACCCCTGCCACCTTTAGAATTTAAAAGAGAGTATTCCAGTCAACATTGTCAAAAGCTTTCTCTAAGTCTACAAATACTACAAACGTAGGTTTGCCTTTCCTTAATCTTTCTTCTAAGATAAGTCGTAAGGTCAGTATTGCCTCACGTGTTCCAGTGTTTCTACGGAATCCAAACTGATCTTCCCCGAGGTTGGCTTCTACTAGTTTTTCCATTCCTCTGTAAAGAATTCGTGTTAGTATTTTGCAGCTGTGACTTATTAAACTGATAGTTCGGTAATTTTCACATCTGTCAACACCTGCTTTCTTTGGGATTGGAATTATTATATTCTTCTTCAAGTCTGAGGGTATTTCGCCTGTTTCATACATCTTGGTCACCAGATGGTAGAGTTTTGTCAGGACTGGCTCTCCCATGGCCGTCAGTAGTTCCAATGGAATGTTGTCTACTCCGGGGGCCTTGTTTCGACTCAGGTCTTTCAGTGCTCTGTCAAACTCTTCACGCAGTATCATATCTCCCATTTCATCTTCATCTACATCCTCTTCCATTTCCATAATATTGTCCTCAAGTACATCGCCCTTGTATAGACCGTCTATATACTCCTTCCACCTTTCTGCTTTCCCTTCTTTGCTTAGAACTGGGTTTCCATCTGAGCTCTTGATATTCATACAAGTCGTTCTCTTATCTCCAAAGGTCTCTTTAATTTTCCTGTAGGCAGTATCTATCTTACCCCTTGTGAGATAGGCCTCTACATCCTTACATTTGTCCTCTAGCCACGCCTGCTTAGCCATTTTGCACTTCCTGTCGATCTCATTTTTGAGACGTTTGTATTCCTTTTTGCCTGCTTCATTTACTGCATTTTTATGTTTTCTCCTTTCATCAGTTAAATTCAATATTTCTTCTGTTACCCAAGGATTTCTACTAGCCCTCGTCTTTTTACCTACTTGATCCTCTGCTGCCTTCGCTACTTCATCCCTCAAAGCTACCCATTCTTTTTCTACTGTATTTCTTTTCCCCATTCCTGTCAATTGTTCACTTATGCTCTCCCTGAAACTCTGTACAACCTCTGGTTCTTTCAGTTTATCCAGGTCCCATCTCCTTAAATTCCCACGTTTCTGCAGTTTCTTCAGTTTTAATCTACAGGTCATAATCAATAGATTGTGGTGAGAGTCCACATCTGCCCCTGGAAATGTCTTACAATTTAAAACCTGGTTCCTAAATCTCTGTCTTACCATTATATAATCTATCTGATACCTTTTAGTATCTCCAGGGTTCTTCCATCTATACAACCTTCTTTCATGATTCTTAAACCAAGTGTTAGCTATGATTATGTTGTGCTCTGTGCAAAATTCTACCAGGCGGCTTCCTCTTTCATTTCTTAGCCCGAATCCATATTCACCTACTATGTTTCCTTCTCTCCCTTTTCCTACACTCGAATTCCAGTCACCTATGACTATTAAATTTTCGTCTCCCTTCACAATCTTTCTAATGATACATTGTAATAATTATATGAGGTGCAATATACTTTTCATTCACGAATCTCTGTATGGTTAATAGTTTTTAATGTTAACTTACAAAAAATAAACCTTATAATTCGTAAAATGTACCCACAGTAGGGATTTTCCCTTGTGGTATATGACCTTAGGACACCTTTCCCTATGTACGTGCATATTTGGGGTTGAGTAACAGATACACTATTTTGTTGTAGTGATTTTTGTTTATTTCTAATCAGTTTTAGGCTTATTGCGCCATCTGTAGGAAACAACTGACTAGCAGCTGAGAGGGACACAAGTTCTTAGGCAACCAAACATTGCAAGCAAAGACACTCTCCACTCGCGTGGAGTGACGTCCATCAGACTTGTTTCTTAAGGTTGAAATTACACTTTACACAATGGATACTGTTAAGCATAATAAATACCTACACAAGGAAAAAAGCTAAGCCTGTTACAATCATTTGAAGTAGACAGACTTATTGCTCAAAATTCGCAGCTGGTTCTAAGTGACCAATCACAGCTGAGCGCATCTCCACTTGTAAGTTTCATATGATGCAATCAACCAACCACATACCAACAAACCGCCAGAATGAATTACACTGCAACACAAAATTAAGACAACAGAATTTCCTATCCCTTATCTTGCTTATCCTACAAACTCCAGTACTTTAGTATTGTGTATTTTTAACCATGCACTGTGTTTAATACTACCCATTTCATAAAAATGTAATCTACAGGTCATCCCCGTCTGCACGTCGAACAGATGTGCAGAAATATAGACCTATATCTCTAACGTCGATCGGTTGTAGAATTTTGGAACACGTATTATGTTCGAGTATAATGACTTTTCTGGAGACTAGAAATCTACTCTGTAGGAATCAGCGTGGTTTCGAAAAAGACGGTCGTGTGAAACCCAGCTCGCGCTATTCGTCCACGAGACTCAGAGGGCCATAGACACGGGTTCACAGGTAGATGCCGTGTTTCTTGACTTCCGCAAGGCATTCGATACAGTTTCCCACAGTCGTTTAATGAACAAAGTAAGAGCATATGGACTATCAGACCAATTGTGTGATTGAAGAGTTCCTAGATAACAGAACGCAGCATATCATTCTCAATGGAGAGAAGTTTGTCGCAGAACATAAGTTACTAGTGTTCGGTTAGACAGTTATCAGGCAATGTCACGACCTCACAAACTATGGCGTCATAATCATATATCCTGTAATACTGCACAATTGTGTGTATTAATTATTTTGTCTAATACTGACCATTGTCTAAAGTTTAGTTCACAATGTTAAAAAACATGTTTGTTGCACAACATAAATGACGAGTGCTCAATTCAACAGTTTCTCAGTCAATGTCAGGACCCCACAAACTTCACCTTAATAACCATTTAACCACTAATATTGTGTGCTTTAATAATTTATTATGCGTAACAGTGTCCATTGTGTAAAGTGTAATTTCGACGTTGAAAGAAGAGTTTGATGCAAAACAGTCTATGCAGGTGGAATTTATCCTTATGTTTGGTTACCTACGAACTACTCTCCTTATCAGACGTTAGTTGTTTCCTGAAGATGGCGCAATAAGCCGAAAAATAGTTTGAAATAACAAAAATCAGTAGAACAAAAACAGTGTACTTGTTATTCAACCTTAAAAGTGAAATTTTTCTACCAAGGAGTAACGGAATAATCCATAAATAAGATCACGTGCAGAATTATGTGAATCCTGCGAAGAATTACTCACAGCTATACTTCAATAGAAAACCGCAGCGCAACACAACGTAACAATCTCACACATCGATTTGTCTGCGTATACGCTGTCCGTACAGGTAAGCCGATGCCAATTTCCCAGCGCGTACAGGGTCCTTAACTGTAACGACGGAACCCATGCAGAAAGGCATGGTCGCTGACCTGGCTATGGCGCCCGCGCCATGCGAGGCGGCAGCGGCGGCTCCTCTCTCTCTCTCTCTTTCTCTCCCCCTCTCTCTCTCTCCCCCCCCCCTCCCCCACCACCCACCCACAAGTCGGACTATGAATGGCAGCGCCAGACGGCCGCCTCCTAAGCAGCAAGCGGGTCGCCCTTTCAGAGGGTCACGCCGCTCCTCGTCGCCAGATAAGAGTCGTCAGCCATGAACCGTGCACGTACTCTGCTTAATGGCGCGCTCACAATTCTGCTTAGTGCGATGTCGCGGCTCCGCAGTCATTAATACAACTTTTTTTAAAATAAAAGTTCCACTGCTCTATTACGAAGGAAGATCAGAAAGTAACGCACAATAATTTTATTACAAAAAAAAATTTAGAACCTTACAAAACAAAAACAATCACAAATGAACTTACATCTTTTACCTACTTTTCTAAAGAGTCACCAACGTTCTCAACAAATTTCTCTAGCCGTGGTAACAGTTTCAATATGCACTGACCGAAAAAGACCGTTTTGTTGGAGTATAGCCACATGCGGACTGATGATTTCACTTCCACATCTGTCGCAATGTTGGCCGGCGGCCAGGCATTTCTTCGTGGGACCAAACAGATGAATGTACGATGGTGCAAGGACAGGACTGTATGATGGATGCTGGAGCACCTCCCACCCAAATTTTCCGATTTTCTCACAACAGGAGCAACAACATGTGGACAATTATTCTCGTGAAGAAGTCTGACATGTTGTGGCGTTTGTCACAAAGGGCGCGATGCAACTTAATCGAACTTTTAATGTAGGCTGCAGTATTCACACTGATCCCATGTTCAGCAAAGTCCACCAATAACACACCATGCATATCCCACAATACTGTCACAAGTACCTTCCTAGCAGACTGAGTCACTCTGAATTTTGTTTCGCAACTGACCAGCATGTTTCCAATCCATAGAGGCCTGCTTGGTTTCAGGCGTGTAGTCGTACACCCACGACTCATAACCTGTGACGATTCCTTCGAGAAAGTGTTACGTGATCCAAGTTTGCCATTATTTGCTGGCCCTTGCAGTTGTCCGTCACATTCTTAGACACCCAGCAAGCACTAACTTCCGAACTTCCAACGTGTCACAAATAATACCGTACACCGCACCATAGCAAAATTTGAACCGTTGCGATAATGTTCACAATTGCACACGCCGGTCGTTCAAAATTGCTTCCTCAATGACTCCGACATTCTGCGGGGTTGCAACCGTTACTGGATGTCCGGAGCGTGGCGAATCACGGTTCTCTTGGCAGGATGCGTACCATCTGGAGACATTGCTACGGTCCATACAGTCATCCCAATACACGCCACGCATACCCCTGTTAATTTCATTTGGTTTATCCCTTTTGGCCCGCAAATATCGAACTACACTTCACTACTCTACAAAAGTAGAGGACAGTGACATGAGCGCCATTTTAGTTTCGCAGTTCAGGTTTCTCTCGCTAGAGCTGCACATGAAAATAAAATACACTCTGTAGAGCACACTTCAAACTATATTGTCGTGAAATTTTCGCAGTCCAGTACCAGGGCAGAAAGAAATTGTGTGTTACTTTCCGATCCTCTCTCGTACTATTATTTACTGGCTGCTTCACTATTCCTTTTGCAAGCTTCTAAGGGTTATACAGGGTGTCCCAGGAGGAATAAGTATTGAGGGATATGACAGGTACGCTCATCTGAAAAAAAGTGGGCAAATTCCCTATTCCGAATGGTTTTCGAGATAGAACACATGTAATGTATATTTGTTTCTGGCCAGTAACGCTGTATTCGACATAAAGGGTTTGCTTTTTAGTCTGCATTAACTTTCAGTTTTCTACATTTAGAGCTAACTACCGTTCATCACACTAACTAGAAATTTTGTGTAAGTCATCTTGTATTCCCCTTCAGTCACTCAACGATGTTACCTTTTCGTACACCAAACCATGATCACCAAACAGGTGCAGACTGCTGCTGACCCTACCCGACAGATAATTAATCTACACTAGGTGATCAAAAGTATCCGGACACCTGATTGAAAATGACTTCAAAGTTCGTGGCGCCCTCCTTCGGTAATGCTGGCATTCAACATTCTACGTGGAGATTTTAATTTGCCTGATATAGACTGGGAGACTCAAACGTTCATAACGGGTGGCAGGGACAAAGAATCCAGTGAAATTTTTTAAAGTGCTTTATCTGAAAACTACCTTGAGCAGTTAAACAGAGAACCGACTCGTGGCGATAACATATTAGACCTTCTGGTTACAAACTGACCCGAACTTACAGCAAACATAAACATAGCCAAAGCCTTGCAGACAAACAAAAATTACGCGAAGCGAAATGTAGTGTGAGGAGGGCTATGCGAGAGGCGTTCAATGAATTCGAAAGTAAAGTTCTATGTACTGACTTGGCAGAAAATCCTAAGAAATTTTGGTCTTATGTCAAAGTGGTAGGTGGATCAAAACAAAATGTCCAGACACTCTGTGACCAAAAAGGTACTGAAACAGAGGATGACAGAATAAAGACCGAAATATTAAATGTCTTTTTTCAAAGCTGTTTCACAGAGGAAGACTGCACTGTAGTTCCTTCTCTAGATTGTCGCACAGATGACAAAATGGTAGATATCGAAATAGACGACAGAGGGATAGAGAAACAATTAAAATCGATCAAAAGAGGAAAGGCCGCTGGACCTGATGGGATACCAGTTCGATTTTACACAGAGTACGCGAAGGAACTTGCCGCCCCCCCCCCCCCCCCCCCCTTCTTGCAGCGGTGTACCGTAGGTATCTAGAAGAGCGTAGCGTTCCAAAGGATTGGAAAAGGGCACAGGTCATCCCCGTTTTCAAGAAGGGACGTCGAACAGATGTGCAGAACTATAGACCTATATCTCTAACGTCGATCAGTTGTAGAAGTTTGGAACACGTATTATGTTCGAGTATAATGACTTTTCTGGAGACTAGAAATCTACTCTGTAGGAATCAGCTCGTTTCGAAAAAGACGGTCGTGTGAAACCCAGCTCGCGCTATTCGTACACGAGACTCAGAGGGCCATAGACACGGGTTCACAGGTAGATGCCGTGTTTCTTGACTTCCACAAGGCGTTCGATACAGTTTCCCACATTCGTTTAATGAACAAAGTAAGAGCATATGGACTATCAGACCAATTGTGTGATTGAATTGAAGAGTTCCTAGATAACAGAACGCAGCATGTCATTCTCAATGGAGAGAAGTCTTCCGAAGTAAGAGTGATTTCAGGTGTGCCGCAGGGGAGTGTCATAGGACCGTCGCTATTCACAATATACATAAATGACCTTGTGGATGACATCGGAAGTTCACTGAAACTTCTTGCAGATGGTGCTGTGGTGTATCGAGAGGTTGTAACAATGGAAAATTGTACTGAAATGCAGGAGGATCTGCAGCGAATTGACGCATGGTGCAGGGAATGGCAATTGAATCTCAATGTAGACAAGTGTAATGTGCTGGAAATACATAGAAAGATAGATCCCTTATCATTTAGCTACAAAATAGCAGCTCAGCAACTGGAAGCAGTTAATTCCATAAATTATCTGGGAGTACGCATTAGGAGTGATTTAAAATGGACTGATCATATAAAGTTGATCGTCGGTAAAGCAGATGCCAGACTGAGATTCATTGGAAGAATCCTAAGGAAATGCAATCCGAAAACAAAGGAAGTAGGTTACAGTACGCTTGTTCACCCACTGCTTGAATACTGCTCGGCAGTGTGGGATCCGTACCAGATAGGGTTGATAGAAGAGATAGAGAAGATCCAACGGAGAGCAGCGCGCTTCGTTACAGGATCATTTAGTAATCGCGAAAGCGTTACGGAGATGATAAACTCCAGTGGAAGACTCTGAAAGAGAGACGCCCAGTAGCTCGGTACGGGCTTTCGTTGAAGTTTCGAGAACATACCTTGACCGATGATGATGATGATGATGATTAGTGTTGTAGGGCGCACACCTTGACCGAGGAGTCAAGCAGTATATTGCTCCCTCCTACGTATATCTCGCGAAGAGACCATGAGGATAAAATCAGAGAGATTAGAGCCCACACAGAAGCATACCGACAGTTCTTCTTTCCACGAACAATACGGGACTGGAATAGAAGGGAGAACCGATAGAGGTACTCAAGGTACCCTCCGCCACACACCGTCAGGTGGCTTGCGGAGTATGGATGTAGATGTAGATGTAGACTATGGTGTTGGCCCACCCTTAGCCTTGATGACAGCTTCCACTTTCGCAGGCATACGTTCAGTCAGGTGCTGGAAGTTTTCTTGGGGAATGGCAGCCCATTCTTCACGGAGTGCTGCGCTGAGGAGAGGTATCGATGTCGGTCGGTGAGGCCTGGCACGAAGTCGGCGTTCCAAAACATCCCAAAGGTGTTCTATAGGATTCAGGTTAGGATTCTGTGTAGGGCAGTCCGTTACAGGGATGTTATTGTCATGTAACTACTCCGCCACAGGTCCGACATTATGAACAGGTGCACGATCGTGTTGAAAGATGCAAGCGCCATCCCCGAATTGCTCTTCAACAGTGGGAGGCAAGATGGTGCTTAAAACATCAAGTAGGCCTGTGCTGTGACAAAGCCACGCAAAACAAGAAGGGATGCAAGTCCCCTCCATGAAAAGCACCACCGCCTCCGAATTTTACTGTTGGCACGACACACAATGGCAGACGATGTTCACCGGGCATTCGCCATACCCACATCCTGCCATCGGATCGCTACATTGTGTTCCGTGAATCGTCAATCCATACAACGTTTCTCCACTGTTCAATCGTCCAGTGTTTATACTCCTTATACCAAGCGAGGCATCGTTTGGCATTTACTGGCGTGATGTGTGGCTTATGAGCAGCCGCTCCACCATGAAATCCAAGTTTTCTCAAATGGTTCAAATGGCTCTGAGCACTATGGGACTTAACATCTGAGGTCATCAGTCCCCTAGAACTTAGAACTAATTAAACCTAACTAACTTAAGGGCATCACACACATCCATGCCCGAGGCAGGATTCTAACCTGCGACCGTAGCGGTCGCGCGGTTCCAGACTGACGCGCATAGAACCGCTCGGCCACACCGGCTGGCTCAAGTTTTCTCACCTCCTGCCTAAGTGTGATAGTACTTGCAGTGGATCCTGATGTAGTTTGGAATTCCTGTGTGATGGTCTGGATAGATGTCTGCCTATTACGCATTACAACCCTCTTCAACTGTCGGCGGTCTTTATCTGTCAACAGACGAGGTCAGCCTGTATGCTTTTGTGCTGTAGTGTCCCTTCTCGTTTCCACTTCACTATCACATCGGAAACAGTGGACCTTGGGATGTTTGGGAGTGTGGAAATCACGCGTGCAGACGTATGGCACAAGTGACACCCAATCAGCTGACCACGTTCGAAGTCCGTGAGTTCTGCGGAGCGCCCCATTTGCTCCCTTCCAGACCTAAGTCACTGTGACAGAGTGTTAGTCTGCTGCCATCAATGGAAATGTGTGAATAATTAGGCGTCAAACAGAGATAGTAAATTTAATTTTCCGACTCAAGGGCAGTCATTCCCCACCAGAAGTGACTCTCGTCGATCTGTAGCCAAACTTGCGTTACATCTTCTCTGGGAAATTATCTGAATATAATCGAAATGTGTTTCATATTATACAATGGAGGGCTTCATAGAAAACAACTTGTTGAACCGGAAGAATGTGTCTCTTATGGAAAAAAATAATCTCATGAATTCGAACAAGGGACACTATTCTCGTACATATAAAGCCTGCACGTTGTGTATTCAGCTGTATTGACTAAAGAACAAATATATACTCAGTTAACAAGCACAGTATGTATTGATAATACCAGCATATTCTATCTGCAGAAACGATTTTGTGCCTCCTTGGAACAGATTCGCAATATTGATAAGATCAGTTTCTGGTAATTTTAGAAGCAATATTTTCTCGTCTGAATATTGCCAAGGAAAAAGAAAAATACGGCATGTTGAATTTCTTTTACGTCAGTTCTGCACCGGATTTTAACTCTGGCTATCTCCGTCGGCCAAATTTTGTGCCATCAAATGTACACTGAGTAATTGAGATTGTAGAAATGCAGCATACACTGGAGCCCCCCGTGCCTCCCTCTTTTGTCTGGTCCAGTTAAAGCCCTGTTGAAGGAACAGAGCGAAGAGAGCGCGTACTGCTTGTAGGATAAACTCCGGCGACGGTACGTGCCAGCTTAAGACTCAAATACATCACGACATTATAGACGCCAAAGGGTAGTGTCAGACACACAAGTTCTCGTAGGCAAATAACAAGGTGGCGTGTGCAATACCAGTGCATAATGACAACCGCTTGTAGCTGTAGTTCAGCACCACACAAAAAGTAGGAAAGAAGTATGAACTACGGACAGTTTCGTAACGCAATTACAAGTCTGCAGAATTTTCACGGTGACACCCGTGGAAACCTGGCAGCAAAGTAAACTGAGCTACGCCGGTTTAAGTACAGTTTATATCTGGAACCAAATGTAATTTACTACTATTTACCGTGATACATTAATGTTATTTAAGAAAAATTCATAGACAGCGAAGCCATCTCGTTCACGTTTTAACCAGAAATCAACGCGAAGGACAAGGAGGAGGGTACTAATGACTATGTCACAACGTTAAATGTTTTTCCTACTCCTCCGATTGATGAAGCCTACGTGATTAATGTGTTAGGGAGAAGTAGATAATGTCAACATTCTTCACTGAAGATATACTCCTGAAATATGCAAATTCAAGCTGATAGATTGGCGGCGTTAGAAAACTAAGTTCAGTTTCTGTGAAATAAAAAAATAACGTAAATTTATCTATGCATTTATCTCACACTTAGGTTAGTACCTTCAGGATATCTCCTACATCTAATCAGGCATCTTTAGAGTGTCAACTTAACGATATTCATAGTGCACGGAGGATAAATGATAATAATAAGTTATATTAATTGTTACAACATGCATAATACCTTAGCAGTACACAATAATAATAATAATAATAATAATTATTATTATTATTATTACACTTCGAGTACCTGGATGGCCAACGGCCTTGCCTCAGTGGTAACACTGGTTCCCATCAGATCACCGACGTTAAGGGCTGTCGGGCTGGGCTAGTACTTGGATGGGTGACCATCCGGTCTGCCGAGCGCTGATGGCACGCGGAGTGCACTCAGTCCTTGTGAGGCAAATTGAGGAGCTACTTGACTGTGAGGTAGTGGCTCCGGTCTCGGAAACTGACATACGGCCAGGAGAGCGGTGTGCTGACCACATACCTCTCCATATCCGCATCTAGTGACGCCTATGATCTGAGGTTCAAAAATGGCTAGTCCCCTAGAACTTAGAACTACTTAAACCTAACTAACCTAAGGACATTACACACATCCATACCCGAGGCAGCATTCGAACCTGCGACCGTAGCGGTCACGCGGTTCCAGACTGAAGTGTCTGAGGATGACACGGCGGCCGGTCTGTACCGTTGGGTCTTCAAGGCCTGTTCGGGAGGAGTTTAGTTTTTTAAGTACCTAGATGAGGTCCATGAACTTACTTGGGGACAAAAATACCGTAAATATTTCGCGTACAGAAACTCAAGAGGTCCCATGGCAGAAGTCAAGACATCTGCAGCTAAAAATGTCTGTACATACATACAGAAATAAGGTACTGCAACACAGTTGTCGGATCAGAAGCCCCGCACTCCTGCGAAACTCTCACACTTCGGAAAAACTACGACATGGAAAACATCATGAAGAGAGAAATAGAAAATGATGATGATGATGATGATGATGATGATGATGATCGGCCCAAGCGGGGTGGATGGCGCGAGACTAAAGTCTCACAAAACAAGGCAAAAATTATCCCACCTGGCGGCAGATACAAGAAAAAGAACAAGGTTTTGTGGACGCGTCCAGAGGACCCAGACAAAATATTTATGTTCAAAATTTTAACATGTATGGGAGGACGAAAAACTACACCCTGGATTCAACAAGCCAAAAAAAAGATCTACAAAATGGACAGATAAATTTCTCGCAAGTTTTAGACAGGCACTCGTACAAGTGGGAAGTGCACTCGGAGAACGAAACACTGGAGAAAACCGGAACTAAATGGACTGAAGAGAGAGATTTCACGGGGTAAAAATGACAACTGCATGGAAAGTCAGAAAATTGAAACGTGAACTGTTGCTTGATCCCATTCCAACCGCACATAACACTAATAATCATGTAGCAATGGTGATAGTACGATTAGTAATTAATGTGTGGTATTCAAGAAATTGTGTTGAATTACTCATTACGTTCTTGTCGAACGTGAGTAGTGAACTCTAACAGAAATGTGGAGAAGCTGACTGGTCGGGGAAAAACCGAGATACACGGGATAAGGTCAGTAGATGAAGTGGAATGAATAAAGCAGCAATAGACAGGCATGAATAAAATGTGGATAGTGTCGACAAAGATACTGGTACAAATTTGGGCACAATGAAAACAGTTCGGATACGCCGAGAGCGAGGTTTCCGACGTTGCACCTATCAGTTTTTATGAGTCACCAAGTCCCGATGAGTCTCCCAGCAGCCATATTGCAGCCAAGATGCAGTAGTTCCATATGGCAGGTATACTCAGGCGACAAAAGGTGTGTAATAGCTATATGCACATACAGGGTAGTCCATAGACAGTGGCCGGGCCAAATATCTCACGAGTAAGCATCAAACGAAAAACCTACAAAGAACGAAACTCGTCTAGCTTGGAGGGGGAAACCAGATGGCGCTATGGTTGGCCCGCTAGGTGGCGCTGCCATAGGTCAACGGATATCAACTGCGTTTTTTTAAATAGGAACACCCATTTTTATTACATATTCGTGTAGTATGTAAAGAAATATGATTGTTTTAGTTGGACTACTTTTTTCGCTTTGTGATAGATGGCGCTGTAATAGTCACAAACGTATAAATACGTGGTATCACGTAACATTCTGCCAGTGCGGACGGTATTTGCTTCGTGATACACTACCCGTGTTAAAATGGACCGTTTACCAATTGCGGAAAAGGTCGATATCGTGTTGATGTATGGTTATTGTGATCAAAATGCCCAACGGGCGTGTGCTATGTATGCTGCTCGGTATCCTGGACGACATCATCCAAGTGTCCGGACCGTTCGCCGGATAGTTACGTTATTTAAGGAAACAGGAAGTGTTCAAACCACATGTGAAGCGTCAACCACGACCTGCAACAAATGACTTTTCAGCTGTTGTCGCGGCTAATCCGCACGTCATAGCAGACAAATTGCGCGAGAATCGGGAATCTCAAAAACGTCGGTGTTGAGAATGCTACATCAACATCGATTGCAACCGTACCATAATTCTATGCATCAGGAATTGCATGGCGACGACTTTGAACGTCGTGTACAGTTCGGCCACTGGGCACAAGAGAAATTACGGAACGATGACAGATCTTTTGCACGCGTTCTATTTAGCGACGACGAAGCGTCATTCACCAACAGCGTAACGTAAACCGGCATAATATGCACTATTGGGCAACGGAAAATCCACGATGGCTGCGACAAGTGGAACATCAGCGACCTTGGCGGGTTAATGTACGGTGCGGCATTATGGGAGGAAGGATAATTGGCCCCCATTTTATCGACGGCAATCTAAATGGTGCAATGTATGCTGATTTTCTACGTAATGTTCTACCGATGTTACTACAAGATGTTTCACTGCAAGACAGAATGGCGATGTACTTCCAACTGAAACATCCCCTTTGAACAATTTATATAGGACTGTGCTTAACCTGACACACAATACTTTGTTAGCGCAACGCAATCTGACTTTCAAAATTCCCTGCAAAAGAATGGCCCTGACTAACATTAAACTATACCTTTCACAAATCACTTACCTCACAAAAATCTTCGCTGCTCAAGCTACTGCAATACAGCAAGCGCCACTACTGCCAGCTAAATAAAAGATTCAAACTACTAAAGGCACTAACTACTGATAGGGATAGTTAGCAAATGAAAGATATTAATAGAGAACAAACAATGTATTTACCTTAATATCATCACAAGTCATAATATATATATCAGTTCATGACAAATTGCAAACCTCCGCCATCTCTCTCCCCACATCCACCACTGCTGGCGGCTCACCTCCAACTGCGCAACGCTACGCGCTGTTCACAGCCAGCTGCCTAACACTACAATGGCGAGTATTACAACAATGCAAAGCAGACACAGACTGCCCACAGCACAGCCAGTGATTGTCATACAGAGGTGACGTTACCAATAAAAAACCTAAACAGCCTACTTACATAGAGAAAACATAAACAGCCTACTTACATAGAGAAAACATAAACAGCCTACTTACATAGCCCCCATGCTCCCCACAAAAATTTTTACAAATGGTGTTGGGCACTGGCCAATACAGATTTGACAAAAATTTTTCACAATTACAGTAACAAAGATATAAAATGCACACACTTATTAATATTATGTTGGTCAAAAGATCAAAATTTCTCACAGTCCATAAAGACAGTCCACATTGTTCATCACAGTAAAAATGCAGAGTTTTTCTCAAAGTCCAAGCAGTAAAAGAAAATGCACATAGAAGTAGTGGATTTCCATGCAGTCTTGAAGAAGTAGTGTTGACCTTCCAACGGAAAGACAGTGCTGACTCTCGACATGCAGACAGGTAATGGGCCACAACAGAGCAAACCCACAGCAGAGTCAGTCGTAGTTTGGAAGAATATTGGTAGGTAGGTCATCACAGAGCAGACCCACTGGAGTCCTGGTAGAGATTGTGGTATTGGTGGGCCACCAGAGGTGCAGACCCACTGCAGTCCTTGTAGAAATAATGGCGTTGGTAGGTCATCATAGATGGAGACCCACTGTAGTCCTTGTAGAGATAATGGTATTGGTGGGCCACCAGAGGTGCAGACCCACTGTAGTCCTGGTAGAGACGGCCAGCAGCCATCCGTTGCGACTGTGCAGGTGCACAATCACCATCGAAGATTCTTGCAGAGAATATAGCAAGTCCATAAACCACCACTTGTGCACTCAGAAAGTTTTTCTTTTAATTGTCCTTAGAACCAGCAATGCTGTTATCCAGTCCCTTGCTGAATTACCAACACACGTGCAAACACTATCAGTCCCTACTTCTCACATATTGTCCATATACTATGACCAACAGAAACGTGTGCAGTGAAATGGAACTTACAAGTTAATAATATCATGAACTGGTGACAATTACAATTTTATAACAGAAGAATACAATAACAGAAGAATACAATAACAAAGGTACAAAATACATCATTAAAGAACATAACAATACAGATAACATTTGTAGTAAAACAGGCGTTACAAAAGAATAGAAATAGACATATACGTCAGTGTTACAGGAATTATGACATGAGTACATACATAAAAGATCACAATAACTTTTGAAACATCAACTTCACACATTAGCATTAACACAAAACAGAGTAAATAATGTCTAAACATCTTTACAAAGTAAATAACATATTAGTAATGCCAATTATATTCGAGGATAACAGTATTCCTCATCATAGTGAATGTAGCTTAATATTAAAAGAAGAAAAAATTCTATGAAACTACACAGAGACAGGAAGAAAACAAATACTCAAGGGTACACAAACACATAGTGGGATAACACAAAAGGAAAGGACAGGGTTCGTTTTCAGTGTAACATTTGGTACTGCAGTCCATCCCAAAACTTCATTCTATAGATCTTTCGTCTTATTTCAACCTTTGCTTCCACCAAAAAAATCTTATCCAAGCATGCTTTCTGTATTCTGTTCATATTTCTTTCAAAATAATTATTTCTGATTGTACAATACTCATTTGGGCCCAAATCCTTTTTATATAACTTCGCAATGCATTCTTTACCTATTCTCCATAGTCAGTTTCTCATATAGTCTACCCCCTCTTAAGCTAACTTAAATCTACTGAGCTCAGATGCTAAACTAAGGGACGAGGCAATGCAGCAGCACAAAACAATTAACACAAACATCAATGACAAAAATACAAATGCCAAAGCAATTGCAATATTACAACTCATATAGGGCACTGTGCAGCAAAAAAAAAAAAAAAATAAATCTGGCTTAGCAGAGTAACACAAATTAAAGTTCAGTAGCACTATGCCTGGCAAACAGCAGCTTATATCGAAACATGACATAGCTCAAGTAGAAAAAATAGTACACTAAAGATAACAATGCAGATAAGGCAAATGCATAATCACATCTTAATGTCTAAGTAATTAAAGTGGTGCACCACAAGAAGTTATTCTACCAAAAAGTTACCAATTACTTGAAAAGAAAATTATGAATGCAGTTACTAGTTCCTTCTTATTGTTCTTTCCTTTCCAAGTGCTCCTTTTTTAAAGAATGTGGATCATAAAATAATTATTTAATAGATCTGTTGACAGAAAGTGTTCACATTAGCAAATGCATTTCATTTTATAAAAGCAATGCTGCAACACAGCTGAAAAACAGGTATCAAATGAAATAAGCAGTTACGCAAACCAAAGCATAAAAATATCATTCAATAGTCATGTGGCATTTCGTAAGTCAGTAGCTCTCAACTCTCGTAGAAAGACACTTGTCATAATCAGGTGTGCAGATGTACGAATATTTCCCATCAATTCATAAGCATTTCAATAATTAGCACAAAGTACGAGTAACCATATGTTTTCAGGTAATGAGTGTGTAATATTTGCGATGCTTTCTACAAAGGAATGACAATGGCCAGGATAATGGCCTTCCCTTTCTTTTTTTTTTCTTCCTGTGCTCTGAAAGGCACGCGCTAATGACTTTTTCTCCAGGCGTCTGACACAGCTGGGTGCCCGCGACGCATTACGTGCAGGTGGTCACTTAACTTTCGTACGGAAATATTTACCGCTACAGTGACAGCCTCACATAAAAATATTTCACAGGTCAAGAATTAGTGTTGCAAATCTGTAGAAACAAAATCCTATGAATATAACAGTGTCCAAAAAATGTTCAGTGGCATTGTGATACATTCACACATGATTCACACATGTCATAACTCTTAAAGTACGATTCTTGGTTTCCAACATCCTTTTTCACAAGTCAAGAGTCCCTACCCACTATTCATTACTCCTTACCTCATTATACATATACATGTTCGTCGACACTTCTTCAATATTTCATCGTGAGAAATACGTAGCATAATAAACATTCCTCAACAACATAATACACATCGTCGTCGTAATAATAACATCATAACACTTCAGTCAAATCTCAAAATCGTCGTAGCTTCCTCCAATAATTAAAAAAATTCTCTGCTCATGTCAAAAGTGTCATCTGCCTCAAACGTACTTTAAAAATCATAATCCCTTTACCAAATACATCATTCAAAGCTCTCATAGTATCACAATGATTCCGAAAAAATATGAACAGTTTACAAAGTACAGACAAAATACAGTTTCATAAGTGTGAAGTTATCCAACTATGTAATTGCGTAAACATGTGTCACTAATGTAGTAAAATAAATGTTTGTCTCTCTCAGTTAAATGATCAGATAGCTGTGTAAATTGTGTGGATTCCAGGTTCGAATCCTGGCAGGGTCGCCATATGAAACATCCCCTTTGAACAATTTATATAGGACTGTGCTTAACCTGACACACAATACTTTGTTAGCGCAACGCAATCTGACTTTCAAAATTCCCTGCAAAAGAATGGCCCTGACTAACATTAAACTATACCTTTCACAAATCACTTACCTCACAAAAATCTTCGCTGCTCAAGCTACTGCAATACAGCAAGCGCCACTACTGCCAGCTAAATAAAAGATTCAAACTACTAAAGGCACTAACTACTGATAGGGATAGTTAGCAAATGAAAGATATTAATAGAGAACAAACAATGTATTTACCTTAATATCATCACAAGTCATAATATATATATCAGTTCATGACAAATTGCAAACCTCCGCCATCTCTCTCCCCACATCCACCACTGCTGGCGGCTCACCTCCAACTGCGCAACGCTACGCGCTGTTCACAGCCAGCTGCCTAACACTACAATGGCAAGTATTACAACAATGCAAAGCAGACACAGACTGCCCACAGCACAGCCAGTGATTGTCATACAGAGGTGGCGTTACCAATAAAAAACCTAAACAGCCTACTTACATAGAGAAAACATAAACAGCCTACTTACATAGAGAAAACATAAACAGCCTACTTACACAACATGATGGATGTCCGGCACATAGCTCGCGTGCGGTTGAAGCGGTACTGAATAGCATATTTCATCATCACAGGTGGATTGGTCGTCGAAGCACCATACGACGGCCCGCACGTTCACCGGATCTGACGTCCCCGGATTTCTTGCTGTGGGGAAAGTTGAAGGATATTTGCTACCGTGTTCCACCGACAACGCCTGACAACATGCGTCAGCGCATTGTCAATGCATGTGCGAACATTACGGAAGGGGAACTGCTCGCTGTTGAGAGGAATGTCATTACACGTATTGCCAAATGCATTGAGGTTGACTGACATCATTTTGAGCATTTATTGCATTAATGTGGTATTTACAGGTAATCACGCTGTAACAGCATGCGTTCTCAGAAATGATAAGTTCAAATGGCTATGAGCACTATGGGACTTAACTTCTGAGGTCATCAGTCCCCCAGAACTTAGAACTACTTAAACCTAACCAACCTAAAGACATCACACACATCCATGCCCAAGGCAGGATTCGAACCTGCGACCGTTGCGGTCGCGCGGTTCCAGACTGTAACGCCTAGAACCGCTCGGCCAATCCGGCCGGCTGATAAGTTCATAAAGGTACATGTATCACATCGGAACAACCGAAATAAAAAGTTCAAACTTACCTACGTTCTGTATTTTAATTTAAAAGACCTACCTGTTACCAAATGTTCGTCTAAAATTGTGAGCCATATGTTTGTGACTATTACAACGCCATTTATGACAAAGCGAGAAAAGTGGTCCAACTAAAACATTCAAACATTCATATTTGTTTAGGTACTGCACGAATATGTAATAAAATGGGGGTTATTATTTTAAAAAACGCAGTTGATATCCGTTTGACCTATGGCAGCGCGATCTAGCGGGCCAACCATAGCGCCATCTGGTTTCCCCCTTCAAGCTAGACAAGTTTGGTTCTTTGTAGTTTTTTCGTGAGATATTTGGCCCGTTCACGATCAGTGGACCACCCTTTATACAGATGGCGGTAGTACCGCATACACAAGGTATAAAAAGGCAGCGCTGCCATTTGTACTCAGGTGATCCATCTGGTTTCCATTTCGGAAATCATTAGACAATTCAATATTCCGAGATCCACAATGTCAAGAGTTTGCCGAAAATACGAAATTTCAGGCATCACCTCTCACTACGCAATGGCCGACGGCTATCACTTAACGACCTAGCTAAGGGGCGATTGCATACAGTTTTCAATGCTAACAGACAAGCAACACGGTGTGAAGTAACCGCAAAAATCAATCTGGGACGTTCGCCGAACACATATGTTAATGGGATATGGCAGCAGACGACCGACGAAAATGCCATTGCTAACAGTACGTCATTGCCTGCAGCCTCGTCTCCTGGGCTCGTGACCATATCCGTTGGTCCCTAGACAACTGTAAAACCGTGGCCTGGTCAGATACGTCCCGATTTCAGTTGGTAAGAGCTCTGGTAGGGTTTGAGTGTGGCGCAGACCACACGAATCCATGGACCCAAGTCGAACTGTGCAAGCTGGTGGTGGCTCCATAATGGTATGGGCTGTCCTCTAGTCCAACTGAAGCGATCTTTGACTGGAAATGGTTATGTTCGGTTACTTAGACACCATTTGCAGCATTTTACTGACTTCACGTTCACAAACAACGATGGAATTTTTATCGATACCGGGCGATAGTTGTTCGCCATTGGTTTGAAGTAGGTTCTGGACATTTTTGGACAACATGGTTGTGGAGATGAAGCAACGATTAGTACGATTAATCAATTATTCAAAAACAGTCTTAATCGCATTTATTATTATTATACCGCCAACTGGTTTCAGCCCGACGTAGGGGTCATCTACTGGGAGTTTACACCATTGGTCGACTGCTGGTGGTGTCACTCCTGTCTACATGATAGTTTCCTGCCGTTATGTAGACAGGAGTGACACCACCAGCAGTCGACCAATGGTGTAAACGCCCAATAGATGACCCCTACACGTCGGGCTGAAACCAGTTGGCGGTATAATAATAATAAATGCAATTAAGACTGTGTTTGAATAATTGAACGTTCTGGACAGTTCGAACGAATGATCTGACAACCCAGATCGCTCAGCATTTGTGGGACATAATAGAGTTGTCAGTTCGTGTACAAAATGCTGCATCGGCAACACTTCCGCAATTGTGGGCGGCTACCTAGGCAGCATGGCTCAATATTTCTGCAGGTGACTTCCATCGACTTGTTGAATCCATGCCACGTCGGGTTGCTGCATTCCGCCGGGCAAAAGGAGGTCCGACAAGATATTAGGAGGTATCCCAAGACTTTCGTCACCTCAGTATATACGAGGCTAAACCCAAAAATAAAGTCTCCTATTTTTTTTAAAGTACAGAACTCTGTTTGTGTGGCAGTTGGTCCCACTATCAGAAGAGTGCTTCACGTGCTGTGTGTAAACATGCGGACGCCGCCCTGGGGTGCTCAGTTTTGGCTTGGCAGCCGTTGAGAATGGAGCTCCCGTTGGATGTTACCGCCAAGTGCGAATTGCTCGGTTTTTAAACGCAAAGGGCACTGTGCCGACTGAAATCCATCGCCAATCGACGGAGTGTATGGGGAGTCGTGCACAGATTTCAAAAATGTTCGTAAGTGGTGTAGAGAGTTTGCAGCTGGTCGGACCGAAATTCACGACGAGCGAAGGAGCGGGAGACCGCCAATTTCTGAGGAGACAAGTGTTGAAGGTTGAGCAAAGCATGCGTGAAGATCGGTGGATCACCCTGGATGATCTCTGCACGTTGGTTCCTGAGGTTTCCCGAAGCACCGCTCACAGAATTTTATCGGAAACATTGAACTACCGGAAGGTGTGCGCAAGATGGGTACCACGCATGCTGACTGAGGACCATATGCGGCAACGAGTTGATGCTTCCCTCGCATTTCTTCATCGCCTTGCAGCCGAACGGGACAGCTTTCTGGACTCAATTGTCACGGGCGACGAAACCTAGGCATACCACTTTACAGCTGAGACCAAGCAACAATCACGCCAGTGGCGGCGTCCTTCTTCGCCGAAGCCACGAAAATTCAAACACAGAGTGCCGGTAAAGCCATGACAACCGTTTTTTGGGATCGGAAAGGTGTTTTGTTGGTCGACTTTATGCCCACTGGGACCACAATTAACGCTGGCAGGCACTGTGATGCTCTGAAAAAACTCCCACTGGCAATTCAGAACCGTAGAAGAGGAATGTTGAGCAAGGGCGTACACATTCTCCATGACAACGCTCGCCCACACATCGCTCGGCAAACCGTTGCTCTCCTGCAACAGTTTCAGTGGAACATAATCACCCACCCACCCTATAGTCCTGACTTGGCGCCCATTGACTATCACCTGTTCCCTAGGTTAAAAGAACATTTGGCCGGAAAGCGATCCAGCTCCGACGACGACGTGAAAGAAGAGGTTCATAACTTTCTGAACAGCATGGCGGCGAGCTGGTATGGCATGGGCATACAAAAACTGACACAGTGTCTACAAAAATGCATCGACAGAAATGGTGATTATGTCGAAAAATAGCTAAATGTTCAAGCTGATGTAAAACATTGTAGAAATAAAGAGATCTGTGTACTTATAAAAAATAGGAGACCTTATTTTTGGGATTACCCTCCTATCTACATCTGCGTACTTTTGTACCACAACTCCAAGATTTAAAAGGACTAATTGTCATCGTATTCTGTTTTGAAAGGGTCCACAACGTTAAGTCAAACAATGAACGTCTCAGAGTATTTATTTTTCTTGCCTTACAAAGCCTTCCTAAGAATCGAAGACGAAAAGAGAGAAATGTACAGATAAAAAGATGCATGGATGACGTGACAAATAGACTTGAAGAAGTAAAACGGGCATTTATCGCTAAAAGAGTGTCTACTATTATCAAACAGAGGCCTTAATTATAGGATGATATTTCTGAGAGTGTATGGAATTGAGTCATGGACAACGAAAACTGGAAAGCGTGTGCGATGTGGTGTTACGGAAGGTTTTTTGCTATGACACTGAACGTCTGATTTCTAAGTTTCGATGTAATGATGGCAGTAGCCGACACAGCGTTATAAATAAAGCAAAGAAAGAGACAGAGAGAGCGTGTATGTGAGAGAGAGAGACAGAGAGAGAGAGAGAGAGAGAGAGAGAGAGAGAGAGAGAGGGAGAGAGAGAGAGACCGAACTTGTTGTAGGGCGAAACCGGACTACAACAAAAATACATGTCCGAGAAATTTCGCAGTTCCTGTATCATGTATGAGTACGAAATATTTCTACGAAGTTGACGTATGTCAAGAGCAGATATAGCAGTGATTAATCAGCAGAACTATCAATTGTGGTCTTCTAATGTTTAGCCGCAACCCTTCCGATGAGCATATTTTCTTTCGTAGGCCTTCTGAACGTTTGGAAAAAGATAGTATCCTCAATTACCCAGACACGAAACTTTCAGACGCCTCCGAAACACGCAGATTATGTGGCACTGAAAGGCAGATCTCCTGATATCGTCGCCGGGTAGTGATTACTATTTCTCACTTTAAGCTCTCTGGTTTCTGCTGCCTGTTAGTGAATCACCTCCAGGGCCGACGTCTACGTAAAATCTTGTTTACATCTTGGGTGGCGGGTGAGAAAGCGGAAGAGTGACTCTGTTAACAAACACAAAGTACGCTGCCAACGACATAACATCGTGACTGGAAGGTTGAAAATATTTATACTGCTCCTGTTTACTACCGTTTCTCTACTCTTCTGCCTGTCTAGTGTGGCACTAATGTACTGCTGACGGGCTAAATAATTTGGTCCTGTTTTATGGAAAACAACGTCTCCTGTGCTTTTTTTTAAATTTTGTATAACAAACCCTCGAAGGCCGTACACTCCAGATCGGTATGCCAAGCAGGCCATAAGCATTGAGGCAATCGTCTCACCGACGCGAGAAATTGATACTCGTTTGATAAAAACAGGTCCAGCTGCGTGAAGAACTTCATAATTGCCTGCTGCGCGTCCCAGACCGACAGGAATCGTTGAAATCTGAAGGCCTTTTTTTAAGAGAAAGAAGGCGTGATAATCGCTTGGGGAGAGATCTGGACGATAGGGCGGATTCTCTAGTGTTTCCCCACTTGAGTTGGCGTAACTTGGGCGTTACGACTATAGCGATATAGGGACATGTGTTATCATGAAGCAGCAGAATCCTTTGTCGCAGTTTTCAACAGACATACTGGTCAATTCACAATCTGCATTCTTCGATGGACGTCTACCTATGTTGTCCTTCGGCGGCCAAGAAAAGAATAACAGCACGTTTGCCCTGTTTGAACGCATTTAGTAATAACGTCGCCATAGTTCATGTTCAAATGGCTTTAAGCACTATGGGACTTAACATCTGAGGTCATCAGTCCCCTAGAACTTAGAACTACTTAAACCTAACTAACCTAAGGCCGGCCGGAGTGGCCGAGCGATTCTAGGCGCTACAGTCTGGAACCGCTCGACCGCTACGGTCGTAGTTTCGAATCCTGCCTCAGGCATGGATGTGTGTGATGTCCTTATGTTATTTAGGTTTAAGTAGTTCTCAGTTCTAGGGGACTGATGACCACAGCAGTTAAATCCCATAGTGCTCAGAGCCATTTGAACCGTAACTAACCTAAGGACATCACACACACCCATGCCCGAGGCAGCATTCGAACCTGCGACCGTAGCAGCGCGGTTCCGGACTGAAGCGCCTAGCCGCGCGGGATTAGCCGAGCGGTCTCTGGCGCTGCAGTCATGGACTGTGCGGCTGGTCCCCGCGGAGGTTCGAGTCCTCCCTTGGGCATGGGTGTGTATGATTGTCCTTAGGATAATTTAGTTTAAGTAAAGCTTAGGGACTGATGACCTTAGTAGTTAAGTTCCATAAGATTTCACACACATTTGAACTGAAGCGCCTAGAACCGCTCGGCCATAGCGGCCGGCATAGTTCAGGCTCCCGCATTTACCGCACGCACGTCGAAAGACACGGATGACTTTGCCCACATGTCGGTGGTTATATACTCGCATCTGAGTCGGGCTACGTTATATATAAGCTGCAGCGATGCCCTCAAACAGAAAATTTTTGGTCGCTCCTTATGTTAAAATAAAATCCGTTGGAGGATGAACGCCGGCCGGTGTGGCCGTGCGGTTCTAGGCGCTTCAGTCTGGAACCGCGTGACCGCTACGGTCGCAGGTTCGAATCCTGCCTCGGGCATGGATGTGTGTGATGTCCTTAGGTTGGTTAGGTTTAATTAGTTCTAAGTTCTAGGCGACTGATGACCTCAGAAGTTAGGTCGCATAGTGCTCAGAGCCATTTGAACCATTTGAGGATGAACGTCTCCATCTTGTACAGACTGCAACAGCCAGATCCAGTACTAAGGTCAACCACAGTATCCGCTCTGGTCAATTGCTGTATGTGGTGGGGTCACCCTTAATAATAATTTCAGCGATGGTTTCATAAGGATCCTCCAATGCGTTTAACCAACCGTCTACTGAATGAGAAATTCGTGCGCATCGGACCTGTAGCCAATTACTGTATGAGGTTTCAGTTTAATGTTAAGAGTGTGTGCACAGCTGTACCAGCAAATGCGACCGATACAGAATTAAGTGCTAGATGCGAGAACCATTTCCTCGAACTTCCCTCGAACGCCGCTCCTAGCGCGTTTAGTTCGGCTAAAGCAGTTACGCCACTTGCCGGAGCCCGGAGAACGGGCCGCAGTGTGTGAGGTGATCAGAGCCTCCCTTCACCGGTACTGATTCTCGCACAGCGCCAGATACACCGCCTGCGTCATGGGCAAAAAATCGTGTATATGTACAACAGTAGTAACAAATCTCCGTACATCCAACTTTCGGTAGATCATGGGATGACAGCTGTTACTGCACAGCGTTCTCCAAGACGATGTTACCACTCATGTGGTACAACCCGACTTACTTTGGAATAGGGAAGAGAGGTAGCAGCTTAGATGGAAGTGTTTAGGTCACCCTTAATAATAATTTCAGCGGTGGTTTCATAAGGATCCGCTAATGCGTTTAACTAACAGTCTACTGAATGAGAAATTCGTGCGCACCGGGTATGTAGCCAATCACTGTAAAGGTAACAGTCTACGTCCAAGAAGTATTGGAATGAAAGATGATATCAAGCTCAAATACATCATTAGAATTGGAAACAGGAATCGGGCGGACCTTCGGTGTGGTCACCACTGTAACCCGATTGCACTCCATGTGTTTTCTGGCTGTGGAAAATGGCGAAAGAATGCGTGTATGCTACAAGATCTACTGACATTAATGACCTTAAGGAACGCATAACGCAAGCTGTCCACTCTGTACCACCGCGCGGGGTAACCGCATGGTTTGGGACACATTGCCACGGTTCGCGCGGCTCTCCTTGATCCTCTGATGACTCTGTTAGACAATAAACGATAGCACTATGAGCAGACATTGCAAGAGGGCTGCTCAGATTGCATCCTGAATCGTTTCTGGAGATGAACAGCATAGGGCCCAAATACTTCCTTGTGAAACCCCAGAAATCACTTCTGTTTCACTAAATTCGTTCCCGTAATTACTATGGGCTGTGACCGATGTGACAGAAAATCACCAGTTCATTCGCAAAATTGAGACGACACTCCACAGACACAAAATTTGATTAGACGTTGCTTACGAGGAACAGTTTCTGGAAATTTAGGAATATGGAATTGACTTGAGATCCCTTGACAGTAGCACTCTTTACTCACGTAAATAAGTAATTTTTTGCATTTAAAAATGACGATATTTTTTGAATCCGTTACATGGGAACCAATATTTACTAAGAGAAAATTTTTGTAAGGATGATTACTGAGCCTTAACCGAAAGTGTCTGCTATGTTAAGTTCGAACCAACTTTTACAGTGCACAAATTTGGGAAGAACAATGGGCCTTCCTCCTAAAGCAACCGATTAAAGTATATTTCGAGCGCTTGGGGTCTAGATTTTATTTACGAAAAGAGGGGAGACTTCAGTAGAATTATATCTCAAGACTTAGGCTGCGATTATAGCGGCAGCGGCATCGGTGGATCCCGCCAACGTCCAACATCGGCCGATGTCTTCAAATCAGTACGCCACTACATCCATGGGCACAGTTTAGCCGATCTCATAGCCTGAAAGTGCAGGCTTTGGACGGCAGTCGGTGACATCAAATCAGTTTGTTTTCTTCGATCAAACTGGCCGACGTTCTCACACATGAATTATGGAAAGTGAGAAGTTGATTAGTTTTGTCCAAGGAAGCAGTATGTGGCATTCTGAGGATAAATTTAATAATCGGGAATCTATGGACTGAAATTTCAGCTTTATTGGTAACCAAAAGTAGCCAAAATCCTTATCTGAAATTTTAGGCGTAAATTATAACATCAAAAATAAATAAAAATGAGAAGAGCTGCATATCATTTGCTTCAAGTCATCGTAGTGTATCTGTTTTAGGTTGTGGTAGGTGGGAAATAGCTGTTTCCAAATTATTATTAGTTCTGATGGATTTATGCCATAAGTTGGTAATTCTGTTATATGAAGCGGTTTGCAAATGTGGTGCATCTTTTTCTACTTTGCAGTACTTTTTGTGTTAGGTATATCTTATTCTAAAATTTATGTTTGTCTTTCACATGTACAGTGAATGGCAGTCATTGAAGGTTAACGTCCTTCTGTCTTTTTTTTTAATTTTTTAGATGTTGTGCAGAGTGCTTGTAATTTTGCTTTCCAATGTCAGCAGAATCATCTCGTTTATCTCGTGTTTCTAAAGCCTCTCTGGTTAGTCCACTAACTAAGGAAACCTTGTTTCTACTCATATCCCCGCTGAGTACGTAAACATCGGGCGACATAGGCGATGTGAATGAATATTGAAATTCCATAGTTTAAATGATATAAGGTTATCATTACACTTATAATGGTGATCTGTTTATAATATTGTATGTATAGCATTGTCTGTCAATCCACTATGATGTAAAATTCGAAACGTAACTACGGACATTCAGATGCACAGAGTACACCAGAAAAGACATCCTGCCTGAAGAACGCCATCTTAAAATTTTTCTTCTATATTTAGCACATTCGCGAGCATAACTGCTGTTTCCCAACGTATGTCATAACTATTTTATCCCACAAAATTATCAAAGGTATATACATTAATTATACCTAAAATTCCTATGTCTCTCTGATTTGGATTGTATAATAATGTAAATAAAAATGAAATCTGTAGTAATCTTTATGGAAGCGTGGCGTACATATGCAGGCCGGCCGGTGTGGCCGTGCGGTTCTAGGCGCTTAAGTCTGGAACCGCGTGACCGCTACGGTCGCAGGTTCGAATACTGCCTCGGGCATGGATGTGTGTGGTGTCCTTAGGTTAGTTAGGTTTAATTAGTTCTAAGTTCTAGGCGACTGATGACCTCAGAAGTTAAGTCGCATAGTGCTCAGAGCCATTTGAACCATTTGTACATATACAACGTGAAGTGACTTGCAACACTGATGGATAGCACGTTGTAAAAATTCCATAGCATAAGGTATGTTATACATAATTCTATAGGTTACGTAACAACACAAGTTCCTATCAATCGTTATTCATCCTCTTGCAGATCCGATAATGACAGTACAGCCGTGCTCGAAACCGATCATCCAATAAAATGATATTTTAGTGACTTGTTAAGTTTTTTTATGTTATCAAACTAAGAACGTGCAGCACCTTCGACTTCCTTTTTGAGACAGAAGAGGGCTGTTCAATAAAAATTATAATAATTTTTATGGTAATAATTTCTAGCGCTAAAATTTAATCTTATGATATTCTGGTAGCTTAATGTGCAACAAACACGCCGTAGTAGTTTCATTGTTCTGGTTCCCGCCTGAGAGAGGCAGGCAAGGTCAGACATGTTCAGTATCCTCTACCGCTGCAATGGAGCTAACACGGAGAAACAATATGCGGCTTTGAAATTCTGCTCTCGCCTCAACAAGTCTTCAGCTGAGTCCTATACAAAGTTACAAGGTGCCTATGGAGAGTCTGTTCTTCCCTACAGCACAGCCCGAAGGTGGTTTAACATGTTTTAAGAGGGGAGACAATCAATTTCAAAAGAAGATTGACCTGGTGCTCCAGTTACTGCTCTTACGGAAGAAAACATCAACACTGCTTCTGTCATTGTGAGACAGGATTGACGATTAACCTTAAGATCACTTTCTGAAATAATGAACATTTCATTTGTTTGTGTGCGAGGGGTTCCACGGCTGCTGATTCCCGAACAAAAGGACATAGTGTGCCGGCCGGTGTGACCGAGCGGTTCTAGGCGCTTCAGTCTGGAACCGCGCTGCTGCTACGGTCGCAGGTTCGAATCCTACCTTGGGCATGGATGTGTGTGATGTCCTTGCGTTAGTTAGGTTTAAATAGTTCTGAGTTCTAGGGAACTGACCACCTCAGAAGTTAAGTCCCATAGTGCTTAGAGCCATTTGAACCATTTTTGACATTCATGTGCAGGTGTGCATGCTTCTAAAGTTGATGTTAGAGGAAGATCCGAAGTTTCTTTCAAATGCAATCACAGCTGACGAAACTTTGTTACATCATTCAGATCCTGAGAGCAAACAGCAAAGCTCTGTGTGGAAATCTCCTTCATCACTAACCCCCCAAAAAGCAAAAGTGGTTGCATGCGCTGGCAAAGTTATGGTAATCTCATTCTTATGTATTCACGGAATGGTTTATTAGCATGTTGTACCTGCGTACCTGCACACACATCAGTAACTGGACAATACTACAGGGATGTCCTGAAAATATTGCAAGTCCACATCAGGCGCAAAAGACATTTCCGTAAAGTACGTGGATGCTGCACCACGATAATGCGCGGCTGCATATTGCCAACGTCGTTGCTGAATATCTTGCAAAAATCAACGTGAAGTGCATCCTTCACCCTCCCTATAGTCCGGATTGAGCCCCATGTGACTTTTTTCTATTCCCTAACATGAAGAAAAGCCTTCGTGGGAGGTATTATCAATCATCAGAAGTAATGATGTAGGCTGCGGAGGAGATTTTGAAGGACCTTTAAAACATGGTTTCCAGCTTGTATTTGAAGACTGGCAGAAACGCTTGGACAAATGCATCGCATTCGTGGGACACTACTTTGAGAAGGACCATCAGTCTTATGAGGATGAGTAAAGGTATGTTGTCAAAAGAAAAAATTAATAATAATCTTTATTGAACAGCCCTCGTAGCTCATTCACACGCATTCAGCGTCTTTTTAATAACAAAAGCCGCAATGCAGCACTCGCCTCCAAGCACAGACGGGTCATGAAATCCATGAAGAAAACAAAAAATGGTTGAAATGGCTCTGAGCACTATGGGACTTAACTTCTGAGGTCATCAGTCCCCTAGAACTTAGAACTACTTAAACCTAACTAACCTAAGGACATCACACACATCCATGCCCGAGGCAGGATTCGAACCTGCGATCGTAGCGGTCGCGCGGTTCCAGACTGTAGCGCCTAGAACCGCTCGGCCATCCCGGCCAGCGAAATCCATGAGTCTCTAGATTATAATAAACTAACCCACCTCCTTGAATCCGCTAAAAACTGGTGGAGTAGTAGTTCGAACGCACTGAGACAAAAATGTCGGCCGATAATATCGGACGACATCAGGTGACGACGTCTGACGTTCGTCGCCGGTGCTACTACGAACGTAGCCTAAGGCTCGATGCTCACGAGCGATCTATTATCGCGAGCTCCCAGCGTAATTTTCCCGCGCGCTTCAGCAGTGCACGTGAAACAATGGAGCCGCGCACACTATGGCTGTGACGCAGCGAAAGAATTGTGCTCGCCAATCACAGCCACATCGCAGCGATATAGCCGATGACCGCGGAGCAGCAGTCGTCGTTGGTGAAAGAGGTAGTGCGCACACGTTCGCAACTCCACCAACACCTGCTGTCAGTCGCCTTGGATGCACGTGAAAGTGTTTATGGAAGAGGTGAAGAAATACCCTGCAATAAGGGACACATCTCACAAGGAGTAACCATGATAGGATTTAGAACAGAGCCACATAGTTCCAAGTTTGCGAAAAGTTTAGAGAAGGCTTTGCTGCGAAACCGCGTCGATCGGGAGCAAAATGTTAATGGTATCACTGATAAATTAAAATGTAAATGTCGTGTGACTAGGGCCTCCCGTCGGGTAGACCTTTCGCCAGGTCCAAGTCTTTCTATTTGACGCCACTTTCGCGACTTGCGCGTCGATGGGGGATGAGACAATGATGATTAGGGCAACACAACACCCAGTCCCTCAGCGGAGAAAATCTCCGACCCAGCCGGGAATCGAACCCAGGCCGTTAGGTATGACATTCAGTCGCACTGACCACTCAGCTACCAGGGGCGGACGGGATTTCGTTGTCCAGATTACATAGCCCCTGTACGCGTAATGAGAGTTAAAAGCTAAAGCCCTCTCTGAAACGGCAGTAGTTGTGAAGGACACAGCAAAACTTAGTGATACACTACTGGCCATTGAAATTGCTACACCAAGAAGAAATGCAGATGGACAAATGTATTACACTAGAAACGTCGTCGAACTGTTGGTGCAGATGGCTGTTGTCTTGCAAACGTCCCCATCTGTTGACTCGGGGATCGAGACGTGGCTGCACGATCCGTTACAGCCATGCGGATAAGATGCCTGTCATCTCGACTGCTAGTGATACGAGGCCGTTGGGATCCAGCACGGCGTTCTGTATTACCCTTCTGAACCCACTGATTCCATATTCTGCTAAGACTGGATCTCAACCAACGCGAGCAGCAATATCGTGATACGATAAACCTCAATCGCGACTGGCTACAATCCGACCTTTATCAAAGTCGGAAACGTGATGGTACGCATTTCTCCTCCTTAGACGGGGCATCACAACAACGTTTCACCAGGCAACGCCGGTCAACTGCTGTTTGTGTATGCGAAATCGGTTTGAAACTTTCCTCATGTCAGCACGTTGTAGGTGTCGCCACCGGCGCCAACCTTGTGTGAATGCTGTGAAAAGCTAATTATTTGCATATCACAGCATCTTCTTCCTGTCGGTTAAATTTCGTGTCTGTAGCACGCCATCTTCGTGGTGTAGCATGTTTAATGGCCAGTAGTGTATTACGGTTAAGTTCAGCTTAACAAGTCTGCCAAGTCTGAAATATTCTCTATTTATTGGTTAGAATGCTAAATGCGCACTGTGCATATGTTGGGGCACGATTTATACTATAGTTACAGATCCGTTTCCTGTAGGAGAGGAAAATTCCAGTGCACAAAAAAATGGCAAAATTATGCAGATTAAGATTAAGCGGTAGTGAAAGCCTGATAGCATAACCCTCGCTTTTGATGGATGATTGCAATTTTACTGCTAATTCATCAAACTATTCTACACTCATTCGAAAATAAAGAATTTACTTTCATCTTCTCTCAAATCTATAGAAAGCGAAACGAAAGCTTCTTTCACCAGCTGTGAACTAACCAGCGCCTGAGTTGCGTTTCTTAATGTATTCATAAACGAAACGAGCAAACATTGCTTGCTTTCTTTTTCCTGTGTCCACAGTGGCTGGCTTCCAATCCAGTACTCCTTCGTGATTATCGCTGCGTCGCCGCCGTGCATGCGCCGGAACGATTTCTGATGCCGCGATCTCGCTGCGGGCACGCGCGGCTGTTTGTTACTCGATGGTGTGCATCGCGCCTAAAGCCTAGTTTACACGACGACATTGGGTTGCGCTGCTCGTTGCGTGGAATGAGTTGCACGCAGATGCTTTCATATTTGACTGTAGACATGGTGATGGAGTTAAAGCATGTGCGTGCAACCGCTGCATAAGAAAAAAATAAGAAACGTGCTTTCGATTCCTGACTGGATGAAGAAAAGACGTCAGCTCGGTTGCTCAGCATCCCTGCTGAAATAATTTATAATGGAAGACGCAAGAAGTTCTTTTAATTATCTTCGAATGTCACCAGAACTGTTCACGTTTCTTCTAAATAGAGTTAATTATGCGATAAGGAATAAAGATACTGTAATGCATGAACCACTGTCGTCAGAACTGAAATTACATACCACATTGCTTGCATTACAATCGAGAACACTTGGCATGCTATAAGATGCGGTTTTAGTTGCTGATGACGCTTTTTCATAGTTTTAAATAGATAAATACTGAATAAAGAATGCAGCTTCTTGATTTCTGTAGCCTTCCCTCCTGTCAACAATATTCCGAAAAAAAAAAGCGGCGGCCAGCTCGAACGATGGGATTTTAGTCTTGTAGACGAGATGATTTCCACATCTTGAATTACATTTGCTTGTATTTTTCTTAATTGAGTTGTATATGTGCTCCTAATTCAATAAATTTTGCCCTGCAGCTCTGTGTTCTGATCGCACGTGATGGTCTCAGGGGCAGCAATATGTTGCTTATTTTTGTAATCAGCATCACTGAAATCCCACAAACACCTATGCAAAGAATATACCTCCAAAAAGCGAACATTATTCTCCGTTCCCCACTTCATATTTCAGTTTGTCTACATCTGCGAATACACATAGCCTCAAAACTCATGCAACTAGTTTCGCCAAAGTTGGAACACGCCGTAACCATTAAAACAATATGGTCAGTCGTAAAGGAAGTGGCTGGTCTGCAGAGACAGGTCGAGGATATAGAATCAGTGCGTAGTGGGAAAGTCCGTGTTACTGATAAGTCGCATATATGTACAGTATTTAATAATCACTTTCTAAATATAGCAGGTGAACTAAATAGAAACCTATTCCCAACAGGGAATCATATAGCGCTCGTAGAAAAAAGTGTTCCAAGACTGTTCCCTGAAATGCTCCTCCATGATACTGACAAGAGGGAGATTGAGTTAATAATGAAATCGCTAAAGACCAAAACTCTCATTGATAAGACGGGGTATCTAGCACAATGCTGAAGTATTGTTCTATGTATGTTAGCCCAGTACTTAGCCATATCTGTAACTTTTCCTTTAGGAGTGGTCGGTTTCCTGACCGATTAAAGTACTCGATAGTGAAGCCACTTTATAAAAAGGGAGACAGGGATAATGTTGACAATTATAAACCTATTTCTATGCCATCGGTGTTTGCTAAAGTTATCGAGAGGATTGTATATACAAGGTTACTGGAGCATTTAAATTCACACAATTTGATGTCAAATGTACAATTTGGTTTTAGAAATGGTTTAACAACTGAAAATGATATATTCTCTTTTCTCTGTGAAGTTTTGGACGGATTAAATAAAAGGTTGCGAACGTTAGGTGTTTTCTTTGATTTAACGAAGGCTTTTGACTGTGTTGACCACAAAATATTACTGAAGAAGTTGGAACATTATGGAGTAAGGGGAGTAGCTTACAATTGGTTCGCCTCTCACTTTAAGAACAGAAAGCACAAGGTAATTCTCCGCAATATTAAGAGTGGTAGTGATGTTCAGTCCCAATGGGGCACTGTTAAGTGGGGCGTTCCCCAGGGGTCGGTGCTGGGGCCACTGCTGTTTCTTATTTATATAAATGATATGCCTTCTAGTATTACAGGTGATTCAAAAATATTTCTGTTTGCTGATGACACCAGCTTGGTATTGAAGGATCTTGTGTGTAATATTGAAACAGTATCAAATAATGTAGTTCATGAACTAAGTTCGTGACTTGTGGAAAATAATTTGATGCTAAATCACAGTAAGACTCAGTTTTTACAGTTTCTAACTCACAATTCAACAAGAACTGATATTTTAATCAGACAGAATGGGCATATTATAAGCGAGACGGAACAGTTCAAGTTCCTGGGCGTTCGGATAGATAGTAAGCTGTTGTGGAAAGCCCATGTTCAGGATCTTGTTCAGAAACTAAATGCTGCTTTATTTACCATTAGAACAGTATCTGAAATAAGTGACAGTTCAACACGAAAAGTAGTATACCTCGAATATTTTCATACTTATGTCATATGGTATTATTTTTTGGGGTAATTCTTTTGATTCAAAAAGCGTATTTTTGGCTCAATAACGGGCTGTTCGAGCTATGTGTGGTGTAAGTTCGAGAACCTCTTGTCGACCCCTATTCAATAGTCTGGGAATTCTGACATTGCCCTCACAGTATATATTTTCTTTAATGTCGTTTGTCGTCAGCAATATTACCTTATTCCCAAGAGTTAGCAGCTTTCACTCAGTTAATACTAGGCAGAAATCAAATCTGCATGTGGAATGCACTTCCTTGACTCTTGTGCAGAAAGGAGTGCAGTATTCTGCTGCATCCATTTTCAATAAGCTACCACAAGAACTCAAAAATCTTAGCAGTAGCCCAAACACTTTTAAGTCTAAACTGAAGAGTTCCTCATGGCTCACTCCTTCTATTCTCACGAGGAGCTCCTGAAAGAGCTGAAAAATTAAGCAAATTCCAGTGTTACATTGTTGATTTCCTGTATTTAAACTTACGAATCGTCGCCTGAATATGTTACTTATATTTCATTTTATCTTTTTATACTATCGTGTTATAATTTCATGTATTGACTCGTTCCATGACCATGGAGACTTCTCCTTAATTTGGTCCCACGGAACAATAAATAAATAAATAAATAAATAAATAAAATAAATAAAGTGTTTAGTTTCACCGATGAGTTGCGCAAACGCGGGTCGCGCATGCGCAGTGGCCGGTAGCGCAGTTGCCTGGAACCTAGTGTCGACGTGTAAACTAGGCGAAAGAGTTGCGACAGTTTTCTAAAACACGATGGATAGCGTACGTGACTTCATCCACAGCGACAGGCGCTAATGTTGGAAGACATGTTGGCAGTTCTGTGAAAAGGGAGGCGAACGCTTATCAGAAAAGGAAGCAGGCCGGAGCTGAAAGGCATTTCGACGCGGCGAAACAGCTGTCTATATGGTGGTCTGCCGCTGCGCACAGAATTCCAGTCTGCCGCAGGATGGATGACCTCAGCTCCGCCTGCGGGCGGCTGAAACCCACGCAGTATGCCAACGGCTTTCGCGGCCTACACGGCACGAGCTTGTCTGCTGCCCGCAACACGCGTCAATTAGATAAACACCGCCTACTGGCCTGCTGGTGCTACAGCAACAAGCGCTAAACAGCCCTCACTTCATCGGCTCCACAGCTCAATGCAATTGAGCCAGTACTTTCTGCACACTCGCAGAAGGGGTTTGCTGTTGAGGTAGTCCTCCTGGGCTATTTGTACAAGGTGACACGCAATGAAAGTGGGCTATGTTTGTTGAAGACGAGTAAGGACTTGGCCTACATCTACATCTACATGGATACTCTGCAAATCACATGTAAGTGTTTGGCAGAGGGTTCATCGAACCACCATCACAATTTTCTGTTATTTCAATCTCGTATAGCGCGCGGAAAGAATGAATACCTATGTTTTTCCGTACGAGCTCTGATTTCCCTTACTCCATCTTGGTGATCGTTCCTCCCTATGTAAGTCGGTGACAACAAAATATTTTCGCACTAGGAGGAGAAAGTTGATAATTGGAATTTCGTGAGAAGATTCCGTCACAACGAAAAACGCCTTTCTTTTAATGATGTCCATACCAAATCCTGCATCATTTCTGTGACACACTCTCCCCTATTTCGCGATAATACAAAACGTGCTGCCTTTCTTTGAACTTCATCGCTGAACTCAGTCAGTTCTATCTGGTAATGAACCCACACCGCGCAGCAGTATTCTAAAAGAGGACGGACAAGCGTAGTGTAGGCAGACTCCTTAGTAGGTCTGTTGCATTTTCTAAGTGTCCTGCCAATAAAACGGTCTTTGGTTAGCCTTCCTCAAAACATTTTCTATGTGTTCTTTCCAATTTAAGTTGTTCGTAATTGTAATACCTAGGTATTTAGCTGAATTTACGGCTTTTAGATTAGACTGATTTATCGTGTAACCGAAGTTTAACGAGTTCCTTTTAGCACTCATGTGGATGACCTCACACTTTTCGTTATTTAGGATCAACTGCCGCTTTTCGCAAGATTCAGATATCTTTTCTAAATCGTTTTGCAGTTTGTTTTGATCTTCTGATGACTTTATTAGTCGATAAACTACAGCGTCATCTGCAACCTGCCCGCATCTCGTGGTCGTGCGGTAGCGTTCTCGCTTCCCACGCCCGGGTTCCCGGGTTCGATTCCCGGCGGGGTCAGGGATTTTCTCTGCCTCGTGATGGCTGGGTGTTGTGTGCTGTCCTTAGGTTAGTTAGGTTTAAGTAGTTCTAAGTTCTAGGGGACTGATGACCATAGATGTTAAGTCCCATAGTGCTCAGAGCCATTTGAACCATCTGCAACCAACCGAAGACGGCTGCTCAGATTGTCTCCCAAATCGATGATATAGATAAGGAACAGCAAAGGGCCTCTAACAATACATTGGGGAACGCCAGAAGTCATTTCTGTTTTACTCGGTGACTTTCCGTCAATTACTACGAACTGTGACCTCTCTGACAGGAAATCACAGATCCAGTCACATAACTGAGTTGATATTCCATAAGCACTCAATTTCACTACGAGCCGCTTGTGCGGTACTGTGTCAACTTACAACGGGACCCTACGAATTTCCCTTCACCCATTTGGTTCGTATCGACAGGATGTGGAGGCAGGACTTGGGCTTCAACATATGTAACCAGGAAGACTCAACTCTCAACTGTTTTCGAGAAGATCGGTTTGAAAATTTTGGCGTGCTTATATACATTAAGTGATAAAAATAATGGGACAACGATATGCGCATACACGGATGGCAAGCCGGCCGGTGTGGCCTTGCGGTTCTAGGCGCTTCAGTCTGGAACCGCGTGACCGCTACGGTCGCAAGTTCGAATCCTGCCCCGGGGATGGATGTGTGTGATATCCTTAGGTTAGTTAGGTGTAAGTAGTTCTAAGTTCTAGGGGACTGATGACCATAGATGTTAAGTCCCAAAGCGCTCAGAGCCATTTGAACCATTTTTTGAACGAATGGCGATACCATCTCGTACACAACGTACAAGTATAAAAGGACAGTGCATTGGCGGAGCTGTCATTTGTTCTCAAGCGATTCACGTGAAAATATCACCGACGTGATTATAGCCGCACGTCGAAAATTAACAGACTTTGACATTATATTTCGTAAATCGATAGGGACTTCAGCATTCCGAGATACACTGTGTCAAGAGTGTGTCGAGAATACCAAATTTCAGGCATTACCTCTCACTACGGACAGCGCAGTGGTCGACGGCTTTCACTTAACGACCGAGATCAGGGCCGTTTTCGTACAGTTTTCAGTGCTAACAGACAAGCAGTATTGCGTGGAATCTGTGTGGGACGTACGACCAACGTATCCCTTGGGACAGCGCGTCGAAATTTGGCGATAACAGACTACAGCAGCAGACGGCCGACGCGAGTGCCTTTGCTAAGAGCACGATATCGCCTCTGGCCTCGCGTTAACATTGTTTGGTCCCAAGATGGTTCAAATGGCTCTGAACACTATGGGATTTAACTGCTGAGGTCATCAGTCCCCTAGAACTTAGAACTACTTAAACTTAACTAACCTAAGGACATCACACACATCCATGACCGAGGCAGGATTCGAACCTGCGACCGTAGCGGTCGCGCTGTTCCAGACTGTAGCGCCCAGAACTGCTCGCCCAACCGGCCGGCTTTGGTCCCTAGACATTTGGAAAACTGTGACCTGGGCAGATACGTCGCGATTTCAGTTGGTAAGACCGGATGATAGGATTCGAGTGTGACGCACAGCCGACGAAGACATGTACCCAGGCTATAAAGAAGTCACTGTGCAAGCTACTCGTGGTTCCAGAACGGTATGGGCCATGTTTACATGGAATGGTCTGGGTCCCAACTGAACCTATCATTGACTGGAAATGGTTCAGTTTGGGTACTTGGAGACTATCGGCAGCCATTCATTGACTTTGTGTTCCCAAACAACGATGTCATGTCACTGGGCCACAACTGTTTGCGAATGGTTTGAAGAACATTCTGGATAATCTGAGGACTGATTTGTTCACCCAGATCGCCCGACATGAATCGAGAAGTAAGTTGGTGCACAAATCCTGCGCCGATAATACTTTCGCAATTATGGACGGCTATAGAAGCAGAATGGCTCAACATTTCTGCAGGGGACCTTCGATGACTAGTTGAGTCGATTCCACATCAAGCTCTTGCACTAGGCCGGGCAAAAGGAGACCCTACACCATATTAGGAAGAATCCCACGACTTTTGACACTCCAGTGTCGCTCTATGATCGCAAATGTGGAAGCAGTTCCAGCCGAGCGAGTAAGCGCGTAGTTTCAAAGAGCGAGGTTTCTGGACCGAATCTTGCTGCTGGTACATTTTTTTTTTTTCATTCGCACGTAATTCTAGCAACATACTCACTGTGACTGTAGTACAAATTATCAATATTTAACGACTCATTTATTATTGACGTAATATTTATACTGAAAAAAGAGACGATACTTTCTTTCGTGAGAAGATTGGAACTAAAAACGGGTACATGACAACTTTCATTTACATTATTGTCTCTATATAAGTGACGAGTATAATGAGTAACCTGTAGAGCGCTGCTTGAATCAGGATGCAGACACATGAAAAACAATTATTGAGAGGTACAACACGCGTGTAGAACGCCGAATTTTTCAATGTGTCTATTGCAAAACAGACATGGTTTACGTTCATAAAAGGTTCTTCGTCATCACACAATTTAGCGGCGTGCCACACATATTAAAGCATATCACCGAATATTGGTGCAGACGGCTGATGCAGTACGACTGATTTAATTTTTATGCAGTCTTCTCTAGTACCTACCTCTCTATGCTTTCCGATGGTGTGCGCGCAATTCTGTAGTCGTTTTGTAAATATAAACGTCAAAGGCTGCACCGGCGGAATAGATTTGGGAGGGATTACTTTAATACAGCAAGTTGTCAGAGTAACGCGTGACTGAAAAAATGTACCGGTAGGCAGATTGCATCCAGGTAACCCGCGCTTACGGAACTAACTGCTTTCTCGCTCGGCTGTGAACTCCTTGAATGCTGCAGACCGTTCAAAGTATATAACCAGGCTTAAAGTTTTCAAGTTCGACTTTCTCCAAAATTATTGACAGTTGAGTCTGCCTGTTTACATATGTTGAAGTCCTGGTTGAGCAAAACACACCCTGTCAATATGAATAAAATAACAAAACTGTGAGGTCATCCACATGGGTGCTAAAAGAAATCCGCTAAACTTCGGTTACACGATAAATCAGTCAAATCTAAAGGCCAAAAATTCAACTAAATGCCTAGGAACTACAATTACGAATAACTTAAATTGAAAGGAACACGTAGAAAATGTTGTGGGGAAGGGAAACCAAAGACTGCGTTTTATTGGCAGGACACTTAGAAAGTGTAACAGAGCTACTAAAAGAGACAGCCTACACTACGCTTGTCCGTCCCATTTTAGACTACTGCTGCGCGGTGTGAGATCCTTACCAGATTGGATTGACGGAGTACATCGAAAATGTTCAAAGAAGAGCAGCGCGTTCTGTATTATCCCGAAACAGGGAAGAAAGTGTCACTGAAATGATACAGGATTTGGGGTGGACATCATTAAAAGAAAGGCGTTTTTCGTTGCGGCGGAATCTTCTCACGAAATTTCAAACACCAACAATCTCCTCCGGCCGGCCCTTATGGCCGAGCGGCTCTAGGCGCTACAGTCTGGAGCCGCTCGACCGCTACGGTCGCAGGTTGGAATCCTGCCTCGAGCATGGATGTGTGCGATGTCCTTAAGTTAGTTAGGTTTAAGTAGTTCTAAGTTCTAGGGGACTGATGACCTTAGAAGTTAAGTCCCATAGTGCTCAGAGCCGTTTGTCTCCTCCGAATGAGAAAATATTTTGTTGACGCCGACCTAAATCGGGAGAAACGATCACCATGATAAAATAAGGTAAATGAGAGCTCGTACAGAAAGATATAGGTGTTCGTTCTTTCCGCGCGCTATACGAGATTGGAATAATAGAGAATTGTGAAGGTGGTTCGATAAACCCTCTGCCAGGCACTTAAATGTGATTTGCAGAGTATCCATGTAGATGTAAAGTTGGTGCGATGTCCTTGTTAGTCCTTTAAATCTTTCAGCTTTTTGTGGCTCAAAGTGTCCAGTTACCTGAAATTTCCTATATCATCTATGTCAATCTTATCCGCAATAATACCAAACCTCTTGCAGTATTATGTTTGTCATGTTCTTCAATAGATATGTTCCGTCATCAGTCCCATAGACTTAGAACTACTTAAACCCAACTAACCTAAGGACATCACGCACATCCATGCCCAACACAGGATTCGAACCTGCGACCGTAGCAGCAGCGCGGTTCCCGACTGAAGCGTCTAGAACCGTTCGGCCACAACGGCCGGCGTTCCGTTTTTGTTCATCAAGTTTTTGTTTCTAGCTATGCCACTATCAAAGCTAGTAGACACTTAGATATGAGAGAAATTTTCTGAATATAAATCCCTTGTTTCAATTTTGTAACAAAATGTAAAAGAAGCTTTCAACACTGCTGCGCTTAATTGCTAGTGTATACCTCAGACGTTAGCTGTGTTTTATATAGCGAACATCAAATATTACCGCTGTGACATGTCATATATCGTCTATCAAAAGGCTGGCGTACAAGCGACATCCGCAGAGTAACTACGGTGGTAGTGTAAAGTAAGAAATGTAAACAACAGATGTGAATTCCACCAGCCAGTTGTGAGCAGGCAGTGTTGAGTAGTGCAAGGACTCAATGGAGAAACGAAGTGAGCGTCTGGAAATCATATATTCCAACACATTCTCCAACCTTTGGGACGGGTGGGGAAACAATATTACCATGCTCAAACTTGATTATGTATTCCACCTTCTCTGTTAGCTTAATCTGTAATTTCCAAATACACTCCTGGAAATGGAAAAAAGAACACATTGACACCGGTGTGTCAGACCCACCATACTTGCTCCGGACACTGCGAGAGAGCTGTACAAGCAATGATCACACGCACGGCACAGCGGACACACCAGGAACCGCGGTGTTGGCCGTCGAATGGCGCTAGCTGCGCAGCATTTGTGCACCGCCGCCGTCAGTGTCAGCCAGTTTGCCGTGGCATACGGAGCTCCATCGCAGTCTTTAACACTGGTAGCATGCCGCGACAGCGTGGACGTGAACCGTATGTGCAGTTGACGGACTTTGAGCGAGGGCGTATAGTGGGCATGCGGGAGGCCGGGTGGACGTACCGCCGAATTGCTCAACACGTGGGGCGTGAGGTCTCCACAGTACATCAATGTTGTCGCCAGTGGTCGGCGGAAGGTGCACGTGCCCGTCGACCTGGTACCGGACTGCAGCGACGCACGGATGCACGCCAAGACCGTAGGATCCTACGCAGTGCCGTAGGGGACCGCACCGCCACTTCCCAGCAAATTAGGGACACTGTTGCTCCTGGGGTATCGGCGAGGACCATTCGCAACCGTCTCCATGAAGCTGGGCTACGGTCCTGCACACCGTTAGGCCGTCTTCCGCTCACGCCCCAACATCGTGCAGCCCGCCTCCAGTGGTGTCGCGACAGGCGTGAATGGAGGGACGAATGGAGACGTGTCGTCTTCAGCGATGAGAGTCGCTTCTGCCTTGGTGCCAATGATGGTCGTATGCGTGTTTGGCGCCGTGCAGGTGAGCGCCACAATCAGGACTGCATACGACCGAGGCACACAGGGCCAACACCCGGCATCATGGTGTGGGGAGCGATCTCCTACACTGGCCGTACACCACTGGTGATCGTCGAGGGGACACTGAATAGTGCACGGTACATGCAAACCGTCATCGAACCCATCGTTCTACCATTCCTAGATCGGCAAGGGAACTTGCTGTTCCAACAGGACAATGCACGTCCGCATGTATCCCGTGCCACCCAACGTGCTCTAGAAGGTGTAAGTCAACTACCCTGGCCAGCAAGATCTCCGGATCTGTCCCCCATTGAGCATGTTTGGGACTGGATGAAGCGTCGTCTCACGCGGTCTGCACGTCCAGCACGAACGCTGGTCCAGCTGAGGCGCCAGGTGGAAATGGCATGGCAAGCCGTTCCACAGGACTACATCCAGCATCTCTACGATCGTCTCCATGGGAGAATAGCAGCCTGCATTGCTGCGAAAGGTGGATATACACTGTACTAGTGCCGACATTGTGCATGCTCTGTTGCCTGTGTCTATGTGCCTGTGTGATCATGTGATGTATCTGACCCCAGGAATGTGTCAATAAAGTTTCCCCTTCCTGGGACAATGAATTCACGGTGTTCTTATTTCAATTTCCAGGAGTGTATATTATATGTACCCGTTCAGGTACCAGCGGGTTCAGAGCTTAACAGCATTTTTAATACTATGCCCTGCGAGTGAAACAATTCAAATGGCTCAAATGACTCTGAGCACTATAGGACTTAACATCTGAGGTCATCAGTCCCCTAGAACTTAGAACTACTTAAACCTAAGTAACCTAAGTACACCACACACATCCATGCCCGAGACAGGATTCGAACCTGCGACCGTATCGGCCGCGCAGTTCCAGACTGAAGCGCCTAGAACCGCTCGGCCACTGCGGCCGGCAGTGAAACAATTCCAGCCACCCATCAGCCTCGGTTTATTGACTTATTCCAGAACGAAGTAGATTACGAAGGACGAGAAATCGTGCAATTCATAGGCTTCGCCGAATAATGTGTTGGTCTCTCACATGAAAATTCAGCCTGTGGAAACCCCGATGTGGCAGCGGACGCCGGTGCCCGTTCGCTTCTCGCACGGGCTTGCCGCTAACGGCTTTGCAATTTTCTGCCTCGGAGTCCAAAAATCCCCGCTCCATGAAACTCGAGGAGAAAAAGAGCGCTTAACGGCTGGGTGCTGCTGGGAGCGGAAATTTCAAGCCGAAACGCGGAGGTCTCGAGAGAAATCGATCGTGGACTTTTCTCATTAAACACTCCTATTATTATCCTCGCTGGCCACTCCATCCTCTGCAAACTGCGACTTCTCGGTCTTGCTTCAGACGGGCTTTGCCGAACGAGAACAAGGCAGCATTCGCTTCTAAGCCGGCCCTTATAGTCACCGGATTTACTTAATCTGAACGTCACACTCTGTTTCCTGCTAAACTCAAATTTACGTGCACTTTATTACTTTTTAAGACAATCCAACTGTTGAAAGCTCTCTAACGGGTTTGAAATCAAGTACGTCACTGAGTTTAAACGCTTCGAACTGAAAATTAATGCCGGTATTGTGGGATTATTTAAGCTGTGCTGCTTTAACAAAAAATCTTTTTCTCTGCATAACTCTGAATTCGAAGCAGGATGAAGGAGCTCTTCACATGCCATTACAAGAGTTTATTCGTGCCCATTACACCTCATATTGATGTTCGTTATGACCATAATGACGAACAAGAGTTACAAACCGAATTAAAGTTTAATGATTTAATATCCATTATGTAATGAATATCTGAAACTTAGGTAGCTATTTGACTGGTGCTTGATCACATTATACACTGCCGGGAAAAAATTAGTACACCTGGAAAGACGACGTCGATTCTGATCAGGTGGCGACCTATGCCACCTGGGGGATAGTAAACTACTGGCCATTAAAATTGCTACACCACGAAGATGGCGTGCTACAGACGTGTAATTTAACCGACAGGAAGAAGATGCTGTGATATGCAAATCATTAGCTTTTCAGAGCATTCACACAAGGTTGGCACCGGTGGCGACACCTACAACGTGCTGACATGAGGAAAGTTTCCAATCGATTTCTCATACACAAACAGCAGTTGACCGCTGCGAAACACTACATTTCAGCAGGATAATGCACGACCGCATGTTGTAGGTCCTGTACGGGCCTTTCTGGATACAGAAAGTGTTCAACTGCTGCCGTGGCCAGCACAGTCTCCAGATCTCTCACCAATTGGAAACGTCTGGTCAATGGTGGCCGAGCAACTGGCTCGTCACAATACGCCAGTCACTACTCTTGATGAACTGTGGTATCGTGTTGAAGCTGCATGGGCAGCTGTACCTGTACACACCATCCAAGCTCTGTTTGACTCAATGCCCAGGCGTATCACACCTATAGACGAGGGTCTGGATGTTCATGCAGCAGAGACGCCCCAGGATCTTCGTTTTGTAAGGACAGCAGTGGCAGGTCGCACAGCTACCAAAGCACAGATAAGGATGTTTCTGAGCCCAGACATGTCAACACGAACTAACCGATTATTAGCATTGTGACTGCGGGCACCCACACCCCAAGCCCGTCTTCCACTTCCGTCACGGCACTGACGAGCATAGCTCGGCTGGTGCCATCGGAGAACCACTTGCGAGATGGAACGGCGCGCCGTGCTCTTCATCGATGAAAGCAGGTTCTACCTGCATGCAAGTGATGGTCGTCATCGCGTACGACTCTTAGACCTGTTGTAGAGTGCTACCGTTCAAGAGACACTGGCCTCACCCCAGGCGAGAAGTACAACTACCGTTCGCCTTTCGTGTTTGTGGAGGGGACGCTGACTAGCGCCTAGTACATGCAAAATGTTGTTCGAGCTTTTCTTACTACAGGAAGGTGATGTGTTGTTCCAACGGGATAATGCTCAAGCCGGCCGGTATGGCCGTGCGGGTCTAGGCGCTTCAGTCTGGAACCGCGTGACCGCTACGGTCGCAGGTTCAGATCCTGCCTCGGGCATGGATGTGTGTGATGTCGTTAGGTTAGTTAGGTTTAAGTAGTTCTAAGTTCTAGGGGACTGATGACCTCAGAAGTTAAGTCCCAGAGTGCTCAGAGCCATTTGAACCATTTGATAATGCTCACCCACACACCGCCCGTGAAATTCGACGTGCTCTGCGAGATGTGCAGCAGCTATACTAGTCAGCACGATCTCCAGACTTGTCTGCAATCGAGCACGTGGTCAGCAACTCTTACAGAACTAGGTAACAGGTCGAGCAGGCACGGTAAAATGTATCCCAGGACAATATTCGACAACCTTGTAGGCTTCACCATGTACTAATATGGATTTTTCAGCATGTGTCAGCACCACAGAGCCGCTTGTGCTATTGATCGGTAAATATAATCATTTCTTGTACACCTTACACTCTACTGCAACAATAGATCTTGATTGAATTGGAAACCTCTAAAACGGTGAACTAGTTGTTTTCCGGCAGTGTATTTACGTCAGGGTAAGTAGCCACTACAACAAAAGTTGGTATGTCTTCGTAAATATATATATGCGAGGTCTGTTCAAAAAATTCCGCAACACTTGTAATTTGGCGCCAGTGGTGTGTTGGCATCCATGCACACGCCTGTGTTTAATGTGTAACTGCCGGAATTTTTATTGTTGTATGTCTTTTACTTATTGTTCAGTGCTGTATTGAGTACTACGTTGTGTTGCATAATTTGTGAATTTCGACATGACAGACGTTGAGGAGCAACGCGGCTGCGTTAAATTTTGCGTGGAACTCAAGAAAACGCTTACGGAGACGCACCAGATGATGCAGGAAGCCTACGGTGATGAGTGCTTAAGCCGTACTCGGTGTTGCAAATCGTTCACACGATTTAAAAATGGCCGGACGGAAGTTAGAGATGATCCTTCATCAGGACGTCCATGTCAGCAACGTCAACGATACTGCGCGCGTCAAGCGAAAACTGTCTCACAAAGGGATTGCAGAAGAATGTAACACTTCAGTTGGGCCATATCATGAAATACTGAAACAGCATCTTGGAACGCATCGCGTTGCCAACAGGTTTGTCCCACGGCTCATGGACCACGCCAGAAAGACTTTCGCCTCGCAGTATGTGAAGAGATTTGGGATCGTACAAATGAGAACTAGACTTTTCTTAAGAGAATTGTAAATGGTGATGAGACGTGGGTCTACGGTTATCATACCCAGACCAAGGTTCAATATTCACAATGGGTCGGGAAAGGTTCTCCAAGACCAAAAAAAGCTCGTCATATCAAACTTCCTGGCAGATTAAAACTGTGTGCCGGATCGAGACTCGAACTCGGGACCTTTGCCTTTCGCGGGCAAGTGCTCTACCATCTGAGCTACCCAAGCACGACTCACGCCCCGTTCTCACAGCTTTACTTCCGCCAGTACCTCGTCTCCTACTTTCCAAACTTCGCAGAAGCTCTCCTGCGAAACTTGCAGAACTCCTGGAAGAAAGGATATGGCTTAGCCACAGCCACGTCTCCGCAATATCCTTTCTTCCAGGAGTGCTACTTCTGCTAGGTTCGCTTCTGTGAAGTTTGGAAAGTAGGAGACGAGGTACTGGCGGAAATAAAGCTGTGAGAACGGGGCGTGAGTCGTGCTTGGGTAACTCAGATGGTAGAGCACTTGCCCGCCAAAGGCAAAGGTCCCGAGTTCGAGTCTCGGTCCGGCACACAGTTTTAATCTGCCAGGAAGTTTCATATCAGCGCATAGTCCGCTGCAGAGTGAAAATCTCATTCTCGTCATATCAGGTCAAATGTCACAGCCATGCTGATGGTTTTCTTTGACTCTGAAGGATTAGTTCATCATGAAATCGTGCCACCAGCTTGCACAATGCCTCGTTGACAACTTGGGTCCATGGCTTCGTGTAGCCTGCACCATACTCGAACCCTATCATCAGCTTTTACCAACTGAAATCGGGACTCAACTGACTAAGCGACGCACTGACTTTGGTCATCTGCTGTCATAGTCCATTAACACCAAATTTCACCGCACTGACCTAACGGATACATTCGCCTTCCGTCCCACATTGATTTCTGCAGCTACTTCATTCAGTATTGCTTGTCTGCTAGCACGCAAACGCAGCTGCTGTCGTTCGTTAGGTGAAGGCTACTGCTTTGTTTGTGTTAAGAGGTAATGCCTGAAGTCTGGTGTACTGGGCACATTCTCGACACTGTGGATGTCGGAATATTGAATTCCCTAACGATTTCCGAAACGGAATGTCCCATGCGCCAAGCTCCAACTACTAGCCCGCGTTCAAAGTCTGCTATTCCGGTCGTGCGGCCATAATCTCTTCGGAAACGTTGTCACGTGAATCACCTGATCATAAATGACAGCTCCGCCGATGCACTGACCTTTCGTGTCTTGTTTGTGTGTGTGTGTGTGTGTGTGTGTGTGATTCTACCGCCATCTGTGTACGTACATATCGGTAGGTCATCACTTCTGTCACCTCAGTGTACGTATTAGTGGTGGGCAGGAAATCGCTTATCTGTTAGAAATCACAGTGATTGAGAAGTCACAGATATCACAATAACAACTTTACAGAATCTAACTGCAATTTCGCCGGCCGGTGTGGCCGAGCGGTTCTAGGCGCTTTAGTCTATAACCGCGCGACCGTCAGGGTCGCAGGTTCGAATACTGTCTCGGGCATGGATGTGTGTTATGTCCTTAGGTTAGTTAGGTTTAAGTAGTTCTAAGTTCTAGGGGACTGATGACCTCAGATGTTAAGTCCCATAGTGTTCAGAGCCCCTTTTTAACTGCAATTTCAGCCACAATTAGCAGTCGCAAGTAGCATTTCACGTTCAACGCCGTGTGCCATCTGTTGGCAGAATTTCGTACTGCTTTCTGTGAACCTGGTGTCATACTATGGAATTAGTTGCGATTTCAGTGACAAGTCGTGGCTGAAAGTCGCGAGTAGCAACTGAAAAGCGCAGTTAACAGTGCCATCTGTAGGCCAAAGTTCGTACTACGCTCTATCACTGTGACACGCTATGGAGTCCAACTGCGATTTCCGTGACAAATCGCAACGAGAAGCCGCAAGTAGTAACTAAAAAGCGCAGTTAACATTCTTTGGTATTGCCATCTGTGGACCGACGTTCGTACTTCGTTATAAGAACCTTGTGCCTCACGAGATCGAGGTACTACGTGCGCATATTATATGATGACATGCACATTCACCACCATTTATGGTTGGCCAAACACAGCTGTGAATGTATTATATCAATAAGAAGCAACATTGCCTTTTTCTCCTCAAAATATCATTTACAGCCAATTAACCTAAAAAATGTGTTTGATTCTGCTTCCAATATGACAGTTGTGGTTAATACTCCACATGCCTACAGGACTTTGCAATGTTAACACAGCAGAACTCAGACATCTATTTAAGTGTTATGAAATGAAAACAATATTATTGAGTCATATGAACGCCTCATTTTTGTTCCGACACAGTTCAAGACTCTGGAGAAAAATTTTACATCTGGTGTTCTACACGGCAACTGCACACACAAGAACTTTTTGTCTACACAAGTAAGCTTTTCCTGTGTTACATTCAAGTACTGCACATGAATTATTCCTGAATTAACTAGAAGATCCGTACTTCCCACTTTCATATCAACAGTTTCAAAAAGCATTACGGGGAAAAAGGGCCGGGGCATGTCGCTCTCCAACAAGTCTTTACCAATAATTATATGGTGGAAAATTTACGGGTATAGGACGGCTTAACATGGGGAAAATGAGATTTTCATTATTCACTCACTGTATTTAACATTTATTTATCATTCCTTGAAAATTGCATAATAACTTCAATGAAACACAGTTCAATCACTCATTCTGCACATTTATGTCATAATTATAGCACTTTTAAACCGCAAATCCTCTAACAGTTGTCTTGAATCTTCACGATTCTATCTCAAGAGCCTTGATGTGGATAGATACGTACAGCAACCAATAACCAGAGTCGGAACTGCGTCTGCAAAATCACAAAGATTATTAAACATTTCTGCTGTCACTAATTACAAGCAATGTAACTGGCAGAGTAGTATTGCTAATATTTCCTGTAATGAAAGCCACTCAATGGGGGATGTTTCACATTTGCAAGAAGGACCTCACTGAAGTAATTAGGTTCATCGGAACTCTTTAAGAAACTAATCTCTCGTCTGACGGAAACAAACTAAAGACGCAGTGGCGATTTCTCCAGATCTGTCGACAATGATATTTTGAATTATCGCTGTACTGGGTGACTGAAATGTAGCTCAGGTACCTGTGAACAAAACAATACGTTAGAATTCATTTTCTAAACACGAACTATTACGGTACTCTATGACTTCTTACATATTAATTACACTACTAATATTTTCGAAATTGTTTCTTTAATACAAAATTAAAGCCAGCGAAGGAACAAATGTAAAACATACTTACTAATGACACTTCTGTTGAGATGTAATTTTCTGTGTGGACAAGCGTAAGTTTTTCGTACGATGATAAATCGCAGAAATGGCAGGAGTCGCAGAAAACGCACGAGTCGTAGAAGTAGCAGACGTAGAAATAGCAGTGGTAGATGGCGGAGGGATACAAGACCTGGATTCGTTAACTGCGATTCTTAACTGCGACAAATCACAGTTAAGAATAACAGATACTGAAAAGTAGCATGCACAGAAATCACTGGTATCGGAAAATCGCATTTTAGCCCATCACTAGTACGTATAGTACTCGGCATGTGGCGGGAGGAGGGAGCAGACAGTCGCTCGCCTAATCTCGGAGTGGCAGCACGGAATAGCGTGATGCACAAAGGCGCGCGCACACCCGTGGCCAGAGGGAGGTGAGTCACGCGCGTGCATTACGGCTGATGCTTGATATCCGCAGTCGGCCATCCAGCTGCAGATTGAGCCCCGGCGGCCGGCGTGCGCTGGCCAAGAGGGAAGTGCCCACTTTATCGCATTGTCAGCAATCTGCGCGGGGGGAGCGCCTTCACCAACCCTGCCATTGGGCTGGAGAGCGATCCCACGAGCGCCGCCGCTGCCTTTGTTCTGCTCTTCGATGACGCCGTCGTCTCCCCCGTACCGCTCCTGCTGCTGATACGGTCAGTCGGTGAGGGACGAGCAGCAAAATCATTAAAATTAGAAGGAAGGTCAGCACAGGCCGTATTTTTGATGATTTATTAACTGCAAAATCGATTTTCGATCACATAATGATCATCTTCAGTACTGGAAGTTACACATTTCATTTTTTTTTCTTTCTTTATTGAATTTCGATTCCCCCCGAAGGGGGCGGGCTGGCAGCAGCTTAGTATGCCGCTCTTCAGCCTACACACTTTGTTTTAAAAAGGTGAAGATAATATATAATAAAAAACAGGCGATGAAATCGGAGACAAAGGGTAACATCGCGAAAAAATCGTGGAACTTAAAACATAGAACAAAGGGATGATGATGCTAATAAAATACATATGAGGCAGGTACGTAAAATAATACAGACAATTAAAAAATACAGCGACAGTCTCGTTTCTGTTCGCAAAAGACATAAAATTCACACCCAGCGACGGCATGGTTTCTGTTCGAAACACGGGAAAAGACAAAACAACACTGAACAGTCACTGGAACACTGCACTAAAATATGACATACCACAGCTGAGAGCAGGTGGGCGGAAACTGGACAGATGATGGGAAAATAAAAAAGGGGGGATGGTGAGGAAAAGCGAAGGGGGCAAGAGGGAAAGGAGCCAATGGAGGATGAGGACCCATAAGAGGGGTGGGGGGTGCTGGGCAGATGCGACCAGCCCGCAAAGATCCACTCAAGAGCACGCCTAATGCATAAGAACCAACAGATTTGACCAATTTTCCTGGGTTGGAGGAAATGCGTAATGTTTAAATACTGACACTGTACTTTAGGATAGCGACAATACTACCGTTCTTCCGATAGGCAGACACATGGTCGATACGGCATGGGCTACCCAAAATACCTGAACACTTCAACTCTGATCAATAAATCCCGAACTATGACCCCGTGAAAAATCGTACTTTCACGCGCGGCATTCTTGGCCGACTGAAGTGCCTAAATTTTGCTCCAGAGGCTGACTGGCCAAAAAGTCACCATCTCCTGGAATGGGTTTGGCAGCTCGGGGAAATCGGAATCAGCTGGCAGTCCTCGCGGGGGGTAGTATGGTTGTCGTGGACCCTGTGGGACCTACGGCAGTTTTTAAAGTGTTGCGTGAAGTCGAGAACGAACACTCCTCAGTGGGCAATGCAGTGTTTACCGATTTTTGTCAGAACTGGCAGATCTAAATCACCAACTGCTTAGTTGTTCATGCTACACTAGTCAGCAATGCAAACTCTACAAGGCAATCGTCAAACTGGGGATTTCCCAGCCACAGGTGTCACGAATCCTACCCGACAGCTAAAAGAGCTATGAACACATCGCAAGATATTTTCAACAGACGGACATTTATCTTTAAATTCCAAGACGTGACGACACGGTCTTTCATTTTTAAATTCCACGACGTAAAGACACCGAGCCATAGCAACCACAATACTTCACACAAGTGCACACGGAATAGCTGGCCTCAGAAGAAGAAACCGCCTGCGGTCATTTTATAATTGGTTATTTGTGTACAATGTTAATCACTCGTGCGATTAATCGTGTGTGTCTGCGTGTTGTGGCCTTCAGTTAGAAGACTGGTTTGATGGAGCTTTCCATGCTACTCTATCCTGTGCAAGCTTGTTCATCTCCGAATAGCTACTGTAACCTACATCCTTCTGAATCCGCTTACCGTACTCATCTCTTGGTCTCTTTTTACGATTTTTACCCCTCTCACTTCCTCCAATACTAAATAGGTGATCCATTGTTTTCTCAGACTGTGTCCTGTTAACCTGCTGGTCACATTACGCCAAAATTCTACTATGCCCAATTCTGTTCAGTACCTCCCCATTAGTTACGTGTTCTATCCATCTACTCTTCGCCATTCTTCTGTAGCAACAAATCTCAAAAGATTCTATTCTCTTTTTGTCTAAACTGTTTATCGTCCATGTTTCACTTCCATACATATCTACACTGCAGAAAATAACCTACAGAAAAGACTTCCTAACAATTAACTCTATATTCGACTTTAACAAATTCCTCTTATTCAGAAAGGCATTTCTTGCCATAACCAGTTAACATTTTACATCCTCCACTTCGCCGTCATCAGTTATTTTGCTACTCACATAGCACAACTCATCTAGTACTTTTAGTGTGTAATTTCCCGGGTACCGTTAGTGTTGATTGCACTACCTTCCATTATTTTTGTTTTGCTTTTATTGATATTCATCTTCTATCCTCCTTTTCTGTTCAATTGCTCTTCCAAGTGCTTTACTGTCTTTGACAGAATTACAATGTCATCGGCAAACCTCAAACTTTCTGTTTCTTCTCCCTGAACTTTAATTCCTACTCCAAATTTTTCTTTAGTTTCTTTTACTGATCGCTCAATGTCTGAATAACATTAGGGACAGCTACAGCCATGTCTCACTCCCTTCTCAATCGCTGCTTCCCTTTCATGCCCCTCGAATCTTGTCAATGCCATCGGGTTTCTGTACAGACTGTAAATATCTTTCCCTCCATGTATTTTACCCCTGCCACCTTCGGATTTCAAAGAGAGTATCACAATCAACACTGTCAAAAGCTTTCCGCGATTAATTATGTATTTCCAATGATGAACCCCAAAACTTACTCTAGTGGAAAATGGTTGCCAGGTATTAACATCTTCACCATAAGAAAAGAAATTTGTGTTACTTGGAGTGATAACATGTAATTAAAGAATAATGAGATATATCTAAAATCCACTCTTAACACAACAAATGAATGTATAATTGCAATTGTAAATATATTAAATAATAATACGACTGGCCAATAGCTGGGCAGCTGGAGGCCAAATAAATAATGGTTCAAATGGCTCTGAGCACTATGGGGCTTAACATCTGTGGTCAGCAGTCCCCTAGAACTTAGAACTACTTAAACCTAACTAACCTAAGGACATCACACACATCCATGCCCGAGGCAGGATTACCAAATAAATACAAAAAGTGTATGTTGATATAAGCAAAGGCGCTGGTGACCATTTGGCTGAGCGATCTGAATCCGGTATTATCGTCATCACTACCATCATCATCCCCTCCTCCGCCTCCTCCTCCTCCTCCTCATCATCATCATCAAATCGAGGATTCCATGATGAACAGTTGCGCTCTTGAGGTCGATTGCTATCTGTTCGTCTTAATGGTTATCCTTTTCGCAAGTTCCTAATTTAGCGGACACGGGCCACAGCGAAGTTCCTGACTCCGGAATCTCTCTCCAAGACTGGGGAGCGTCGTTTGTCGGCCGACCGAACACAATACACAAGAACAATCGAACGGGGAGAGATGTGGCGTGCCCTGTATGTAGATACAAAGGCACCTGCCACGACCGCCCACACAATGGTGACCTCGGATGCGGTCTGATTTAATACGTTCCGCGACCGACTAGCAACACATACAAACAGCATAGGCAAGCAAGTCCCCCCGCCGCAAAGTAAGCATTAGCGGCGACTAACATAGCTCTCTACGGGTATTCAATTTTATTACTGCAAGGACACTGTGAATTAAGGGTGTAACTTATACTCCCATTTTAACTCCAGTATATCAAAAAGGTTCCTTGTCGACGTTTTCGATATGTTGAAGTCGAGGTACACTCAAGATAAGAAAGCATCTCTTACAAGTGATTACGGTTTCAACCTCAAGAAAACTGCCTGAAGACGCTTTTGGGAATATGCGAGTAAGTAGAAGAAATCGTCTCCTCCCATTCAACAAGAATTTATTAAACCCACTTTTTGGACTTTTCAGAGACGTGAAAAACGCCGGGAAATCTACATCTTGGCTACCAGACTGAATCAAGATTGTCTTGAAAATTTCTTTTCTAGAATTCGTGATCTTGGTGATTTTTATAATAACCCCTCGCCCTTCGAGGTTAAAAACAAAATTCACCTACTAATACAATTAATAGAATTCACCTACAAATACAAACTATCAATACGACAAATATGGTTTTGTCCCGTGGCGCTTTCATTGCAGACGCCACAGATCAAAACTCTACTAAAAGAAACGGAGGGTGTTTTCGAGAATTTTATTTCTAGTGAATTGTGTAATAAGTACCTGACATGTGACGACAGGATACTTCAGATGAAGATTATTTGCCTCCAGATTGCGATCTTAGTGGTTCAGCAAGCTCCAATGAAGACGTTACTAACGATGCCTGAAAATACTTGGCAGGCTACATCACATTCACGGGCAAAAACATCGATAGTTCATTAGGAAGCACAACAGCTGTGCTAGGACTCTCCTTTGGGGATCCATGGCTCGAACACCCCGTTCTAGGCAGTCCCACAGATTCTCAATTGGGTGTAAATCCGGCGAGTTTGGTGGTCTCCATCTACATCTACATTTATACTCCGCAAGCCACCCAACGGTGTGTGGCGGAGGGCACTTTAGTGCCACTGTCATTACCTCCCTTTCCTGTTCCAGTCGCGTATGGTTCGCGGGAAGAACGACTGCCGCAAAGCCTCCGAGCGCGCTCGGATCTCTAATTTTACATTCGTGATCTCCTCGGGAGGTATAAGTAGGGGGAAGCAATATATTCGATACCTCATCCAGAAACGCACCCTCTCGAAACCTGGACAGCAAGCTACACGGCGATGCAGAGCGCCTCTCTTGCAGAGTCTGCCACTTGAGTTTGCTAATCATCTCCGTAACGCTATCACGCTTACCAAATAACCCTGTGACGAAACGCGCAGCTCTTCTTTGGATATTCTCTATCTCCTCTGTCAACCCGACCTGGTACGGACCTCACACTGACGAGCAATACTCAAGTATAGGTCGAACGAGTGTTTTGTAAGTCACCTCCTTTGTTGATAGACTACATTTTCTAAGGACTCTCCCAATGAATCTCAACCTGGCACCCGCCTTACCAACAATTAATTTTATATCGTCATTCCACTTCAAATAGTTCTGCACGCAGACTCCCAGATATTTTACAGAAGTAACTGCTACCAGTGTTTGTTCCGCTATCATATAACCATAATATAAAGGATCCTTAGTGGTCAGCGGAGTCGGTAAACTCATGCTGGTGCTCTTCAAACCACGCACGTACACTGCGGACTATGTGACACGTTGCATTATCCTGCATGTAGATGTCATCCTGCCGAAGAAAAACAAACTGCATGTAGAGGTGGACATGGTACCCAAAGATAGAGACATAATCGTGTTGGCCGGTGTGGCCGAGCGGTTCTAGGCGCTACAGTCTTGAACCGCGCGACCGCTAAGGTCGCAGGTTCGAATCCTGCCTCGGGCATGGATGTGTGTGATGTCCTTAGGTTAGTTAGGTTTAAGTAGTTCAAAGTTCTAGAGGATACATGACCTCAGAGCCATTTGAACCACAATCATGTCGATCCATCGTGCCTTCCAGACTGATGAGAGTACCCAACGAAAACATTCGACAGACTATAACGCTTCCTCCTCCAGTCTGCACGTTTTGCTTTCAGACGTTTCACTACACACACAACGGCCATCTGTACGATGGAGCATCAAATGTGATTCATCTGAAGGACCAACTGTGGCGTGGACGTCCAGTTGCGGCACTGGCGAACAAATTCCATCCTTCGTCGCCGATGAACAGCATTCGGTATGGATGCATGAACCAGGCACCTGCTGCAGAGGTTCATACGGAGCTACGTGCTGAACGATCGTTGATGGAACGCTGTTGGTAGCCCCTCAGTTCATCTGGGCAGTCAGCTGCTCAGGGCCGGCCGTTGTGGCCGAGCGGTTCTAGGCGATTCAGTCCGCAACCGCGCTGCTGCTACGGTCGTAGTTTTGAATCCTGCCTCGGGAATGGATGTGTGTAATGTCCCTAAGTTAGTTAGGTTCAAGTAGTTCTATGCCTAGGGGACTGATGACCTCAGATGTTAAGTCCCATAGTGCTCACAGCCATTTGAACCATTTGAGTTGCTCAGGAGTTGCAGGTCCATTTGCCCGCACACATCTCCGCATCCATGGCCAGTGGTGCACTACAGCTGTCTCTGCGCTGGTTTCGGATAGCATCATTTCGCCATGCACGGTATACGTTAACAAAGGCGGCAAGGGAACAGTTCACAGACTTAGGCGTTTCAGAATACTTTCTCCGTTGGCCCGAAAGCCAGTGACGATGCCATTCTCGACCTCAGATAAATCTCTCCAATTCTGCATTAAAAACAACAACTCCATTTAATTGTACCCATATTTTGCATATTAAAACGTGGCTGCATTCAAAACATTGGAGCTATGAATTAAACAACGCCTTAAGTCACAACTTTTTCGTCTTTTATTAAGTACACGATGCATTTCGGACCCTGTAGGTCCATCGTCAGGTGTAATTTGCCTTAATACGTGTTTTATTTCTTCTCTTGAAAGAAGTGAAATGCATATTCCTGCCACGAAAAGGTTTAATGTTAGGTTATGAATTTCGTAAGTGGAACGCGGAAAATATGTGCAAAATAGTGGAAACTGAACCGTGTAAACTAACCACACAATCCAAGGGAAGCATTTTTAACATTTTAGCACCGGTAAACATTCTTTTCTCCGTCATTTTAGTACATATCACTTCATTCAAGAGGTACATTTGCACACACATGTTTATAAACACTTCACAGATGTTTCTTGTACATGGTGTGTCAAAGATGAATTTATTCGTATTGCTAAAGATACAACTATTAAACAATTGACATATGCAAGAAATAACTTTAGAATAAGTCTTTAAAATTACCGAAATATCTATGGCTTGCGAAATCTGTTTGTTCATTTAACATAGATTTTGGTTTTTTGATTTTGTGGAGGTATATCACCAGTTGTTCTAACACACTTAGGGTCTTACCATTGGCTTCGTTATGTAGTATTACGAAATTGTTTTCTAGACTGTTGATATGTTTCGTTTCCAACATATGTTGTGCAGTCACTGATTTTTCGAAATTCTTGAGCCTGAAAGCTTTTACATGTTCTTGAAAACGGGTCTTGAAGTTTCTGCCTGTATTCCCTACATAATAGGCAGGACAACTGGGGCATGATACTTTGTACACTCCGCTGTTGTTGTATGTTTGTGTATTTGATTTTACGTTATGGATGAGTAAGTTTCCTAACTTATTATTGGTTGAGAATAAAAAGTTAAAAATGCTTCCCTTGGATTATGTGGTAAGTTTACACTATTCATTTTCCACTATTTTGCACATATTTTCCGCGTTCGAATTACGAAATTCACAACCTAACATTAAACCTTTTCGTGACAGAAATATGCATTCACCTCATTCAAGAGAAGAAATATAACGTGTATTAAGAAAAATTATACTTGACTATGGACCCACAGGGTCCGGAATGCATCGTGTAGTTAATAAAACACGAAAAAGTTGTGACTTAAGGTGTTGTTTAATTCATACCTCCAAAAACTCCATTGTTTTCCACGTGCCCCCGACACGCTTTACATGACCTCCACGGCTAGTGACGCCACGTACCGCCTGTGCGCGGTTATTGCACGCTGACGTCGTACATACGCGGTGGTCTCACTAATGTGAATGGAGCTTGCAGTCTGGCTAATCGCACCGAAGTCTATTAGATCAGTCACACTGTGTGCACAGTACTTGAAAAAGTGATAGAAATATGAGCTACGAAACTGATCCGACACTGCGGATTTCATTTTATTTAATTGACAAACATTGTTGGATACAATATCCGCCAGTTATGCAAAACATTTTTCTCAGTACCCAAACATGTTTCGGCACCACTGTGCCATCATCAGTGGGTTTTTATTGATTCTGTAAGGTGAACTATTTTGTTAACTGATTATAAAATTATGTGCATCTTTAGTTCAAACAATAGATCGTTTCTTTTTGTAAATACCTTTACATTTGGTGTGCATGAATTTTCTGGATCACTCGTACCAACTAAGACTGGTACGGGAAAAGCTATAGGAATGAGGGAGGGGGGGGGGGGGGAGGGGGAAGGGTGTAGTGACCATAGGCTCTGCCGCAAACCATATGGTCTATTGCATAGTATGGCTGCAGACGTACGTTGCTTTGCACTGGAATTTGTTCTACGTCAGAAATTGCATGTGGAATTCACAAATAGGTAAGGTTGTACGTGTATAATACAGTCGTCTATTGCACAAATAACGTCTTCTGGATACAAAGCTAGCGGAACAGTACATGCAGTACTACATGTAACAGCAGCCTGAAAACGACGGCGAGGTGAATGCGGGCACCTGGAAAACACGTTAAACAGGTCATAGGGGCGGAAGCCATGCAGTGACGTCTAATGAGTTAACAGTTGAAGCGATTGGCAAAGAATGGATTTCTGTGACACGGACTTCTGCACAGAGATGGAGATACACGCAAATGTGTTTACCCGTCGAGCAATCAGACGTAGTGTGTGGAAGGTCAGGAGATTATACACCACTCTCAAAAGTATTTTCTCCACTTGCTATCATCAGTCTTCAAGGTAACCCTTTTCAGTCGACAGCTGGCAAGTTTAGCACACTCAATAAGTAACATGTTTGTGCTACAATACGTTGCTGCACAGGACCCAATATGCTCAAAACCAATACACGAGTCCCTTTTGAGGGTCATTTATTGTAGCACAGTTATTCATTTTGCCATTGTTATGTTAGAAACGAAAACAAAAAATGCCTGGTTTGCACTGAAGTATTAAAAAAAAATTCTTTCCCTGTTTTCGCGAAAAACCTTTGAAATTATGAAACAGTCGTACAAAGAAATAGGCATAATGTACAAATGTGTAAGTACAGTATTGTATTTGTGAAAAACCTTTGAATTTAGGAAACAGTCGTACGAAGAAATATCCATACTGTACAAATGTACAGTATCCAAATTGAGAAACACAATCCCAGCCAGTTTCTGTACGCTCGGCGCAGCTGCTTCGCCTGTACAAAACGCGACTTCGTAAACATCTCTAACGCCTCTTCATAGCTCTATAGACGGCTGTAGTTTTCGCCTACAGTCGTTTGCGCTTCGCAGTGGAAAGCTGTACTTTAAATGCTGTCAAAAGTGCTGCCAGATATCATGGATTTCTATAAGCTGACTCGGTTGTAGGAGTGCCTTAGTAGTAAGGAATAAATGTATTAAGACTTCACGTTTGATGCGACATTTTTTCACTAATCTCACTATTTATGAAGTCATATTTCCTGATCTATGTTGGCACATTGATATATATTTGTAGGTGCTTTTAGCGGCATAGGTGAATACTGCCTGCGAAATTTATTGGAAATACAGTTGATGAGTTCACCTACCTACAATTAGCGTTATACGTGTTTGAGTCTTCAGTCAGTACATAGTTTTACATCTATAGCAGATTGGATACTGCAGCTGGTGTGTGCAAAATAACAATTTTGTTTGCTACTACACTTTGCGAGTTGTATATTTACTATATATTGCTTTTTAGGTGTACTTACTTTCTACTCTGCTTGTCATTATTGCGATTTTCGCCTTTATGATTGCGGCACAAACACGTTTTTATCTCAGTTTTGCGCAAAAAGAGCCCGGCATTCGCTATGTTGCCGACTTACATCTTTGTTTGCATCCGAAAAAGCATCTGTGTACAAAAATTATATCTGCTTGCAGCTTTTGCTGTGGTCAAACTTATATTTTGTATATAGGTTCTGTGTAACTAAAAACAAAATGTGCTGAGTACTCTACATCGTTATTAAATATTTGCGTTAGTGACTGTTTAATTAGATTACATGGAATATTATGAAATAAAAATAATATAGCATATTTTCTATAGATGTATGTACAGCTGTTGTTCTATCTTTGTTTATAAATCACATGCCAACTGTGAGAGAAAAATGTAATATTAATTCTTCTATATACATTGTACTATATAATTTTTATAGTATTACATATAATCTAATTCAACAGTCACTAATGCACTAATTAAGTACCTACCCATAAAGAGTACTCAGCATCTTCATGCTTAACAGTTTGTCCTTTGTCATACAGAAACTGTAAGCAAAATATAATCTTTGACCACAGATGTATTTTTCGGGGGTAAACAAAGATATTAGTCGGCAATATGGCAGATGATGGGCTATTTTTGCGCAAAACAGTAGTAAAGAAATTTTGTTCCACAGCCGTAAAGGCAAAAATCGGAATAACAATAAGTAGAGTAGGAAATAAGTACACCTAATATATCGTAAATATACAACTCGGGAAGCTTAGTAGCTAACAAAATCGTCATTTTGCACAAGCCAAAGGCAGTATCCAATCTGTCGATGTGAAGACTCAAATACACTACTGGCCATAAAAATTGCTACACCACGAAGATGACGTGCTACAGACGCGACATTTAACCGACAGGAAGAAGATGCTGTGATATGCAAATGATTAACTTTTCAGAGCATTCACACAAGGTTGGCGCCGGTGGCGACACCTACAACGTGCTGACATGAGGAAAGTTTCCAACCGATTTCTCATACACAAACAGCAGTTGACCGGCGTTGCCTGGTGAAACGTTGTTGTGATGCCTCGTGTAAGGAGGAGAAATGCGTACCATCACGTTTCCGACTTTGATAAAGGTCCGATTGTAGCCTATCGCGATTGCGGTTTATCGTATCACGACTGGTCGCGTTGGTCGAGATCCAATGACTGTTAGCAGAATACGGAATCGGTGGGTTCAGGAGGGTAATACGGAACTCCGTGTTGGATCCCAACGGCCTCGTAACACTAGAAGTCGAGATGACAGGCATCTTATCCGCATGGCTGTAACGGATCGTGCAGCCACGTCTCGATCCCTGAGTCAACAGATGGGGACGTTTGCAAGACAACAACCACCTGCACCAACAGTTCGACGACGTTTGCAGCAGCATGGACTATCAGCTCGGAGACCATGGCTGCGGTTACCCTTGACGCTGCATCACAGACAGGAGCGCTTGTGATGGAGTACTCAACGACGAACGTGGGTGCACGAATGGCAAAACGTCATTCTTTCGGATGAATCCACGTTCAGTTTACAGCATCATGATGGTCGCATCCGTGTATGGCGACATCGCGGTGAACGCACATTGGAAGCGTTTATACGTCATCGCCATAATGGCGTATCACCCGGCGTGATGGTATGGCGTGCCATTGGTTATACGTTTCGGTCACCTCTTGTTTGCACTGACGGCACTGTGAATAGTGGACAATACATTTCAAATGTGTTACGACCCGTGGCTCTACCCTTCAAAAAAATGGTTCATATGGCTCTGAGTACTATGGGACTGAACAGCTGAGGTCATCAGTCCCCTAGAACTTAGAACTACTTAAACCTAACTAACCTAAGGGCATCACACACATCCATGCCCGAGGCAGGATTCGAACCTGCGACCGTAGCGGTCGCTCGGCTCCAGACTGTAGCGCCTAGAACCGCACGGCCATCCGGCCGGCGCTCTACCCTTCATTCGATCCCTACGAAACCCTACATTTCAGCAGGATAATGCACGACCGCATGTTGCAGGTCCTGTACGGGCCTTTCTGGATACAGAAAATGTTCAACTGCTGCCCTGGCCAGCACATTCTCCAGATCTCTCACTAACTGAAAACGTCTGGTCAATGGTGTCCGAGCAACTGGGTCGTCACAACACGCCAGTCACTACTCTTGATGAACTGTGGTATCGTGTTGAAGCTGCATGGGCAGCTGTACCTGTACACGCCATCCAAGCTCTGTTTGACTCAATGCCCAGGCGTATCAAGGCCAGAGATGGTTGTTCTGGGTACTGATTTCTCAGAATCTATGCACCCAAATTGCGTGTAAATATAATCACATGTCAGTTCTAGTATAATATATATGTCCAATGAATACCCGTGTATCATCTGCATTTCTTCTTGGTGTAGTAATTTTAATGGACAGTAGTGTATGTTCTACGGTTACTAAAGATGGATGCAAGCACGTAAAGCGTCTCAGCTTAAATAAAAATACATAACAAAGAGGCTGGTCACCGTATTTATTAAAATAATTCCACCACTGTATACTGATACGTCTTGTGAGTATCCCCTCTTCCTCTTTCGCAGAACCTGTAAGCTACCGTTCGCGTATCCTAGTAGACCACGAAAACGTGGGGAGGCGGCAGGAATGCAGGCGTCGTGGTTCCCTAGGCAACAGGTAGGGGCGGGCGGCAGTGTTTGCGCGAGCTATCAGCAGCAGCGGCAGAAGGCGCGTTATCTGGAGCATCTCATCCGGCGGCGCGCAGCGAGCCAGCGTGTGCGACTGCACGGCGTTTTAGGAGCCGAGGTCCTGGGCCTGGCCAGCCCGGCTGCTGCGTTGCCACCCCGCAGCCAACTACCCTGTGCGCTGCTGTGATCTGCGCTCCTGCTACATTGCCGCAGCGGGCCGGCTTGCCCGGGTACCTGTTGCCGCTTTCTACCCTGGCCTGCGCGCGCACACACACACACACACACACACACACACACACACACACACACACAGAGAGAGAGAGAGAGAGAGAGAGAGAGAGAGAGGACTTCTGTTACTACTATTGAACCCACACGCGTTTCGTTTCGTTTTGTTGTTATAAAGCCGGCCGTGGGGATCAAGGCGCTTCAGTCTGGAACCGCGGACCGCTACGGTCGCAGGTTCGAATCCTACCTCGGGCATGGATGTGTGTGATGTCCTTAGAGTGGTTAGGTTTAAGTAGTTCTAAGTTCTAGGGAAGTCCCATAGTGCTCAGAGCCATTTGAACCATTTTTTTGTTGTTATAAAACATCGCAGAGGCGGCATTTTACGTCCGATTTTCGTTTACATCAGAAGGTGTCGTCTGTTGGAAAATTTTTGAGGTATTCCTTCGTTTGGGAAGGATGGTTTTTTTTTTGCACAATCTCACATTCCTTTGCAACACGACACATTTTTCTGGAGTGAAACACGACGCAATACGGAGACCTGCCTGTGAACAATGGCAAAGCCGTCGGCACACTGACAGAGCATTGGAACGAGAACGTCCAGCGTGCCGAGTTTCTGACGTCACAGTGTAGAAAAGGCACGTTGGGGAGTCAGAAAGCGCTAAAAAATGGCTCTGAGCACTATGCGACTTAACTTCTGAGGTCATCAGTCGCCTAGAACTTAGAACTAATTAAACCTTACTAACCTAAGGACATCACACACATCCATGCCCGAGGCAGGATTCGAACCTGCGACCGTAGCGGTCACGCGGTTCCAGACTGAAGCGCCTTTTAACCGCACGGCCACAATGGGACTTAACAGCTGAGGTCATCAGTTCCCTAGGACTTAGAACTACTTAAACCTAACTAACCTAAGGACATTACAAACATCCATGGTCGAGGCAAGATTCGAACCTGCGACTGTAGCGGTCGCGCCGCTCCAGGCTGAAGCGCCTAGAACCGCGAGTTTATTCGATTCGCTTTATCTACAAGACAGCTTACAGCACTTGCAATAAGATATTTTGCACTTTCTCGATTCAAGTACTGTATTTCACATGTTGCACAAGTCCTGCTACTGAATAGGAACACTGATCAACCAGGAACGACCTTAGAGTTTTACTAAAAAGTGAAAACGATGAGATAATTTTTACCTTATGTGGAGAACTATTGAAATCTGTATTGCATTATTTGTAATGGAACTTTGATAAGCCGATATCCTTATGAAATGGACGTGGTTCTTTCCTTTTTGCCATACAACATTTTCATGGATACTGTAGAGAGAACAACATGACTAGCATATGGACGAAGGACGAAATGTGCATGATAATAAAGCTGACGTAGGAATTTTACGCCTGTCCATTTCGGAAACCAACAGTGTTATTTGTGACCAAGATACAGTTAACAGTTGCCGCTGAAGCCCGCTGCGATCACGTATACCACCACGTGGAGGCACGCGCCCAGTATGGACAAATCGCCTCGTTTCATTCTCAGCAACACGTTAGGCACGCTCAAAATTGACTTTCGAATGTGCGGTGCGTATGCCAAAGGTTTGCGACATTCGATGAAAAACATGGTTATTGCGTGTAACAGTGTGTTTCATACATATTGGTTGATGGCTCCACGGTAAGCCGAGAAACAGCAGCTCTAAATGTTCAAATGTGTGTGAAGTCCTAAGGGACCGAACTGCTCAGGTCATCGGTCCTAGACTTACACACTACTTAAACTAACTTATGCTAAGGACAACACACACACACACACACACACACACACACACACATGCCCGAGGGAGGTCTCGAACCTCCGGTGGGAGGAGCCGCACAATTCGTGACATGGCGCCTCTAACCGCCCGGCCACTCCGGGGCAACGCAGCAGCTGTCTCTAATTTCTGATGCCCACTAATGGCAACTTTGTCATGTAAACAGTGGTAAGTGTCAGACACATGGCTGCCAGCAGAGTACCGCCTGCAGTGTTCGTGCCAGGAAATATTTTTCGGGGAGGATTACTACAAATCCGAAGACTGTGAAGGTAGCTACGACTCACAGAAAGATCGGGAATTTATGGTTCAAATGGCTCTGAGCACTATGGGACTTAACTTCTGAGGTCATCAGCCCCCTAGAACTACTTAAACCTAACTAACCTAAGGACATCACACACATCCATACCCGAAGCAGGATTCGAACCTGCGACCGTAGCGGTCGCGCAGTTCCAGACTGAAGCGCCTAGAACCGCTTGGCCACACCGGCCGGCTAAGAATAAACCCTCTGTCTTCCACTTCGTAGTCGTTTGCTAAGTATGTACACAACTGCGTTTTCGAAACGACCACACAAGCTTTGCCTTAAAACTTCTGTTGCGGAAGTAGGTAGTTTCATGTTAAAGGAACGCATCCGATTTTGCGTGGTTCGGATTCTACGAAAGTCATTGAAGACGCACAATGTTGGAAATGCTGTCTCGGCTGGGCAACTTGGGCCCTTGATACGCCTATTGGAGACTGGATGCACTCAACCCTTCAGGAGGAAGGGAAAAAATAGGTTTGGTGGTAAGAGATAGGATCAGTAACGCCTAATGCACGATACCGTGTCAGCCTGCGCGCTGTGGTTAGCGGCGTAATAAGCGAGGGCACCGCGCAACAAAGTAGAAAATTACATCCGCATTTAGCCATGATCTGACAGGGCGCCGCTCCCACACGGCGCGTTGTACAGCTATTTAGTAGGCAGCGCTGCAACACGCCATCTCTCCATGAGACACCAGTATCTTCCAAACAGGGCTCTCAGGCGGTAACGGGGCCAGTAATAGGACTGTTGCATATTGTACGTACCCGTTACGGAGTAACGACTATCCCACGAGCCTGAAAGTATCGTTTCGTTAAGCCGTCGCCACGCGGAACGCGCTTTCGAACGTCAGCTCTGAGAGTGTCCGGTCCAAAGCGCTGCTGAATTCTTAGCGACGAAGTGAGTTTTGCATATGGTACGTGCCTCAACGTGGTATATGTGATCGAGAGGGACTGGGTTCGATTTCCGGCCGGCAAGGAGATTTTCTCCGCCGCTCGGGGACTGGGTGTTGTGTTTTCCTCACGTTCGTATCATCGTAATTGATACTTCGCTATTAAGATGGTTGTATGGTATAGCGTCCCCAGTGCTATATTACGAAAAGACTTAAAAACGGTATTTATAAAGAAGAGACATTTAAAACTTGAATAATATAGATTTTTTAATCATGTACCCGTATTATAATAATTTCTCTGTGTAAGTTTCGAGTGCAAAGAAATATAACAAAATTATCTAAAAAGACGACAAGATATGCTCTTTTGTTAATTTCTGAGTCGTCTTCACTTCTTCTCTTGTCTTGGTTGTGTGTAGACGGACATCTTGCTAGTGCTGGCAAATGTAAGCATATTTGTATGAATTAAGCAGATAATATATTGATTTAGTATTATTGTGCACTTTTAATTTGTAAGAGGTGATCCCGATTTTATGTCCGCCTTCCTTGAATTAACCTGCATTCAAGTAATTTACAGTTCAACAATCGCAGCGGCCGATGCAGCCAACGACGCCATTACGTGGCGATATTAACTTAAAAAAAATTAGCCCAAGCGAAAAACTCACCCGCTATTAACATAATATTATTTTTTCTCCACAGCCGCACGAAGTTGCAGAAAATACGTAGCTTTAAGATTCTTATTTTCAGTACCTTAGCCGAGAGCCAGAGCCAGGACTCCGACTACGAGACAGTGGTTAACGGAGGTAAGAAAAAATCTCGCGCGTGTGTGGGCCGCAATTGTAATTAATAACTGAAGATATTTTGCTTTAAAGTGAACTGACTAGCCGAGGAAATTAATATGAAAAGTTTATTCCATTGTTCAATTTATATGCTCCTGTTTTAAGATTCAGTGAGTCTAACGTTCATCAACGTAAAAAATAATTTAAGATTAATATTGTTAAAAAGGAGAACTTCACGAAAGAATTTAATCGTAAATCAAAATTGAATGAAATATTTTTATTAAGGCCCACCACGTAAGTCGGCAACAACCAATAATAATAATAATATGGTGAGGTTGATAGATCCTCCATCGGGCGCCTCCCCATGTGGCGGATAGGGGAAAGCCTCCCAGATATGCGTGGCACCGAGGAAATCAAATACTCGGGGCGGACCAAAACTATCACATCCTCGAGGATAAGTACCCGGAGTAAAAACCGGCGAAACGAAGAAAACTAACACAAAAACCCAGACACGTCTGTGTGGTAACCACCGGTACTCTGGCCAGCGTCTGTCACCAATGGTGCGGCTGATACGAGCTCCAGGAACTGAAAATCCCTGGTTCTACCAAACTGGCGCAAGCCAGACGAATTAGGGCATAATGGCAAGTACACCTAAAAACAACATTACCCCAGGTGGACGATCCACCCGTCGCAAGACGGCAACCAGGCACTCGGATTCTGGGGGACCTGGAGATGTACTAAAGGGCGAGTCGGAGCGCTCTGGCAAACTACCCAAGAAAACACACACATACTTTGGCACCTTCAACATACAGACACTAATACAAACGGGAATATTACACAATCTAACAACGGAACTCACCAGTCAAAAGATCTCGATCCTAGCGCTACAAGAAACAAGATACACGGATTCAGACACAATAGACTACGGAAACTACAGATTCTTCAAAAGTGGAACCGACAGGAAAATCGGCAAAGGAGGAGCACTCCTCGGCATGGCCTTCGCAGTAAACAAAAACATCCTAGACTCAGTAAAAGAAGTCAACGCGATCAACAACAGGCTCATGACCATGCGAATCAAACACGTCAACAAGAACTACACCCTCATCAACGTACATGCCCCCACGAACGCAGACAACAAGGACAAACCAGAAGAAACAGACAAATTCTGGGACAAACTCGAAACCACCCTGGCAAAAATACCCCAAGACAACGTGAAAATTCTACTAGGCGATTTCAACGCACAAATCGGCAGAGAAAAATGCTACAGAAAAACAGTAGGAAATTTCCCTGCACACAAATTCACCAACAAAAACGGCACCAGACTGATCGAACTCTGCCAGCAAAACAACCTCAAAATCATGTCAACCTCCCTGATGAAAAAGCCCAAGAAACAAAAGACGTGGCGATCACCAGTCCACGCACTAGGCGAATTCCAGATAGATCACGTGGCAATCTCCTATGACTACCAGAAAGAAATCCACGACGTCCAAGTGAGAAAAGGCGCCAACATAGATTTGGACCACTAACTAACAAGAATCAAAATCAAACTCACACCAAGAAGACAACACAAAAAGAAATTGACCTCACCGAAATTTGATACAAGAAAGATCAGAGAATCGAACATCACAGAACACTGGGAAAACAAGAGACGAAAGATTGGACCAGCTTTAAACAAAAAATTGTGAACACAGCCAAAGAACTGATCCCGCTGACTAGAAAACCCAGGCACCCTTGGTGGAACACTACCTGAGAAATCGCCCTACAAAATCGAAGAACAGCTTTCACAAACTACAACAGCAACAAAACACAAGAAACACAGGACAACTTCTATGAAATTCGAAGACAAACATCGAAAACAATAAGACAAGAGAAACGCAAATACATAAACAATCAGCTAAACTCCATCGAAGAGGACTTCAGAAATTTCAACACACGGGATTTCTACAGGACGTTCGCCAACCAAGTCAAAGGATACTCACCACAGAACCTCTGCTTCAGAAAAGAAGACGGAAAACTGGCACTTACCAACAAAGAAAACTGTGAAGAGCTCGCGAAGTACTTTTCAAAATTACTAAATTGCCCGGAACCTAACTCAACCTTCGAACCCCGAGAACCGGCCAACGCACCGGAAGACTCACCATCACCAACAAAAGAAGAAATCCTCCACTGCATAAAGAAACTGAAAAACAACAAGGCAGCCGGTGAAGACGGAATAACGGCAGAACTGCTGAAGAACCTAGGACCAAACTCGCTAAACGAAATCACACAAATCATACAGAACACCTGGACAACCGAAATCATACCTGACGACTGGAAGACCGCACTCATTCACCCGCTACACAAGAAAGGTGACAGGACAGACACAAACAATTATAGAGGAATTTCCCTGCTACCGGTCATCTACAAAATTCTATCAACCTGCCTTCTCACCAGAACGCAAGGACAATTGGAACCCGCCATCTCGGAATACCAAGCGGGTTTCAGACCCAACAGAGCCTGCCCCGAACAAATCTTCAACCTGAAATCAATCATAAAATCCCACATGACAAGCCCCAAAAAAATCAGCTGCACTTTCGTCAACTTCAAAAAGGCTTACGACTCGATCGACAGAAAGTCCCTCATCCAAATCCTCAGAGAAAAAGACCTAGACCAAAAGACCCGAAGACTAATCGAACAGACACTAACCAATACAAAATCCAAAGTCAAATTCATGGGCGAAATCTCGGACCCCTTTGAAATCCACACTGGCCTAAGACAAGGAGATGGACTATCCCCGCTATTGTTCAACATCGTCCTGGACAAAGTAATGAGCGAATGGGAAGCTGAAGTCAGGAGACAAAACACCTGGAGACCAGTCACACTAGGAAGGAAAAGACTGGAAATCCCTTACCTAGCATTCGCAGACGACCTAGCGATACTGACCTATGACCCAACATGAGCAAAAACACAGATCGAAATCCTGAAAGAATGCGCCGAGAAAGTCGGCTTACGAATCTCTTTTGAAAAAACGCAAGTCCTAACAAGAGAAGGCGACCACATCACAACCAAGTACGGCAAAATTAAAGGGGTCACACACTTCAGGTACCTAGGCGAAATCATCGAACCGACCGGAACAGAGAAACTGGCTTACGAAGACAGACAACAGAAGACACGGAAATCACTAGGCATGGTACGAAACGTCTACAACAAACAATGCATTTCCAGAAACACCAAGATCAGACACTATGACACAGTGATCAAACCCGCCGTACTGTATGCCAGCGAAACACTAGCACTCAACAGGAAAATCAAAATTGAAGAAATCAAAGAAGAAGAACGCAAAATCAAGAGGAAAATTTTAGGAGGAAGACCCACACCAGATGGCTACAGACTACAGAAGAACTCAACAGTAGAAGCATATTCGAACATCGAGAACGATATGAGAAAAAGGCGCCTTAAATTCTACGGACATTTAGATAGACTCCCTGAAACAAGACTCACCAAGAAAATTCTAGAACACATCAAGACACTTAAAGTCTCGACACCCTGGATGGAAGGAGTCCGAAAAGACCTACAAGCAATTGGCACCACAAACACCACAGACAGAAGCACCTTCCGAAAACACATAGAGAATTGGGAAGTAAAGTCAGAAGCGCTAAAACAGCGGACCAAACAAGAATGGTCTGAGGAGAGAAAAGAGGCCCTCTCCAAGAGAATGAAGGAGTACTGGAAGGACAAGAAGAACAAGCCTTCAAAGTCATAAGCTTAACGATTTCCTTTTAGGGAAAATTCGCCAACAATAATAATAATATTAAATTACGACTGCCGACGGACGCGAGAAGGGGCACGTTCTGGTAAAAACCATAGTATACGCGCTCCAGCGGCAGTTATTATTAGTCGTATCTGGGTTGCAGATCGTTTACGAAATGGACGGGCGTAAAATTCTTTCGTTAGCTCTATTATAACGCACACTTCCTCCTTATCCACACACTATTCATGTTGTTCTGTCTGTAGTAAAGATAAATAAGCTTCAATATTCACAAGCATGTTATAAGGCAAAAAGGAAAGCACGATCTCCAATCAATAAGGGCTCAAAAATGGTTCAAATGGCTCTAAGAACTATGTGACTTAACATCTGCGGTCATCAGTCCGCTAGACTTAGAACTACTTAAACCTAACTAATCTAAGGACATCACACAAATCCATGCCCGAAGCAGGATTCGAAACTGCGACCGTAGCAGCAGCGCGATTCCGGACTGAAGCGCCTAGAACCGCTCGACCACATCGACTGGCTCAATAAAGGCATCTGTTTGTAAAAGTTCCATTACAAATAGTACGAAACAAATTTACGATTGTTCTCCGCATGAAGTAAAAATTATTTCATCATTCTCTTTTTTTAGTAAAAGCCCTATGATCATTCTTACTTTATCACTGTTCCTATTCGGTAGCAGAATCTTCTCATGCGAAATACAAAACTTGAAACAAGAAAGTGCAAAATATCTTACAGAACATAGTGCAAGCTGTCTTGTAGATAACGCCAATCGAACAAACTCACTTCTCAGAAAGAGCGTCCTTACATTTACATAACATTTAATATTATAGAATACGAGATGCGTGATAAAAGTAATAAAACTGACAACACTGTGAGCCATCTGGCAACGCTGTGTTGTTCTAATTGTGTGGACCGGTGTGTTCATCCCTTCCAGATGCTCAGCCCGAGTTTAAGTTTCATACAACCATTACGTGATTTTTGAGAGCGCCATCAATAAAGTTATGTTTTTGTTGTGTGTTACGAAAATGGAACAACGGAATTCAAAGCAACGTTATGCTGTCAAGTTTTGCATTTAACTTGAGGAAACCACGCGTGTGATCTCTGAAAGGTTGAAACAGGCCTATTGGGAACACTAGTTATCAAGACCATACGTTTTTCGCTGGCACAAATCGTTTCTGGAAGGCTGAGAACACGTTAAAGCTCGAAAGGGAAATAAAAGATCAAAGTAATGCTGATTTGCTTTTTCGACAGTAGGGATATCGTACATAAAAAATTTGTTCTTCCAGGATAAACTGTCAACCAAATGTTTTACAAAGATGTCCTTGAAAGGCTCAGGAAAAGGAGAATCGAGTGAGATCGAACATCACGGGCAAGTGGATTTTGTCTCACGGCCACTTCCACCACGATATTTTTGGGCTCGAAAGGCATTCCTCTTGTTTCACAGCTCCCCTGAGTCCCTGTGGCTTTTTCTGTTCCGAAACTGAAAACTGTATTAAAAAGACGTCACTTTGGGACTCTGGAGAACATCCAAAAGAATGTGAACGATATGTGAAACGCCCTATCAGTTGCAGCCTTTCAGTGCTGCTATCAAGGCTGGGAACAATGACAGCCAGTGTATAGTATAGCTACCGAAGGGAACTACGTCGAAGGGAAAAATAGTTTTAAAAAAATCTTTTCGTAGATAAAAAAAGTCAATCACAAGTTTTCTCAGATCCCCTGTATACTTCTGTTACACTAATAAGAAAATATGAGAAAACGCGAACACCGATCATGAACGATTTACGACCATAGTTTGCACATTACCGTTTCCTGAAAGCTTTAATCATAGACGTGTTATTAACTGACATTTAACTTTATCATATTGTACCAAGAACAATGCGTCTTTTAATGGATCCTCAGTGTACCGCTGCCTAGCAGCGGTACACTTTCATAATACGCATTTTTGTCCCCAAATATGTCGTTTCCCATTATTTTATTACGACAAATCGTAGTGTGAATGCAAGAGAGATGTACAGAAATGTTTCCATTTGTTATGAATTAGGTCAAACAAGTGAGAAAGGTTTAATATTGATTTTATTATTAACCATTGCTTATGCAATTTGTTCAGTATGAACACCGGAGACGTCGACGAGGTAACGTACAGCACCAGATTTGCACTTGGTGGACAAAATTGGAACTAATTTTTTCGAGTGTAAATCGATTCCACATTAAAGCACTAGCATATCTACAAAGTTCCGCTGCCATAAGATAATTAGAGCCCACAGCGGACCTCCGTGAGTTGCACCACTTTAATTATAACCACCAGATACAAGTAAGGCGCTATGACGTCAGAAGAACGACACAGCTCAAAGCTCAACGCTCGAATACACGGCTTGTGAGCAGACGGTTTTACCGCCTGAATCGTTTCGTTACTTGCACGTTTTCTTCGCGATTCTCGGGACATTTCGCTGTAGCAACTGCCTGTATGCACCTGAACACCATCATGCACTCCCCGAACAATTGCCACTACCTCGACTTCATTTCATACCATGTGCTGGGGACCTGCAGTTACCATTAACTTTGATCCACCAGTTGACTAACTTTCTCCCCGAAGAGCTAATTTCTAGGTAGACTTTTTATTGGAAAGACTGGTAGTTCACATTTTTTAGACGAGGCTGCGACCATTCGAACTCCTCTGCTTTTGTAAACGTTCAGCGTCCTCCATTAAGCCACCGTAATACAATGAGGAATGAAGCTGCAGAAGCGGAGAGCGAGGTGCGTTGGAAGAGAGAGAGAGAGAGAGAGAGAGAGAGAGAGAGAGAGAGAGACAGACAGAGAGAGAGAGAGAGAGAGAGAGAGGGAGAGAGAGAGAGTGAGAGGAGTGCGAGGGGGGGAGGGAGAGGGGGGAGGGAGAGGGGGAGAGAGGGTGGGTATTACCGACACAGTGGCGCGACGCGCGTACCCGCGGCCCATTCAACCTCAGGGGCGGCGCGTTGCCATGGCAACCTAGCGTACGCCGCCGCTGCCGTGCCGCGCTCGCAGGATCGCATCGATCCGCCGCCGGGAGCCTGATGTGCACACAGGGCGCCGCGTTCGCCGCGACAATCTCCCGATGCTGATGGCACAGTGTCCCTGGCTCCTCGCTAGAAGATCGGATCGCCTTTGTGACAGCATTCCTATGTACACTGACAGTGAACTGCTAGGAAACAACGAGGGTTTCAAAATCCATCGCTGCATTTCGGAACCACGGAAACACTTATTTGGGAAAAAGCGTAACAAGAAGTCTCCAAATCCGAAGCGATCAGCTATATACCTCATTTGTGTGTCCATATGTCTGTAGTATCTTTACAATCGAGGGGACCGGTGGAAGAAAGTGTTGACTCGCAGTTTGAAAAGATTAGTTTCATCACATATCTATTGTGTTTTCGAATGCACGGCGTACTGGTAACAAGTAGTTCTTTATGTACCGTTAGGAAACACTATCTACTACAATATATGATCAAAAGTATCCTGGCACCCCTATCTAACGCGGAATTGACCACTAGACGCCACGACTAGTGGACCTGACAGTATGAAAGAAAGCGGGTGAGTATTTTGTTGTCCGTAGAGTGGAAGTAACAGCAGAATGGGTCGGTAAGAAGAGCTTCGAACGTGGGCTAGTTATTGGACGTGAGCTAGATAACACATACATCAGGGACATTTCAACCTTTCTATAATCACCCGAGTCGACTGTTGATGTGATTTTGAAGTGGAAACGCGAACGAACTACCACAGCAAAACGAAAACAAAGCAACTTCGTATACTGATGGACAGAGGCTGTCGAGCGTTGCGAGAGTGCTTTTAAAATGTCGTATGAAATCAGAGGAAGGAATCACCCGCGAGTTCCAAAGTGCTCCCAGAATACCAACTAGCACGATGTCCGCGCGTAGGAAGTTACAAAGAATCGGGTACAATGGCCAGGCAGCTCCCCATAAGCCAGACATTTCTGTAATCAATTTTAAGCGACGCTTGTGGTGGTGCAAACAGAGACGCCACTGGACAGTGGATGACTGGGAACGAGTGATTTGGATTCATGGATCAAGCTATAGCCTCTGCCATGCCGATGGAAGGGTTTGGGTTTGCCGAATGGCTGGAGAACGTTACCTGCCATCATGTGTTGTTGTTGTTGTTGTTGTTGTGGTCTTCAGTCCTGAGACAGGTTTAATGCAGCTCTCTATGCTACTCTATCCTGTGCAAGGTTCCTCATCTCCTAGTACCTACTGCAGCCTACATCCTTCTGAATCTTATTGTATTCATCTCTTGGTCTCCCTCTACGATTTTTACCCTCCACGCCGGCCGCGGTGATCTAGCGGTTCTAGGCGCTCAGTCCGGAACTGCGCGACTGCTTCGGTCGCAGGTTCGAATCCTGCCTCGGGCATGGATGTGTGTGATGTCCTTAGGTTAGTTAGGTTTAAGTAGTTCTAAGTTCTAGGGGACTGATGACCACAAAGGTTAAGTCCCATAGTGCTCAGAGCCATTTGAACTATTTTTACCCTCCACGCTGCCCTCCAGTACTAAACTGGTGATCCCTTGATGCCTCAGAACATGCCCTACCAACCGATCCCTTCTTCTAGTCAAGTTGTGTCACAAACTCCTCCGCAATTCTATTGAATACCTTCTCATTAGTTATGTGATCTACCCATCTAATCTTCAGCATTCTTCTGTAGCACCACATTTCGAAAGCTTACATTCTCTTCTTGTCTAAACTATTTATCGTCCATGTTTCACTTCCATACATGGCTACACTCCGTACAAATACTTTCAGAAACGACTTCCTGACACTTACATCTATACTCGATGTTAACAAATTTCTCTTCTTCAGAAACGATTTCCTTGCCATTGCCAGTCTACATTTTATATCCTCTCTACTTCGACCATCATCAGTTATTTTGCTCCCCAAACAGCAAAACTCATTTACTACTTTAAGTGTCTCATTTCCTAATCTAATTCCCGCAGCATCACCTGATTTAATTCGACTACGTTCCATTATCCTCGTTTTGCTTTTGTTGATGTTCATCTTATACCCTCCTTTCAAGACAATGTCCATTCCGTTCAACTGCTCTTCCAAGTCCCTTGCTGTCTCTGACAGAATTACAATGTCATCGGCGAACCTCGAAGTTTTTATTTCTTCTCCATGGATTTTAATACCTACTCCGAACTTTTCTTTTGTTTCCTTTACTGCTTGGTCAATATACAGATTGAATAGCATCGGGGAGAGGCTACAACCCTGTCTCACTCCCTTCCCAACCACTGCTTCCCTTTCATGTCCCTCGACTCTTATAACTGCCATCTGGTTTCTGTACAAATTGTAAGTAGCCTTTCGCTCCCTGTATTTTACCCCTGCCACATTCAGAATTTGGAAGAGAGTATTTCAGTCAACATTGTCAAAAGCTTTCTCTAAGTCTACAAATGCTAGAAACGTAAAGGAGCCTTTGTGTGGCAATGGTTTGTCGACAGTAGTGTTGCTGAAATAGACTGACCTAACCAGGGCCCCGATCTCAACCCAATGGAATACCTTTGGGAACAATTAGAGCGTCGACCACTTCAGATGCCAGCGTCCAACATCACTATTTGATCTGGTTTCAGCTTTTGAGAAAGAACGGGCTGCAATTCCTCCACGAACATTCAGGTACGTCAATGAAAGTGTCTCCGCGAGAGTTCAAGACACCATAAAGACGAAGAATACACACCTTCATATTAATGCCCACTAACAGGTATCCCGATACTTTTGACATTGCTCTGTCTTATTGCATTTTTCTTCTTCCTTGAATTTAGCTTAACTTGAATTTAGTGAAACTTTTAACACGCTATAACTGCTGTTGTGAGTTAGTTTCTTTCGTCGACCCTTTCTATCCCCTTACTAAAAGTATTGTTTATGGCCTAATTTAGCATTGGCTTGCACCATTACACATTTCTTGACATTACACCACTAGTGGCGAAATATTTTGTTGTGTTTTGGGTCAAGGAGTGTCTTGTGCTGCAAGCCAACGCGAAACTTGACAAAAATCGTCAGTGCCAAGCGTAGAAATACCTTAAATGTGCAAGTAGACAACACTTCTAGATGAAAGCATAAATCAGACAAAAGCGCTACCAGTGTCAGTGTTTTAAATGAATAAAACAAATTCGCAGTTTTTAGTAGTTGCAAAGAGAGATCTGGAGTATTTTACGTAATTGCTACATACATCAGATTTTCTTGATGGTAAGAAACGACAAAAAGGGGAAGGAAGATTTTAATGTAACGTACTATCGACGACTACGTCATTAGAGACAGGGTGGTAGGAAGGAAATATGCCGCTTGCTTATTTAAGGCCATCAACCTTATGAGATTTAAGACAGATAATAACGGAGAAGATAAAACTGGATCGCCAGGCAATGATCCGAATCCCCCCCCCCCCCCCCCCGAATTCCACTCAACTGTCCAACTGTCATACCACTACTCCACATTGCGCTCTATTCTTATGGAAACCGAGCGAGGTGGCGCAGTGGTTAGACACTGGACTCGCATTCGGGAGGACGACGGTTTAATCCCGCGTCCGGCCATCCTGATTTAGGTTTTCCGTGATTTCCCTAAATCACTCCAGGCCAACGCCGGGATGGTTCCTCTGAAAGGGCACGGCCGACTTCCTTCCCCATCCTTCCCTAATCCAATGAGACCGGTGACCACGCTGTCTGGTCTCCTTTCCCAAACCAACCAATCTTATGGAAAGACGATTCCAGTAGCCGTCGCCTATTCGGTTATTACTCTGGAAAAATAACTGGTCTGTCAGAGATAAGTTGGCATGTTCTCGTTGCGAACACGAAGTGAACTTCAAAAAACTTAAACTAAAGAAAACATATGGTCTGATATGCCGTTCGGCAGTCTGATATACCGTTCGGCATAGGTGTTTACCAGTAGACCTAAGGTAGCTTGCCTGACTTCATGAGTAAAACGCTAATTAGAACTGAGTACTTATGGGTCTTTCTTTGTAAAAACTGGAGCCATGCCAGATTTTCTTACCAGATCTGGGGGATCCCTCCCCCTATTCCGTAGGAGGGGATATTTCTGACATTTACATTAACAAACTGCAATATCGGTAACAACAACGTTTAGGTGAAAGCCAAACGCTACTGCCCTTCATATTATGGGAGCAGCGTCAGTGTTTTACGTCATTCGGCCCCAACCTCAGGCCGCTCGTGAGTGGGGACCGCTGTCCTAACAGTCTTACTCATTTCTCATTTCAGTCTATTCTGTGTAAATCAACTGACGTTCTTGTTCCCCGGAGCAAGTATCAAGCTTGCTGCCTCTACTAAGACGTGCCTGTCTGTTGCGACCCTCTAGGGTGACGCCTACAACAGCGTCTACAAGGTGGACGGAGTTATTAATTAATTCTCTGGAAAAAAATGTGTGGTTTTGGAAATCAGCCTTATGCAAACACAATTATTTTATTTATTTTTTTATATTTACCCAGACATGTTTCGACACCAATGTGTCATCTTCTGTGGGTCAAGATTTGTTACTGTAAAGTACAACATCAGATTTGTAATAATTTAAATGCTGTAGGCCTAAGAAATTCTAAAGGTGGCAGGGGTAAAATACAGGGAGCGAAAGGCTATTTACAATTTGTACAGAAACCAGATGGCAGTTATAAGAGTCGAGGGACATGAAAGGGAAGCAGTGGTTGGGAAGGGAGTAAGACAGGGTTGTAGCCTCTCCCCGATGTTGTTCAATCTGTATATTGAGCAAGCAGTAAAGGAAACAAAAGAAAAATTCGGAGTAGGTATTAAAATTCATGGAGAATAAATAAAAACTCTGAGGTTCGCCGATGACATTGTAATTCTGTCAGAGACAGCAAAGGACTTGGAAGAGCAGTTGAACGGAATGGACAGTGTTTTGAAAGGAGGATATAAGATGAACATCAACAAAAGCAAAACAAGGATAATGGAATGTAGTCTAATTAAGTCGGGTGATGCTGAGGGAATTAGATTAGGAAATAAGACACTTAAAGTAGTAAAGGAGTTTTGCTATTTGGGGAGCAAAATAACTGATGATGGTCGAAGTAGAGAGGATATAAATGTAGACTGGCAATGGCAAGGAAAGCGTTTCTGAAGAAGAGAAATTTGTTAACATCGAGTATAGATTTAAGTGTCAGGAAGTCATTTCTGAAAGCATTTGTATGGAGTGTAGCCATGTATGGAAGTGAAACATGGACGATAAATAGTTTGGACAAGAAGAGAATAGAAGCTTTCGAAATGTGGTGCTACAGAAGAATGCTGAAGATTAGATGGGTAGATCACATAACTAATGAGGAAGTATTGAATAGGATTGGGGAGAAGAGAAGTTTGTGGCATAACTTGACCAGAAGAAGGGATCGGTTGGTAGGACATGTTCTGAGGCATCAACGGATCACCAATTTAGTATTGGAGGGCTGCGTGGAGGGTAAAAATCGTAGAGGGAGACCAAGAGATGAATACACTAAGCAGTTTCAGAAGGATGTAGGTTGCAGTAGGTACTGGGAGATGAAAAAGCTTGCACAGGATAGAGTAGCATGGAGAGCTGCATCAAACCAGTCTCAGGACTGAAGACCACAACAACAACAGGCCTAAGAAACACAATATTTGCAATTTGCTTAGTTTTGTTTGGACATTCACCTTAAAATTACATCGCTAGATGAACTGTGTTAATATACATAGATTTTAGTGTTCGTTTTCGTCGATTTTTTGGCAGCATGTCATCTGCAAACTAGCCATGAAGAAAAATTATTACGTATTTGTGGAAAGCTGTTTCGAGGGTAGAGGTTATGTACGTTTCTCGTCCTGTTTCGTGTCCCTGGTTGGTGTCTCAATCAGCTGCTGTTTAGTGCATTGCTTTCACTCAGTTTATCACAAATTTCCGCTCACTATTTCACCTCACATGCACTTACATAAAATGTGGCGAAATATGATCTGCGTAGACACCTCTGATAACACACTGAATGAGAGGTGTCATGTTATTGTCGATGTTCACTTGTTCATCGTTGGTCTTGTGTTTGTTATGGCGCTTATTTTGAATGTGTGTGTGTGTGTGTGTGTGTGTGTGTGTGTGTGTGAGAGAGAGAGAGAGAGAGAGAGAGAGAGAGAGAGAGAGAGAGAGAGAGAGGTGGGTTGAGAACCCAGAAAACAGAATTTTTTATGTTTTTTGTGGGGAGTCATTTTTGTAAAGTTCATTGAGAGTTCCAACCAGTGTTTTGTTGCACAGTGTTGTATTTTCATTCAGGACTCTCTTTCCCTGTATTTTTGCTTTTTGTGTGTGGTAGTTCTCCTCTATTGTGAGATTTTGATAGACTATTGCTTTCTCTGATGATCTTCAGATCAGTCTCCATGTTTTTTGAGTGGTGTTTTTCTTGTAATAGATGGTCACTTCTTAGGGCTCTGAGGTGTTCCGAGAACCTCGTTTTGAAATTTCCGCATGTTTGGCATATGTAGACCGACTGACATGACTGCAGGTTAACTGATATATTCCAGATTTGGAGAATTTGTCTGCAGAGGTGTTCTTAGGTCCCCTGGGACAGTTGCACAGAGCTGTAATTCGCAGGGTTCTAGCGTTGCTATTTACCTCCGGTAACCTAAACGTTAAAACATCTAGCTGCTCTCTGTATTACGTCTCCGATTTCCCATCGAATATCCCTCGCTGGCTTCCAACAGTGTTAAGCTTAACAACGTAGAAGTCAATATATGAGTATGACGTATTTTGTGGAGATTTACTCTTGAGTCATGGTTCTTCGATAGATCTACGCAGTGCTGCTTAAATGACAATGTCCGATTGAGGGTGGCAGATAGCTGCGAAAGCACTTCTGGGAAACTTCGACCCCGTCAAGTAACATGGCTAACTTCCTGTCTAGCTGTTTATTATGGAAATGAAACGCTGTGACCTCTGTTTTACTTGTGTTTGGTTGGAGCATCTCTGTTCTTACATATTAATACCAGGTAATCTGCATACTCTTTGATGTTAGAAGTTGCCCTATCGTGGACATACAACCTAAACAGAATGGGAGCGAGAATAGCTCCTTGAGGCAGACCATTGTTCAGAGTTCGCCAGTTGCTAGCTTTTCTACTCATAAGAACTAGAAGGCATCAGAATATTTAATACATGATCAATCTGTATGTTAAATAGCATCCTCCTCATGTTATAAACAAAACTGTATTTCAGTGACATTTTGAAAAAAAAAAAAAGCTAAGATATTCCCAGCACTCATTACATATTTTCACATATGGCGAAGAATTTGCTGAACTCCATGTGTCGTTGAACTCGATTCGCTTGTTGAAGAGCATGTTCGCGCTTTGAATTCTAGTATGCGTAACTACAGGATTATGTGATGCAAATGAAGAGCAACAGAATTCTGCCTAACGACCATTATCAGATGCAAATCTGCCGGGAAAATTACTTTCACTGCACGGTTTTCGTGCAGCGAGCGGGGCTTCTACATATTAATGACGCCGTAAGTATTGATCATGACTAATACTCCGCGCTGACTCCTGAGCGAAAAACGATCGGTAAACATGATTTATTGAAAGGCTGGTGTCAGCTCCAGGAAGCCACTGACAGACTGACCGTGAAATACGGCCGGCGCTTTAACTCAAAGCGATAATGAATTCCAAACAAATCTTTTAAGGTACGAAAGGGTCGTAGTGGTTGCAGAGTAAAGTTGATTACGCGAGATATAGAAAATTGTTGACACATCAAACTAAATCCCTAAAAGGGATATTAAATATTTTTATTACTATTGGAGGAAACTACAGAACATGTCTAAAATCGTTACCAGTTCTGACCGTACATTGGGCATCTTCAGACTCCCTACGTCGTAGATGGCATATGGCGAACAAAGTGTCGACTTTGTCATATTCACCCATGTTAGAGACTCTTTATTTGCCATATAACACCTATGACAATGGATTCTGAAGATGACCAATGTATGACGGAAACAGGTAACAATTGTAAAAGCCTTAAAGAGTGACAGTCATTGAACTATATTAAAAATGGCAAATTAGTTACAAACTACGGCGTGTACACACTTTACTCAACATGAAAACGTCACTACAGGTATTCGGATGTTCGACGTGCCTGGCATCATTGGCGATGATGTGGCGCAGACGAATAGCGAAATTGTGCATGACCCGCTGAAGTGTCGGAACATCGATGCTGTCCAAGATCTCCTGAACGGGTGTTTCCAGCTCAGCAATGGTTTTGGGATTATTGCTGTACACCTTGTCTTTAATATAGCCCCAAAAAAAGTAGTCACATGTGTTCAGATCCAGAGAATATGACGGTAAATCGAGGCCTCTGGCCTCTGGATACCCGAGAGCCAGCATGCAGTCCCCAAAGTACTCCTCCAAGACATCAAACACTCTCCTGCTTCAATGGGGTCGAGCTCCACCCTCCATGAACATGTCTTCTCGAAATCAGGATCACTTTGGATAATGGGATGAAATCATCTTCCAAAACCTTCATGTACCGTTCGGTAGTTACCGTGCCATCAATGAATATCGCACCAATTATTCCGTGACTGGACATTGCACACCTCACAGTCACCCGCTGAAGCTGAACAGACTTCTCGATCAGTCCCTCAAATGCGCCATTTTTGCTTATTGACGAACCCATCAAAATTGAAGTAGGCTTCGTCGCTAAACCAAACCATGCATGCGCATACTATTTCCCATCATGCCCAAGGCCAACCGTGCAGTTTGACGGTCCTAACGCAAACCGTTCAGAAGTTACGCTGAATTTATTTCATATAATTCCATAACTGCCACCTTGTACGTGATTTCGCCTAAAATAAATAAAATAAATGTAATGTACGTCAACAGCTTGCTTCCAGGACAGTGTGTGGTTTTTTTTTTCAAAAAGGTATTACTAGCCGTGACGAATAATAATAATTACCCAACGTAAGTACGAGGTCAATTTAGACCTGGGCTGCTTTGTGTTTCTAGGACATGTTCAGTTATTACACCGATCGTTTCGGGAGTTTAAATATGATATTAAATTGGAAGGTAAGAGAAAGTGGGTTAGAATTTGGTGTCTCGTAGACGATGAAATCATTAAAGGGGCAGCGTAGGCACTGATAAGGTTGGATAAAGATACTGGTAATGCCCGTTTTAGTAGAAACCATCCAAGCATTCGCCTTAAGTGATTTAAGGAGACAGAAGAAGACCCAAATCTGGATATTCACTAAAAACTTTCGAACTGACGGTCCATGTTCGAAATGTAAAACTTCCAACTTCTATAGTTTCGTCTCCGGCTGCGGGGGACATCCTTACAGGTGAAGCGGCGAACTGCAATCAGAACTCGAGCGCTGAATATATAGGTCGTATAGAGGGCACCACTATCCATCAGGTGACTCTGGCTACGAGACTATCTCTGGTAGTGCGAACATTCTCGATTGAAGGTAATCAATCGTCATTCTGTTGGTGCAAAGTCGATATCCATATTCTGACACCTTATCTTCTCTTTTGAAATTATTATGGTGTTTAGAAACCCAATATGTTCTCTATATATGCACGTATGGTAGTGCGATGTTTTTGATGTGATGTTCGTCTCACTGACTTTTAATTCATGATTACCCTTTTGATACACATGTTCCACTACGGCCAATTTATCTGTATGTCTCAGATGGCAATTTCTCGTACGTTCAGTTAAACAGGTGTTAGAAATTCTTTTCGTGGTACCAATATAAGAAGCGTGTTTTTTAAGTAAGTACCGTTTTGAAATTAAAAAAAGACGTTCTAAGATACCTCAATAATTTTATTTTTACATGACAGCCTGTACCTTAATCTACTTTTCTACACAATTTCCGTCAATATTGAGGCACTTGTCATAACGTTGTACCAGTTTTTGAATACCCTCCTCATAGAAATCTGCCGCCTGACTTGTTAACCACTGCACCACCACTGTTTTGACTTCGTCATCGTCTCGAATACGCTGACCGCCCAGGTGTTTCTTCAAGTGCAGGAACAGATGGTAGTCACTGGGCGCGAGATCGGGGCTGTACGGAGGATGATGTAGAGTTTCCTATCGAAAAGATGTGATGAGATCTTTGGTCTGATTCGCCACATGCGGACGGGCATTGTCTTGCAGCAAAACGATGCCCTTGCTCAACTTCCATGGACTGTTGTTTTGATTCTGGTGTGACGTAGGCCACCCATGTTTCATCGCCCGTAACAATTTGATTTAAGAAATCATCACCGTCTTTGTGGTACCGCTCAAGGAAAGTCAGTGCACTGTCTAAACGTTTGGTTTTGTGCACATCCGTCAACATTTTCGGTACCCAACGTGCGCACAATTTTCGGTAATTCGAGTGATAGCTCACAGTGCCATACAAAACACTACGAGTAACATTAGGAAAGTCACCCCGCAAGGAGGAAATCGTAAAGTGTCTGTTTTCTCTCACCTTCTTGTCCACTTCCTGCACCAAACTTTCATTAACGACAGAAGGACGCCCACTCCGTTGTTCATCATGCACATTTGTGCGGCCATCTTTAAATGCTCTCACCCACTTTCTTACCGTTCCATCACTCATAATGTTTTCTCCGTAAACTGTACAAATCTCACGAAGGAAATCGATCATTTTTAGGCCTTTAGCACTAAGAAATCTTATAACAGCCCGTACTTCACAGTCGGCGGGACTCACGATTATCGGAGACATGTTAAACAGTACACAACGTAAAGAAGGAAGAATCGGACTGCAATGGCGTCAGTGCGTAGATTCAGGTACAGGCTTTCATGTAAAAATAAAATTATTGAGGTATCTTAGAACGTCTTTTTTTTAGTTTCAAAACGGTACTTACTTAAAAAACACGCCTCGTATATTAGTCCACAAGTACGAGGAACTTTACACGGTCCAGTCACATTAACACGACCACCGCCTATGTTCGACGCCAACACGCAGTAACCACTCACACTTCAGGTGGCAGCACTAGCAGTGGAGGGTATATATTGCGTGACTGGGGAACGCGGACAGCAGTGCAGTCGCTGTCGTAATGCGGAAATGGAGCGATTTATCTGACGTCCAAAAAGGCGTCATCAATGGCTTTCGGTCCAAGGGTGGAAGCATTTCCGAAATGACTAAATTTGTAAATTTTCACGTGCCGCCGCGGTTAAAGTTTACTTTGCATGGCAAAATGACGCTATCCAAAACCGACGCAAGGGCAACTATGGTGCACCACATGCGGTGGACGAGTGGAGTCAACGACGACTGTGGAGATGCGTACGAGCGAAGAGACGTGCAACTGTTGAGCAACTGACCGCACAGATGGAAACAGGGACTCCCAGCAGTGTCTCATCAACGACCCTTCAGCGAACGCTGCTACGTATGGGCCCCCGCAGCAGGCTCACTATGACTGCTGTTTGTCGCCGACAAAAGATGGAATTTGCACGCCGAGACCACAGCTACACTTCACTGGGTGGCGATAGGTGACCTTTTCAATCGAATCACGCATCTTCGGTGTGCGGCGTGAAACGTCTGAAAGCAAACGCCCTGGAACAGTCTCGAGAGGGTCCACGCCAGAAGAGGAAGCGTTGTGGACTGGGAAATGTTTTCCTGGCATTTCCTGGGTTATCTCGTCATTCTAGAAGGCACGATGGATCAACAAAAGTAAGCATCTGTCCTTGGAGGCCATGCCCACCCCTACATGCAGTCTGTTTTCCCTCGGCACGAAGGCATTTACCAGCAGGACAGTGCAACGTGCCACGTAGCTCGCAGTGTACGGTCGTGGATCTAAAACCACCAGGATGAGTCTAACGTATTCCCTGACCACCAAACGCCCCGGATTTAAACCCACTCGAGAACACGTGGGACCCTCTCGATCGCGCTATGACTCGTCAGCCGAGAAACATAGCGCATCTGGCCACGGCACTGAAGTCAGCATGGCTCCGCAATGCCGTCGGTAACTTCCAGAACCTCACAGACATTCTTTCTGAACGTCTCGCAGCGGTCCGCGCTACAGAAGGTGATTATTCAGGCTCTTGACAGGTGGTCGCATTAATGTGACTGGACCGTGAATAAAGGCTATATTTTTAACATCAGATCATGCTCCAAGCCTGCACATTTCACGAAACTTTGAGAATGTACCTAGTAGTGGTCTTGAAAGCCAATTATGTTTAAAGTAATTGAGCCCTGCTGCGACACATATTGGTGCTGTTTGTAGGTTCCGCCCTTTGTTGGAGGCCAGACGGTATCATTTGGTTGGCATGGTTGCGGTTGTTTGACTTCTTCTTATGTTGACTGGCGCCACTCGCTCCCGCAAGCGTTGCCTGTCCGCTAGTGGCAGCAGCGGCGTTATCGATATGTAGTAACTGTTGCCCTATCTCTGGGGCGACGTCGATGGGTCGTGTGAGTGTGCCAGTTCGGTTGGGGACTCAGGAGGAGGAGCAAGGTCCGCGCAGTGTGCAAACACACCGGGACCGCTGGCGGCATGCAGGGACTGCCGGATTGAAGGCTGTGGTCACGAGGGTGCACGACCTTTTCGTAAACCGGATCCAGCAAGCTTTAAGATTAGTGCATTTCATTCCACGTAGAGAAACCTCCACCAATATAAGATCTCGTGATTCTCCAGTGACTTGGGTTCGTGTTGCTGCTCCTACTGTCAACGAGGAGAAGAGCAGCGAGTGGAGTGCTTGGGGAAGGCGTATCTGATTAGCTTTCCTCGACTTCTTATTACTATTTGCTGTGTTCAAATTGTTACAATTTGTTAAGTTCAACCAGCGGTAATTTTTCTTGCCTGGTGGCCGCTAACACGGGTGGAAGTGATTCCTTTCTCGTTTCAGGCATTCTAATCGCAGTATTCTGGGGACGTAGTGCAGACCGCCGGTTCCGACTTTGGCGTATTGTTACATCGTTGCATTTGGTTTATCGGACCTCAGGTAGCTTCAGAAAGATTATCATTAGTCATTCGTTAGACTGCCACTAGTCTGAGTTACCATCTTGTGGAGTGAATGCAACTCTTGGCTGCCTATCTCATTGCTCGCGAAAGTGTTTGCTGTCGGACCTTCTCAGAGGTCGACTCCTGGTGCACCATCTGGATCAGTTGCTTGTTTTTTAATTAACTTTAGCTATTGTTCAAAAAAGGTTCAAATGGCTCTGAGGACTATGGGACTTAACATCTGAGGTCATCAGTCCCCTAGAACTTAGAACTACTTAAACCTAACTAACCTAAGGACATCGCACACATCCATGCCCGAAGCAGGACTCGAACCTGCGACCGTAACGCCTAGAACCGCTAGGCCACCCCAGCCGGCTTTAGCTATTGTATTTGCTGTTTTACAGGTTTCAAATTTTTTTTATATTATTGCCGTTCCTGGCGTGTAAGGCCTTCAGCCGTGATTGTGGTCATTTGCTTTAAAGTTCTAATTTGGTATTGGTATTTTAGCAGTAAGCCTTAAAACTTACTGATGCCGTCTGCTGTGGCGACTTGCCTTTAATATTCAAGTACTTGTAATTTGTAAATTGCAGGGAGTTTTAAGCAATTCTTAATTTATTGCCATTCCCGGCGTGTAAGGCCTTCTGCTCAGATCACTTTTAAAACATTATCTGCTGTTTCTGTGTTCAATGGTGACTTGCTAAATTGTAACTCACTGAAAACACTATTATTTACACAAGTTTATTCCTTCATTAATAACGTGTGGTATTTTTTTATTTATTGTTGAGTCTGGAATTACTGATTTAAAATAAATTGTGTCTAACTGTAAAAGGCAACCAATAGTTACTGATTACGGCCCCGTCCCCAATCGTAATCGAATCCTGCCTTCCCTTGACCACCAGGTCACAGTAAAAATGCTGAGGAACGTATAAAGCTTTTAGTCCCCCTTCTGGCTTCTTCTACAGCGTAATGCAGATCTGTGTGAAATGCATATAAGCCTACGCCAAGGCCGCTTGTTCCGCACGAATCTTCTCTGGCCCTAAGGACTTTTAACTTGCTGAATAAATTGTCACGTATTTCGCAATTCCGTGTCGAAGCACGCTGGTTTATGTTCGTGTAAAACGTAACTGAATTTTCACTGCCTTGTAGGTGGAGAAAAATGTGAGGTGAATGCGGTAGGTTCAGATACAGTATTGTGCGGGCTGAAAGAGCACCGCCTTATCTGTATGCAAGGTCGCTCTAAGGCTGCAGGTACGCAAACAGAGTGTTCATCGCGAAATGGGACATGCGTGAAGACAACAGTCGAGACTGGTGCAGGAAACTTCTTATTGAAGCGCGCAATTGCTGTGTGGAAAAAACAACACGCTACCCTTGTGTTTGTAATGGAGAACTGCGTCAAATGTCTGTCGGCTGACGTGAAACAGTTTACTTCCTTCCTTCCAACGTCTACATCTATACTCCGCAAACCACCTTATGATGTCTGGCAGAGATACATTATTTATCACCACCACTCCCCCCCCCCCCCTCTCCCCTCTCCACCCTTTACTGTTCCGATCGCGAATGGTCTGTGGGAAGAACGAAAGTTACTAAGCCGCCCACAGATAGTTAATTAGTTACATGCTCCATAGCTAATTTGAACAATTATTTCATCGAAATGATGTGGAGTCACTTCACAGGATATGTATACATTGATGAGTCCTGTTCATTAGCTTTTTTTGTCCGTCTTTCGAACGAAATATATAATTGATTTTGCGTATCAGGGTTTGACTGTTCGTTGGTAGGTTCTGCTGTAAATCAGTTTGCACTTGTTCGTGGTTCACAGCAGATGGCGAAGCACGATGTGCACCTAGATCAGTATTGTAAACAGGATTTTAGCATGAAGATTTTTTTATTTTTTTAATTTGCCTTTAAAAATTATATAACATTGAAACACGTAAAGGGGTTTCATCCAATAAAAAGCAGTGACAAGTGACGTTCCAACTTGAAATCATCATCACCACCATTATCATCAATCACCACCACCACCCCCACCACTACCACTTTACATTTAACATTCACCTCCACATGAAGGCATCATCATGAAGCAACCAGTACAACGTCAGAAATTAAACAAAGGTGTCTCACGTATGTATCAAGAACACGAACTTCATCGTAGTTCCTCCTGTTCAAAACTCTATAAGCTTTCTGTAGACCTTATGAGGGCACTTTTGGCGACAAGTAATATTTTTTGCTCAGTCTTCTTTAAATTCTCAATTTCCCATTAATTTTGATCGGTAGAAAACTGAAAAGCAGTCAGAATATTTCCCGTTGCAGTCGGAGTAGTGTTATCAACTCAAAATTATCAAAAGCTGGATGGTACTTCACAAAAAGCCTGACAGCTTATTTTAGAATCAATAAATTGTATGCATTTTACTCTGTGGTGTAATAAACATGCTCTAATCTCAATAAGAGCAGAAAATAATACATCACAAATCTGCTATAATGTTAAAAAATAGATACAATACAATCACCCTGAAGTAATTTTCAGTATTTTTCAATGGTGTATCCTTTGAAAGTGTATTTTTCAATAGGATATACTGCTGAGAGAAGAGCAAAATTATTGTCTTGAAGCTTACAGCTATAAAATTCCTCACTGGGTATATCCCTGAAATTGTACTTGACCAGTAAAATTGCTTCGACTGAATCTATCAACGAACGGTTCCTCTCTTTTGCCCACTCAGCAATTAGGAAAGAAAACGCACGTTCAGCAGTTGCATTGCTACCAGGAATCGCAAAGAAAAACTAGCAAACTTTCAAAATTTCAGAAAATGTTTTATTATTTTGAGGCTTTTTAAACAACGAACACTACTGTTGGTCTAGCTTAGAGTTTTCGTCTAGCATAGCAGATTTGACAGAATTCTTGATATTGCAGAATTGATCAAACAATTTCGAGTAATCTATTTTCACATCTTTGGTTAGCAAGTACTGAATACTTGCACTGAACACACAGAAAAATGGATGCAATCAATTGAAGGATTCAAATGCTTCAATTGATTGCATCCATTTTTCTGTGTGTTCAGTGCAAGTTTCATAGAAACCAGATACGTTTTCCACGTGTACCTGGCACTAATTTTCAAGCCAACCTGCGAAAAGGAATTCCTATTATACTTTCGTTTGATTGTTGTTTGAGAGCAGAAAACACATTTTTCCTCCTCTGCGAGGAAGAGCGCCGATCTCAACATTTGCATTGTCACCAACAAAAAGAATGCAATGAGAATTAGTAAGGTAATGCAAATCATCCGTAATACAATTGGAAATACTGTCTGGAATTTCGTTTGGACAACTTGGTAAGTCAAGGACCTTTGTTCGAATACCACTGGTTTCGCAATGAAAATACTAAATTACAATTGGCAACATTTCCAATGCAGCATGATTACTTGCATCTATCGCCATGCCAAAACATGGAACTTTGTCATTCAAAGTTTTGGCATAGACATCTACAGGGTGAAGTGCAATGACGTTAGTTATAATGGCTTATGTTTCAGTTCTTCCACAAGATAATTTTTGTTAACCCTCAGATTTTAGATGCAGTTTTTTTTTAAAAAATTTGCTTGTACAATCCATCGATTAGCACGAATGATGGTGGGAAAACCCTGAGGTATGCCAATGTGGCTTCTCCGTTTCTAACTACAGGCGCATGTCTTTTACCCACAGATTCGAGGTTCGAGTTCGTGCCAGACGTGGAGCTGATTTGTACCCTGTCCCTTTTATGTTATTCTGTGCAAGATGACTTTCCAAGTCCATAGCACTCTTATATCCCATATTAACGGATCAAACGGTGCGCGCTTAGCTTCAATTCCGTTTCATCCAAATACAAAATACTGATATTTTGTTTTGATCTTTCGGAGTAACAAGCCGCGGCATGTTGGCCTGAAACGATACAGCAGAGAAGGATGTGAGACGGCGTCAGCCAATAGAACGCTGACTAGGACGATATCACGACAGGAGCGGCACCTATACGAAGAGAATATTAGCCGCTCCAGATAGCCTCGGCCGCCCTAGAAGAAGCGCACTGGAAGACGAGCCGTGGTCCACACAATTTAGTCGTGACTTGCGATCTATATCAATTGCTTGGACGGAAATTGTATATATCGAAGGACATTGATTATTTGCATGTCACCAATTGCTTGCGACACCTCTTTGTAAAAAGGTAAAGTTAAGTATTGTCAATTAATTTACTTTAATAAACTCCGTTAATAAGAGTTGCTTGTATATTGCCTCGCTATCCTAGAAAACAGCTTCCTAGGCACCCTACATTAGACGAACAGGACACCACATTTGATTTGTCTGAAAACTTGCACTGTCTCTTCCTGCTGTCACTAGTATTTAAGTTAGAATACGGATCACTTCAAATCAGACATTAACTAGACAGAGCATGGAAATATCAAAACAGTCTGAGGCAAACTACTGTATCTCGAATCGAGAAATCATATAGGTCGACTGAAAATATCGAGACAGTGCGACATGAACTACAATATCTCGAATCGAATTTCCGTGTACGACGGCTACGAATGCGACGTTTCTCACAACTACACGACTGGTAGCGAACCTCGTGACAAAATACATAGCCAATGGTGTGCAGCTTATAATTCAACCCAATTACGCTACACTGAAATTCGTCAGACGATGACATGTAACTTCGTTACCAAAAAGACAGACATTTACTAAAAAAAACAAAAATTCGAGCCCGTAATTAAAAAAAGAAACATCGAGATGCCCGACAAGTCCGGAAAAAGCCGGACGGTTGGTAACCCTGAATTGGAGAGGCTTGGCCGTGTGGAGCATTTTTTATACAGACTGACGACAGTGACTGCTGAATGCGGCTGTTCCACGTGGGAGTGTAACAGGTTCTGCCTGCTTCTGGACGACGCGACGGTGGCGCTCCTCTCGGCGCCCGTCGTAACCATGCTTGGGCAGCTGTGGCAGCGAGCATGCGGGACAGGTGCCGACTTTGCTGTACTCACCTGCAACAATAAAGAGAAAACGTTATCGTCACCAGATGTAATAAAGGAAAACCAAGCGCTGATGCAAGCAATCCAGCTAGCATCATTTGGGAATTCAGGCTTTCTTGGTGAATTTCATTGATGACAACACGACTGCTCAACTCGGCTGACAATAACCCGAAAAGATTTCATACAGGAAGCGCCTAGAAAGCCGGACGCTGCCTCGGGCATGGATGTGTGTGATGTCCTTAGGTTAGTTAGTTTTAAGTTATTCCAAGTCTAGAGGACCGATGACCTTAGATGTTAAGTCCCATAGTGCTCTGAGCCATTTGAACCATTTGAGTGATGAAAGACCGTAGGCTTCCGTTCTTGTCTCTCTCGTTGAACTGTTACAACTGTGACGTTGCTAATATGTTGCTTGTGACAGGCGGCTGCCCATACGTATATATAGCCTCGTTCCATTAATGTAACAGGATATGTGCGAGCTGCACGGTGACAAGCCGACAGCGAACGTTTTGCTTGGCTGGAAACCCGCGCGACAGGTGCAGCGGCCAGATGTCGGTTTCCGGTTGGCGTCTACCGGACGTCACGAAGACGGTCGTGCGGACATAGTGCCTGAGCAAGATTTGCCTTCAAAAATAGATCGAACGAAAGCAGATTCAGAGTTATGGAAATTGCACATGTAGAGAGCGCTTTTGACAACATTGGCTGGGACACAGTGTCTACGACTCTTTAAGTTATCAGGGACAGGATACAAGGAGCGAAAGGTTATCTACATCTTGTACAGAAAGCAGACTGCAGTTATGAGAGCCAGTTAACAAGAAAAGGGAGCTGGACAGCGTCCTAGCATATTTCCCATGTTATTCATGGAAGGCTACGGTCCTGCAGCAGTGAAGGAAACTAAATAGACATTTGGAAATGAAGACGAAATAGAAGCTTTCTAGGTTTGCTGAATGTTTTGGAAGAGCAACTGAACGGAATGGTTAGTGTCTTGAAAAGAGATTGTAAGATGAACAGTAAAATTAAGATAAGGGCAATGTAGCCAGCCGAATTCAGAAACAAGACGCTCCAGTAGACAATTTTTCTTGTTAGAGAGCGAAATCAATGATAATGGCCGAAATAGAGAGGATACAGAGTGGAGACTGGGAACAGAAAGGAAAGCGTTCCCGTAAAAGAGAAACATCTTAACACCTAACAAATATTCAAGTGTTTTCTGAGAGTTCAAATGGCTCTGAGCACTATGGGACTTAACATCTGTGGTCATCAGTCCCCTAGAACTTAGAACTACTTAAACCTAACTAACCTAAGGACATCACACACATCCATGCCCGAGGCAGGATTCGAACCTGCGACCGTAGTAGTCGCGTGGTTCCGGACTGAGCGCCTGAACCGCTAGACCACCGCGGGCATGACATGTATATATATGGAAGAATGGAAAAGAAAACTGAGGATGTATTAGATGACGGTCAGTCTGGCTTTAGGAAAGATGAAGACACCGGAGAGGCAGCTCTCGCGTAGCTCTTCATAAAGGAAGCAAGGTTCAAATGGCTCTGAGCACAATGGGACTTAACTTCTACCGAGCGAGGTGGCGCAGTGGTTAGCACACTGGCATTCAGGGGACGACGGTTCAATCCCGTCTCCGGCCATCCTGATTTAGGTTTTCCATGATTTCCCTAAATCGTTTCAGGCAAATGCCGGGATGGTTCCTTTGAAAGGGCACGACCGATTTCCTTCCCAATCCTTCCCTAACCCGAGCTTGCGCTCCGTCTCTAATGACCTCGTTGTCGACGGGACGTTAAACACTAACCACCACCACCATCACTTAACTTTTGAATTCAGCAGTCCCCTAGAACTTACAAGCACTTAAACCTAACTAATCCAAGGACATCACACACATCATGCCTCAGGCAGGATTCGAACCTGCGACCGTAGCGGTCGCGCGGTTCCAGACTGTAGCGCCTAGAACCGCCTGGTCATCCCGGCCGGTAATGGAAGCAAGGCTGAAGAAATATCAAGACACGCTCGTTGACCTAGCAACAGCGTTCGGCAGTGTCAAGTGGTACAAGATGTTTGAAACTCTGAGAAAAATAGGAATAAGCCTTAGAGAACGACGAGTAATATACAATACGCACAAAAACCAAGAGGGGACAATAAGACTGGAAGACCAAGAACAAAATGCTCGGATTAAAAAGAGTATAAGATCAAGATGCAGTCCTTCGCCCCTATTGTCCAATCTATACACCGAAGAAATCATGACGGAAATGAAAAAAAAAGGTTCAAGAATGGGATTAAAATTCAGGGTGAAAGGATATCAATTATAAGATTCGCTGATGACATACCTGTCCTCAAGAACAGAATGAACAAAGTAAATCGAAGAAAGACCTAAGTATTGAGAAGTATCAGAAATGCGAACAGCTAGAAACTTAACATCAGAATTTGGGATCACGAAGTTTAAGGAGTTCTGCTACCTAGGCAGCAAAATAACGCATGATATATGTAGCAAGGAGGACGTAAAAAGCAGGGTAGCACAAGCAAAGAGGGAAGAAATTTGTGAGGATGTACGTTTGGGGCACGGCATTGTGTGGTAGTGAGACATGGACTGTGGCAAAACCAGGAACGGGAAAGAATCTTAAGCATTTGAGATGTGGTGCTACAACAGAATACTGAAAAGTAGGTGGACTGATAACATAAGAAATGAAGAGGTTCTCCGGGGAACTGGTGGGGAAACGAATATATAGGAAAACACTGACAAAAAGAAGGGACAGGCGGTAGGATATATGTTAAGGCATTTGGAAATAACTCCTTGGTAGTAGAGGGAAGTGTAGAGGGTAAAAAGTGTGGAGGAGGACAGACATTGGAATGCATCCAGCAAATAATTGGAGACATAGGGTGCAAGTGCTAATCTGAGAGGGACAGATTTGGCGAAGGAGCCAAATTTATGGCGGAAAAAAGGAAGCGCAGAGCTGGATCAATCTTGCGACTGTGTTTCGTTCATCAATTTCATACAACGATATAGGCACAGTCGGAGCCATGAATTACTAACTGGTCTCACACAGAGACAGACAGTACCATCTATATAAACGATTTGGGAGACAATCTGAGCAGTCGTCTTCGGTTGTTTGCAGATGACGCTGTCGTTTATCGACTAATAAAGTCATCAGAAGAGCAAAACAAACTGCAAAACGATTTAGAAAAGATATCTGAATAGTGCGAAAAGTGGTAGTTGACCCTGAATAACGAAAAGTGTGAGGTCATCCACATGAGTGCTAAAAGGAACTCGTTAAACTTCGGTTACACGATAAATCAGTCTAATCTAAAAGCCGTAAATTCAGCTAAATACCTAGGTGTTACAATTACGAACAACTTAAATTGGAAGGAACACATAGAAAATGTTGGGAGGAAGGCTAACCAAAGACTGCGTTTTATTGGCAGGACACTTAGAAAATGTACTACACTACGCTTGTCCGTGCACATTTAGAATACTGTTGTGCGGTGTGGGATCCTTACCAGATAGGACTGAGTACACCGAAAAAGTTCAAAGAAAGGCAGCACGTTTTGTATTATCGGGAAATATGGGAGAGAGTGTCACAGAAATAATACAGGATTTGGGATGGACATCATTAAAAGAAAGGGGTTTTTCGTTGCGACGGAATCTTCTGACGAAATTCCAATCACCAGCTTTCTCCACCGAATGCGAAAATATTTTGTTGACACCGACTTACATAAGGAGGAACGATCACCAAGATAAAATAAGGGAAATCAGAGCTCTTACGGAGAGATATAGGTGTTCATTCTTTCCGCGCACTATACCAGACTGGAATAATAGAGAATTGTGAAGGTGGTTCGATGAACCCTCTGCCAGGCACTTAAATGTGATTTGCAGAGTATCCATGTAGATGTAGATGACTATGTCAGTGCGTGACGTACTAGCGATCAACCGGAAACAAATCGTACTCACGCATTGAGTGTTTTGCACTATCGTGCGTTAGTGACTTAGTTTAGTGCTACTGTGCAACTGGTGTAACTGCGGAAACGTGCAGCCTACGCTTTTAACCTCCATCAGAAGAAGTGGTAAGATGCGGGCCGCAGGTGCGAGCCGCACAGACGCCTGCCGCAGCGCGTCACAGCAGATGCACTGGTCTCCCATTGTGCTAGCGTTCACCCCATCCCCCCCACCCCCCGCCCTGCTCTGTACTGGGGAGCAAAAGAGCCACAGGCGATCAATAGGGCCTCACGACGCCTTCCCAAATGAGACACGCCGCGGACGACCATCTGTCCACGCTCGACAAGTGCGTTCGTTTTGTCCCGGCAACCCGGCATTCCTCACGACCCTCCACGATTCCTCCTGTCCAATGGCCACCCCAGTGACGCGCAGAAACCTTCCCACTGGATCCTTCTGTCATCCTCAGGCGGAACGTATTTCTCGTGCTGATCCAAGTTTAGAGATGACCTGGTACATCAAATGGAATGTGCTCCTTAAAAGTGATTTGCGACCCGAACGCTCTCCAACGGCGGTTGTCGTCTCTGTGTGGCGCACGAGACACAGTTTGTTTACAAAAAACAAAAACAAAACACGGTTCCGTAGAAACGTAATTATATATGTAGACAGTTCATCCATCCCAAAAATCCAGCTTGCACAGGATAGAGTAGCACAGAGAGCTGCATCAAACCAATCGCTGGACTGAAGACCAAGGCAACAACTAGCTGCTTCAGTTTCTGCACAGCATTTTGATTCACCCTATAAGTAATATATTTACGGTAAGTTGAAGTTCTGCGTTCTGGCCCTAGATGGCCCAATCGGGACTGACCAACCGTCGTGTCATCGTCTGCTAATGGCGTCATCGGATCCCGTAAGAAGGGACGTGTAGACAGAACACCGCTCTACCTGCCGTTGTCGGGTTTCTTGAACTTGGAACCGCCATTAGTAGGTCGAGTAGCTCATCGGTCGGTCTCACGAGGCTGGAGGCACCTCGTTCCAATCGTCCCACCAAGGAAAAGTCCCTTGCAGTACTCCAAATCGAATCCGGGACTTCCCTCGCTGACCACTCAGCTACAGAGTCGGACATACTAGAACATACTTCTCTGAAATCGTAACAGAGCCCCAGGATGTTTTAGAAAACGAGGAGATGATTAAAAACAATTGCAGAACGCTGGAATCGAACATCTTTTTGCTCACAGCCCACAACTTTGTCCATTGCACTACAATTAAAAAGTTTTAACTAAGTCTATAATGTTGATCTTACGATTTTCTAACTGTGTTAACTAACGATGCCATTAGTTGGCACGTATCATAAAAATGGCTGTATGTGTTTGTGAATGTGTGTGTGTCAGTGTGTGTGTGTGTTTTCCACGTCTCCTCCTAAACCACTGGACTGATTTCAACCAAACCACTTGGTACACACATCCCTTCCTGTCAGGCAACAATTGCTGCGGGGGGGGGGGGGGGGGGGCGGCGAAGGGGGGGGGGGTAACCACCACCTACCTTTGAAAGTTCTGCGGATATGACGTCGTAAACAATGAGATGTATGAAAACTGCCACATAATGCATGATGTTTTAATGCATTTATTCTTCACTACAAAGACACTCGTACAGTCGATTCAGTGAAATCTCTGACATGTGGCAGCGCTTTTGACAGCTTTCGAATGCGAAGCGGAAACGGCTTTAAGGAAAAACAATACCCATCTATAGAACTACGAAGAGGTGTTATCATAGAGACGTTCACAAAATAGCGTTACAGACACGCTAAGCAGATGTGGTCAGCTACCTGAACATGTAACTAGAAATATTGTTTATTGTTAAATAAAGATTACAGAGAATCTGTATTCCGCATTCGTAATCTGGGTATTGTACTTACACATTTGCACACTATGCACGACTGTCTCATAATTACTTGAAAGGTGATAATTAATTGAAAGCCTCAGCTACCCGCTCAGTCTGGAACCGCGCGACCACTACGGTCGCAGGTTCGAATTCTGCCTCGGGCATGGATGTGTGTGATGTCCTTAGGTTAGTTAAGTTTAAGTAGTTCTAAGTTCTAGGGGACTGATGACCACAGATGTTAAGTCCCATAGTGCTCAGAGCCATTTGAACCTCAGCTACCGACAGGTGTTGCTGACATACATTTATGGGGACAGCTGAAAATGTGTGCCCCGACGGGGATTCGAACCTGGGATCTCCTGCTTACATGGCAGACGCTCTATCCGTCTGAGCCACCGAGGACACAGGTGAATAGCGCAACTGCAGGGACTTATCCTTTGCACGCTTCCCGGAGACCCACATTCCCCAACTGTCCACAATCTACATACGTGAAGTTCCTAATAGATACTTTGCCCATCCACTCGTTACTCGCGCCCACTTAAGTTGACGACTCCCGTAAGAGTTCGGGCGACCTGTGCGCACTCGCACAGACGAAGGTCAATGGCCGGTTAGCTCTTTAACTATATATGAAGATAGTAACTGTTCTCGAAAGAACAGATACCATTGATGACCGTGCAGCTTCTCTAGAATAAATGATAATGAATTGAAACCCTCAGTTGCCGACAGGTGTTGTTGACATACCTTGATGGGGACAGCTGAAAATGTGTGCCCCGACCGGGACTCGAACTCGGGATCTCCTGCTTACATGGCAGACGCTCTATCCATCCACTCTTGATTAACAAACCTGTCCATAGTAATGTGTATACAGTTCTAACGCTGTCGGAGAAACAAATACCGCGCGGGATTAGCCGAGCGGTTTGAGGTGCTGCAGTCATGGACTGTGCGGCTGGTCCCGGCGGATGTTCGAGTGCTCCCTCGGGCATGGGTGTGTGTGTTTGTCCTTAGGATAATTTAAGTTAAGTAGTGTGTAAGATTAGGGACTGATGACCTTAGCAGTTAAATCACATAAGATTTCACACACATTTGAACATTGTTGGAGAAACAAATCAGAGACAGAGGAGGGTAGCACTGAATGTACGCTTCACGGTAGAGAATAAAGTGGTGATTACTCCTGTCAACAGCAGGTACCGAGAGTGAGTGGAACAGTTTATTTTTCCAAAAAGAAAAGCAACGCAGACAGTCGACATTTGCTCTGTTGTGCAGGTATTATCAGTGAAACACAGATATCAAATGGGGGTTAGAAATCAAAACTAAATGCAATAGTCCTGTATCGAGCCCTGGAGAGCGAGGGCCCAATTTATCATCGGCGTCATCGATGATGCACGTAGCTGGCGGCTGATTTATAGTGCCAATTAACGCGTTCCTTTCAGTGCACAACAGGAGTCCACAGGGGATTGTGCCGACTGCCTAAACTCGTTACCCTCGGCAAGCCGCTACTGGATGCTGTACGGAATCATAGGCCAGTCTATACTTACGAGTGAAAGCGCATATGATGTTACGCGAATGCTACCGATGGAAGCCGAAGCTTTCACTCACAAGTGTGCTTTGAAGCGGGGAAGACGTCTGCAGCTGTGCATTTTACAGCTCCCACGCTGCGCTGACGAAGTGATTTCAAGAGAAACGAAGGCTGAATGTGAGAACTTGGTGCAAACAACACGTGAGTGTATTAATTGAACTGGAGCCGTTTCTTTTTGACATTCGAAGAAAAGATTATCATAATAGGAACAAACCTAATACAGCACACGTTAAAAACGTGTAGGCCGCAGGCAACAGTGAAAGAAGATAAAGAAAATCTCTAGGTTCACAGTACTGCAGAGAAAGACGTTTCATTGAAATCTCGAAGAGAAATGGTGCTGAGAGTGAGGATGTTCTGGTACGAAAAGTATGCTATTTTGACAGACTTCGATTCACTAGCGCCGGACGGAGAGGCCGAGAGGTTCTAGGCGCTACAGTCTGGAACTGCGCGACCACTACGATCGCAAGTTCGAATCCTGCCTCGGGCATGGATGTGTGTGATGTCCTTAGGTTAGGTAGGTTTAAGTAGTTCTAAGTTCTAGGGGACTGATGACCTCAGCAGTTAAATCTCATAGTGCTCAGAGCCATTTGAACCATTTTTGATTCACTAGCGACATGCAATGTTAGACTTGTCCGTAACATCTCGAAAACATACTGGGTTTCTTATCACAGTTTTATGATTCGTAATTTCTGTTGCTGTTGTTGTTGATGTTGTGGCTGCTGCTGCTGCTGTCGTCTTCAGTCCGAAGACTAATTTGATGCAGCTCTACGTGCCAGACTAGCTTGTTCAAGTTTCTTCATCTTCATTTTCGCAACTAACATTTATTTGAACGTGATTACTGTTTTCAAGCCTTGGGCTCCCTGTACAATTTTTACCCCCCCCCCCCTTCCAAATTTTTTCCATTACCAAATTAAAAATCCATTGAAGCCTCAGGATGTGTCTTGTCAACCGAAGTTTGGTCAGCTTGTGCACAATTCGATTCAGTACCTCCTTCGCCCTACCCATCAAATCTTCCTGGCAGATTAGACTTGTGTTGCGGACCGAGACTTTTTGGTAGAGCAGTTCCACGCGGAGAACAAAGGTCCCGAGTTCGAGTGTCGGTCCGGCACGCAGTTTTAATCTGCCAGGAAGTTTCATAGCAGCGTGCATTCTGTAATCTTCCGCATTTTTCTGAAGCACCACACTTCAAGAGCTTCCATTACCTTTTTGTTATTGTTGTTGTGGTCTTCAGTGCAAAGACTGGTTTGATGCAGCTCTCTATGCTACTCAAATGGTTCAAACGGCTCTAAGCACTATGGGACTTTACATCTGAGGTCATCAGTCCCCTAGACTTAGAACTAATTAAACGTAACTGACCTAAGGACATCACACACAACCATGTGCGCGGCAGGATTCGAACCTGCGACTGTAGCAGCAGCGCGGTTCCGGACTGAAGCGCCTAGAACCGCTCGACCATACCGGCCGGCTCTCCATGCTACTCTATCCTCTACAAGCCTCTTCATCTCCAAGTAACAACAGAGTACTACATCCTTCTAAATCTGCTTACTGCAGTCATCCCTTGGTCTTCCTCTATTATCCCCCCCCCCGTCTCTTCCCTCCAGTACTAAATTGGTGATGCCTTTCTGTCTTAAAATAGGTCGTATCAACCGATCCCTTCTTCCAGTCATGCTCACGTATAGACAGTGGGCACGCGGGTGATCACGTGACTCGATCGCTGCGCCATCTGTAAAGGTTTAACGATCCATCTGCGCGCTCGCACCGGGGTGATTAATTTTTTGTCCGGCGAGCTTGCCTTGGTCATCCTCAATTAATTTCTAAACGACTGTTCATCCCATGAAAGAAGCTATTTTCGAAGAAATTTCAAGAATTCGCTCTCCTCCCATCTGCTCGTCCCCTTTTTCACCCACCGTGACGGTTTTCTTCTTTCCGTGTTGTTAACTTCCGCGGCATATAATACAGCGGCCGCAAAGAAAGCAAGAATTGCTATTTTCCTTTTAGCACTCGACGCTCTGTGCGTGCACGACTGATGTGCGCTCCTTGGCTCGTCTAACGATACAATACTTTTTCCGTTCGATTTCGCGTGCGCGTGGCTGCACTCTTTAGGGAACGTGTAAATGAGCGCTGGTACGTGATGTGCACCCACCAGTAGTCGCTTTAACCAGAAAGTCGCTCGTGCGACACGGGTCTACCGCCGACGAGCCAGTCGGCCGTGGGGGCAGCAGCGGCGGCTGGCAGACTCACGAAGACCCCGCGAGCCACAGCTGCCAAGAATGCGTGTCCTTCCAGCAGCTGGTGCTGCACGAGGCCGCCGCTGGCAGTGCAGCGGAGCGTCAGAAGCGGGAGGCAGCCAGACTGCGGTGGTCTTGCTGAGGGGGCAGCAAAATGGAGCGTGGAATTCAATGCTGGCTGTCTGTCTGCAGGAGACCGCTATCGCAAGCGCTGCCTCACATTCACATCTGGGTCATAGCAGTGTCGTGGGGTGATACTCTAAGTGCCTTAAGCCGTCTGCACACGGACCGTGCTGTCGAACGTCAACGTTAAGCGTGCTAAGTTCAACGTGCTGCTGAACGCTCAGAAACGATGCGACTTGTGCATAGGTGCGTGGGTCCCAACGTGGTACACGCGATCGCAGCGCACTCCGGCGGCAGTTGCGGGAAGTTTCTAGTTCGTAAATCACACTATTTGCTAAACGGGCGCGCGTAAAATTCCCAGGTTAGCGCGCGTAAAATTCCCAGGTTAGCTCTATTAAAACGCACATTTCCTCCATTGTCCACGAAAAGGAAAGTACCATGTCCAATCAATAAGGACAGGCTTATAAAAGTTCCATTACAAATAGTGCGATAAAAATTTGCAATACTTCTTCACATAAGATAAACATTATTTCATCGTCCCCACATTTTAGTAAAACTCTAAGGTCAGTCTTACTTGATCACTGTTCCTACCCAGTAGCAGAATCTTTGCAACACGTGAATTACGAAGCATAAAAGAAAAAGGAGCAAAATAGCTTTACACAAGTAGCGCAACGTGTCCTGTAGATCAAGCCAATCGTACAACCAAAGAAAGGTGAACTTATATTTACATAACATCAAAAATTATGGTATATACTTATATTAAACTAATAATAAAATAACAGAACCTAATAAAAACGCAAATGTTAGGAAAAGAAATTTACGTACTGGCGAGTCGCGAACCACCGCCCAAACATAAAAATTCCATGTATCAGTAACGCCACTTTTTTTTTTTTTATTTTTTTTTTTTTTTGTAATCTCATTTTGTTCGTTTCCGTTCTTTGCATCTGCTCGATGCGGACGTCGCAAGACACCCATTTCAGTTCAGCGTTGATACATTAACTCGCTTTTTTTTTACGGAGGGCACCCAACCCTCTGACCGAACACGCTGAGTTACCGTGCCGGCTTACTAACCGTGCTAAACCAACATTTTGTAGTTAACTGCTATTCCTAGGATCTTACCACTTGTTGAAAGCTTTAATTGTAACTATGTTACTAACTGAAATTTAATTATAACAAATTGTAACAAAAACAATGCGTTTTGGGTGCATCCTCAGTGCATTGCTGCCTTCAAATAGCATACTCTCATAATACGCAAGTTACAAAAGTTCTTTTACCACGAATATGATGTTTCTCATTATTTTATTGCAACGGATCACACAGTTAACAACGGGTTTTCCTGTGATTCTCAATTTGCTGGTGCTCAGAAACAGCATATATACGTGTAGCACCCAGACACATCAAGAGGATGGCAACAACGTCGCTATTAGAGATCAAAAAAGGGGGCAAGTCCAATGTTGAGGTTTGCATACTTTAGAAACCAAGGAGGCGCTGTTACCCTGCGGCTATAGTGGCTTCTCTGCTTCCCGCTGTAGTTCCGCGGGTATGACGAGAACGATGGTGCTGTGATTGCTTCCTAATGGACTGTTGCGTGCAGGGCTGAGTCACCAGCGGCGAGTTTCGTGTAACACCTCCTGTTCTGTTGTTGCCACAGACAAGGTCCAACTACATTAATGTGACTACCGCCTAAGTTTGAAGACAACTGCAATACTCACTCACGGACGGCAGATGGCAGCACTAGCAGTCGTGAGTATATAAAGCGTGCCAGGGGGATGCGGAAAACAGTGCAGTCGTTGTCCTAATGCAAAAAAGGAGGGATTTATCTGACGCCCAAAACGAAATAATCATTGGACTCTTGGCAAAGGGTGGAAGCGCTTCCGAAACGGCTAAGTTTGTGAAATGTTTGCGTTCCGTTGTTGAAGAGCACCACGCATGGCAAAATGGCGCTACCCAGAACCTGCGCTGAGGCATCTACGTCACATTCCGCAAGCCACCTAACGGTGTGTGGCGGAGGGTACATTCAGTGCCACTATCTGATCCCTCCAACACTACCGAGCGAGGTGGCGCAGCGGTTAGCACACTGGACTCGCATTCGGGAGGACGACGGTTCAATCCCGCGTCCGGCCACCCTGATTTAGGTTTTCCGTGATTTCACTAAATCACTCCAGGCGAATGCCGGGATGATTTCTTTGAAAGGGCACCGCCGAATTCCTTCCCCGTCCTCCCCTAATCCGATGAGACCGATGACGTCGCTGTTTGGTCTATTTCCCCAAACAACGCAATGTAGCCCTCCAACACTGTTCCACTCGCGAATAGTGCGTGGGAAGAATGATTGTCAGTGAACCTCTGTATTGGCTCTAATTTCTCGAGTTTTCTCCCCGTGGTCAATACCCGAGATTTATGCGGGGGTGTGGAATTAATATGTTGTCCGACTCTTCCTGAAAAGTGCTTTCCCGAAATTGCAATAGTGAATCTCTCTGTGATGCACAACGCCTCTGTTGTAAAGTCTGCCAATGGAGTTTGTTTAGCATCTCTGTTACGCTCTCGCGCGAGCTAAACGATGCCATGACGAAACGCGTCGTTGTTCGTTGGATCTTACCTCCTCGTTGGATCTTACCTTCTCTATCAGTCCTACCTAATAGGGATCCCAGATAGATGGACAATACTCAAGAACCGGCCAAACAAGCGGCTTATAAGCCACTTCTTTCGTGGTTGAGTTACATTTCCTTAAGATTCTTCCGATGTGTCTGCTTTTCCCATTATCTGTTTTATGTGCTCATTCCACTTAAGGTCGCTCTGGATAGTTACGCCTAGTTATTTTATGGCAGACACTGTCTCCAGCTGTTTGTTATCAATAGTGTAGCTGTACAGTAGTGGATTTCTTTTCCTATCTATTCCGTGGTCGTGCGGTAGTGTTCTCGCTTCCCACGCCCGGGTTCCCGGGTTCGATTCCCGGCGGGGTCAGGGATTTTCTCTGCCTCGTGATGACTGGGTGTTGTGTGATATCCCTAGGTTAGTTAGGTTTAAGTAGTTCTAAGTTCTAGGGGACTGATGACCATAGATGTTAAGTCCCATAGTGCTCAGAGCCATTTCCTATCTATTCGCAATAGGTTACGTTTATTTACAACCAGGGTCAACTGCCAGAACCTGCACCATTCATCAATTCTCTGCAGGTCGTTCTGCAAATTCTTACTACCTTCTGACGCCGCTACTTTGGTATAGACAACTGCATCATCTGCGAATAGCCTTGAAGTGCTTCCGACGCTTTCGACTAGATCATTTATATACAGGGTGTAAATTTTAAGTTGATAAAACAGAATAACTCCAAAAATACGCTTCACACGAAAAAATTTGTAGAATCTAAACTTGATTATTTTCGAGGGGGACATCTGCTGGTGCAAAGCGACCGGTTCGACCGCTTTAGTCGACATATACTGGGCGAAGAGGCTGTGTGGCGGCAGAGCCATTGCAGAAACAGTTGACGTTCGCTCCGTGAACTGCCTGTGTTACTGCTCGACCCTCTCAGGTGGGGACGATCAGTGAGCTCGAGACGAAACTGAGGGAGACTACTCCGCGAAGTCAAGCCTTGACGCATGACTTTACCGAATCAGAAAGTCTTTGCCCTGCCCCCTCCCCTATTTTTGCCGAATTCGGGTCAAAGTGCGAAATCAACAACGTCCATTCCCAGCGGTGTACCTTTATTGGTCCAGCTCGGCCGAATCTGCCGGTAGCTGCTGCCAGCTGTTGAAGACGGCGGTTGTGCTTCACACGCTCAAGGGCTTGTTGTTGTTGTGGTCTTCAGTCCTGAGACTGGTTTGATGCAGCTCTCCATGCTACTCTATCCCGTGCAAGCTTCTTCATCTTCCAGTACCTACTGCAACCTACATCCTTCTGAATCTGCTTAGTGTATTCATCTCTTGGTCTCCCTCTACGATTTTTACTCTCCACGCTGCCCTCCAATATTAAATTGGTGATCCCTTGATGCCTCAAAACATCTCCTACCAATCGATCCCTTCTTTTAATCAAGCTGTGCCACAAACTTCTCTTCTCCCCAATCCTATTCAATACTTCCTCATTAGTTATGTGATCTACCCATCTAATCTTCAGCATTCTTCTGTAGCACCATATTTCTAAAGCTTCTATTCTCTTCTTGTCTAAACTATTTATCGCCCACGTTTCACTTCCGTACATGGCTACAGTCCATACAAATACTTTGAGAATCGACTTCCTGACACTTAAATCTATACTCGATGTTAACAAATTTCTCTTCGTCAGAAATGCTTTCCTTGCCATTGCCAGTCTACATTTTATATCCTCTCTACTTCGACCATCATCAGTTATTTTGCTTCCCAAATAGCAAAACTCATTTACTACTTTAAGCGTCTCATTTCTTAATCTAATTCCTGCAGCATCACCCGATTTAAATCGATTACATTCCATTACTCTCGTTTTGCTTTTGTCGATGTTCATATTAGACCCTCCTTTCAAGACACTATCCATTCCGTTCCCTAGAACTTAGAACTACTTAAACCTAACTAACCTACGGACGTCACACACATCCATACCCGAGGCAGGATTCGAACCTGCGACCGTAGCGGTCGCGCGATTCCAGACTGTAGCGCCTAGAACCGCTCGGCCACCCCGGCCGGCTCCTAAGAGTTGTCAAGTGCATTTTCTCTGATGTTTCGGCCGATATTTGCAATTCTATATTTACAATTTTTAGCTGGAGTCATCCTGATCAGATACTGCTAATTACGTCTTTTATCGACGCCCAGTCTCAACGGAAGGCGCCCTTTTGTTTCCTTTTACAAACAAAACAATTTTTAAAGCTGAATTTTACGTGCCCTTTCGATAGAGCGGTCCCAAATTAGTCTAATGCGATATTCGTTTTATCTATACGTATTAACAGGGGCAGTAGAACAACGAAGAGTGTCCAGTACTCCAGCAGAGGCTGAGCAGCGCTACTGTGTGGCCGTAGCCGGCCCTTTTGACCGAGCGGTTCTAGGCGCTACAGTCTGTAACCGCGCGACCGCTACGGTCGCAGGTTCGAATCCTGCCTCCAGCATGGATGTGTGTGATGTCCTTAGGTTAGTTAGGTTTAAGTAGTTCTGGGTTCTAGGGGACTGATGACCTCAGAAGTAAAGTCCCATAGTGCTCAGAGCCATTTGAACCATTTGTGTGGCCGTAGCTGTAAGCGTGGGCCAAGGCGGTGCTGATGCTGCTAGAGTACTGGTTATTCTCCGTGTTGTACCGTCCCTGTTAATACATATAGTGAAAACGAATATCGCATTAGACTCATTTGGCACCGATCTATCGAATGAGAATGTAAAATTCCGTTTTAAAAACCATTTTGTTCGTAGCGGAAAAGAAACTGACGCTTTCGGTCGTGACTGGGAATCGCACGAAAGAAGTGATGAGCAGTATTTGCATGAAGTGGCTCCAGCTAAACACTGCAGAAACTGAACTGCAAATATCTGCTGACACGCCAGATAAAATGCGCCTGACGTCTCTTAGGAGGGACAGCCATTTCTCTGCTGTCTCCACTGTTCCCGGAAGTCTTCTGAAATCTTTCCGTTCGAAGAGCCACTGACTCTCGAATGTGCCTGTGAATACCAGCGAGCCGTGCGGTACTCCCGTCTCGTTTCTTATTCGATTTACTGGCGTCACTAAGTTGCTGGCTTGCCTGCCCTTGAGTGGCAGCAGAAGCGCTTATCGATACGAGCACTGTTGTACTATCTTCGGAGCGACCGCTAGTATTTCCGGGTCGTCGTGTGTCGGGAGTTGAGTTGGGACGGCGCAGCAGTGAGGTCCGGACAGCCATGACCCGCCCGACAGTTGCCGGCACACACGACTATAGAGGGGACGACCTTGGTTGGTCGTTCGGTCAGTCGTCTCATCGGACGACGTGTATTTCGTCGCCGACCGCTTCCAGGTTCTCTGTGTGTATCGACTTGTGATTCCTCCTAGTTGTTCCACAGTGACTGGTTTTAGTATTGCTCGAGTTGTTTGTAAAAGTGTTTCGCCGAACCGTGTGTAGCTTGTGTCGTTTTGACTGAGCAGTTATTTTAATACTGTATGTGTGCTGGATTGAGTCAGTCGGTTGGGACGGAGCAGCGAGCAAGTCTCCGCGGCGCGCGGCCAGGCCGGGACCGTTGGTGGCGTGCAAGCGATGTCGGATCGTGAGGCGCTAGCCGCGAGAGCGACAAGTTCGTTGCCCACCGAACCTGGACGCTGAAGTTGAGTGAGCAGTTAACCTGTTATGAAACCTCAGCTATTGTGACATCTCTTCGTTCATTTGCGGGTTGTTGCTCCCTGGGCCGTTCGGTCTAGCAGCAACGTATGATGTGTTGGAATCGGCGAAATCTTGCAGTCGTCTTCCTCTATTGTGATTAATTATTAAATTGACTGTTACTTGCCAGTGAAGTGCACCACGGGTATTTCTGCCCTGTGGCCGTTAACGCCCCAGTTACCTGCCCTGGTCGTTAGCGTAGTTTACCGGGAGTGTGCCTTTCCTCGTCGTGTTGATGCTGTCCGGCACGGCGAAAGCCTTTTAAGTTGTTTCGTTCATATTTTGCTTAGAGTGGTTATTGTACCCTTGACTGTTTTTAGACGCCAATTTCTGAAGATGTAGTGATGTTCGTATCCTCGTCCTCGGCCGGTATTTTCCATCGTTGGGCCGCTGGTCGGACGGAAGTGAATGGGTTAAATTGCTGGTCGGTCATTGTGCCATCCCTACTTTGGGTTGCCATCCGATTATTTAACTTCAATTCTTGGCTGCCTGTCTCACCTCACCTTACGTTTGAGCTACCTTCTCAGACAGACCCTTGGAACACTTCCGAGCACCGCTTTATCTGTTGGTTTTAGATTGTGATTTTCATTTTAGTTTGAAATATTCTTAGAGGCCTTCGGCCGTGTATTAATTCTGTTCTTTTTAAACTTTACGTAGAGGCCTTCAGCAGTGTTAAATTAAAATTTTGAAGATTGATTTTATTTTAAAAAAGGAAAAAAATTTCCTTCAAATTGGTTCTATCTGAAATTGTTTGTAATCCAGGCCGTAAGCCATTACTTGTTCGACGTGTTATGCGTGGCCTTCAGCCGAGGATCTGCGTGAACCCCTTTTAATAAGGCCTTCAGCCGTGTGTATTCTTTCAAGGAAAGTTTTTTATAAGAAGGAAGGGGTTTATTTTAAATTGCTTGTCTGACTTGTTGTTCAGGCCTTCAGCCATTGTTTCAAATTTGTTTGTGGCCTTCAGCCGTGCAATAAGTTAACATTTCTTTAATTAGGCTTTCGGCCATTCTGTTGTAAGTTTAAAAAGAAATTTCTTGGTTGGAAAAATTGTTTATTAATGTGTTTTAATTATAGTTACCCTTCAGACATGTAGTGTAGTCCTTCAGCCTTCAGGTGTATTGTTTAGTTGTGATCTTTTAAAGCAATGTGTGAATAAGTGGTTCTTAGAAAAATAAAGCTGTGTGTGTGATTGTGCAACTCACAGTAACTGTTCACGGCCCATCCACAATCACAACCTTATCCTGTGCGCTCTCTGAGTACCTACCTACCAGGTTTCACCCATGTGATTCACGTATGCGTGGAGAGAACGAGTAATCGCGTGGGGGTTTAATAGGAAGGAGATGGAGAGGAAGATGTGCATGTGACGCTAGCTTATGTTATTGGCAGTTGGTCTTCATCTCGCTCCAGGCTACCAGTCCACGAGAATTTACTATACAATGGCGACTCCGGATATCGAAGAACACGTGTTGCTGCTTGCTTTCCCATTGCGTGCAGTTGAGAAAGGGTTATTGACTTCCTGACAAGTATCGCCGGTAGCTTCCTGATCGTATCGAGCTCACGAAGCATGAACGCTCGAAGATTCAAGAAAATAAAACTCTCGTAAGGCATTAACAGCACGTTTCATGACCACAGCGGCATCAGAGGGAAAGTTCAATTCACAGAATACTGCGTTCTCCGTAGCATCGTCCACTCGGAACTTTTTACTGTCGATGTGAGCTGCATGAAGCAGTCAGCAACACTGTAATAACTGCCTCTTCCCTGAAAGTAGCATAACTTGAAATAATTTGTTTCGTTTGACAATAAATTAGTATTTTTGATAGCTTCTAACTTGCTTCCAACACGAGTTCTCGAAGTTCAGTTTTACACGATGCAGGAGCGAGGTCACGCTTATTGGCCAGTTTATACGCCACATATAACTCAGTGATAACACTTTGACCCATTCAGTTCTGCATCTTCTCTACAACGTTCTTTCTAAAAGATGCATGCGCGCTCTCTTTAACATTGTGATTTACCAGTGCATGCTACCCTGCGCAGTGCGCAGATATTAAGGAAAGAAACGTGTCGCACTGTTTAAACTTTTTTACTTTGATGATATCCTTTTCCGGATATCTGTCAGTGCTACACGTCTTGATATTTTGGTTACTCGATTGTGCGACTGTCAAGCAAGACTATATGGTTGTGTCAGACTCATGGCTTCCCTGACACAAAACTATGTATCTGGACAGTTTAGTTGACAGGTCAGTGCCACACACTATGCAAGGAATATTTTAGGCTACCCTGCTCCCACTTCTTCTTATCCCCTGCTCTAAATTCTGACATTACGTTGTTTGGATGACTAATTCAGCTCTAAAGTATCATCAAGTTAGAGTAATAACTTGTGACATTTATTAAACATCGGAATAGTGACATATTATCAACGGCCTGTCAATACAAGGAACAATAATAGAAAAATGAAGATAGTTCTCAAAAGAACAGATTCCATTGATGACCGTATAGCTTCTCTAGAGTAAATGATAATTAATTGAAACCCTCAGCTGCCGACAGGTGTTGTACATATCTCGATGGGGACAGCTGAAAATGTGTGCCCCGACCGGGACTCGAACCCGGAATCTCCTGCTTACATGGCAGACGCTCTATCCATCTGAGCCACCGAGGACACAGATGAATAGCGCGACTGCAGGAACTTACCCTTGCACGCTTCCCGTGAGACTCACAGTCCCAACTGTCCACAATCTACATACGTAATGTTTCTAATAGATACTTTGCCCATCCACTAATTACTCGCGCCCACTAAGGTGACGATTCTCGTAAGAGTGTCCTCGGTGGCTCACATGGATAGAGCGTCTGTCATATAAGCAGGAGATCCCGGGTTCGAAACCCGGTCGAGGCACACATTTTAAGCTGTCCCCATCGAGGTATGTCAACAAAACCTGTCGGCAGCTGAGGGTTTCAATTAATTATCATTTATTCTGGAGAAGCCGCACGGTCATAAATGGTATCTGTTCTTTCGAGAACTGTTACTATCTTCATATATAGTTAAATGGCTACCTGGCCATTGACCTTCGTCTGTGCGAATGCGCACAGGTTGCCCGAAATCATACGGGAATTGTCACCTTAGTGGGCGCGAGTAATGAATGGATGGGCAAAGCATCTATTAGGAACATTACGTATGTAGATTGTGGACAGTTGGGAATGTGAGTCTCACGGGAAGCGTGCAAGGGATAAGTCCCTGCAGTCGCGCTATTCATCTGTGTCCTCTGTGGCTCAGATGGATAGAGCGTCTGCCTTGTAAGCAGGAGATTCCGGGTTCAAGTCCCGGTCGGGACACACATTTTCAGCTGCCCCCATCGAGGTATGTCAACAACACCTGTCGGCAGCTGAGGGTTTCAATTAATTATCATTTAATAATAGAAATATTAACTGTCAGCCGGCCGGTGTGGCCGTGCGGTTAAAGGCGCTTCAGTCTGGAACCGCGTGACCGCTGCGGTCGCAGGTTCGAATCCTGCCTCGGGCATGGATGTGTGTGATGTCGTTAGGTTAGTTAGGTTTAATTAGTTCTAAGTTCTAGGCGACTGATGACCTCAGAAGTTAAGTCGCATAGTGCTCAGAGCCATTTGAACCATTTTTTGAACTGTCATTCAGCTGCCGTGCGAACGTTCAGTGATTGTAGTTATAGTCTTCAGTCCGAAGAGTGGTTTCATGCAGCTCTCACGCTAGTGTATCCTGTACAGTTCTCTTCGTCTCTGTATAGCTACTGCAAGTAACATTCATTTGAACCTGCTTACGATAGTATAGTCTTGGTCTACGTTCCCTCCGCCACTCCCCATTCCTTCCCCACCCACCTCCACACAATCCCCTCCATTATCAAATTAACGACTTGTTAATGCCTTACGATGTGTCGTATAATCCAATCCGTTCTTTTAGCTACGTTTTGCCATAAATTAATTTTTGATTCAGTTAGATTCAGTATCTGTTCATTAGTTATTCGATCTACTCATCTAATGTTCAACATTTTTCTGTAGGACCACATCTTAAAAGATTCCATTCTCTTCACACAGACTGACGACAGTCTGCACGTGAAATCCAAGGTTTAACTATTACTGGCAATACATTGGAGATACTCCAGATTACAAACACTTAAATTTATATTCGAAGTTTATGTATTTCTCTTTATTCGAAAACTTTTCTCGCTATTGCCAGGCTGCATTCTTCGTTGGTTTCCTTTGCTTCTCGCTCTGTGTACAGAGTGAATAAGAATGGTTCAAATGGCTCTGAGCACTATGGGACTTAACATCTGAGATCATCAGTCCCTTAGAACTTAGAACTACTTAAACCTAAATAACCTAAGGACATCACACACATCCATGCCCGAGGCAGGATTCGAACCTGCGACCGTAGCTGTCGCGCAGTTCCAGACTGAAGCGCCTAGAACCGCTCGGCCACTCCGGCCAGCACGGAGTGAATAACATGCGGAATAGATTACAATAATTTCTCACTTCCTTATCATGTGCTGCCTCTCCTTGCAGAATTGCATTCTGGCCTCTATGTAAGTTGTATAGTACGTGTTACCTTGCTGTATTTTATCCCTGATAACATCAGAATTTCGAAGAGTGTTTTTCAGTCAATATTGTCGAAGCCTTTTCTATATCCACAAATGCCTTTCTTCAGCCTTCTTGTAGGGTAACTGGTAGAATGAACACTGCCTCTCGTGTTCCTCACCTTCCATAAGTGGGCTTCGACTAAACTTTCCATTCTCTATAAATAATTCTTCACCCAGGCGAAAGGCTGCTAGAAACATGCATCACACCACCGCAAGTCAGTGTTATGCCATGGAGGACATTGGCCTGAGCTTCAACAGGACGTCAAAGGCACCATGACAGAGGTACATACGTGAAAATTATTGCTGTCCACCTGCATCCCTTCATGCTTGATGTCTTCCCCGACAGCGATGCATCTTCCAGCAGGATAATTCTGTGTGTCACAACGCCAGATAGAGCTACAGTGATATAAATTCATAGGCTTCCACGGCCAGTATAATTTTGAATAAAATAATTGTGGATATTAGGCCGCATCCTTATAAACTACTAAAGCAGGCCTGGCCAATATTTGCGCTCCCGGAACATTCCGCGAGCGCAAAAACTACTACTCAGTGCTCCGGATTCCCCCACCACTGCGCTATTCGGAACAGGTGTGTGGGTGAGGCAGCTAAACGGCAAAGGATGCACATCCGAGAAACTTAGGAAGATTTATTTGTAACACAGTGCAGCTACTTCTAAGAGGCGATAACTGCAGCAAACTTTTATAAGAAATACAGACGTACGTTAGATAGTACTAACATGGTGAGCAGATCTACAAAAAACTTTACATATGGGCGTTTAACCTTAAGTTGTGATGTTTACACATTTATAAGCATTTCAGTTTCTGAATATACGAGGGTGAGTCAAATGAAAATCTTAAATTTGTAATAACAAATCGAAATTTCGCGCTGTTATCCTGTAAGTTGGTAAGCGTGCTACAAACAGCGTGGAGAATGGCCTGTAGGTGACAGCATTGTGCAGATGCACACATACCGTCGCAGTATCAGTATAAAGATGGCCGCCCCAATTGCGACTTGCACCAGGGAAGAACAGCGTTCTGTTATTCGGTTTTTGCGTAGTGAAATTCATCGACGAATGAAGGTTCAGTACGGTGATGCATGTTTTCACAGCAGCAAGTCTACGAATGGAGTAGGAAGTTCGCAAATTGTGTGACTTCAGTGGAACGTGCTCCTCGTCCAGGTCAAGCACAACGAGTTGTGACTCCACAGAACATTGCGGCAGGTGAAGCCATACTGAAGGACCACCGCCGAGTGACACTGAATGAGATTGCAGCATGTTTACAGGTTAGTCATGGGTCAGCACACCATATTGTGCATGATGTGCTCCAGTTTCACAAAGTGTCTGCAAGATGGGTGCCACAGCAGCTGACTCCTGAATGAGAGAAAGACGTGTTGATGCTTGTGAAGAACTTCTTCAGCGCTTTGAACGAGAAGGTGATGGCTTCCTTGCAAGAATTGTCACTGGGGACGAAACCTGGGTTCATTTCCACCAACCGGAAACGAAGAGAGCGAGCAAGGAATGGCGCCATTCCTCATCACCAAAACCAAAGAAGTTTCGAACAGAACCATCACCAGGGAAGGTATTGCTGATTCTCTTTTGGGACGATAAAGGCGTCATTTTAAGGCATTACATGCCTAGAGGGACCACTGTCACCAGTGCATCATACACAGATCTAAAAAACCAATCTGCAGCCTGCAATCAAATCAAAGCGACGTGGATTGCTGTCAGCAGGTGTCCTTTTGCAACATGACAATGCAAGGCCCCACACTGCCCGCACAACAGTTGCAACAATCACAGACCTGCATTTTAAGTGTCTTCCTCATCCACCATACTCACCAGACCTTGCCCCAAGTGATTTCCATATGTTTGGACCACTCAAAGATTCTGATGAAAAGGTAAGCCACGCGGTGCATGAGTGGTTGCGCGGACTACCAAAAGAACTTCTTTCTAAAGGAATTTATGCGCTTTGTAAGCGCTGGAGGATTTGCATTGTGCGTGGGGGAGATTATGTTGAAAAGTGATACAGCTTTGTACCACTTCTGCACAATAAATAATATTTAAAAAAAATATTTAAGGTTTTCATTTGACTCACCCTCGTATAATAATACATCTGGTACTATGGTTCGTGATACAAACATGTGTGCAGATTAAAATCTGTTAAACTCTAACGTTAGTGGGAATTCAACAGTTTCATAAAAGGAAAAAAGGAGACATTCGCGTACATGTTTTGAAACAGACACTGAAATAACTTTAGGGGGTTGTCTGTGCAGTTGACGATATTGCTCTTCGAGTAACATTTTATAGAAGTCTTGTAACTGGATGCAAACAGGTCGTTGGGCTGAGTACTTCCATCAGGTTAAGATGAAAGTAATGAGGTACATCATCAACCAAAAGTGAGAACGATCTGACAAATAAATCGAAATCTGTCTCATTCGTGTAATGTCTTGAAATCTCTTTACGAATTCAGAATGAAATGTTTCGATTACTAACACGTAGTTAGTCATGCATGGTCCACAAATGACTGACTTGAATTACGATAAATGTTCCAAATCATTAATCTGACGCTGATTTTTCCACAGGATTACTTTTTGTTTGACGTCTACCTCATCCGCCGTATCTGTTAACAAATGATTCTCGTCTTAATGAGGCAGCGGCCTTACCGCAGTGGATACACCGATTGCCGTGAGATCACCTAAGTTAAGCGCTGTCGGGCGTGGTCGGCACTTGGATGGGTGACCATCCAGGCCGCCATGCGCTGTTGCCATTTTTCGGGGTGCACTTAGCTTCGTGATGGCAATGGAGGAGCTACTCGTCCGATTAGTAGCGTCTTCGGTCAAGAATACCATCATAACAACCGGGAGAGCGGTGTGCTGACCCCACGCCCCTCCTATCCGCATCCTCCAAAGAGGATGACACGGCGGTCGGATGATGCCGGTAGGCCACTCGCGGCCTGAAGACGGAGTGCTCCTCTTAATGAGTTCAAAGAATTGCAGTTGTCGACCATAAAATATGATTTCTCCACTCTATTCACTCGTAACTGAGTTTTTTTCCCTAATGGCTGCCTTCATTCAGGTAGCATTCACTGTCGTTTGCCAGAAGACGAGTGCATCATACCGTCTTTCTCGCTGGGGTTGCACTGACCGTATTTCCGTCTCAGTACTGCGATGGCATATTAAGTACTTTGTATGGCGTTTAAACAATACGCAAAGTAAAGCAATTCCCACTCGGCATTGAGTGATGTGGCTTCTCCACCTTTTCTTTTTTTTGACAAGGGCGTGGAACCATAGTATTCCCAACGCAGAACGTAAATTTAATTCGACGGCAGCAATACTGTCAGCGAAGTGCTTGACTTCTGGCAACGTGAATGCTTTGTTCCAGTGACGTCGGGCTGCAGCCTTCATCTCAGTCTTCCTCATCACCCCTCAGCGCCGTTCGCCGCTGCACGCGCAGCGCTAGGCAGGACTGCGGCCCGAGCGCTGTTTGGCCAGGTCTGTAGTAAAGCAACTAGACTGCCAGCGTTTCGACCGACTTTGCAGCGATACCCTTCAAGTCGGTTCTTGTATACTGCTATCTTGGCCACAGAATTTGCCTGATCTGAACCCGATGGAACACATACGTGGCGATGTTGGGAGTTACCTCTGCGCCCGCAAATTTAGGTAATTGCGTAGACTAGTTTAACATACCTCCGGAAACCTACCGAGAAATTGTCGAATCCCCATCACGCAAAATCGTTGCTATGTTGCATTCCAGAGGTGGACCAACGGTTTATTTACAAAGCGGTCATAGTGTTGCGCCTCAAATGTGTATTTTAAGCGCGTCAATTTTAGTACTTAAAGTTTGTGGTTTGTGCACCAGTAATAGCCAAAAACTGCCGCTGTAGAGCGCTGCGGCTGCAAATTATGTGCTGATAAGCGTGTTCCGTGTGAGGTTCAAATGGCTCTGAGCACTATGGGACTCAACATCTGAGGTCATCAGTCCCCTAGAACTTAGAACTACTTAAACCTAACTAACCTAAGGACATCACACACATCCATGCCCGAGGCAGGATTCTAACCTGCGACCGCAGCGGTCGCGCGGTTCTAGACTGTAATGTCTAGAACCGCTCGGCCACCCCTGCCGGCCCGTCTGAGGTATTAGCTCGTTCCCGTACGTGCAAGGACCACACTGGAAAGCACGCTTGCGTCCTTCACGGCGAGAAACGCGTCCTGCATGACGATGGCTTAAGGCACATCGATCGGAGATTCGTTATCGAAGGAGCGACCGATTGCGCAGGGGCGTTACCCACTTCGTAACTAGTAACCGCGTAGCTATTGTGCTGCCACGGAAGCATTACTGCCGCCTGAGATCATCTTGGCGGTCAGACAAGAGGCCTATAGCGCAGGTGGCTCAGTAGTCAGTACAGATGCAGTGAGCGCGTCGCGCGCGGCTGGACGCCGGCAGCATTCTGCGAGTCTGCAAGCGCACCGGGCCGCATCACAATGCCGGCGCGGCCTTTGTGCGCTGGGGCGACGCTGGGCGAAGCGACTCTGCCCGGCCGCGTCACCCAAGACTCCGTTTGCTGCGACCAAGGACGCGCCTCCTCGGTGGCCAAGCGCAATAGCAAATCACCAAGGGTATACACCACAGTATGGCAGATGTTACGAGCGACAGTAGTTCTCCTAGTGGCCTGACAGTGAACTCTGAATACGAGATGAGTGTGGCGCGAAAATCGTATCCTTGCTCTGCGATGATAATATTTTTATATATTTTAGGAATAGGCCTGATAGGTGGCAAAGTGTGTGGAGTGCGCGCAAAATGCTGTGACCGCTAGATACGCAGTCTGCTGGGTTTGCTGGTGACAGCGGCAGTGGTGGGGGTCACTCAGAGCGCTGTAGGGGAAACGTCGAGCGCTTGAGGGAAAGTTCCGTTCTAAATTGAAGTGCACGCTTTTTGTAAATATTAAGTGGGGCATCTCCACGTCCAGGCAACGGCCTTGCGGCAGTGGATAGACTGGTTCCCGTGAGATCACCGAAGTTAAGCGCTGTCGGGCGTGGTCGGCGCTTGCATGGGTGACCATCCGGGCCGCCATGCGCTGTTGCCATTTTTCGGGGTGCACTCAGCCTCGTGATGCCAATTGAGGAGCTACTCGACCGATTAGTAGCGGCTTCGGTCACGAATACCATCATAACGACCGGGAGAGCGGTGTGCTGACCCCACGCCCCTCCTATCCGCATCCACCACTGAGGATGACACGGCGGTCGTATGGTCCCGGTAGGCCACTCGTGGCCGAAAGACGGAGTACCTCCACGTCCGCACTTCCATGGTGATCATTAAAAATATCTACTGTCTGTCACCTCTGCTTTCGTTAGGACCTAAAAAGAATTCCGCCGAAAATGCAGCGATTTAGTTTCACCTGGCTTGTTAACCATTTGTAACTTTCACAGAAACGTCATGAGTGGCGAATTTTGAGTAAAACCTGCACATTTCTCTGGTTGCCATGTCAAAATTTGCATCTTTTGCTGAAACGCACTGTCTCGCTTCACTAACATGTGCAGACATAATTTAGAAAGAATTCTGAAACAGTGGTTCATTAAGTGTATTAGCCCGCTCCGTTAGCCGAGCGGTCTAACGCACGGGTTTCCGGAGCGGGGAGGGGCGCCTGGTCCCCGGCACAAATGCGCCCGGCGGACTTGTGTCGAGGTCCGGTGATCCGGCCAGTCTGTCGATGGTTTTTAGGCGGTTATCCATCTGCCTTGGCGAATCCGGGCTGGTTCCTCTTATTCCGCCTCAGCTGCACTATATCGGCGATTGCTGCGCAAACAAGTTCTCCACGTATGCGTACACCAGCATTACTCTACCACGCAAACATAGGGGTTACACTTGTCTGGTGTGTGACGTTCCCTGGGGGGGGGGGGGGGTTGGGGTGGAGGTGGGGGGTGGTGTTCCACCGGGGGCCGAACCGCACAATAACCCTGGGTTCGGTGTGGGGCGGTGGAGGGGTGAAGTGGACTGCGGTAGTCGTCGTGGAGTTGTGGACCACTGCGGCTGCGGCGGGGACAGAGCCTCTCCGTCGTTCCTTGGTCCCCGATTAACATACAACATACATACAAGTGTATTAAGTAAGGAACTGAGGAAAAGTAAAGTCAGTAGCTTATGAAAAAGCACATCCTCGGTACAAAAAAGCATGTAAGCCTTCAAATGTTGTTCCAAAATCCATAGCATTTCTCGTTTTACCAGCTATTGATGACCCTTAAAATTTACATTCTTCACCGAAAGAGTCTGTAGTTATTGGAATAACATGGTACATAACGAAGTTTTACATAATAACGATATGGTAAAATACCCTCCTCTTTGTGTGCTATCATTTGCCAAAATCTCATTTCGATATCGGAAACCGTTTATGAAATATGAGGAATGTTGTGGATATTTCACTCTGGCTTTATCGCTGGCGTGGCGCGATCGCAAATGTGTGTGCTACATCAATTCAGTTTTCTCGAGACTGTTGGCAGATAGATACTTCTACCCAAGTCTAAAGAAAAATTCAATATGTTAGCTAAATTTCATGAGCAACATCATATTACGCAAAATCACAGCGACAGCGCATTGGACGAAAACTGGTCACTGTGCATCGCCCACCGTATCCTGCGCGAGCTATAAATTGAAATGTTTTTGTTACCTTGCGAAGTGCTATTGCAGAAATCTCATTAAAGAACTAAAATTAACTCCTCGTAGCTGGGGTTCACACTCAGATAAATTTTATAAATGACATCGTGATAGCCTTTTGACTGTAAAATTATTTGCTTGTAAAACCCAATACTGAAATTACAACCGCGACGCCAAGTGGAAATAATTCCGCTTTAGCGCACGTCAAAAACTAAAAATCATCTGACATGACATGACACGGCACGACACAGAAGCAGGTTTCATCACATTGTGTTTCTGATTACTACCTTATATTTATTGCACTCTGTGAATTGCATTGTAAATATGTGACCAATATTTCGCATAATTTTTGCTGGCAACCATAATATTGGGGTGGGTTAAATGATTCCATATTTGTGTTTTCTCGTATAAAACTGAAGCTCGTTTCGTAGCATGGTATTTTAACTCCTGTCTCTTTGTTACTGCTTACGAATCCTTGTGTGAACTGCTCGATTTAAATGCGTTGAAAGTATATTGCTTGTATTCTACGTTATTTTTCTTAGCATTTGTTTTTCGTACTTTCTTGCATTTAATGGAGGTCCCCGAAATTTTCGTTGCACAGGATGATTTTAGTACAGTGATTTCTGCCAAAATATATTGTTTGCAATACCTGTTAATAAGCTGTGAACACATTTGGGTAATTCACGTTGCATTTTTATAATTTTCAAGGAGGAATACTCCAGTCCCTAACACTACAAAGCTTATTCATCTACACCTACATCCATATTCCGCAAACCGTCGTGAAATGCGCGGCATTCAGTGGCGACAGGCAACACCATTTAAACCAGTATTACATTCTCATTCTATAATAAGACGTAATAAACTTGAATACTGCCTCTGTTCCATGTGAAACAAAATCAAATGTGGAATCTATTATTATTGGTTCCTCTGTCTAAGTTTATTGTAATTAATTAAATATAATTTTACGTTGGACGCTTTTCGTTTTTATTTACACAGCATCTAATGTTGTCTTTCTGGAAATATAAACACACATGATTTTACATTTCGATGGCTATAGATTAAAAACAGAATTTCTTCATAAAGTTGACGTGCAGTTTGCGTACGGTGTTTCTGGCCCTCGTTTGCACATTCTGCAAACCACTGCTTTTTACTTCTTTGTTAGCGGAGGTTGAGATAGAAAGAAGCTTCGTTGTACATATAAGCTTAGTAGTTTTCTGCATTTTTGTACTTTCTTTTTGCTGTGTTGGTGTTATTTGCACTTCACTTCACTTTAGCACAGCATTACAATTTTTACATTTGTTCATTTGTTTTTCGTGTAGGTTGTGGGCGTTGCCAACCTGTGATTTTTAAAAAATATAATTCGTGTATGTGTGGCTGTGGCCGAGCGGTTCTCGGCGCTTCAGTCCGGAACCGCGCTGCTGATACGGTAGCAGGATCGAATCCTGCCTCGGGCTTGGATGTATGTGATGTCCTTAGGTTAGTCAGGTTTAAGCAGTTCTAAGTCTAGGGGACTTATGACCTCAGATGTTAAGTCCCATAGTGCTTAGAGCCATTTGAACCATTGTGTGTGTGTGTGTGTGTGTGTGTGTGTGTGAGAGAGAGAGAGAGAGAGAGAGAGAGAGAGAGAGAGTGTGTGTGTGTGTGTGTGTGTGTGTGTGTGTGTGTGTGTGTGAGAGAGAGAGAGAGAGAGAGAGAGAGAGAGAGAGCAAAAAGACAAAAGATTTACGTGTATATGTACAACGAAGTCTCCGATATCAAAGTAGGAAAAAGCAGTGGTTTGCAGAATATGTGAACAAGAGACAGGAACACCGGAAATAAACTGCACACCAAGTTTATAAAGAAATACTGTTTTTCAAAAACGCATGTATCCGTATTTCCAGCATGATCACAGAAGGTGCCTTCGTAAATAAAAGTGAAACGCGTCTGGCGGAAAATTTTCCTTTAATGAATTGCACTATGCTCAAGACGGAGAAATCAATAATAATTGACTTTAACGGCTGCTGCGGAAAATGGCCACGCAAACAAAGTATGGAATCATTTAATCAACTCGGTATTACAGATGCGAGCAGAACTCTAGCAGAATACGAGCAACATTTTCACAATGGAATTTAAAGAGTGCAATACACACACGAAGTAATGAGGTACCCAGCCTCTGTTTCAAATGAAACCAAAACAGTATGGAAGACTTTTGTCGTACAACAGGAAACCGAGATGATGGACTGATAAACACGCAGCGCTCCAAGTGGCCTGCCAGCGAACCAGGGTCGTCTTACCGGACGTCCGTAAATGAGTGTTACCCCTATGGTATATTCTGCTTATTTGACACGAAAGCTAAATAACCCCCCGCGTTTGTTGTTCCCTCACTGGAACCTCCTTGCAGCGCAGCGTCGCGTGTGATTCATTATTAAAGCGGCCTCTAGACGGTCAATATTTTCGATTGTGAAATAATACTGGGCGAATGTGGGTTAGCTTGGAAGATTGCATGATAATACTGAAGAGATTAAAAATTTTAGGAGATAAACATACCAAAACAAGTCTAATAATCTGTTTAGTGTTGATTTTTAACTATTTTTTCCGCACCTATGTTTTATTACAGAACTCGAAGAAGCTTCACAAATTTTCACAACACATACGCACGACAAAACCACACGACCGTAGGACAGAGAAAGGGATTGTTCAATGACTTAAATATTTATCTTGGTGACTGCCCAAAACGATGAAGACTTTCAATGCTTTGGAACGCCAAATTGTCTAAGATACGTTGGAATAAGAACGAGCCGGCCGTTGTGGCCGAGCGGTTCTGGGCGCTTCAATCTGGAACCGTGCGATCGCTACGATCGCAGGTTCAAATCCTACCTCGGGCATGGATGTGTGTCATGTCCTCAAGTTAGTTAGGTTTAAGTAGTTCTAAGTTCTAGGGGACTGATGACCTCAGATGTTGGGTCCCATAGTTCTCAGAGAACGAATTAACTGATACGTAAGTAAGGCGTGTTTCCAGTGGCACTTCATTCGACGACCAATCGCGGAGCTCAAAGACCGGGCGATTGTTTCTATAAGGGAGAACTTACGATGAGGAAAGGATGGATTTCAACGACGCAGGAAAAAACCTAGCAAATTTCAACGGTAAAATAAAGAAATTTATGCAGTGTATTTCATCAACAGGGGCAGAACCGTTACTTCTTGTTAATTCTCGCAAAAAGTAAACCAGTAACCAGTCGCTGTTAATACTGCTATTTATTTAGAATAAATAGTGCCGTTATCAGTTCCGGACCTAAATGTTGTTCTAATCACGATTATAATTACGCTTACTTACATTGAACAAGAGATTACGGATGATTTTAGTTATGGCGAAAATTCTTTGGAGCGGTGATGTTCGAAATATGGCTACTTTAGTTAAATTGAACTAACACTGCACTGAGGTAACATATTTAAAGAAGTTTCAAAAGACAGGAAATTAAGTTTGGATTGTGCTACTTATATCGAACGTACTGTGTTATTTTATGGCACTGTTGATTGTTTTTGAAAAGATTAATAAATCGCATAGTAATAACTTATCAGAATTTTGGAGATCCAATCAATGCAGAGCACGACACACCCACAACTAAATATGTTTTCCAAAAATGTTCAAATGTGTGTGCCCGAGGGAGGACTCGCACCTCTGCCGGGACCAGCCGCACAGTCCATGACTGCAGCGCCCCTGACCGCTCGGCTAATCCCGCGCGGCTAAATATGTTTTTGGAAAGATGGTAATCTACAAACAGTGTCAGTGCTTTTTAGTTCATCGTTAAACAACTAACCGCACAACCAATAACAGCCAACGGGTCCCTTTCAGCATAAGCTGAATTAAACTACAAATGTGAACAGTCGTCTGTTCGAAAATAATAACGGCGCTATTTGCTCTCAAGGAGGAGATATCCGCTTCCTACTCTTGTGCTGGAATAAATTTACATTTCAAGTGTTTAGTGGTACGCGGGATGAGAGAGATTCCTGGTCATCCGAAATGTTTTACCTTTAAAACAAAATTTTATTTTTTCGACTTTTCTCACTGTTTCACATTGAAGAACACACTAGCTCGTAGAAATTTCTCTGCATTGTCTGGCCGCCTCCAAAATATCTGCGTTAATTTACAAGTTGCTGAAAATTCTTACGTCAGAAAGACATTTGCACAACCACAGATACAGACCGGAGCTTCTGGGACGATTCTCAGGTGGCACGGAGCTTGGACGCGGAAGAACAGGACGGGATTTTGTAGAGGCGCTGCACGAGCCGCTCTTGGCATGGGTTGGACGCGAGCCAAATGGAGTACCAACAGCCTCATAAATCGATCAGCCTCGTGGATTCTCGCCGTTTAACACTGTCAGCGCCACTCGCTACCCGCCGTAGCCCAGGCGACGAGTTCGATCGAACATTGTCTCATCATGCTACTCTACAAAGATACTGCTTATCATCTATGTATCTGCCTATCTGTCTGTCTATAACGCTGCGTAAGCCACATGGAGGATAGTACATAGTATTAGCATTATCTGTTTTCTTTTCTATTCCATTCGCATATTGAACTACGAAAAATGACTATCTACATGTCGTTGTACGCGCCCCAATCTTTCTTTTCTTTGTCTACTAATCTATTTAAGAGATACACAGGGTTTAGACGAAAATACGGAAACAGCGTGTTACATGGATGCTTGAATATAAATGTAGATGTTAGCCGTTGTTGTAGGAGGGTGAGTCAAATGAAAATCTTAAAAAAAATTTTAAAATATCATTTATTGTGCAGAAGTGGTACAAAGCTGTGTCACTTTACAACATAATCTCCCCCACTCTCAATGCAAGTCCTCCGCCGCTTACAAAGTGCATAAACTCCTTTAGAAAAAAATTCTTTTGGTAGTCCGCGCAACCACTCATGGCGTACCTCTTCATCAGAACGAAACTTCTTTCCTCCCATTGCGTCTTTGAATGGTCCAAACATATGGAAATCACTTGGGGCAAGGTTTGGTGAGTATGGTGGATGAGGAAGACACTCAAAATGCAGGTTTGTGATTGTTGCAACTGTTGTACGGGCAGTGTGGGGCCTTGCATTGTCATGCTGCAAAAGGACACCTGTTGACAGCAATCAATGTCGCTTTGATTTGGTTGCAGATGATTTTTTTAGGAACTCTGTGTGTGATGCACTGGTGACAGTGGTCCCTCTAGACATGTAATGCTCCAAAATGACGCCTTTTTTGTCCCAAAACTGAGTCAGCATAACCTTCCGTGGTGATGGTTCTGTTCGAAACTTCTTTGGTTTTGGTGATGAAGAATGGCGCCATTCCTTGCTCGCTCTCTTAGTTTACGGTTGGTGGAAGTGAAACAAGGTTTCGTCCCCAGTAACGATTCTTGGAAGGGAGCCATCACTTTCTCTTTCAAAGCGCCGAAGAAGTTCTTCACAAGGTATCAACACGTCGTTCTCTCATTTCAGGAGTCAGCTGCCGTGGCACCCATCTTGCAGACATTTTGTGAAACTGGAGCACATCATGCACAATGTGGTGTGCTGACACATGACTAATCTGTAAATATGATGCAATGTCATTCAGTGTCACTCGGCGGTTTTCCTTCACTATGGCTTCAACTGCTGCAATGTTTCTGTGGAGTCACAACTCGCTGTGCCTCGACCTGGACGAGGAGTATCTTCCACTGAAGTCACTCCATTCGTAGACTTGCTGCTGTGACAAACATGCATCATCGTACTGAACCTTCATTCGTCAATGAATTTCAATAGGTTTCACACCTTCACTACGCAAAAACCGAATAACAGAACGCTGTTCTTCCCTGGTACATGTCACAAGTGGGGCGGCCATATTTATACTGATAATGCGACGGTATGTGTGCATCTGCACTATGCTGCCACCTACAGGCCATCCTGCAGGCTGTTTGTAGCACGCTTACCAACTTACAGGATAACGCCGCGTAATTTCGATTTGTTATTACAAATTTAAGGTTTTCATTTGACTCACCCTCGTATTTGACAACGAGCAGCACCTATGCAATGCCGGAAATACGTTGGAAGTGTCATTCGTGGTCTTCCGCTAAGTAACAGCGCGGTCGAAAGTGTGTGTTGCGAAACTGTGACGGATTGTCATTGAAGAGGATTGTGACATAAGATCAGAGAACAACAGCTGCGAAAGTCACAGCAGAAATGAATGTCGCACTCGCGAACACTGTCAACACCAAAACAGAACGAAAAGAGCCCCGTGAGCCGGAAATTGCAGGGCGTGCTGGAATTTCACAATCACTTATCAGTGATGAAAATGCTCGTAACAGGAAAAAGTAGAACCGAGAAGCCATAAAACCTGTACTTTATGGAGCAATGGAAGAATGTCATTTGGTCTGATGATTCTTGTTTTGTACTGTTTCCAACTTCTGGCCGAGTTCACTCCCACGAGTGAAACATGCCGGGGGTTCAGTGATGATTTGGGCAACCATATTGTGTTGTCCCTTGGGCCCCATGGTTACTCTGCATGGTCGCAGGTCTGCCAATGATTGTGTGACCGTTTTCGCTGATCAGGTCCATCGCATGGTACAATGTCTGTTCCCCAGCGGTGATGCTGTGTCACAAGACTGTTCACATAGCTCGCATCGTCCAGGACTAGTTTTGTGAGCACGCCGATGAATTGCCACACCTCACCTGGCCGCCAGTCACCAACTCTCAGTGTTATTAAGGTTCAAACGGCTCTGAGCACTATGGGACTTAACTTCTGAGGTCATCAGTCCCCTAGAACTTAGAACTACTTAAGCCTAACTAACCTAAGGACATCGCACACATCCATGCCCGAGGCAGGAATCGAACCTGCGACCGTAGCGGTCGCGCGGTTCCAGACTGTAGCGCCTAGAACCGCTCGGCCACTACGGCCGGCTGTTATTAAGGCTTTGTGGTTTACTTTAGAAAGAAGAGTGCATGATCGTTGCCCACTTCCACCATCATTAGGATCTACTTGAACGTGTCACTACTTTGCAGGAAGAATTATATAATATTCTCTTGAAAGCCACACAGGAACTATATTTACCCATTTCGAGACGACTGGACGCTACTTTGAATGCCAACGGTTTTCCTACACGATATTAGGCATGGTAATGTGTTTTCGCCCGTCCCCTGTACATTAGTGGCAGCGTAATAATCGTACAGTCAGGTAAGAATACAGGTTCTCTGGATTTAGGCAACTGGATTTCACGAGAACTACGGTGTTTTCCCAGGATTCCAAGTTACACTTACTGAGCATTTCTCTTACACTTTCGTATGGGCTCTTCCGAATTGTAATGACCCTAGCAGAGTATCTCTGAATTCGTTACGTGTCTGCTGTCATGCCTACTTGATAAGGACGCCGTATGTTGAAACAGTATTCAAGAATGTGTCGCACAGGCATCCGTTGACTGTTCGTCGTGTTCACATAATGTGTTGACTTAATTCTCTTCCTTTTTCTAAAGCTTCAAATGAAATTGGTCAATGGTCCTTCTTTCGTCGCTTACTGGAGAACTCGACAGGTGCGACAAAATCATGACATGATCTCATAAAGTTGAAATTGTAATCTTGCATTTCGTGTAGTTTTAACGATATTAATGAAGCAGTTTGTACAATTATATCCAAAATATGTGTTGAAAGACGAATATAACGTAATTGATACCAATTTTATTATTTTTTAAGAAAAAACTTAATTATTTTTATATTCTGCCTTTATTTCAAAAGTTAATTATTCAATATTAATTCCATCCGAAATCAGAGACACTAAAATTGTTAGTTATAAACTTTCAAAATAACTTGAAAAATATAACAGATCAGTAACTCGTTTGGTGTGCACAACACTTTGTTTGAGATATACGTATAATCTTTGTTTTTCTTCGTTAGTAATTGGAGCTCGTATGTTGGCGGGAGTGACACGTAGTTGCTGGCGCATAATAGGATGCTGCACCTTTTTGCAATTTCAAGATTTTATAGCTGGAAGTTAATTCAAATGAATTTGTATGATGAAAATTGAGAGTGTAATTACGCACTGGTGTATTGTTTTATTTACGTGAATTTCTTGTTGAAGAGGATGTATAATTTTGATTTGTGGAACCACTGTGACCGACTATAATGAAGCAGTTCTAAATTTGAAGGCAATGTGGAATCGTGAAAACTAGTATATGGGAAATGAAGGCAATAAATCACAGATGAACGCATTTTAACCAGACGGTGACCTCGTCTGAAAATCAGAACATGGACCGTACTACATTCTTCGGCGAATCATCTTTTCGACGAGAAACTACAAGAAACAGATGGGTAATACAGTTTATATTGTGCGACCTTCTTTCTCAGACATTTTGGCTGCACCACGTGCACCCGATACAAACAACAATTTGAAACATTTCTAAAGTTGGTTCATTTCTTTTATACATTAATAGAGAGGAGGGTGGTACAGCAAGCTACAGTTTTCGGTCAGGCTAATGTTTATCTAACTGTTATTAAAATGTGTGTGTTTCCAATGTTGCGCTAGTTTATTCATTAATGCTTCGTTAATATTGAACACTCATGTGGTAATTAGGATTTTACTGAATTTGTATTCAAGATTCCAGTGCTTCTATTACATGTCAGGTAAGTCTCGGGTTTACATCTTAGTCAGTATGCGTTCTCGTCTTATTTTCGATTCTGCTGAACGCTAGCATAAAAAACGGTTATATTATATCTTCGATTTGGTATGTTTCCCTTTGCTGCAAGGGTGTTACTTGCTGTGGATTTCCATTTGGAATGAAAGTGAGGGGGCAACACATATTTGGTTCAAATGGCTCTGAGCACTATGGGACTCAACTTCTGAGGTCATTAGTCCCCTAGAACTTAGAACTACTTAAACCTAACTAACCTAAGAACATCACAAACATCCATGCCCGAGGCAGGATTCGAACCTGCGACCGTAGCGGTGTTGCGGTTCCAGACTGCAGCGCCTTTAACCGCACGGCCACTTCGGCCGGCCGCAACACATATTTCCAGTGTTTATCAAGCAACGACAAAAGACAGAAGTTGAAGATACCCGCCTGCTCCTGATAGCCAAAGTCTATAGATGTCCCACACTATCAAAGTCAATTTCCGCTTAGCTATCACAAAGCGTTGTGCGCACGTCTCAGCCAATAAGCAGGGATTCCGTTTCTCAATGATTTTCATGTTTTGCTGACCAACTCGATACAGATAATATGAAATAAAGAGGAAATTAGTCTTACACCGAAAATAAATGAAAGTGCAGTGCTTTATTAGACTTGGTTTAGCCATCGGTGGTGAGTTGCACCGTGCCTTTTTCCAACCTGAGAACTGACTCACCCACACTGTTCAAAATGGTTCAAACGGCTCTGAGCACTATGGGACTTTACGTCTGTGGTCATCAGTCCCCTAGAACTTAGAACTACTTAAACCTAACTAACCTAAGGACATCACACACATCCATGCCCGAGGCAGGATTCGAACCTGCGACCGTAGCGGTCGCGCGGTTCCAGACTTGTAGCGCCTAGAACCGCTCGGCCACTCCGGCCGGCCCCATACTGTTAAGAGAGGAGCTACGGAAGGGAACCTGTACACTTGCAAGGTTTCGACATACTAATTTCGAGTTACTGTTCGTCATACAGTTTTAACCTGGTAGAAAATTTCAGTTTGCTCTACAGTATGCGCTGTAATGAAAGATTATTGCAGGGGAGCAACAGCTGAACTTGGAATAGGAACCAGGGTGCACATGGGATGTACGAAGGTCGTGTTTGTTTAAGAGTAGAAGAGTGAATGTTCAACATACTGACACATAGGATTTTGTTAACAGAACATCCGCAGGTGTGCTGCATGTTGAGACTGGAAATATCCGCTTCAGCTGTTATTTTTCCACCAAGCATTTTTATATTTGCACTCCACGGCATTAGTACTATTAATTCATAGCCAATTTAGCGCCATTAGTACTTTTTGTACTATCAATCCCTTTATTATGGCACTATGGTTTTACTACCTTTTATAATCTTTTGTATTTTCACCCTCATTTCTTTCCTAATCTTTAGTTTTAGCTATTTATGAACGCTCGAGCCAGTCAGCTGCCGTAATTCTTCATTTCCCTCTCCCGCCACATGATGGCTCCTCTCTCCGGGCTCTCAGGCTGGTTTACGGCATGCTACCACCTCGCGCCACCCTACCACACCTTCGCGTCCGCCTGTTCCGTAGTGCAGCCCGGTGTCTACGGCGTGCGACTATGTGTTGCTCGGTCTATTTTCCGGTTTTAGCACTTTTAACTTCTGCTCGGTTTTTCACTCAGATAATTAGACGTTCCCATACAACGGATTTCTTTTTCCGTATTCCCTCGTTTCTAAACTGGCTAACCCGATCGCTCATTCTCGGTTATGTTTGCATCAAATGGCTCTGAGCACTATGGGGCTTAACATCTGGGGTCATCAGTCCCCTAGAACTTAGAACTACTTAAACCTAACTAACCTAAGGACAGCACACACATCCAAGTCCGAGGCAGGATTCGAACCTGCGACCGTAGTAGCCGCGTGGTTCCGGACCGAAGCGACTAGAACCGCTCGGCCACTGCGGCCGGCCCTATAATTTTTCCGAAACCGGTTGTATTTATAATAAAACAGAGCCACCATTGAAGCGAATATTTTCTGTCTCACCATAGTGACACAGGTGACGTCCGTCTGTGGTCAGCAACGAAGTGGTAAAGAAAATTCAGGAGTGGAAACTGAAAACGTTTTAAGTACCAAATCTGCTACTGGTCAGGAGACTGGAAAAGCAACGCACCTCTGTTTGTGCATAAATGATATGTGTCCAAAAATGTGAGAAAGTATTCTGATAGCACACAAATATGCTGCTCACTGCACCATCGCAAAAATGAGAAATTAGAAAATATATGTTTTATTAAGAACGTTCTAAATGCTATACCCGGAAACTGACTGGTTCTAAGTTTTTTTTTGGAAGTTGACATTCGCACAAATAGCGCCGTTTACGCTATCGAGCCGACAGGATTACCTAAAGCGACTGTTCACGTTTATCTTACATTATGGGAATCGTCATCTTAGTGTGCGCGAGTAATGAGTGGATGGGCAAATATCTATTAGGTACTTTACGTATGTAGATTGTGGACAGTTGGGAATGTGAGTCTCACGGGAAGCGTGCAAGGGATAAGTCCCTGCGGCTCAGATGGATAGAGCGTCTGCCATGTAAGCAGGAGATCCCGAGTTTGAGTCCCTGTCGGGCACACATTTTCAGCTGTCCCCATCGAGGTATAGCAACAACGCCTGCCGGCAGCTGAGGGTTTCAATTAATTAACATCAATTATTATTTACCTTAGTTGCCGGCTGTTTTTGTCAAAAACAATAGTCCCGCTTGTATCACGGAGAGATTTGCTACTGAAATAGTGCGTCCTCTCGAGCAGTCGGACAAAGTATCACTTCCCCTCAAATATGTCTTGGGAAATGGCCTCAACGAGAACTATCGAGCTAATACAGAAGCTGACCGGTAGTTATTTCTCTCACGCGGCATTCGCGAATGGGGTAGTGAACGGGGGATAAGTTGACACCAGTGGTACTCTTCACCACAAATACGGATTACTGATGCGAATTAGACATGATGAAATACAGAGGACAGAGAAAAACGGAAACACCAAGATCGTAAAACATTACCACGCCTAGCCGGCCGGAGTGGCCGTGCGGTTCTAGGCGCTACAGTCTGGAACCGCGTCACCGCTACGGTCACAGGTTAGAATCCTGCCTCGGGCATGTAAGTGTGTGATGTCCTTAGGTTAGTTAAGTTTAAGTAGTTCTAAGCTCTAGGGGACTGATGATCTCAGATGTTAAGTCCCATAGTGCTCAGAGCCATATGAACCATTACCACGCCTAATACGGAGTAGGAAAACCGTTGACGATCAAAACAGCTTCTTATTGCCTCGAAATGGGTAAATACAGGTCCTGTGTGGTTTTCAAGGGAATATTATGGCATTCTTACTGCAAAATAGTGGCGACTTCGGATACCGATGGTCGAGGTGGAAAGCGATCACACACCCTTCTCTACAAAGTAGACCACAGGGGCTTAATAATATTGGGATTTGATTAGTGTTGTATCCGGGAATGATGCGGCAGTTCATCCTCGTGCACAGAACAGCAGTCTTGGACAATGAGAGCTATGCGAACAGGTCCCCTTTTCAACTTGGAACGCAGTATCACCATTGGGAAACCAATTATGTACCATGGGCTGAACCTGATCAGCGAAAATGATCGCATAATTCTAGGGAGTAATGCGATCTAGCAGAGTACCCCCGTGGCCAACGGAATACCACTGTATGGTTACCCAAATCATCACGAAATGTCCGCCAAGTTTCTTGGAACGTGAACTCGGTAAGTAGTTGGAAAAAGTTTGAAACACGAGTCACCCGAACAACTGACATTCTTCCATTGCCCCTTAGCTCAGTTTTTATGGATTCGGAGCCACGGACAATCACATCCCTGATTTGGGGTTTTGGAATTCGAGCTCGCCCTACAATTGGCTCAAATGGCTCTGAGCACTATGGGACTTAACATCTATGGTCATCAGTCCCCTAGAACTTAGAACTACTTAAACCTAACTAACCTAAGGACAGCACACAACACCCAGCCATCACGAGGCAGAGAAAATCCCTGACCCCGCCGGGAATCGAACCCGGGAACCCGGGCGTGGGAAGCGAGAACGCTACCGCACGACCACGAGATGCGGGCTCGCCCTACAATTCACTGCTTATGGAGCTCGTTAGCGTTCTTTGGAGCTGACATCCAGTTCTGCAGTGACTTTTGCAGTTGTCATCCTGTTTTTTTTTTTTTTTTTCGTCACAAGCCTCTTCAATGACCGTCCATCACGATAACTCAACACATGATCTCGTCCGCGTTGTGACTTAGCAGATGGTGTATTTTTTCGTTATCTCTGTATGCTGTATAAATTTTCGAAAAACGCGCCTCTTCAAACAGGATCACCTCGGCTTATGGATGCACTCACCATACAAGCACCAACAATTTGTCGATTTTTTAAATTTTTTTAATTTTTACGTCCCGTCGACAAGGAGGTCATTAGAGACGGAGCACAAGCTCGGGTTAGGGAAGGATGGGGAAGGAAATCGACCGTGCCCTTTCAAAGGAACCATCCCGGCATTTGCCTGAAACGATTTAGGGAAATCACGGAAAACCTAAATCAGGATGGCTGGAGACGGGATTGAACCGTCGTCCTCCCGAATGCGAGTCCAGTGTGCTAACCACTGCGCCACCTCGCTCGGTCTGTCGAAATCAATTCGTTCCGGCATAATGCACTCACAAGTACATCCGACCGACACAGCTCAATGATTAGCACACTGTACTAGCATTCGGTAGAACGACGGTTCAAATCCGCGTCAGGCCCTCCAGATCTGGGTTTTCCATGATTTCCGGAAAGTGCTTAAGGCAAATAGTGGGATGGTTCCTTTGACAGGGCACGGCCGATTTCCTGCTCCGTCCTTCCCTAATCCGAGCTTGTACTCCGTCTCTATTGACCTCGTTGCCAACGGAACGTTAGATATGAATCTCCTCTTCACAAGCACACACAACACTGTTGTGACCACGATCAACACTTGCAACTTATTTAGGACATTGCACAGGTGGTTCAAAATGGTTCAAATGGTTCGGAGCACTATGGGACTTAACATCTATGGTCATCAGTCCCCTAGAACTTAGAACTACTTAAATCTAACTAACCTAAGGACATCACACAACACCCAGTCATCACGAGGCAGAGAAAAACCCTGACCCCGCCGGGAATCGAAGCCGGGAACCCGGGCGTGGGAAGCGAGAACGCTACCGCACGACCACGAGCTGCGGACGCACAGGTGATCAAATACAACTCGCCACACGTACAAACTTGCCTAGCATTTGTATTTATGTTCAAGCACGCATATCTCGTGGTGTTTCCCTATTTTTTATCAAACCCCTGTATGTGTGAAATACCTAGTAAATATATGTGAAATGTGTAACATTTGTATTAGCAGGTGGAGCAACGGGCAAAACGCTACTGTCTAATATATCTGCTTTCGCTATAGCAATATTTAATTTATAATCCAAGGAGTTTACTTTCCGGATGATTCTCTCATGTTCTTACGCCCGCTGCGCCACGCGGAATTTTCCCTTTCTTCGCAAATGCGAGGACCGGTTTCCCAGTCACGGAGTCACTAGATGACAACGAGCAGAAGACAAACAGCGTCATTCTCTGGACTGCTGCCATGGCACGCCAGCGGAGCAGCAGAGGTTCTATCCGCGTGTCACTCTCGTGATTGAGCCTCGTTGAGCCAATTGACAAGAGAGCTCGGCGGCCACCCGAAATGATACAAGCTGTGTGTCTGTGCTGCCGAGGCGGCCAGCTCCGAACGCGTTCAGACGACACCATACGCGCAAGCAACACAACTCGTTTATGGCTTACGCATTACGAAGGGCGTTCAATAGTTACTGCAACACTTTTTTTCTCGGACAATTTCGGTTGAACAAGTGCGGAATATGTTGTGGGAAATTCCGGAATACTCGCGATTCAGTTCCTATAGTTTCGTGACGTTCAAATAGGTTGCGGCGCTATACGAGGGGCGTTTGAAAAGTCCGTGCAAAGTCCGAGAGATGGCACCACCGGCGCGTATCAAGGTCATGTTTAGTTAGTAGCATCTTTGGAAAGAACGCACACGACGTTTCAGCCATATTGGTCTATTTCTTTGTGTTTGGCATTCGTGTGAATTAAGGATACGAGTGATTGTCAAAAAATGGACGAAAAGAATTTCGTATGGTGATTAAACATTTCTTTATGAAAGGCAAAACGCCTCAGGGGACTAAAGAGAAGCTTGATAAACATTACGGTGACTCTGCGCCTTCGATTAGAACAGTTTAAAAGCGGTTTCAAAATTTTCGGAGTGGGCATATGGGCACAAGTGATTCCGAACGTTCTGGACGCCCTGTGGAGGTTACGACTCCAGAAATCATTGATAAAATCCATGATATGATGGTGGATGACGGAAGAGTTAAGGTGCGTGAGATTGGGAATCTCGGATGAACGGGTACATAATATTTTGAATAAACAAGTGAGAACGCTATCCGCAACATGGGTTCCGCGATTGCTCACGCTTGACCAAAAAAGGAATCGTGTGAAGTGTTGCAAGGATGGTTTGCAGCTGTTCAGGAAGAATCCGCAGGACTTTAAGCGTCGTTTCGTCACTGGATGAAACATGGATAAATTACTGGACTCCTGAGACCAAACAACAATGCAAACAATGGGTTGACAAGGGAGAATCTGCACCAAAAAAGGCGAACACCATTCTTTCGGCCGGAAAGGTTGTGGCGACTGTCTTTTGGGATTCGCAAGGGATAAGCCTCATCTACTACCTAGAACAGGGTAAAACTATTACAGGTTCATATTATTCATCATTATTGGACCGTTTGAAAACCGAGCTGCAAGAAAAACGCCGGCGATTGGACCGCGTAAAAGTCCTTTTCCATCACGACAATGCACCAACACACATCTCAGCCGTTGTGGTCGCAAAATTATTAGAAATAGGATTCCAACTCGTTTCGCATCCCCCCCCCCCCCTATTCTGCACCAAAAAAGGCGAACACCATTCTTTCGGCCGGAAAGGTTGTGGCGACTGTCTTTTGGGATTCGCAAGGGATAAGCCTCATCTACTACCTAGAACAGGGTAAAACTATTACAGGTTCATATTATTCATCATTATTGGACCGTTTGAAAACCGAGCTGCAAGAAAAACGCCGGCGATTGGACCGCGTAAAAGTCCTTTTCCATCACGACAATGCACCAACACACATCTCAGCCGTTGTGGTCGCAAAATTATTAGAAATAGGATTCCAACTCGTTTCGCATCCCCCCCCCCCCCTATTCTGCAGACTTGGCATCCTCGGGCTACTATTTGTTCCCCAATTTGAAGAAATGGCTGGCGAGACAAATACATTACTCAACTGAGGACCTAATTGCAGCAACTAACAGCTATTTTGCACACTTTGACAATTCCTATTATTCGGAAGCGATCAACAAATTAGAACGCCCCCTATTCTGCAGACTTGGCATCCTCGGGCTACTATTTGTTCCCCAATTTGAAGAAATGGCTGGCGAGACAAATACATTACTCAACTGAGGACCTAATTGCAGCAACTAACAGCTATTTTGCACACTTTGACAATTCCTATTATTCGGAAGCGATCAACAAATTAGAACAGCGTTGGACGAAGTGTGTAACGAGACTATGTCGAAAAATAAAAAAAGGTTTATCCCAAACACGTAAGTAGTGTCTATTTTTGCACGGACTTTTCAAACGCCCCTCGTATGTGGGCTTAAAAATGTCGTTTGTAACGGATGTGCGTTCCAAGCAGAGAGAGCGCTGTCATGCGTATCTTTTGTCGGAAAACCCGAGCATTGCAGGTACTCGTAAGTGCTTGAAGTTAACAGTAAATCACGGCAAGTCACTGGGTGAGGCGTCTGTCGTCATAGCAACAAGGTCGCGCAAACCAGCCCGATCTCCCGCGTGCCCCCCCCCCCCCCCCCGCCCACACACAGCTGACATACCTGTAATGTTGGACTGTGCCGTCACTCTCATTCGATATGAAGATGGTATCTGTTCATTCGGACGTGTCCAAAAGAATAGATACCATCTTCACATAGTTAAGGCTAACCGGACATGTGCTGGATGCACACGCATTGCCCAAACTCTTACGGGACTCGGTAAGATTGTCTGCCGCGAGTAATGAGTGTAGTGGGCAGGGACACTACGAATGTAGGGTGTGGACATTAAGTTGGGAATGTGGGTCGGGAGCTTGCAAGCGATAAATCCCTCCAGTCGCACTATCCTCTGTGTCCTCGGTGGCTCAGATGGATAGAGCGTCTGCCATGTAAGCAGGAGATCCCAGGTTCGAGTCCCGGTCGCGGCACACATTTCCAACTGTCCCCGTTGATGTATATCAACGCCTGTCGGCAGCTTAGGGTCTTGATTTAATTATCATTCCACTCTCATTCGAGGTGATCGATGCATCACAATCAAACACCTCGCTGCACACCTGAACGTCTCTGTTGGTAGTGGTGACAAACGCGTGCACATGTTTGGATGTTCAAAGGTGTGTGCGCGCTGGGTTACTCGCTGCTTAGTAGAACAACATAAAGAGCGGCAAATGACCATCTGCGGAATTTCTTGTGCGTTACGAGGCTGATCGTGACAAATTTTTTTCGAACATCGTCACAGGCGATGACACATGGGTTCATCACTTCCAACCGCAAATAAAACGGCAATCCATAGTGACATGGCCGCTAAACCCGCTGGGCAGAACAGGTGATTAGGATTGTGGAAAGGGCCAAATAAGGCATCGGTAAGTTTCACCTTAAAATTGTAATTTATTGTAATTTAATAACACCTTAAACCAAAATGGCACATAGCCTAACCTTTACAACTACGAATTTCAAAATCCAATTCTTTCACGGCTGAAGGCCTCCAAACATGAAATCTTAAAAATCAACAAGATAAATTTCAAGTGACTTAAGACATGCAGTTAAAATTGCATACACCGGGTGATCAAAAAGTCAGTATAAATTTGAAAACTGAATAAATCACGGAATAATGGAGATAGAGAGGTACAAATTGACACACATGCTTGGAATGACATGGGGTTTTATTAGAACCCATAGTGCTCAGACCGATTTGAGCCATTTTGTTTGCTAGGTGACGTTGCTGGACTGCATCAAAAGCTTTCTGGAACATAAACCTGAGTTCCGACCTCTATTAACGCCGGGATCTCGTGGACAAGTTAGTAGACAAATGATATAAAATCGTTGTCACTAGTCAATATAGTTGACAGCTACTTTTATTTTTTTTAAAAAAATTAAGCTCCACAGACATTTACAGAATCTGTCAGATAACAAATATAAGAAATGAATAGTAGTTTTCCTGCAAATAACAGACATATAGGATAAGACGGATATGTACCATACCACATTCAAAATCTCGATGCACCGTATCTTGTCAGTTCTCACAAAAAATGGTTCAAATGGCTCTGAGCACTATGGGACTAAACTACTAAGGTCATCAGTCCCCTAGAACTTAGAACTACTTAAACCTAACTAACCTAAGGACATTCACACACATCCATGCCCGAGGCAGGATTCGAACCTGCGGCCGTAGCGGTCTCGCGGTTCCTGACTGTAGCGCGTAGAACCGCACGGCCACTCTGAGTTCCCACATGCACTTCTATCTTAGACTAATGCTGCTCACAGAGGCAGCCTACCTTATCTAAAAATCTGTGGCCGTTAGGTGGCATTAAATGCAAAAACAGATTTGTCACGTTAAAATTCAAAATACTGTCTACAGATATTTTCCAGTATTAAGGACATACTCATTTGTAAAGATAATTTATAAAAGTAAAAAAAAAAATATTGACAAATGTGTTGATAAAAGGAATTGCCATATGTCTTAAAACACAAAAGGAAGGGCTTAACGGAGCTTGTCCCTCTACTGTAAAGCAGGTGTAAGTTACCGAGCAACCACTTTTTCCTTTTTGCAAACTGAGGACATAAAACTCCCGGCGGGGTCAGGGATTTTCTCTGCCTCGTGATGGCTGGGTGTTGTGTGATGTCCTTAGGTTAGTTAGGTTTAAGTAGTTCTAAGTTCTAGGGGACTGATGACCGTAGATGTTAAGTCCCATAGTGCTCAGAGCCATTTGAGGACATAAAACAGGATGACTTTATTATTAAAATTCGTTGCAAGGATAAAGAAATTGGAGCTTTAGACTCCTGTATCGGCGCTATGTCACAGCTAATGTGTTTACTTGTGGTGTTGACGCTGCAAACGCGGCCATATCCGCCGCGGTCCGCGGCCGACACGTACTCGATGGCAAGTACCGCCCTCGACTCAGCCCACCCCACTCGCTTGTAGAAATACAGCGTGTGTCAAAAAGAATGACCTGATTACAATGCTCCATATTTATTGACGAAAACATACTACAACATGGGATAAACTGCAAAATATTCAGAAACTCTGTGCTTCTACAAGTGCTCTGTGTGTCCACTAGCAGGAGCACAAACACCATCTAGGCATAGCTACACTACTGGCCATTAAAATTGCTACACCAAGAAGAAATGCAGATGATGAACGGGTATTCATTGGACAAATACATTATACTAGAACTAACAAGTGATTACATTTTCGCGCAATTTGGGTGCATACATCCTGAGAAATCAGTACCCATAACAACCATCTCTGGCCGTAATAACGGCCTTGATACACCTGGGCATTGAGTCAAACAGAGCTTGGATGGCGTGTACAGGTACAGCTGCACATGCAGCTTCAACACGATACCACACTTCATCAAGAGTAGTGACTGGCGTATTGTGACGAGCCCGTTGCTCGGCCACCATTGACCAGACGTTTTCAACTGGTGAGAGATATGGAGAATGCGCTGGCCAGGGCAGCACTCGAACAATTTCTGTATCCAAAAAGGTCCGTACAGGACCTGCAACATGCGGTCGTTCATTACCCCGCTGAAATGTAAGGTTTCGCAGGGATCGAATGAAGGGTAGAGCCACGGGTCGTAACATATCTGAAATGTAACGTCGACTGTTCAAAGTGCCGTCAATGCGAGCAACAGGTGACCGAGACGTGTAACCAATGGCACCCCACACCATCACGCCGCGTGATACGCCAGTATGGCGGTGACGAATACACGCTTCCAACGTGCATTCACCGCGATGTCGCTAAACACGCATGCGACCATCATGATACTGTCAACAGAACCTGGATTCATCCGAAAAAATGACGTTTTGCTAGTCGTGCACCCAGGTTCGTCGTTGAGTACACCATCGCAGGCGCTCCCGTTTGTGATGCAGCGTTAAGGGTACCCGCAGCCATGGTCTTCGAGCTGATAGTCCATGTTGCTACAAATGTCGTCGAACTTTTCGTGCAGATGGTTGTTGTCTTGCAAACGTCCCCATCTATTGACTTAGGGGTCGAGACGTGGCTGCACGATCCGTTACAGCCATGCGGATAAGATGCCTGTCATCTCGACTGCTAGTGATACGAGGCCGTTGGGATCCAGTACGGCGCTCCGTATTACCGTCCTGAAGTCACCGATTTCATATTCTGCTAATAGTCATGGGATCTCGACCAACGAGAGCAGCAATGTCGCGATACGGTAAACCGCAATCGCGATAGGCTACAATCCGACCTTTATCAAAGTCGGAAAAGTGATGGTACGCATTTCTCCTCCTTACACGAGGCATCACAACAACGTTTCACCAGGCAACGCCGCTCAACTGCTGTTTGTGTATGAGAAATCGGTTGGAAACTTTCCTCATGTCAGCACGTTGTAGGTGTCGCCACCGGCGCCAACCTTGTGTGAATGCTCTGAAAAGCTAATCATTTGCATATCACAGCATCTACTTCCTGTCGGTTAAATTTCGCGTCTGTAGCCCGTCATCTTCGTGTTGCAGCAATTTTAATGGCCAGTAGTGTAAATTCGTCAGTATCTGCTTTTACGTAAGTTATGACGGATGTTATTCTGTTCTTCACTTCTTCTATGTCACGAGGTAAAAGAGAGAACAACACAGTTTCCTTCACATATTTCCAGAAGAAAACGACCTATCTTCAACTGCATCAGAATTGGTTCCTCCGATGACTTCATTTTCCAACAGCATGGAGCGCCACCACACTGGAACAACAACGCACGTCAGTTTCTCAATTACACTCTGCCTCACTGCTGGATAGAGGGCACGGGACCCCGAGACAATGCCGTGCTGCACCCTTGGCCTCCGAGATCGCCAGACGTGACTCCATGCGTTTTTTTGTGGGAATGTGTGAATGAAAGTTTGCTTATCTCCCCTTTACCTCGCTAGTGGAGACGAGAGTAACAGCCGCCATAACTTTTGTAAAGTTTATATCGAAATAAGCTATCGTGTAGATGTTGTTTGTGCTGGTGCTAGTGCACGTATAGAGCATTTGTAACAGCTTAGCTAGAACTTTACGATTTTGTAAGTGTTTTGCAATTAATCCCTTGTCTGTAGCTTTTTATCAATAAATATGCGTCCGCAGCTCGTGGTTGTGCGGTAGCGTTCTCGCTTCCCACGCCCGGGTTCCCGGTTTCGATTCCCGGCGGGGTCAGGGATTTTCTCTGCCTCGTGATGACTGGGTGTTGTGTTCTGTCATTAGGTTAGTTAGGTTTAAGTAGTTCTAAGTTCTAGGGGACTGATGACCATAGATGTTAAGTCCCATAGTGCTCAGAGCCATTTGAACCAATAAATATGCAGCTTTAATATCAGGTCATTCTTTTTGAAACATCCTGTACGACTTTTCTTTTGTTATCTGACAGGTTCTGAGGATGACAGTGGCCGAAACGCGTTAAGGTGTAGAGATAAAAAAAACTAAAATAAAAATAGCGATCAGCACGTGCAATTATATTGAAGAGCGATGTCATTTTCATACGAATAAGCCTTCTTAAATTCTCGAACACTTTACACATCTTTTCTAGATGCGTTTCATATATTCTCATCGCGTAAGATGAGACGTAAGAAGACACAAAAGCAACATATTTGTGGCGAAACAGGGAAGCGGCCACTACTGACGAAACTGGAAATCTATAACGAAACACGTCGAGGTGCTGGGGGAATCATTATTTACATACAAGGAACATGTCTTCTGACCGAAAAGCTATAGCGTTGTTTTTCTTACGGACCCTACAGAAGAACGACGGATTGCACCGATCTGTCGCCAGGCGTGCTGTGTGTCTGCAGATCGCAAGTGTGTCGTCACATCGCAGATTGCAGCGATCTAACGCAAAACGCTTAGAATTCTCGCGTAAGTCTCTCATTGAAATTACAAGAGTTACGAAAATCACTAGGGCCGTCATTGATAAGCCGTCATTGATAACATCTGCACAGACACATGAAGACTGAAAAACCATTGTGTAAATACTTACAGCCAAACTACCAGACTAATGAATGAAAAAAGGCATTGCATTAGCACGCTGGAAAGAAGTAAACAACCCATTTCGCGCTAATGGAACGTGACTTACAGTTCCCAAGAGAAGCGTTTCCAAATACGTTTAATAAATATGAGCATTTGTTGTTAATTTTATTTATTTATTTTTCAAATATTAGTGAACATACGGAGAACAACTGAAACCGATGTAAACATAACGGTTCGATTTGCACAGCAGGATGTTGCCGGCGCAGAACGTTCGTAATACTGGATGAAATTGTTTGGTAAATAGCTCATGGTTTACGGGGTCGAAACGAGCAACCTATTGCAAGCGATATCGTTGGTGATACCACCAGCGGTCCGTCACTTTTTTTTGGGACCCTTTATTCTTTCTTTGAAACAACCGTAGCGTATACTGAAATTACACTTCCAGTCACAAAAATAGCTTTAATTATAATTGTGTATCTCATCATGTACTTACTTTTTATCTTGAGGGTCTGATATGTCATCGTGCATGATTAATGATGTTTTGACTATAGCCGAAATTTTTATACAGATTCATTTGATACACTATTCGCAAATGTGACTGAAGCTGTACCTCATTACTCCGCTGTGGCGTAGGAAGTAAGATCTCGCTTTTGACTCGCTGCGTTTCACGAGATTTGACGTTCAGATCGTAGTCTCTAAAATGAAAGCCCAAAATAGCGGTTCTCCACACTTTCTCCTCACTGCAGTCAGCCACTGCGCTAATTGGTCTCGGCTACATGAATGTGTATCCCACGACGCGGTTTCTTTTTCTGTGGCTTCAATGAAAGGTTTCGCAGACAGACGCCGAGTGGCAAAACAACACATTTCCGTGTCCTGTAGTCAGTCATTGCAGTAGAATGATGCGGCAGTTTGATGGACAGGACATGATTTATGTGTGTGAATGCAGACGGTAAATCTGCGGACATGTTGATGAACAGCTCTCGTATTTACTGCGAGGACGTCGACATTCAGCGATGTTTGACGAGTGTCACACCGGTTATCTTTCCGCGAAATATGTCTAAGAATTTCAACAATGCTCAAAACCTGAGCGTTTTCCATCGTCGGGAGGTGCTTAGTTTTTGTTTCATCCCAGTTTTGGTACAGCCATCGTTCTTTCTATAACTACTTTCCCGTCGATAAGAAAGAAATCATCTAGAGAGTGAAATGCTCCTGTCCATGTATATCAGCATGGATTTCCCAAGAAGCGCTAGTGTGAAAAACAGCTCGCGTTTTGCACACACGATATCCCGCGAATCACGGATGCAGTCCGACAAGCATGTCATAACGAAATTACTAAACGGGTAAAGAGATGCACGGTTTCTGTGGGCAAAAATACGTATATTTTCAGTATTTCAAATAATTACTTATCGAATTTGACAATTTAACAAGCGACCGCAGTTCTACCCTCTAAAAGATATAACCTTCCTTTAAAGGTTTAACACTGTAAGTCAAGTGTCACAGATAGAAACCGCGTATGTCTGGAGGCATCGCAGCTCACTATTATCGAAGCTGTGTTAGTCTAGTATTCGAACAAACTTTAAGCACTAAGCGCCGCGCGGTTGTCCATAGCGTAAGTTAGTTTAAGTTAGATTCAATAGTGTGTAGGCTTAGGGACCGATGACCTCAGCAGTTTGGTCCCATAAGAGCTTACCACAAATTTCCAATTTCCAGCATTAAGTACGACAGTGTCCACTTATACCTCTGAATGTTTTGGTAAAACATAGTTGACCAGATATGACGTCATAAAGATTGGACTGTGTGACAACGAAGCTCTTCTTAGCGCGAAGCTGTTTTACACAAGGTAATTTGATTGTTTAAAGAACTGCACGCGCCCGTGTGTGTGTGTGTGTGTGCGTGTGTGTGTGTGTGTGTGTATTTGGGGGGTGGGGGCAATATCAATTAACCAAAGTGTCAAAAAGATTAAGGCAATACCAATTAATGGCAAAATATGACATTACTGCACCGTAATGTGACCAGAGGTCCTGTACACTGCAGAATGCCTTGCTATGAATAAAAAAGGTCTGATCTAGAATTTAATAATGAGAGAAAGAGATATTGATCAAAGAAAATGGTGAATTCAGGAGATAACGCCATCATGGACTCCATGATGGTGATGAATTCCCATACTCCTTGAAAGAGCGTATGGGAACGAGGCGGGAGACCCGCACCGCCGTACTAGGCAAGGTCCTAGGAGGTGGCTTGCCATTACCTTCCTCCGACCGTAATGGGGATGAATGATGATGATGAAGAAGACACAACAACACCCAGTCATCTCGAGGCAGGTGAAAATCCCTGACCCCGCCGGGAATCGAGCCCGGGACCCCGTGCTCGGGAAGCGAGAACGCTACCGCGAGACCACGAGCTGAGGACCTGAACTCCATACCCACGTAGAATAAACCACAGACAACATTCGAAGGAGTCCCAAAAGTTTGAGCGATCGGATGTACCATTACGTTATTAACAAAAAAATCAATGACGGGTGGTTCACCGAGGCAGAAAAAGGCCTACAATACGCGGTGCTAACATTGGAGGATATCCATATACTCATTCCGCTCAAGAATAGACACCAAGAGCACCTTGGTTTCCAAGGAAAGTCAAAACTTACAACAGTTAGGACGTGGACTGAAGCGTGGAAAAGACTACGGGAACAACGAGCAACAGTTAAAGCCCAAGAGCAAGAAAAACGAAAAGTGCAGTTGAAATAGCGTGGTCCGGAGACGGCCAACACGAAAAGAAGAAGAAGAAGAAAGACATAAACAGCATTAATACCTCAATGGATAAAAGAAAGCCAGCAAATTTTGCGTAATATCACCTGACAACAAACATGTTTCGATGCCCTGAACGGTTTATGGGAAACTATTAGTGTCCATTCGTCATAAACAGGTTCCCCGTTGACATGTGCTGTAAGGAGAGTGAGTAATCCTGTGTACTATAGAACATAAGAAGATTTTGAGGACCAATTTATTAAAAGGCTCCTTATTCAGAAACAAATAACGATTGAGTGTCGTGTAGTATTCATTGAAAAGTGCCACGGAAGTATTAATAACGCGACAGCGTTCAGCGTTCCCTTTACTAATGCGCCGCTGTGGTCGTAAGCGATCAATGGCAGTAGTTATCGATGCATTCCTGTCAAGTGCTGTCACGCCGACCATTAATATAGTTGCCGATAATAACGGTAGCGGTCGGATTTATTTTCGAGCGTGGCGAAACGTGATGTTTGTCGCGGCGGAATGAGGCAAATGTCAGACCGCGAGTTACGTCAGCTTGCAAAATGGAGCGAGATTTCTTGCGTGTCTCTGGTGACCGGTCGGTGCTGCGGTGAAGCCGAGTGGACTGCTAGCGGCAAGAAGCCTGACGGATGGCCGACACAGCTAGGAATAGCCGTCCTGACTGTTTTACGGCTAACATGGCCCGCTGTGTCGGACATCCGTGGTCTGTTACCATAACACGCTGTTCCGTTCCGGATTCGTGTCGTAACCGATGTGGCGGCATGACGTTCTCGCGGGGGTTCAGGAGATCTGCAGCTAAAACATGGGGCATAGTCTCGTGTCAAAATGCAGACATTAGAAAATGTTAGAGGCTCAGGCGAAACGAATCATTTGTGGTGTCCATTAAGAAAAAGTCATAATGTTGTTGTTGTGCGCTGTTTAGTCCGAAGACTGGTTTGATGCAATTCTCCAAGCTAATCTATCTTGTGCCAGCCTCTTCATCTTTGCGTAGCTTCTGCAACCGACATACATTTGAATGTGCAAACTGTATTCGAGCCCTGGGTTTCCTTTAACCCCCCCCCCCCCCCCCCGCCCCTCCACACACACACATTTCCTTCCATTACCAAGTTAAGAATCCTCGGTGCCTCTGGATGTGCAGTCATGGACTGGTCCCAGCGGAGGTTTGAGTCCTCCCTCGAGCATGGGTGTGTGTGCTTGTCCTTAGGATAATTTAGGTTAAGTAGTGTGTAAGCTTAGGGACTGATGAGCTTAGCAGTTAAGTCCCATAAGATTTCACACACATTTGAACATTTTGCCTCTGGATGTATCCTGTCAACGCATCTCATCTTTTAGTCGTACTGCGCCATAAATTTCTTTTCTCCCCAGTTCTATTCAGTACCTCTTCATTAATTATTCGATCTAATCCTCAGCATTCTTTTAAACCACTAAATTTCAGAAGTCTGAACTGCTTACTGCCCACTTTTTACTTGCGTACGAGACTACACTCCAGACAAATAACTTCTGTATGGAAAGGTTTTACAAATGCTGCTACCAGCCATAATTTTTTTTCATTGAAATAACGAGATCGCCACAGTTGCATGGAAGTGTGATTTTATTTAAATGGCGACCAGTCTCGGACCTTAGTCCGTTATCAAGCCATTAAAAGTCCGCCTCAGTTGCGAAATGTTACTGCTCTTTACCCAGGTTTCAGCTAGAGTAATCTAGCGTTCTTCAGAAGCATAAAATAAACTAGTACATGCCAGAATAAGACAGGCACCTATGACTTTCCTTGGGCGCATGCGCGTGATCCAATGTGTTGCTCGGTACATATCCGCGTGCCACAGTCAGTTACAAAGTAGCGTCCACGGCTAACCGACCGCTTTCCACAAAGTGGCGCCGGGGCTGTTCCTCAGCTAAGTGACGTGCCACAGTACTTCAGCTTTTTATGTTTGACCGTGCCTTATTCTGGCATGTATTAGTTTATTTTATGCTTCTGAAGAAGGTACATTACTCTAGCTGAAACCTGGGTAAAGACCAGTTACATTTCGCAACTGAAGCGGATTTTTGACATATTAATTTATCACAGTTGATGACGGGGCTGCAACATGTTAAAAGTTCTTAGACTCCCGTAAGTGCTACCATAATGACTGTACGCTGGCCACATTCCTTGTGTGAGAGGCTATGTGCGAGATACAGTACTATTTGCAAAAGACAGTCCAGTGCTGCGTGCACGCTGTGTACATGGTCCCCAAGGTTAGATGCATACTTACGTTCATCCACTGTGCCTTTCAGTACAACTATATCATCTAGGGAATGCCACGAAAATATTTCCCAGACCATAACACTATCTCCTCCAACCTGCACCTTCCGACGGTTGTTGCAAGGTGTTTGCCGTAAGGGGTCCACACCGTCGTTCAGGTCGAAAAAAATCGATTTTCGGTTTTCATCATATTTCGATAGATTAAGGTTTTATTTAAGTACTCTGAAAAGGATTTTGTTGAAAAAAATTATGTTGAGCATTTAAAGAGCATTTTCCTACCACGTGTGTTTATGTACCACGCCCACTTTTCTGGTCAGGTCCAGTGGACTTTCCTCTGTTGAGTGTTTTCAGTTCCTTTTCTATTCCTTGAACACTTATTTCGATATCAGCCACAGTGGCACACGAACAGTTTACAGACAGCCGTTTTGGAAATGCTTCCGTCCTTGGCCTGAAAACCAGTGATCATGACGTACTGGATGTAAAATAAACCGCTCCGTTTCCGCATTACGTAAACGTCGCCCCACACGCTTCATTCACCCTCCACTGCTAGTGCTGCCACCTGTCGTCTCTGAGTAGTTACTGCACGTGGCCGTCGAATATAGGCGGTGGTTACATTAATGTGTCTGGAACGTGTATGCCTGAAATGCTCGATGAATTTAGCGAGAACTATTACGCGGCAAGTTGCGCGCACCAGACGAAGACAACGTATTCGAGTACTGACAACCTGCCTCTGTAGAGGAGCCCGATGCCACACAAAAACCGGACAAAAATTGGTCACCCTCCCAAAACACACCATGCTAAAATCGTGTACGATCGCCTCTAGCTTCAATAACTGCCTCAATTACACGATGACGATGATCCAAAAATTTCTCCAGGTATGCTGCATCCAGTTGAAGCCAATCACTCGTGGTCAGATCCTGAAGAGCTGCCACTCCATGGGGATGTTGAACACTTCGTTAACCTGTTGTTCACAATGGTCACAGACATTTTCTATGTGTTTCTCAACTGGAGACAAAATCTTTAAACGGGTTCTCGACCATGTTTCGCACTTTATTATTAAATGTACTTCTTGAGTACATATGCTATACATTTCGTAATTACCGGTTCTGGTTACTGTCATCATCACATATGTACCAACAGAACACGTACCGGGTGATCAAAAAGTCAGTATAAATTTGAAAACTGAATAAATCACGGAATAATGTAGATAGAGAGGTACAAATTGACACATCTTCTTGGGAATGACATGGGGTTTTATTAGAACAAAAAAAGTTCAAAAAATGTCAGACAGATGGCGCTTCATCTGATCAGAATAGCAATAATTAGCATAACAAAGTAAGACAAATCATAGATTATGTTCTTTACAGGAAATGCTCAATATGTCCACCATCATTCCTCAACAATAGCTGTAGACGAGGAATAATGTTGTGTACAGCACTGTAAAGCATGTCCGGAGTTATGGTGAGACATTGGCGTCAGATGTTGTGTTTCAGCATCCCTAGAGATGTCGGTCGATCACGACACACTTGCGACTTCAGGTAACCCCAAGGCCAATAATCGCACGGACTGACGTCTGGGGACCTGGGAGGCCAAGCATGACGAAACTGGCGGCTGAGCACACGATCATCACCAAACGACACGCGCAAGACATCTTTCACGCGTCAAGCAATATAGGGTGTTTTTTATGGTTCTAATAAAACCCCATGTCATTCCAAGCATGTGTGTCAATTTTACCTCTCTATCTACATTATTCCGTGGTTTATTAAGTTTTCAGATTTATACTGACTTTTTGATCACCCGGTATTTTTGTCGCATTAGTGTTTTTCCTGCTGGTGTTGTTTTGGTGCTGACAGGGTTCGCGAGTGTGACACTGTTGTGCATTGACTTTTGCAGCTGTCGTCCCCTTTCCTCACAATACTCTTGGATGACCGATCGTCACGACTACTCAACACAACACTTTCGTCCGTGATGTGACTTAGCGGATAATGTTTTTCCGCTCTCCATGTACGCAGTATAAATCTTCGATATTGTGCCTCTTAGAACACCAAACACTTGGTCTAACGTTGGTTACCGAAGTAGCCGCCATACGAGCGCCAACAATTTGCCCACGTTCGAATTCATTAAGCTCTGACATAATAGAACACTGTTCACTTGCTACGTATTGAGGACACTGCACAGATGGCAATCGTCGTCCAATACAACGGCGCAACCTGCAGGCTTTGCTTGTATCTGCATTTATGTTCAAGCCTGCATATTTCGCAGAGTTTCTATATTTTTGTCCAACCCCTGTAGATACGTAAATAGCCACCGTGTGTGTGTGTGTGTGTGTGTGTGTGTGTGTGTGTGTGCGTAAATAAGATGTTAGCTACACAGCTGTTAGCCTTGTCCAGACCAGATTTACCGGCACATCTGCGTTCCCCGAAAAAAATAACAAACTCCGAGGCAAGGGCAACAGGAGAAGCAAGCTGAGCGATACGTGAGAGCCCGACGGGCACAGAAAGTGAATTGCTTGCCTTGGAACGCGCCAAGATTGCTCGCATTACGAGCACGTGTAACACGTCGCTAGCGGGAGCAATGGCCTGTGTCTCTGTCACACACACACACACACACACACACATACATACAATACTGGAGTGAGCGCTCTGATGAGCTACAGTGGTGCTCTTCCTCCCCCCCCCCCCCCCAATCGCTCGCTCGCTCTCTCTCTCTCTCTCTCTCTCTCTCTCGCTCTCTCTCTCTCTCTCTCTCACACACACACACACACACACACAAAATACCGCAGTGAGCGTTTTAATGAAGCTACAGTGCTTCGACAAGGTGTTAGTATTTGGGACGTCCTTCACAGTGACATACTCCCAGTACATCAAGATATTCATGACTTCCTGATTCGTCGACCTCGATCCACAAGCGCACCTCTCGTGACACACACACACACACAGAGCACAGAACCAAGCGCGACATGTTGGTTTTGTTTGTGCTCCGTAAAGATAAGCAGATAGATTGAATGAGTTAAACGCTATTAAACAAATAGAAGTAAACAACGCATATGATGTCAGTATGGTGAATCGCCTTATCCACAGGGGGAAGGGGAAACAATGTAGAACTAGCTATGGACAACAAATTCATTACCGTGCCTTTTTTTGGCAAAACCACAAAATAATTGGCGAATATACACACGACGCACCACGAAGGAATTATCCAAATGAGACTGGAATCAGTAAGTGTAATGTACATGTACAGACAAATAAATGATTACAGTTTCAGAAAAACTGGTTGATTTATTCAACACAAAGAGATTCACAAACTGGGCAAGTGAATAAACCTGGCCCTTATGCAAGCTGTTATTCGATTTGGCATTGCTTAGTTGTATGTGTTCCTGAGGGATATCGTGCCAAATTCTGTCCAACTGGCGCGTTAGATCATGAAAATACCGAGCTGAGGGCTCTGTCCATAATGCTCCAGATGTTTTCAGTTGGGGAGAGATCTAATGACCTTGCGGGCCAAGACAGGTTTTGGCAAGCACGAAGAAAAGCAGTAGAAACTCTCGCCATGTGCGGGCGGGCATTATCTTGCTGAAATGTAAGACAGGATGGCTTACCGTGAAGGGCAACACAACGTGGTACAGAATATCTTCGACGTACTGTTGTGCTGTTAGGATGCCGTCCTACTATGAAAATAAATGGCACACCAGACCACCACTTCTGATTGTCGGACCGTGTGGCCGGCGTTAGGTTTATATCCCAACGTGTACGGAGGGTATCAGGCACCTCTTTGTTGGCCATCGGGGCTTAGTTCGAAGCAAGACTTATCACTGAAGATAATTCTACACCAGTCAATGAGATTCCAGGCTGACGACGTCTCTGGAGAAGCTCCGGACAACTCTGGGATAGCAACCTGACCCGCTTGGGATTTTGACGATCTAAAGCGCCGACTGGACAGAGTTCGATAGAACATCTCTCAGGAGGACACTAGCAGTTCTATCAATCAGTGCCAAGATGAATAACTGTTTATATCGGGGCCAGAGGTGGGCCAATGCGTTACTAACTTGCTCAATTTATGAAGCTCTTTCTCTTGAACAAATCAGCCAATTTTCTGAAACTGTAATTATTTCTTCGTCTGTAGATATGTAGATCACATCTAACGATTTCCATCCCATTCGGATAATTCCTTCGTGGTGCGTTGCTTGTTTTGTAGAGTGAATTTAAACCGTGCAATGTCTAGATGATATTCCGAGCGAAAACCTTAGATGGGGCATGACATTGGGAACGGGAAAGTAAATAGAACAAGAGGGAGTTCATAAAATACAGCGATCCTCGTGTGACGTCGACGCCGACGTATTAGGACAAACATAAAGAACATTTTGGACAAGTTATGAAGAGCACAGAGCTTTCAGATGGATAAATACCTGTAAATCTATCATAGCCAAACACGTATACAATACAGACCACCTTAGAAAAGGCACTGAAGAGGATTTAGAGGTGGTGCACGTGAAAAATATGCAGGAATTGCACTGGAATCTGTATTGTAGTGGAGGTATGAGCACAACAACTCGTAGAAACTAATAGAGAGAGAGAGAGAGAGAGAGAGAGAGAGAGAGAGAGAGAGAATATCTTCCACTTAGTACAAAGATATGTCAACTGTAATATTCCCCGGTTGTGAATTTTCGAAGCAAAATAACTTTCTAAATTACGTTCTCTGTGATTGCAGATGCAAAAGAAAGAAAAACAGCTGTAATCCCAAATATGAGAAACCACAAATTCGAATTAGTGAATACTTTCTTAAAAACTCATACATACATACTGAAGAGCCAAAGAAACTGGTACACCAGCCTAATATCGTGTAAGTCCCCGTGAGCATGTGGCATGGACTCGACTAATGTCTGCAGTAGTGCTGCAGGGAATTGACACCATGAATCGTGCAGGGCTGTCCATAAAGCCGTAACAGTACGAGGGGGTGGAGATCTCTTCTGAACGGCAAGTTGCAAAGCGCTCCAGATATGAAACTCAGAAGAGTGTTCCTGGAGCAACTCTGTAGCAATTCTGGACATGTGGGGTGTCACAGTGTCCTGCTGGAATTGCCCAAGTCCGTTGGAATGCACACTGTACATGAATGGATACAGGTGATCAGGCAGGATGCTTACGTACGTACAATTTGAAACGAGACTGGGCCGACCAGGCAACATGTTTCCGGAGGTTGTTCAAGGATATTTGTTGACTATTTTGGTGTAACAGACCGGTGGTCTCCGATGGCTCGTTACAGAGTAATTGCATTTCGCCTGACTTCGTACACCGTCATTTATATTTGTATGTGTATTGTACTGCAAGTTTGCACACAAGAAAGCAAACGTCGACGGCGTGTGCTGTGTGTCTTGTGTGCAACAAACCCTTTCTGTTCACTCGCGGCACTTGTCATGACTGTAATAACGTCAACTTTATTCTTCGTCCTCTAACTTGCAATCATTGCTGCTCGGTTTTGTTTCTCTGGCAGTGTTATTCGTAAGTTAACACTGATGCACAGCAGTATCGGCAGGTTTAATAAAAGTAAAGTCGTATAGCACTGGTTAGGTAGGTGATCCCGAAGAGCAGTTCAGTTGCCTGATTGGAAAGATTTTTTTTCCCTGCTCCTGCACACACTGGCACCTTTCCCTCGCGATGAGTCAAAGTTGTGTGAATCCGAAAGTGTAGGTTAGTGTAATCGGTGCGTGTAGTGTAGTCTCACACTTGTGTTAAGATTATGATGAAAGAAGAGAGGGGATGAAACCCGCTGCCGGTATACAGCCTACTTCTTTAAAATAGCCCCAAGAGGACCGCCTAGCTTAAAATCCCATCCAATCACCCTGGACGGGTCACCCTGAAGATGGGTATAGGTTTAAGGAGACTAAACATCTAAGGTCATCAGCCTCGTACAGGTTACTCGACTGTTTTCTGGAAATTGTCTTAAATGATTAATTATGTCATGTTACGCTCCTAACATGCTTTTTTTTCCTCTTGAGTTTCAGTATTCTGTTATAAAAACGGAAATGAAATTCAAATAATTTGAAAGTCCGCTAAAACGCTCCATTAGGGTCACGTGAAGCCTGTGACGTCACTGGCTAGCCCGCTGCTCCTACTGTCACACAGCTGATTCACAGTGATGTCTTGTTTTGGAATTTACGTTTCCTTAAATGGGTTACAAATGGTGTGTAGTACCATACTGTACAAATACATCTATAAAAACTCCTGATAAGTTGATTTTGAGTATTACAGAGAATGATGAGATGATAAAATGCGGTTGCATTGTGCTGACAAATTGCCACCACGTCGACATACAAGTTAACGAACTTAATTAAAAATGTGCTGCACTGTGAAGCTGACATTAATTTACCTCCGATATATGCTTTACACTGTTACAAGGAGGGACAGCGTCATTCAACGAAATTAAACTCTTAATGAAAATTGTTGCTTTAGCAAAATCTACCTAAATTATTTGGTAGCTTAGTTGTTCGCCGGCACGGTATCTCGGAGTGTTCGGTCAGAGAGGCGCTGGCCCTCTGTAATTAAAGAAAATGAGTAAAGGAATCAACAATGAACCTGAACGAATGTCCTGTGACATCCGCCAAGACCAAACGTACCGTACAATATCGTACAGAATGAAAAGAAAAAGTTGTTACAGCGGTAACTCGTCGAATGCTATTCGAAGATGTTCATAGATCGCTGGTTCGAATCCAGTCCGAAAGAATATTATTGTGTTTTCCTTGCTGTTTACATGCGCTTACATTTGCAATCGCTGTTCAAACACGTCGCGTTCAAAAAGACATTTGCTAATTAATATGACCACGCACTTTTTACATTATTAGAAACAATGCTCTTTTTATTTTCGTACTGCTCCCCTAGGATACTTTTGAAGTTTCAGCATCTTACAAAGAGATGAAATATGTCAGCTTCGAACACTGACGTTAGTTTACACTCACAAACATCACAGCCCTTAAGTTATGTAATTTGAGAGTTGTACATGCTTTAAATCTCTCTGTATAATGGTTCAAATGGCTCTGAGCACTATTGGACTTAACACCAGAGGTCATCAGTCCCCTAGAACTTAGAACTACTTAAACCTAACTAACCTAAGGACATCACACACATCCATGTCCGAGACAGGATTCGAACCTGCGACCGTAGCGGTCGCGTGGTTCCAGACTGAAGCGCCTAGAACCGCTCGGCCTCATCGGTCGGCGTCTCTGTATAGAAAACCTCATCGTCATACACCTAGTTGTACCACGTAAGTATGGGGATATCTTCACTACTAGCAATGCTTTTCAAAAAGTGAATTGTTTGTTCGCAGAGTAAATATATTTGTCCTCTGTTGTACATTTATCAGACTAAGATTAATGTGAAGCTATATACAAAATGTCCCACCATCGAAAGAATTACTATAATCAGTTCTTGCTGATGCTATTCTCGTATTTTGTGTAAAACTTTAAAAAACACATGACCCCATTATTTACAGTCGACTGCGCTATCAGTTGCGCCAGCGAGCTCCTGCTGGGCACAGCAGAGGAAACACCACTAAGGTTTGTCAAGAATAATTTTATTGTACTTTGGTCGTCGCTCATGACTGATAGTCGACACTTGGTTATAATATACGGACCCATTTTTAAACGTTCCACAATCCCTTGGTTTTGAGCGAGTTTAATGATGTTGGCAGGGAGCAGAGAAAAGAGTGTCCGTCGTTGTACATATCGTCGCTCTAAACTGATGGAGCCTAAACGCATCAACTTTCGCTAGGTTTCCGCCATCACCACAAAATTCCTTTCTATTGATAATTAAAAGTTGTGATTGGTTTTCCATAACTAAATAGCTAAAAAGTTTGCAGAAAAAGTGCGTAAAAACCTCGTCATTTCGGCTAACACTCCTGTAATACAAGTATAGCTTCTTCTTTACTCCTACTCTGTGACGTCACCAGTAACTGTGTTTTCGGTCACGTGACCCAAACCTGAACTTTAATGATTTTTAAGCTGAAAGTACATAGAAATAGCACATACGTTATGAAAATATTCACAGTAAATGTAATTTAAATGTAATAATCAATCGGAATAATAACAATCCGAACCACATTTTTAACATAGGAAAATACCCTATTCATTCCCGAGGTCGAAATCTGCATAACCTATCCGTCTGCGTCTTTAATATTGCGTGTGAAGTGGGAGAACGATTTCCAAACGTTTGCATAGTGTGTATCGGAGGTGGAGCATGCGTACCAGCCCAGTATTCACCTAGTGGGATGTGGGAAACGGCATAAAAACCATTTTCAAGCTAGTTGGCTCACCAGCCCTCATCATTAATCTGTGAGGTTCGACCCAAGTCAGGTTCGTCCCAAATGACCTGGAAGCGGCCCCTTAACGTGCTCCGTTATCCGGATGAGTACGGAACACCATCAACAGTAACACGTGCCCTCCCTTCACGAGACACTGCGGCGAGGTTAGAGACTTAACACCACTACATATCCCCCCCCCCCCCCCCCCGTCTGCCGTAAAGACAAAGGTAAAGCAGCCAACAGCACATGGTGTAATCAGGCAGCTACCCACCCACGTAGTGGCCGCGACCGACGTTGTTTAACTTCGGTGATCTGACGAGAACCCTTGTATTCAATTAGGTAAGCCGTTCGCTGATAGGTTCGTGGATGAAGAGCTGGCCGATATGCATCTCGTGTATGCATTTACTATATGCACTACTGGCCATTAAAATTGCTACACCACGAAGATCACGTGCTACAGACGCGAAATTTAACCGACAGGAAGTAGATGCTGTGATATGCAAATGATTAGCTTTTCAGAGCATTCACACAAGGTTGGCGTCGGTGGCGACACCTACAAAGTGCTGACATGACGAAAGTTTCCAACCGATTTCTCATACACAAACAGCAGTTGATAGGCGTTGCCTGGTGAAACGTTGTTGTGATGCCTCGTGTAAGGAGGAGAAATGCCTACCATTGCGTTTCCGACTTTGATAAAGGTCGCATTGTAGCCTATCGCGATTGCGGTTTATCGTATCGCGACATTGCTGCTCGCGTTGATCGAGATCCAATGACTGTTAGCAGAATATGGAATCGGTGGGCTCAGGAGGGTAATACGGAACGCCGTGCGGGATTCCAACGGCCTCGTATCACTAGCAGTCGAAATGACAGGCATCTTATCCGCATGGCTGCAACGGATCGTGCAGCCACGTCTCGATCCCTGAGTCAACAGATGGGGACGTTTGCAAGACAACAACCATCTGCACGAACAGTTCGACGACGTTTGCAGCAGCATGGACTATCAGCTCGGAGACCATGGCTGCGGTTACCCTTGACGCTGCATCACAGACAGGAGCGCCTGCGATGCTGTACTCAACGACGGACCTACGAACCTGGGTGCACGAATGGCAAAACGTCATTTCTTCGGATGAATGCAGGTTCTGTTTACAGCATCATGATCTTCACATCCATGTTTGGCGACATCGCGGTGAACGCACATTGGAAACGTGTATTCGTCATCGCCATACTGGCGTATCACCCGGCGTGATGGTATGGGGTGCCATTGGTTACACGTCTCCTCTTGTTCGCATTGACGGCACTTTGAACAGTGGATGTTACATTTCAGATGTGTTACGACCCGTGGCTCTATCCTTCATTCGATCCCTGCGAAACCCTACATTTCAGCAGGATAATGCGATACCGAAATGGCTCTGAGCACTATGGGACTTAACAGCTGAGGTCATCAGTCCCCTAGAACTTAGAACTGCTTAAACCTAACTAACCTAAGGACAGCACACACATCCATGCCCGAGGCAGGATCGAACCTGCGACCGTAGCCGTCGCTTGGTTCCAGACTGAAGCGCCTAGAACCGATCGGCCACTCCGGCCGGCAATGCAGGACCGCATGTTGCAGGTCCTGCACGGGCGTTTCTGGATACAGAAAATGTTCGACTGCTGCCCTGGCCAGCACATTCTCCAGATCTGTCACCAATTGAAAACGTCTGGTCAATGGTGGCCGAGCAACTGTCTCGTCATAATACGCCAGTCACTACTCTTTATGAACTGTGGTATCGTGTTGAAGCTGCATGGGCAGCTGTACCTATACACGCCATCCTAGCTGTGTTTGATTCAATGCCCAGGCGTATCAAGGCCGTTATTACAGCCAGAGTTGGTTGTTCTGGGTACTGATTTCTCAGGATCAATGCACCCAAATTGCGTGAAAATGTAATCACATGTCAGTTCTAGTATAATATATCTGTCCAATGAATACTCGTTTATCATCTGCATTTCTTTTTGGTGTAGCAATTTTAATGGCCACTAGTGTAGAATGAAGCAACAGCATAAGTCGCATTCCTGAGCTGTTCCTGCTGCGTTTCCAACCACATAACGGTACTTTCCTGCGGGTTACTGCACTACTGTCTTTAGAGTTCTATGTTTTGTTGGTTGGATATTACAAGCTTTTCACTGATGAGAAGGTATTTTCGCAGAAACAGACGTAATTTGGGTGATAAAGTAGTATAAGCTAGTATCACATTATTAAGTGAAGATTCACTAGAGACCACGAGTACCATATACCAAAGAGTCACAAAATTTTCCTAAACAATCTCCGAAATTTTGTCGTTGGAGTTCGGGTGCACCCGTTACGTTCATTAGTATAAACACGACGCAAGTTACACAAGTCACCGCATGCTACAAGCACTGCAGGACAACCTTAGTGCGTTGTCAAAAGAGACTACACGTTCCGGGTTTCCTGCAGAGACAACTTGCTGCGGTGCGGATAACAGGTGCTTAACAGGTTAGGAGTGAAACGGCGCTGCAATTGAAAACGTACGCCGGCCGTTCTGACTGAGCGGTTGTAGGCGCTTCAGTCCGGAACCGCGCTGCTGCTACGGTCGCAGGTTCGAATCCTGCCTCGGCATGGGTGTGTGTGATGTCCTTAGGTTAGTTAGGTTTAAGTAGTTCTAAGTCCAGGGGACTGATGACCTCAGATGTTAAGTCCCGTAGTGCTCAGAGCCATTTGAAAACGTACACCAAAGTTGAAGTCTGTGGGATGCTATGATTCTTGTGGGCAAAACGCCTAAATTGCGCACGGATTCGCCACGAAATTCTGGCGGTATGACGATTAAATGCGGTGTCGCTTCCAGCCATCGTGAAATGGTGCCAACAGTTTCGGCAAGGCCGCAGAGACGGAGGTGGCGGCGATCGGATTTTCCAGATCTTGCTCCATGCGATTTACATCTTTTCGGCAAGCTGAAGGAACGTCGGTGGGGAAGAGACTCTCCAACGATGAGAACGATCACACTACGATGCTACACATTATTATGATCTGTCATAACAATCTGCAAGCAAAGGCCTTGCCGCAGTGGATACACCGGTTCCCGTGAGATAACCGAAGTTAAGCGCTGTCGGGTGTGGTCGGCACTTGGATGGGTGACCATCCAGGCCGCCATGCGCTGCTGCCATTTTTCGGGGTCCACTCAGCCTCGTGATGCCATTTGAGGGGCTACTCGACCGAATACTATCATAACGACCGGGAGAGCGGTGTGCTGACCCCATGCCCGTCCTATCCGCATCCTCCTCGGAGGATGACACGGCAGTCGAGGGTCCCGATGGGTCACGTGTGGCCTGTAGACGGAGTGGTCATAATAATCTTTAACTTACTTTCCGAAGTCGCCTCGTAGATCCATTGTTGTAAGTATTGCCACTTACTTATATGGTCCAGTCGCATTAACGTGAACACCGCCTATGTTCGACGTCATTGTGTAACAACCATTCACAGATGGCTGGTGGCAGCATAGCATTGGAGGGTATATAAGACGTGTAGGAGGGGGACACAAAAAACAGTGAAGTCGTTGTCACATTGCGGAAATGGAGCAATCTGCCGTCCTAAAGGGATTGATCATTGGATTTCGGGCCAAGGGTGGAACCATTTCCGAAACGGCTAAGTATGTAAACTGTTAACATGTCACCATAGTTAAAGTATTTCGTGCATGGTAAACTGTCCAAAACCGACGCTGAGGAAACTGTGGTGCACCACGGGCGGTAGATGACAGGGATGAACGACGACTACAGAGATGCGAACAGACGTGCAACTGTTGAGCAACTGACCACCCAGATTAGCCAAGGGACTACCAACAGTGTCTCCTCAACGATCACTCAGCGCACGTTACCGCACATAGGCCTGCCCAGCAGGCGCCTGATTCGTGCACCCACGCTGACTGCCGTTCACCGGCGGTGAAGACTACAATTTGCGAGTCATTACTACAACTGGACGGCCACTGAGTTGCGACAGGCGGTCTTTTCAGATGAAACGTGTTTTATGATCCAACGGAGACGTGGCCATTGGCGTGTATGGGGTGAAACGTCTGAAAGGAAACACCATGCAACAATCGTCTGTACGTTATGGTCTAGGGAACGTTTTCGTGCCATTCCCTGCGTGATCTTGTCATTTTGGAAGGCACAATGGATCAAGACAAGTATGCATCTTTCCTTGGGAACCACGCACATCCCTACATGCAGTCTGTTTATCCTCAGCACAATGCATCTACCAGCAGGACAATGAACTGTGTCACACAGCTCCCAGTGTACGGGCGTGTTTCGAAGAACACCAGGGTGAGTTTACCGTACTCCCCTGGCCGCCCACATTCCACAATCTAGAATCTGTACGACCACCTCGACTCGCCGTTTACACCGTGGATTCTCAACCGAGAAACCTAGCGCAGAGGCCACGGCACCGGATCACATCACTGTCGGTACCTTCTAGAACATGACTGACTCTGTTTCTGCACGTCTCGTAGCGTTTCGTCTTGTACGGGAGCAATCCCAAAAGTATGGTCTCCTATTTTGTATAAGTAAATAGACCTGTTTACCCACCAGGGTAGCCGAGATCCCTAATGCGCTGCTTCCTGGACTCGGGTAGGCGCGCCGGCCCCGGATCGAATCCGCCTGGCGGATTAACGACGAGGGCCGGTATGCCGGCCAGCCTGGATGTGGTTTTTAGGCGGTTTTCCACATCCCGATAGGTGAATCCCGGGATGGTCCCCTAGTTCCGCCTCAGTTACACGACTCACAGACATTTTCATGACTTACACTAGACGCAGACAGCTGGGGTCCACTACTTCCGTCCTGGGGGGTTCGGGGTGGCGTCAGGAAGGGCATCCGACCACCCTCTGCCACTTAACACTGCCAAATCCGTAATAACAAAGCCCACCCGGCGTTGGTGCGGGACAAAGGCCCCGAGAAAGAAAGAAAGACCTGTTTATTTCTACAATGGTTTACATCAGTTTACAGCTTGAACATTTAGCTGTCGATGCATTTTTGTAGACGCTGTGGCAGTTTTTGTATGCCCGTGTCATACCAGTTCGCCTCCATGCTGTTCAGAAAGTTACGAACCTTTTCTTTCACCTCGTCGTCAGAGCTGAATCGCTGGGACCACAATTAACGGTGACAGGTACTGTGAGATTCTGAAAAAACTCAAACGGGTAATTCAGAACCGGAGAAGAATGTTGAGCAAGGGCGTACACATTCTCCATGACAACGCTCGCCCATACATAGCTCGGCAAACCGTTGCTCTCCTGCAACAGTTTCAGTGGAACATAATCACCCACCCACCCTATAGTCCTGACTTGGCGCCCAGTGACTATCAACCTGTTCCCTATGTTAAAAGAACATTTGGCCGGAAAGCGATTCAGCTCCGACGACGAGGTGAAAGAAGAGGTTCATACCTTTCTGAACAGCATGGCGGCGAGCTGGTATGACATGGGCATACAAAAACTGCCACAGCGTCTACGAAAATGCATCGACAGAAATGGTGATTATGTCGAAAAAGAAGTAAATGTTCAAGCTGTAAACTGATGTAAACCATTATAGAAATAAACAGGTCTATGTACTTATAAAAATGGTTCAAATGGCTCTGAGCACTATGAGACTTAACTTATGAGGTCATCAGTCCCCTAGAATTTAGAACTACTTGAACCTAACTAACCTAAGGACATCACATACATCCATGCCCGAGGCAGGATTCGAACCTGCTACCGAAGCGGACGCGCGGCTCCAGACTGTAGCGCCTAGAACCACGTGGCCACTCCGGCCGGCTATGTACTTACAAAAAATAGACCTTACTTTTGGGATTACCCTCGAAGTAGGTGGTTATTCGGATTTTTGACACTTGGATACATTAATGTGTCTCGACAAAGCAGAAGTTTCCCGCACTGAAACGGAATCGCACTGTGTGGTATTGTGTCGCCTTCACGAGACTGTATAGTGCCAAACCGTACGGAGAACAATACTAATTATATGGAAGGCAAAATTAATAAAAAATAACTAACCGTGTTTTCGTGGGCTTAAGATACTCTAGCCTTGACACTTTCTTCAAGGATAGTGCGACAGGTAGAAGTAGATGGTCACTGATACAACACACACACAAAAATCAGCCACGCGCAAGACTCGTCCTTCAGTGAAAAGGGAGAAGGAGGGGGGGGGGGAGGGTGACGGGGAGGGAGAGAGAGAGAGAGAGGGGGGGAGAGAGAGAGAGAGAGAGAGAGAGAGAGAGAGAGAGAGAGAGAGAGAGGGGGGGGGGGCAGAGAGCGGACGTGAGTCACGCGTTTGCCGGACATCTCCTCACATGAGTCGGCAGGGCAGCGGAGGCGTCGTAAAAACTGTGGAAGACGCTGGAACCGGTTGGGAGCAGGTTCCAGTACAAAGCAGACCGAACAAGGACGCCCCTCCGAGCCGGTGTGTTGGCCTCTGCTCAGGTCGCACTGAAGCTGCGCCCCACTGTCCCAGCGAAGAAGAGCGCGATGTGAATGACATTTGTAACGCCTGAGAAGTCTATTCACAAGCACCATTGTAGCCTCCCGTTCGGCTTTGCACTGTCGCTTATCGCCGTGAATAATTTCGTACGGACTTATTGAAAGGGCCCCTTTCCTTTCAGACCCTTAAAGTAAATGATCCGCCTCAATATATCTGACAATAAGCAATGAAAGGAAGTGTTATGAAGTGACGAGTAATATGCTGAATGTAATAGTAGAGATAATCATTCTGCGCATTTTTCATTTTTTAAAAATATTCTCTCTCATATACAGAATGGTATGCATTGGAACCCTGTTTTGATCCGTTTATATCACGTGAAATAACATACAGGAGAGATTGGCAGTCTGGAAACTGACGGTGGAGACATACAAGGAGAACTAGCGTTACGTTAATTCTGCTTGTGAACTTCAGATCGTTCCAATATTTCCGCCCAGGTCGAAATATTAACGAAGTCGCGGTCAATGAAACTAAAATAAACGCATACGTAATTAAAATGCTACAGGGAGACACAAGGCATGGCTACGGGAAAACAAGTTCAAATGGACGTAGGTTGTTGTTGTTGTGGTCTTCGGTCCTGAGACTGGTTTGATGCAGCTCTCCATGCTACTCTATCCTGTGCAAGCTTCTTCATCCCCCAGTACTTACTGCAACCGACATCCTTCTGAATCTGCTTAAAGTATTCATCTCTTGGTCTTCCTCTACGATTTTTACCATCCACGCTGCCCTCCAATGCTAAACTTTTGATCCCTTGATGCCCCAGAACATGTCCTACCAACCGGTCCCTTCTTCTTGTCAAGTTGTGCCACAAACTTCTCTTTTCCCCAATGCTATTCAATACCTTCTCATTAGTTATGTGGCTCAATGGTTCTGAGCACTATGCGACTCAACTGCTGAGGTCATCAGTCGCCTAGAACTTAGAACTAATTAAACCTAACTAACCTAAGGACAGCACACAACACCCAGCCATCACGAGGTAGAGAACATTAGTTATGTGATCTACCCATCTAATCTTCAGCATTCTTCTGTAGCACCACATTTCGAAAGCTTCTCTTCTCTTCTTGTCCAAACTATTTATCTTCCATGTTTCACTTCCATACATGGCTACACTCCATACAAATACTTTCAGAAACGACTTCCTGACACTTAAATCTATACTCGATGTTAACAAATTTCTCTTCTTCAGAAACGCTTTCCTTGCCATTGCCAGTCTACATTTTATATCCTCTCTACTTGCTCCCCAAATAGCAAAACTCCTTTACTACTTTAAGTGTCTCATTTCCTAATCTAATACCCTCAGCATCACCCGACTTAATTCGACTACATTCCATTATCGTGGTTTTGCTTTTGTTGGTGTTCATCTTATACCCTCCTTTCAAGACACTGTCCATTCCGTTCAGCTGCTCTTCCAGGTCCTTTGCTGTCTCTGACAGAATTGCGATGTCATCGGCGAACTGCAAAGTCTTCATTTCTTCTCCATGGATTATAATTCCTACTCCGAATTTTTCTTTTGTTCCCTTTACTGCTTGCTCAATATACAGATTGAATAACATCGGGGAGAGGCTACAACCCTGTCTCACTCCCTTCCCAACCGCTGCTTCCCTTTCATGCCCCTCGACTCTTATAACTGCCATCTGGTTTCTGTACAAATTGTAAGTAGCCTTTCGCTCCCTGTATTTTATCCCTGCCACCTTTAGAATTTGAAAGAGAGTATTCCAGTCAACATTGCCAGGTAGCAGCAGTTATTCGGAGATGAAGGTGCTTTCACGTGGTAGAGTAATGTCAAGCGTTGCATCGAACTAGGCTTTGTTTTTCACCTTTCATTACCTTAAAAGGAAATTCAGTAGTCAGTACACTGCATTGTAGTATGTGTGTCGTTAGACATCAGACTGATGGACGACAAATCTTTTCACTTATAAAGCTGAAAAAACGGCTAATCTGGTATAAAAAAAACTACATTTTTACCTTATGTGGGAAGTGTGTGCGCTACGAAGGCAAGAATGATTAACGTTATTCGCTATAGGAACTGTCGGCGTGGAATAGCGGTGTATTTTGATTATCCTTCACACTTCGACCCGTTACAAACTAAAGGCCGGCCGCTGTGACCGAGCGGTTCTAGGCGCTTCTGTCTGGAAACGCGCTGCAGCTACGGTCGCTGGTTCGAATCCTGTCTCGGCATGGATGTGTGATGTCCTTAGTTAGGTTTAAGCAGTTCTAAGTCTAGGGGACTTATGACCCCACATGTTAAGTCCCATAGTGCTTAGAGCCATTTGAACCATTTGAACAAACTAAACTATTTCTTCACGCCTCAGGATGCGTCCCTTCAATCGATCCCTATTTTTTTTTTAGCCAAGTTGAGCCATAAATTCCCTTTTTTTGCTCAGTTATATTCAGTACATCATCTCTTAATCGATGTACCCTTCCATTCTTCAGCATGCTTCTGTAGTACAATATTTCAAAAGCTCCTATTCTGTTCTTGTCTGATATGCTTATCGTCCAAATTTCACTTCCGTACAGGGCAATATTCCAGAAAAATGCTTCCGGCAAAGGTTTCCTAAGGCTGAAATTTATCATATATTACACGTTTCTTTTTCGAAAACCCAAAACTCTTACATCAAAACATGGAAATAAATAAATGCAGTATTTTAGAACTATAGCAGTCCTAATTCTGCTGTGCGGTTCTGAAATACTAGGCACCCACAAAGCTAGTAAGAACAAAAATGTTGCGAGTAGAACTGTCAGAACGTGTAGTCTCTCAGATCACACATCAATTAATGACACACTGAAATAACTAAATATAGAGCCACTACTAACGCAGAATACAGCCATTTCACTTAAGTGTACAACTGTGTACAACTGAACCTAAATGGAACGAATGCCCTGTATTTAAACCATAATGAAGACCCTCTAAAGAGAAATTTCGATGAAAACATGTAACTTATCGATACCTGACTTCCAGCAACCGTCCAGATAACTCGTACTAGCTGCTAGTCGATCTAGGTATAAAATTTTAACAATCCATGATTAGCTTTGTAATGGGATCTCATTTCGGATAAAGTGTAGCTTGGTACACATTCTACGCGGAATTACTCGTAGCTGGAAATATCTAATCAGAGCACCGAGCATAATTGTGAGGCCAGAGTTTAACGAACTGTGGACACAGAATAGTGTGGACTACAAAAAGGATGGAAGATTATGGTCTAACGTTCCAGGGACGTTAACAGAAGGAGCATAAGTTCAGACTGGTGGGAAAAAAATACAGATTATCCTTTTCGAGGGAACCATCCTTTCATTTGCCTTAAGCGAATAGGAAAACTATGGGAAACCTCAGTATGGATGGTCAGACAGAGATTCGAACCATGGTCCACACAAATGCGAGTCCAATACGCCAATCTCTGAGTCACCTTCTCGGTGTGAGCACTTAAGTTCAAATCTAACAATTCATCCGGTTTCAGGTTTTCCTATAAATTTCAAAAACCACTCCGAGGGGGAGAGTGAGATAGTTCCTGTAAATAGGTACGGATAGATTTTCTTCCCGACTTCTTCCAGTTAGATTTGGCGTCATATGCTGCGGTATTATTTATTTTACAAACCGGTTTTCGGCTGTTATGCCATGATCAGGTACAGAGATAAGTATGCCGCACAGTGAAATTTTGTTGGATCAAAGATTTTGAATCACTATTGTATAGAGTATCTTCATTTCCAGAGATGAAAAATGTTAAGGTTAGGTCTAGGAATAAAACAGGAGGAATTATTTCAGTGTAATAATCCCTGTTGTTCTATTCCTACATCTAACGTTAACATTTTTCACTTCTGGAACTGGAATACTCTGTAGGTACACTAGTTTAAAATTTTTTATCCAACAATATTTCACTGCACCACATACTAATAATCTTTGTACCTGATTATGGCGTAACAGCCGAAAACCGATTTGTGAAATAAATAATAAATATTGTTGAATATTACACCAGTGTTGTGTGTGTTTTCATTCATAGTGCATAAAATATTCTACCAAGAAGCACGGAACAGTCAATCAACTCAACTGTATTTGTTTAATTTATGAAATCTGTAATATATTACGTGATACAAACGATACAGTATGACTACAATTACTTAGTGCGTTTCGAGGGACAAATACTAATAAAATTTAAATAAAAAATATCTGCGTTCATAATCGCTTTACTTAACAACCTTGCCGGCAGGTGTGGCCGAGCGGTTCTAGGCGCTTTAGTCTGGAACCGTGCGACCGCTACGGTCGTTGGTTCGAATCCTGCCTCGGGCATGGATGTGTGTGATGTCCTTAGGTTAGTTAGGTTTAAGTAGTTCTAAGTTCTAGAAGACTGATGACCTCAGATGTTAAGTCCCATAGCGCTCAGAGCTATTTGAACCATAACATAACAACCTTGGAATACTGAGGTTTAATCTTAACTTCACTATGGCGAGTGTAAGCTGCCAAGACGCAAAACTCAGATTGCCAACGAACCGTTGGCAATTAAAGATGGAAGGAATCGCGGACAGATGGAAGCAAAAAAAGTCGTGATAGTTGTCCCTCTTGGTCTGTTGGGTTCGTGAAGCTACAGCTCGACACTGAGATACTATGTGGATGACATTGGAACAGAGACCGTCCATGTCCTTATCAGCACCTTGAACGGACTTTTAGTATCGCTCGCATTTGAGAAACACAAGATAACTTCTGTAGTACATCCGCTGATAAAGGGTTCAGTACCATTTTTCCCCTTCTTTACCTTCTAATTTATATCATGGCGAGTATACAGTTGAGTTTTTTTTGTGGCACAAATGAACTAGTTTTTCTTTTTACATTTATTCATCCACCACTTTTTTTAATATCTACGCCATCACTATCAGGTGTAAAAAGTGAAAGACGCTATAATAGCGTATCAGTACCGCATAAACACAAGATTCAGCAGCATGCAGCATCCCTTGGATCTTTTTCATCTTCCAATACGACAAACTACGTGGTGGTCACTTGGTGGAGTTGCAAAAATCGTTTAAATACATCACCGGTTACAATTTATAATTTATATAACTATCCACTTCATAACGATGACGTGAGCATTGAAGCTCATAATGAACTAATTAATTGTTGTCCAATGCATAAGATTCAGCCTCCATTCACAGTCCTTAAAATGCAGCTAACTACGTCTGAATCTATTAGAAAACAGTACCACTGCAGTCATCTCTGTGTATCGGTGTGTACTACAGGAAATTCTCACTGAATGGTTCGTCTTCGTCAATCAGTATTTAAATAGTAAATTTAAAGAGTGCACCTTATTGTTGATGCCAGTCTGAAACTGACGAAGCATAATGAATCCGTTCGCGACTAAATGACTACCATCAGTTCACTAAATATAAATGCGATTATTTCAATTCATTGTTGAAAAGGAAGTTAAAACAACGCGCAAAGACCAGGTAATGATCGCTGGCGAAGCCAAAGCCAAACCATGCAGATTTAGACACCGTAAGGGCTAACAAAGCAACAATATGAACAATAGTTCGCTCCCACAGACACCTTCGTGACTTTCCAGTCTTTTCAAACGTGAGAAACGGATTTGTACGGAAAACGCAGCACATTAGAAGGTGAAAGTGCTCACCCAACGGTTACGGCTACTGACCCACTGTCCCGCTAAACAGCTACTTCATTTTTATCCTCTCGACACCACTATTCATATCGCCCCACAACGAAGCACCTTCTCCCGCTTTCACTTTTTCGTGCCAACTAAATGCTTTATGCAGATTTGAGAAGTAGTGCAAGTGCGGAAACTTTTCCGGATCGATTTTCACGTGAAATATCACAAGCCACTTCCTTGGTACGCTTCGAAGCACAGATTAAAACAAAATGCTGCGAACTTTCGTATTGCGGCGCAAAATATGAGCGTATGCATCGTGACCAGAATACACAAACGGCTCTTTGACTGCACCACATTACCGAATTATTTAATACAAATAGAAAAAAGTCCCACTATTCTGTGATGGCTTCGAATTTGAATCCAAATTGCGCCTGTTTATTGTGATGTTTTTAAATACTTTTGTTTTATATTTACATTGCATTCTTGATCACTTATTGGGCGTGAAACAGTACTTGTCCACCCACGAGTCTCTTACTCCGGTAATAATGACCTCGATGTCGACAGACAATGAACTCTGAACTTACTGTACTAGTGCGCCATCTCTGATGACCTCGCTGTCACCACACTTTTATTCCATAACAAAAGTTATAATATTTCGTTTCAGAAACTTACAGAACGGAGACTCTGCTGTAAGCGAATATGCGTCCTAAACGTTCAATGCCGATGCAGGATTTTCTAAGTGACACCAGTCGCACTTCACACATCTCATGAGAACCATAAAACGTTTACTGAATCTGAAAAATGTATATGAAATGTTTTGCTTGGCATATATTTGGTACTAATATTCGTCCACAAATTATTTCCTTTGTAAACAAAGCTCTGTTTTTTTTTCCTTGAAACCAGTATACAGTTCTAAAAGTGTGCGATAAATCTTCTTAAATCTGAATCTGAACGATTGGGGCCTAGCTCTGAAACGTCCATTCTATAGCACACACATTCCGATTTCAGGTTCAAACACTGCGGAACAAACGTCAGATGAACGGCTCTTCTCAGGTGCTACAATACAAAACAAAGCAACATCTTACCGTCACGATGCCTTTCTCGCGGATTTAAAGTACTGAGGTATGGTTCATGAGCCAACTGCAACTGTGCCTTTCCTAATAGACCTCAGCAACTAATTCACAACTTATTTCCTTACTGATCACCACAGGCAACAGTTAAAATATCTATAAGCCTGCGATGTCGCAGCTCGACATATTCTATGCGAAGAGCAATGAAAGTGGGAGAGAACACAACATATCATCACACGTTAATTAACACTCGCACTTTTGCTCTATCGCTCATGGCTGTAGGTACCATTCTCGCAGAAACAACCAGCCCTTCAATTCCAAACAAATCAAGCAATTACTTGAAAAAAAGCTAGTTTCGTACCGGTGTATGGATGAGACGAAGTACAAGCTATAGCAAATTTCACAAAATTTGAAACACAACAATCGAAACTCTCGTGAATTAAACACGTTCATCTGAATTCGGCGATACTTACAATCGTCATAATGTTGCTGCCATCCACGATGTTGGTCGAAGCAAGCCATCAGCACAAGTAAAGCACCCACACAAAGTACGTGATGCCTCATTTTCGTTTTCTTTCTTACCAGAAAACGAACAGCAGTATTTTATTATTTCCAATTGCTGCTCTACCACTATGATAAACCGGGCATTGTTCGGTTACGAAAGCGAAACAATCTACACTCTCCTCTCAACGACCGTCCGCGACGCCGTCCGCGGAGCGACTGAAAGGCTCCGGACGCGACTAGCGTCCAGCGATATTGCGTAGAGCGCCAGAGATGTTAAGCGCAGCACCGATGATACAACGCGCCGCTGTAGCGCACTTAGCGCTCATTTTCAAAGATGGTGTTTTACTGAACAGGCAGTCTTTCGTAGCAGATAAATTGTTTATTATTTACAGATTCGAGTCAGATGGTAATAATAATACATCATATGTGATCGCTATATGTTTGAGGTTCTTGCAGTGCTCAACATATTCTGGAAATAAATTCCTTTTTGAAGGGTTTTCAGCACCTAAATGAATCAGGCATCAGAAAAACAATAGGCACATCGCGACTGATTATGATTTACACCATTATTAAATGTCTCGAAGCTATAGTCGTGATACACTCGCAGACTAAAATCTCACTCTGCGAGCAGATGTTAGGGAGAAGATGTACTAGGATACGAACAGCCTCGAGCCAAAAACTATTTCCTTAAGCACAATGGTGCTTTGGGTCAGTCTCCAGGGGCAGGCTTCGTGAGGTTATTTACATGCTAATTTTATATGTTTCTATAAGTATGAAATATGTAGAGCGGCAGAAATATTAATACCGCAGATAAGTACACAACATCCTCATGTTTAATACTCACCTGTACATGACGCAGTATAGTGGGTGAATCACTTAATACCTGCACCGCAAATATTTCAGACGTGGAAGGCGCTATCGAAATGCGGTTTTCACATAATTGAATTGTAGGTAAAGATACGTATTTGCAGTCAATACCCAGATTTTGGGAAGTTTCTGAAAGCGCAGTTAACAGTCACAAATATTTAAATGGAACAGGGTCTATTGACAGTAAAATCCTAAGAGTAGCGTAAATGAGAATGTCAGTGGTACATGTTGCGGGAAGCTTGTGGAAGCAGTTTACGAATTAACGTATTATGAACACTGCAGACACCGACAGCTGTTTATTCCATCGTATTTCTTAGATTCTAGGCGAAGGCGAGGACGTTATGCGTTTTTACGAGTACGTTGTGTTGTATGTACACTGTGATTGCTTTGCGATGGTCCTGTCAGTTATTGCGTCATAATGGACGCAGTAGGACGTGCTTGGAAGATGGTATTTCCCAAAGCGGAAAAAGCGGACATGTCCATGGTTTATGGTGAATGAAGGAAGAATTCCGTTCGTATGTGCAACGTGCACACCGAAAGATATCAACCATTGCTACAGTTATTTGTGATCCTCTACAAACAATGATGTGCAAGTGGTGGTGTAACGCCTAAGATACGTAACAGAACGAAACGTTTGACTGGACGGGAGGGTGAAATTAATGTTCTGATTGCTGTAGCAGTAGATCCGCAAAGTAGTTTCCTTGCGATCGCACGATGAAGCGGCATGCGTCAGGCAAGTGTATAACGTGTTGGTTCAAATGGCTCTGAGCACTATGCGACTTAACTTCTGAGGTCATCAGTCGCCTAGAATTTAGTTAGTTTTAATTAGTTCTAAGTTCTAAGTAAGGACATCACACACATCCATGTTCGAGGCAGGATTCGAACCTGCGACCGTAGCTGTCGCTCGGTTCCAGACTGTAGCGCCTAGAACCGCACGGCCACTCCGGCCGGCTATAACGTGTTGTCCATCGTCCTAAGTTCCATCCGTATCACATCTCTCTCCATCAAGTGGAGTCTGGAAATGATTTTAGAAACCTGGGAACTTCTGTATATGGACATTAAGGCATGATACTCTGGACGTGTCGTGTATCTTGTTTACGGATGAAACAACCTTTACTAACCATGACCAAGTCAATCTCAAGAACATGCACTACTGGTCTGTTGAATATCCCCATAGGCTTCGCCAGGTGGCTAATCAGCGTCCATGGTGTTTAAACGTGTGGTGTGGAATAGTGCAAGATTACCTCATAGGTCTGTTGTTCGTAGAGGCAACACTGATTTCGTACAAGTATCTCAACCTCCTAACGGACCATCTTCCACAGATGTTAGACTTTCCCTTTATACTTCGAGGAACCTGTGGTATCAATATGATGGCTATCCTGCCCGTAGTGCACAAATTACGACTGCGTATCTTCAGGGATTGTTTCCATATCGATGGATTGAACGAAGAAGACCTGCACGTTAGCAGGCCCGTTCGTCAGATCTGACACGCTATTGGATTTAATTCTTGGGGGAGGGGGAGGGGGGGGGGGAGCATCTGAAAGACGCCGTCTACAAGGACATAACAGCGGTACCAGATGATATGGAACGGCGTATTACTGCTTGCGCTGCAATTTTCGCTTAAATGTTAGATCTTGTACAGAAATAGTTGCATGTCGGACTGCAAGCTTGTATTGACTCTGGTCGTGGTCATTTTGGGCTCAGGCTTTGAGGGAACATTGGTTCTTTACGTGTGACTCCACAGAGGTACTATGCTTGCCCTTTGTTTGTCCCTAGACAGTGTACCATTTTACGACACGACACCTCCGGACACGTATTAACATCGGTGTAGGACAGCACATACACACCCATGTCTTGATTCACATTCGTTTCCGCTACCACACGGACCAAACAGCTGTCGGTGATTACAATGTTCAGATTACAATATCTCGTAAACTACTTGAACGAGGCTCCTACAACATTGACATTGCAATCTACTGTACTTCGAGTGGGGTACTGTCAATAAGCTTCGTTCCATTGAAATATTTGTATCGTTTGTAAACAAATACACACTCGAAACCGATACCACTATTTGTATGTTGCAAAGGCGGGACCCTGTCAACCACTCCAACCTGTGAAATCAACACATCAATGGTGCCTTCCACACCCGAAATATTTTCGGTGCAAATTTTCGGTGATTCAACCTGTATGTTGCACAATATGATTAGTGTACTATACTTTGTTCATCCTAAGTTTCACACGGTCGTAAACAATGCACTATGTTTTGTCACGTTTGTTGTTACCTCACTGTAGTCTCCTTCTCGCGGAACGTAAATCACAACCATCGATTACAGCCGCGTACTATTACAATGGTATGTGTGGGCTACAGCCTCGCAGCTCAAACGCAGCGTTTGGATTTGTTGTCTGACACAGCGACGGGCAAATTTTTAAAAATATCGATACATACTGTACACAAATTTATGAATGATATCAATGCTTACGCAAATTATCGATACAGCAGACTAAAATATCAATATTTTGATATATCGGTCGATATTTTTAAGATTTACAGGATTTAAAAAATTGATCAAAGCCACAGAAATGATTACCAAACATTTAAAAATTGACGAATACTTTATTATATCCTACATTAATCCATGAAGACAAACAATGTACTATAAAATCACTTATTACAGAAACTAATTAAGGAAACCAATAACCATAAGCGACAGACATCAATAGAACTCTTAGTTTAATGTGTTCACTCTGTCAATCTGCTTCTGTTATTTGACGCAACTAAATTTGTTAAGGAAGCCATTCTTTCGAACTAAACAGAAGAGTCTTGGCATATTAAGTATTTCTGAGCGTTTTCTGACAAAAGCAGTGTGAAATGACGAGTATCAGTGAAGATGTGGATGTTCTAGAGTGTTTGTGAATGGTCTCGTCGTATCGTCAATAGACGGAATGCGCCAACTACACTGAGTTATGCTGTTGTTGGGAATATTTTTCGTGCTAGACATGCCTGACGTGTGACGAGTCAGTGGAAGAGAAATGGGCGACACAAAAGAAGTCTCGTGAGTGACACACTACTGATATGTGTTCTGAGCGTAAAATGGTGTACTTACCATAATTATTTCAGACAACAGAGTCATTTTCCATTAAATACCAGTGCAGTAAAGTGTGAGATTTTTGTGTCGAGTCCATCTTTTGTTGATACAGGCATTCAGGGGCTGAGGAGAGCGCACATTCTGCCTCACAGTTTGGAGAAGAGAGTGGTAATTTCCAGCATTCTCGTACAGTGCTGTTACCAAGCGGGTGCGTTTTGCGCCTCGTACCTGTTTGTTTGCAACGTAGAGGAGAAATGACAGACACGATTAACAAGCTCTCATGAATATGCAGTACAGATATATTTACGTTCAAATCTGGTTCTCATTTTTAGCCCTGAACAGGAAATTAAATTAAATCCATTGTAAGTCATTTACTATGAGATTGCAAAGATCGCTAGTAGCTGGAATGAGCAAGAAATCTGTCGATGCTAACTATAGTGCCTATAAGTCAAGAAAAGAGAGACAATAAAAAATATCGTTTTCGAAATTTATTTATTTAATATCCGAGTAGATGATTCAGCACATAGGTAATTCAAATAACGACGGCACATATCGATATTACTTTGGAAAAATATCGATATTCCTATATATCGATGTTTCTTTTCCGTCCATAATCTGACATTTGTTTATACAGATGCTGGCAATCCTGTTACATAAAACTATTGTGTAGTTAACATGGATGTTGCGTTACTGCAACGGCTCAGCAGTCCAAATTCACACTCACTGAGAAAGTTAACTGCACGCACAGATATAATCTTCTTGTTTTTGGATGTTTAAGAGCCGGCCGGAGTGGCCGTGCGGTTCTAGGCGCTACAGTCTGTAGCCGAACGACCGCTACGGTCGCAGGTTCGAATCCTGCGTCGGGCATGGATGTGTGTGATGTTCTTAGGTTAGTTAGGTTTAATTAGTTCTAAGTTCTAGGCGACTGATGACCTCAGAAGTCGCATAGTGCTCAGAGCCATTTGAACCATTTGATGTTTATGAACACAAAACCACTGCAGTCTGCAGACGTCGTCTTTGTAGATTCAAAGTGCGCTATCTTGTTTGGAAACAGTAGTGGTTTCGCAAGAAGCTTAATTTAATTTTAAACATCTGTGAATGCAGTAAATATAATACTGCGAAGCAATCAACAGAAAGAGATGAAATTTAAATGCGAGTGGCGGTGAAAGGTAACAACCTATGAAACAGGAGACTTAAAATCAGATTTACATAAAAAAATATAATAATGCTTTTGAAACCACGAGCAGGCAGATGTAACTGTCTCGTTTACACGCAAAAATGAATGTTGAAGATTAACATGTCGTCGTCGACTAGGTGATGACAGACGGATTACAAGCTCGGATTGGACGAGTAAAAGAAAGGAAATCGTTCGTGCCTCGTTCAAAGGACCCACGATGGCATTTATTTGCCTTAATCCAATTAAGGCTACCACGGAAAATTTAAATTGGAATGGATGCGTGGATATCGTCCAGATTTTCAGACGAAAAAGTAGTATAGGAATACCAAGACGGCTTCAAAACACAGAAAAGCATTAACACTGTAAAAAGAAATAAGATGATGGGAAGCGTTAGATGGATGAGGAGAAGCTACAGAGGCAGACGGATCATCCACGACATACGGTGCCCGAAAAAAAAAAAAAAAAAAAAAAAAAACAGAAGGGGAGGAGGAAAGTAAATGAAACTCCGTGGGTTGAGAGGGTGTGTGAAGTAATTTCAGATATTAGAATATCGCTACAGATTTACGAACAAATTCGCTGTGTGAGACAAAAGGAACCATCGCAGCGTTTGCCTGGAGCGATTTACGAAAATCTCTGGAAACTAAATCTAAATGGCCGGACGGGGATAATGAAATGCGAGCCCAGTGTGCCGCTTTACTCGACGTGACGCCAGCAGTGCCGGCCGGAGTGGCCAAGCGGTTCTAGGCGCTACAGTCCGGAACCGCGCGACCGCTACAGTCGCGGGTTCGGATCCTGCCTCGGGCATGGATGTGTGTGATGTCCTTAGGTTAGTTAGGTTTAAGTAGTTCTAAGTTCTATGGGACTTATGACCTCAGCAGTTGAGTACCATAGTGCTCAGAGCCATTTGAACCATTTTTTGACGCCAGCAGTAATCTCGCTGTGTGTCCGCAAAACGTTGCACTATCTCTGGTCTGGATGCATGCACTGATTCGCTTGAGCAGGGTCTCAATAAGCCGTTGCATCCTCTTCTGTGACAAGATGGGCCACAACTGATCCCTGACATCCTGTGTAGTGGTAGTGGGACGGGCTTGACGTGCGAGCTGTCCCAACGCGTTCTGTCTGGGTGTGTTGCTGACCACTCGAGTGCCTCAACATCGCACAGACTGAGCACAGCCAAACGTGCCCTATGTGGACTGGCATTGTCGTGTTGAACAATGTCGCCACGATACTGTCACGCACTCCTCATGATGAATAGGAAAGATAATTTTGGAGACTTCACCTATAGCAGCAGTACTTGACTGCTACTTGCATCCAAGAGCCCTTATGTGCCACTTTGTATATGGTGAAATGCCAATCGCCCAATATGTGAACTGATGTACACACAGCAACTGGAAAAAAGGTTCTATTTCTGGCGTCCATGTCTCTTGCGCCAGCAGGCCTGAGAACATGTAGTGCAGCTGTACCTGGTGCAGCCTTGGCCGAGGTGTCATTGGTCATGTTGCACTGCAGGTTGTGATTTTCAATCTGTGTACATGTCGACACTAGTAGAAATGTGTGGCATCATTGTTTCACCAGAATCAGCGACATGTATACAATAAACAATATTTATCGCGAGGACATAACATTTACTGGTACCCAATCTTGAGAAACTGTTTGATGTCAATGTTTTTCCGTAGAATCGCTTTCCATGTGGGCATGGCTAGTATAAGCGACACGTGGGCGGAAAGAAAAATCTAACACAACAGTTATCAGAAGCACCGTACAGCGATTTCCACAGAAACGCACTGCTGGAAGCGGCAGCTTGCTTGATGATGAAATCATTTTTCTCGATACACATGTACACGTGACTGGATGCACAAGCATCCAGGCTGCCGCCTATATACGATCAGCACTGAACAGTTCCTACCCATTTGAGTTTGTACAGCATCATGGAATGATCAGTACATATTGATGGTGATGGAGCAAATAAGCACCCCTAATCAACGATTTATTATATTTGGAATTAATGAAATATGAGGGTACTGCATATAGGGCTAAGCAACAGTTACTTTATGTGTGTATCTAATTTTTTTCGATGCTTGTTGATGTTATGTTGTTTTTATGTTTGGTTCATAATTTTTCGATGAGTCCCACAGTAATTGACTCAAGGACCAGATGTAATTGATTCTGGTGTGTAATGTATCTCTATACATGTGTGTTTTCGACCTACTTGTGAGTGTGTGTGTGTGTGTGTGTGTGTGTGTGTGTGTGTGTGTGTGAAATCTTATGGGACTTAACTGCTAAGGTCATCAGTCCCTAAGCCTACACACTACTTAACCTAAATTATCCTAAGGACAAACAAACACACCCGTGCCCGAGGGAGGACTCGAACCTCCACCGGGACCAGCCGCACAGTCCATGACTGCGGCGCCTGAGACCGCTCGGCTAGTCCCGCGCGGCTCGACCTACTTAGACAATGACGGAGTCCGTTGCAACCTGTGGCTGTACAGGTATGAGCAGCCCTTAGAGACTCGCCTTCATACACTCTTTTTGAATTTTTGTGACTAAAGCCCTTCTGGCTCATTATTTATGTTATACTTGACATGTGAGTACTGTCTCTGTCTAGTATTGTTAGTCAGTGTAAGGTAGCAGATTTTAGCACCTTGCATGGTTCAAATGGCTCTGAGCACTGTGGGACTGAACTTCGGAGGTCATCAGTCCCCTAGAACTTAGAACTACCTAAACCTAACTAACCTAAGGACGTCACACACATCCATGCCCGAGGCAGGATTCGAACCTGCGACCGTAGCGGTCGCAGCACCTTACATGATATTTATTCAGAAAATAATATGTGACAGATACCATGCGATCAGAGAGAGCCATTTGACAGAACGATACTAGTATCGACATATCAAGGTTAATACTGGTACGCAAGATTTTAGAACTGTGCATATTATCATTGGGAAGGTGGTTTGGACGGACACAGGAAAGAGTTGTTTGTGATGTCGAACAAGCGAGGTGGCCGGCAGCTGGCCGGTGCTTCACACAGCGGCTGCTTTGTCGGTTGATTGGCACACGTGACCACAGGGCGTATTGGGGGAGCCGGAGACCTCACAGGTGGAAGAAGACAGAGAGAGGCCGTACCTGCGGGACAGAGAGAGACTATTTCCCGCCGTTGCGGCTAACGGGACACAAATACGGCGCGCCCATGAAAGGTGGGAGATCTGCGCGAAATTTTTGTCCTGATTGGCCGAAAAGCGTAGGAATACATGTGCGAGGAACAGCAAAGTTTGGCGGCAACAAGATTGGGACTCTGGTGTCGGCGGTGGTGCTAGCAGGTCGCTCAGGGTCTGCTCCGCAAGAGCTCTCACAGGGGAAAGGCGATATCACGCTGGTGCCTGTCGTAATCTACGTGCTGAAGTATGGTGATATTAGAGCAAAAGTCTGGCAAAGGAGGGCATTGTAATTGAAATTGCGTGCGCGTTCGACTAGCTCTTTGCTTGAGGTTGACACACAATATTTTTAACGCAACGCAAACTGACTTTGAATAAACCCTATGGCCCTGACTAACATTAAACTACTTTCACAAATCACTTACCTCACAAAAATCTTCGTTACTCGAACTACTGCGATACAGCGAGCGCCACTACTGCCAGCTAAATAAAAGATTGGAACTACTGAAGGCACTAACTACTGATAGGCATAGTTAGCAAATGAAAGATTTTGATAGAGAACAAACAATGTATTTACCTTAATAGTGTTCAAAAGTCATAATACATATAGCAGTTCATGACATCCAGTCTTACAAATTTACTGTTTCTGATGGACACACGTCCAGATCATCCGCTATCAAAACTCCGCCATGTCTCCCCCCACATCCACCACTGCTGGCGGCTTACCTCCAACTGCGCAACGCTATGCGCTGTTAACTGCCAACTGCCCAACACTACAATAGCGAATGTTACAACAATGCCAACCAGCCACAGACTGCACACAGCACAGCCAGTGGTTTTCATACAGAGCGCTACGTGGCGGTGGCGTTACCAATATAAGAACCTAAACAGCCTACTTACAAGGTCTCTGATTCTGTGTATGTCTAGGTGGAGCTTCAATAAAACCACTTGCGTGGGCAGTATTAACCTACGTTAAGGAAAGGGACGATTAGGGATAGAGCCTGCATTGTGCCAATTATAGGATAGTAGTTTAAGGAATTAATTTGATTGTAATATTTTAGGTTAGGAATATTGCTAATCCTGCTTTTAATGAACAAATGGAAGATTTAATAACAGACCATAATCAAAGCATTATTTCCGTGGGTAGCAAACTACTGATAGAATAAGAGTTTTATTAATAAAATAAATTATCATATTAATTCGATGCAAACGACACTGCGGGTATATTCGCTGCCTTAAACAGAGCCAATAAGTCAGATAGCAGTAATGAACTCTTGAAGTTTCATAGACATTATACCCCTGTACGTTGGAAGAGCAGTTGAATGGAATGGACAGTGTCTTGAAAGGAGGATATAAGATGAACATCAACAAAAGCAAAACAAGGATAATGGAATGTAGTCTAATTAAGTCGGGTGATGCTGAGGGAATTAGATTAGGAAACGAGGCACTTAAAGTAGTAAAGGAGTTTTGCTATTTGGGGAGCAAAATAACTGATGATGGTCGAAGTAGAGAGGATATAAAATGTAGGCTGGCAATGGCAGGGAAAGCGTTTCTGAAGAAGAGAAATTTGTTAACATCCAGTATTGATTTATGTGTCAGGAAGTCATTTCTGAAAGTATTCGTATGGAGTGTAGCCATGTATGGAAGTGAAACATGGACGATAAATAGTTTGGACAAGAAGAGAATAGAAGCTTTCGAAATGTGGTGCTACAGAAGAATGCTGAAGATTAGATGGGTAGATCACATAACTAATGATGAGGTATTGAATAGGATTGGGGAGAAGAGATGTTTGTGGCACAACTTGACCAGAAGAAGGGATCGGTTGGTAGGACATGTTCTGAGGCATCACGGGTTCACCAATTTAGTATTGGAGGGCAGCGTGGAGGGTAAAAATCGTAGAGGGAGACCAAGAGATCAATACACTAAGCAGATTCAGAAGGATGTGGGTTGCAGTAGGTACTGGGAGATGAAAAGGCTTGCACAGGATAGAGTAGCATGGAGAGCTGCATCAAACCAGTCTCAGGACTGAAGACCACAACAACAACAACGTTGCATCAGTACTTCCACTTTTTTATATATAAAAAATTTTTCTTCCATAAGTTTGTAATTATGTTATAAACCAATTTGTGTGTCTAAATTCTGATGAAGGCGCTCTTTGCGTTGAAACCTGGTCAATAGGACTAAAAAAAGTGTGACCGAGGGCTCATTTGTTTCATTTCCGATTAATAAACGGTCACTCAACCAAGCAGCCATGTTTAAAACTTTGGACTTCAGCGGATGTAGAGACTTTGGAACCAGCACCGACGGCCTGCCCCTTAACCTCGACCGGCCGGGGTGGCCGAGCGGTTCTAAGCGCTACAGTCTGGAACCGCGCGGCCGCTACGGTCGCAGGTTCGAATCCCGCCTCGGGCATGGATGTGTGTGATGTCCTTAGGTTAGTTAGGTTTCAGTACTTCTAAGTTCTAGGGAACTGATGACCTCAGAAGTTAGGTCCCATAGCGCTCAGAGCCATTTTGAACCTTATCCTCGTGCCGTGCATCGTTCCCAAGTGTCAATGCCGATACTGCTACAACCGCGTCACGGACCTCTTCCCAGGTTAAAGGCTGCTTATGGAAGACAAAACGAGACTTCTCCGCCGCGCGCATTCCCCTAAGAATCATAGACACCAATTCTTGTTCAGGCAAATCAATCGACAAGGCCAAAGAGGCCGTCTGAACTCTATCGACATACTGATGTAACTGCTCGGCAGCCGCGTGTTGTTCAAGGCGAATCAACAACCACAATAATTTCTCGATCTGTTCAAGTCGCTCCACAACTAATTCAGTAATATCTCGGAAGAAATACGCCAGAGGATTAGACAACTTGGCAAATATTGTGTCTAACTTGACAGAGGATGTAACAGTACCACCCCCGGGAAGTCTTAACTTCACAGAGGATGTAGCAGTACCACGCCCGGCAGGCTCTCGCCCTCTCCCTGACACAGCAAGTCCCGCTCTTCAATCCAACTCTAAACACGTAAGCTTAAACTGTAATGCGCTAATCAAAGCTCCCAATTCAACAGTTATTTTTTTATGATGATCTTCCAAGGCTAACATTGTAAGGTGTCAGGCAAATCCAACACCTGCCATGAAAACCCTGACATGATAGCAAATCCGAGAGTATGTCACATAGTTCCGAATAAATCGTGACATTAAATTAACCAAAGTAATACGATCAACGAGTGAGCAAATGGAATACCACAGACTAACACAAGCATTTGTAGTCTTAGAGAAAGCTTTTGACAACTTTAACTGGAATACTCTCTTTCAAATTCTGAAGGTGGCAGGTGTAAAATACAGGGAGCGAAAGGCTATTTACAATTTGTACAGAAACCAGATGGCAGTTATAAGAGTCGAGGGGCATGAAAGAGAAGCAGTGGTTGGGAAAGGAGTGAGACAGGGTTGTAGCCTCTCCCCGATGTTATTCAATCTGTATATTGAGCAAGCGGTAAAGGAAACAAAAGAAAAATTCGGAGTAGGTGATAAAATTCATGGAGAAGAAGTAAAAACTTTGAGGTTCGGAGATGACTTTGTAATTCTGTCAGAGACAACAAAGGACTTGGAAGAGCAGTTGAACGGAATGGACAGTGTCTTGAAAGGAGGATATAAGATGAACATCAACAAAAGCAAAACGAGGATAATGGAATGTAGTCAAATTAAATCGGGTGATACTGAGGGGATTAGATTAGGAAATGAGACATTTAAAGTAGTAAAGGAGTTTTGCTATTTAGGGAGTAAAATAACTGATGATGGTCGAAGTAGAGAGGATATAAAATGTAGACTGGCAATGGCAAGGAAATCGTTTCTGAAGAAGAGAAATTTGTTAACATCGAGTATAGATTTAAGTGTCAGGAAGTCGTTTCTGAAAGTATTTGTATGGAGTGTAGCCATGTATGGAAGTGAAACATGGACAATAACCAGTTTGGACAAGAAGAGAATAGAAGCTTTCGAAATGTGGTGCTACAGAAGAATGCTGAAGATAAGGTGGGTAGATCACGTAACTAATGAGGAGGTATTGAATAGGATTGGGGAGAAGAGAAGTTTGTGGCACAAATTGACTAGAAGAAGGGATCGGTTGGTAGGACATATTTTGAGGCATCAAGGGATCACAAATTTAGCATTGGAGGGCAGCGTGTAGGGTAAAAATCGTAGAGGGAGACCAAGAGATCAATACACTAAGCAGATTCAGAAGGATGTAGGTTGCAGTAGGTACTGGGAGATGAAGAAGCTTGCACAGGATAGAGTAGCATGGAGAGCTGCATCAAACCAGTCTCAGGACTGAAGACCACAACAACGACAACAACAACAACAACAACAACAACAACAACACAAGAACGCCTAAATGCATGTCATACCTTTCCACCGTGAAACAGATGCAGTTCCGAGGGGAGAAACGAGAACAGAAGCCGAGAGCAGAACCATGTTAAGCTAGGAGGCCCTACGATAAGGGACGGACACCCACATCGCCAACCGACCGCCAAGACCACCCCCCAGCCCATGTTAAAAGATAGAGCCCTCCAGAAGAACAGTATAGATCTTACGATAACACTAAAAGAGCCACATCAGCTGCAAGTTTTAGCTTGAGACTATAAGCGTCTCTGTTACGTTGCAAACGTTAAAAACATTGCCCCGCCACGAAAAGTATAACGTTTCTCATCGGACAGAGAGAATTTTTGTAGGCAGAGCTTAAGGTTAACATTGAGACCCTGACTGGTCAAATGAAAACACAGCCAGATAGCTTTTCTTAAACTAACTTCGGTAAATTGTAGCAAGGAGAAGTTAGGAGAGGGTTGCTTCCGAGACGGCGAGGTGCGTGGAGCTGTGCCGCCCGCCGCCCCCTCACGGTGCCTAAAGACTGACAAGGTAATGAACGCACGCGATGCCGCATTTTTAAGCGCATAAGGCTTCACTCAGAACTGCAGAAGTCTCATCTGTTACATCCCCCTTTCGTCGTAATACTAGTGTCGATCGTCAATTAAACTTCGTGGTATTCACATTTTGCTACGAGAAGTTAAAATCTGAAACGCGATGATTTTTCTGTTATATAATTATTGAGAAGCCACATCAGCCACTGTAATTTACGACAAGTTAAATAAGTAATTAAAGATAATTGAGGGTCACTGTAGACCATTTTTGATAGTTTTCTCTTTTATGAAACTTAATTTAAACCTAGATTACAGATGTGATATGGCATAGGTCATCCTTCGATCCATTGTAGAACTTGGAAACCCACTCAGGGAATATTCGTTCACATTTTTGTTGAACGCAGTTGGTTTTTACCATCCTGTATTAAAATATTTCCTTTTATCAATAGTGCAATTTATAAACAATGTTTTGTGAGTAGAATAGAATTTCCAATGGTAAACTTAACTGCTTTTTCGACCTTATTTTACCAGCTAACTAAAAATAGGAAAGCCTTGAACCCCTTCCACTAAATTTAGTTAGTATTAAGATTCTTTTACAGGGAGTGCAGTGGAGCTGACGCTGAAATAATTATGTATTTGATTATATCATCGCTAGTCTCACTGAATTCTTCTGAACTCTACTTGTCATGTGTGGTCTGGCGTCTCCTTACCAGCAACAGGTCCCAGGTTCAAACTAGTCAGTTCCCTAAAAAACACGCTCAGAGCGTCGTTGCGCGAAAGTGGTAGGGAGACACGACTTAGAACAAACAGACACCACACAGAATGTTAGAAAATGCCGAAATTCGCTATCAGATTAGTTAAATGCATTAACTGCGCCCGCACCCTATTCAACTGACTGTCACTAGGTTGGGTTCCTTCCAAAACACGGTCTCTAGCAGCCTTAAACAAATATTTAATGGCCGCTGCTGTCTCATCCACCACCGCCGGCGTGACGTCAACCGGATGGAGAACGGCAACGCGGAAACGAGCCACTAAATCTGGAACACTGCCCTCAACAGGTTGGCGCCTTACTGCCAACTCGTGAACTAGATGGTCCTTCCTTAGCAGGCCGATCCCTGGACACTGTCTGACCGCCATTGGAATACACCTGAAACAATCAGCCACCAAAACAATACGGTGTCACAGAACAGAAACAAGGGTGAAACTGACAGTAACTGGAATGGCAAGCACAAACGTAACCACGCTCTGCAACCAGTGAGTTGCCTGGGCTAGCAGGTCAGAGCGCATTAGGTTGTGGAAAGGGGCCAACCTCAGTCCCTGGCAGTTGTACTCAACATACAAACTTTATTTATCAACACAAAATATTACAACAAGGATGAAAAACACTCAAAATTTTAATCGACCTCCTTTGATTAAATTTAGATCTGCTGAAGACCACATTCAAAATCCATGGCACAAGGCTTAAGCAAAATTGAAATACAAGGTTCTTCTGGAGGTTTCACCCAAGAATTTTTTCTAAATCTTCAATCTAATCGCCGGCCGGGGTGGCCGAGCGGTTCTAGGCGCTAAAGTCTGGAACCGCGCGACCGCTACGGTCGCAGGTTCGAATCCTGCCTCGGGCATGGATGTGTGTGACGTCCTTAGGTTAGTTAGGTTTAAGTAGTTCTAAGTTCTGGGGGACTGATGGCCTCAGCAGTTAAGTCTCATAGTGCTCAGAGCCATATGAACCATTTTTTTCAATCTAATCGGTTGAAGGCCTTAGAAAATTAATTTTAATGGAACTAGGCTGGAGTCGCATATTGAGCAATAAGAGGAGTTTCAATCAAAAGGCAGAAGGCCTTATCTTAAAACATTTCATGCAAATTGGGCTGAAGGCCCCATTCAAAAGCATAATAATTTTATGCCTTAAGGGCAAGAAAAGAAGATTAATTTAAGAGATATTAAAACTCGGCTGGAGGCCGCTCACTAACAAATAATGTAACAGCTTAAGCCCTAGAAAGAAGAGTTTCAATTTTAAAGGGCAGAAGGCCGTATCTTAAAACATCTCATAGAAAATAAAGAATAACAATCTCATGCCTTAAGGGCAAGACAAGGACATTAATTTAAGAGATACTGATACTCGGCTGAAAGCCACACATCAACCAAATAACGAAAATCCAAACAGGGAAATTACTAGATAACACACAAGGAACGGCGCTCAGAAGTTTCCAAGGGTCGGCCTGGGATTGTAACAATAACGCCCGTTTAGGTGAGACAGGCAGCCTGTCCAACGAATTCTTAATCTGGAGGCAACCCAACCGACAGACAGCTGACCGACCAATCAATCAAATCAGTTCCGCTCCACACAACCAGCAAGACTACCACAAGATTTCAATACACGACACAGAATATTGGCGCCGACAACGACCAACAACACCTCAGCTGTCGAACTACACGCCGCACTGGACAGCACAACATGACGAGGAAAATACACTGCCTAAAATTACGTCAATGAGCAGGGCAGTTAACCGCAACGTCAACAACCACAAGGCAGAAGATACCGCTGGTGAACTTCAATAACAGGGAATAAATTAAGTTAAATTTCACAGGAAGACGGCTGGAAGCTTAGCCGACTTGAAAATACGCACGTTGTTGCTCGCGGGAATGTCCCAAAAACGACAACCAGGATTGCCCGCATCTCGTGGTCGTGCGGTAGCGTTCTCGCTTCCCACACCCGGGTTCCCGGGTTCGATTCCCGGCGGGGTCAGGGATTTTCTCTGCCTCGTGATGGCTGGGTGTTGTGTGCTGTCCTTAGGTTAGTTAGGTTTAAGTAATTCTAAGTTCTAGGGGACTTATGACCACAGCAGTTGAGTCCCATAGTGCTCAGAGCCATTTGAACCATTTTTTTTTGACAACCAGGATCAGACGAAGAAATGTAAACAGCTGAGGCTCGATAGCAGGTTAAGTGAGGACTCTGATGTCCAAGATCGGTGGGCGTCGAACTTCGTAGCACTCGCATGCAGCACCTCACACTCCAACCGCGCGTCCACGCCGCCAACGGCTTCAACACGACTCCGCGCGACGGGGACTTCCTTGCTGCTCCACGCCAACCGACCGACTGGACTGCTGGTCCGTCCGCGACTGCTGCTCCGTCACGACTGCACTGCTGGTGCGTCTCCCACTCAACACATGACGACCCAGAAATACTATCCGTCGCTCCACAGATGGTACGACAGTGCGCTTATCGATACGCGCTGCTGCTGCCATTCACGGGCAAGTATGGCAGGAAGATGGTGACGCCAGAAAATGGAATAAGAAAACGAGGCGGCACTACCGTAATAGAAGATGACAAACAATGGGATGAACACAAGTCGTGCACGGCTCAATCAGGAAAACGCCCATTAAGAACAGGTGCATTGTCCTGTCTTCTAGAATTATGTGAATCTTGTACAATTATATTAATAAATGAACTGAAGTATATACTAGAACTCACGTAAAAGTAACTGGATGCAAAAACCTATCCATCATAAAGTCATGCAGACGGAGAGGTGGACTGTTTAAAAGAAAGGGAATATGACAAAATGCCGTGTCGTATATGAAGGAGAAGGAAACAATTCTGAGAAAAGACCGCATGTTACCTTAATGAAGTCAGCTAACTTCCCCATAGCAGCACAGCATAGGACCATGCTTGCGGAAGCGCAAATGGGGTCAGATGTGCGCGGCACAACAGGTTCGCTCAGCGCTCACATGGCTATGAGTATGACGCACTAGGAATAACACATAGCACCTGTCTGGCAAAAGATAACCATGTGATGCACAGAATCGACCGTAAGAAGCGTTACATCAATTAGTACTTAACAAACATATAGATTAAAATGCATATACGAGTATGCTAATCATAAGAAATTAATGCAATCACAAAAGCAACAAAATTAAGTAAAACCATATATATAGTAAGCTGCTGGCATATGAATCAAAATAATAAAGTGATGGTAGTCTAGTACGCCATAAGAACAGAGTAACGTGCAAGAAATTGGCTTAAGTTTGAAATGTATGTCCAGCACATGCATTCGATAACCAACAAATGCAAACATCAAAGCACTAGAAATGAAGCAATATAAATGTACAAATATAAAAGCCACAAAAATCACCTATAATGAAATAAAGACCTTAAAAACTCCGTGGGAATTCTCCCCCCCCCCCCCCCCTATCTTCTCAATACATCAAAAGGGTAATGTTAGAAATAATCCTATCGTTTGCTACAACCTGAAACAGAAAATAATTTTTATCATTGGACCAACATTGTATAAAGCGATAACATTGAGTCGTAATAATCTTGATTTTTACTAATCAGTCGACCGTTCAGCAAATTATTCTTATCAACCTGCAGGTGCTTAACAGTTTTCAACTCCTCGAACAAATTCAGCTTTTTCCACTTCTTAGGAAAGTATAGTACTCTCAGGTTTTCGGAGACTAATGACAACTTGACTCAATATGATAGGCGTTCATGAGATATGTGCGGAATACTGTCTAACCTGGCCTTTACGTGACAAATGTTCACTAAACCTCGTCTTGAATATTCTGCCAATCTGGCCTATATAAGACATTATTTTCGAAATTACTGCAGTCTAATTTATACACATCAGATACTGCATACTTGTGACGGTGGGGGCGTTGATAAGGAATATAACTATGCTGAATTTTATACCCAGTAGTGAAGAAAAGAAACATAGTCTGTTTTTTAAAGAGCTTAACTAGATCATGGGAGAGGGGCCCTTGAATGGGATCCTCACAAATTTGTACACACATCAAAAAACGTTTTGCATCACCTCGGTTTCGAGAGTTCCGGAACCTGTACAGAAAATTGGAATAGAGAGCAACATAAACATTTCCGCCCTTTTATTGCTCATGCAAACCACACATTGCATGATGTACCACCATACAGCGAGACCTTCAGAGGTGGTGGTCTAGATTGCTGTACACACCGGTACCTCTAATACCCAGTAGCACGTCCTCTTGCATTGATGCATGGCTGTGTTCGTCGTGGCATACTATCCACAAGTTCGTGAAGGCACTGTTTGTCCAGATTGTCCCACTCGTCAACGGCGATTCGGCGTAGATCCCTCAGAGTGGTTAGTGGGTCACGTCGTCCGTAAACAGCCGTTTTCAATCTATCCCAGGCATGTTCGATAGGGTTAATGTCTAGAGAACATGCTGGCCACTCTAGTCAAACGGTGTGGTTATCCTGGAGGAAGCCATTCACAAGATGTGCACGATGGGGGTGCGAATTGTCGTCCGTGAAGATGGATACCTCGCCAATATGCTGCCTATATGGTTGCACTATCGGCCGGAGGATGGAATTCACGTATCGTACAGCCGTTACGACGCCTTCCATGACCACCAGCGGCGTACGTCGGCCCCACGCAATGCCACCTCAAAACAGCAGGGAACCTCCACCTTGCTCCACTCGCTGGACAATGTGTGCAAGGCGTTCAGCCTGATCGGGTTGCCTCCAAATACGTCTCTGACGCTTGTCTGGTTGAAGGCATATGCGACACTCATCGGTGAAGAGAACGTGATGCCAATCCTGAGCGGTCCATTCGGCATATTGTTGGGCCCATCTGTGCCGCGTTGCATGGTGTCGTGTTTGCAAAGATGAATCTCGCCGTGGACGTCGGGAGTGAAGTTGCGCATTATGCAGCCTATTTCGCACAGTTTGAGTTGTAACACGATGTCCTGTGGCATTATTCAATACGGTGGCAGTGCTGTCAGGATTCCACCGAGCCATAATCCATAGGTAACGGTCACCCACTGCAGTAGTAGCCCTTGGGCGGCCTGAGCGAGGTATGTCATCGACAGTTTCTGTCTCTCTGTATCTCCTCCATGTCCGAACAACATCGCTTTGGTTCCCTTGTTGAGAGCCCTTCCTGGCACGAAGTAACAATGCGAACGCGGTCGAACCGCGGTATTGACCGTCTAGGCATGGTTGAATTACAGTCAACACGAGCCGTGACCTCCTTCCTCGTGGAATGACGGGAACAGATCGGCTGTCGGATGCCCTCCGTCTAGTAGGCGCTGCTCATGCGTGGTTGTTTACATCTTTGGGCGGGTTTAGTGACATCTCTGAACAGTCAAAGGGACTGTGTCTGTGATTCCATAACCACAGTCAATGTCTATCTTCAGACGTTCTGGGAACCGGGGTGATGCAAAACTTTTTCGATTGTGTGTTTAGGAAATAAAAAGATGGGAAGCCCTTTAGGCTGAATCGCTGATGTTTTCTCTTTCGGCACTTTATCATCTGTTTCAGGATTGTAAGGATTGTTAGAGCAATACGTTTCAAATTCCCTAATACATTTGTGGCATTATTCGTAGCCGGTTGAACACAGAGCGCCCACTAGCCGTCGGCAGCGCCTCCTACATGTCTCAGACGGGACGCCAGCAAACAAAGCGAGTGCGCACTGGCATTCTTTTCTGTCCTGCCTCCTATATACACTACTGTCCATTAAAATTGCTACACCACGAAAATGACGTGCTACAGACGCGAAATTTAACCGACAGGAAGAAAATGCTGAGATATGCAAATGATTAGCTTTTCAGAGCATTCACACAAGGTTGGCGCCGGTGGCGACACCTACAATGTGCTGACATGACGAAAGTTTCCAGCCGATTTCTCATATACAAACAGCAGTTGACCGGCGTTGCCTGGTGAAACGTTGTTGTGATGCCTCGTGTAAGGAGGAGAAATGCGTACCATCACGTTTCCGACTTTGATAAAGGTCGGATTGTAGCCTATCACGATTGCGGTTTATCGTATCGCGACATTGCTGCTCTCGTTGGTCGAGACCCAATGACTGTTAGAAGAATATGGAATCGGTGGGTTCAGGAGGGTAATACGGAACGCCGTGCTGGATCCCAACGGCCTCGTATCACTAGCAGTCGAGATGACAGTCATCTTATCCGCATGGCTGTAACGGATCGTGCAGCAACGTCTAGATCCCTGAGTCAACAGATGGGGACGTCTGCAAGACAAAAACCATGTGCACGAACAGTTCGACGACGTTTGCAGCAGCATGGACTATCAGCTCGGGACCATGGCTGCGGTTACCCTTGACGCTGCATCACAGACAGGAGCGCCTGCGACGGTGTACTCAATGACGAACCTTGGTGCACGAATGGCAAAACGTCATTTTTTCGGATGAATCCAGGTTCTGTTTACAGCATCATGATGGTCGCATCCGTGTTTGGTGACATCGCGGTGAACGCACATTGGAAGCGTGTATTCGTCATCGCCATACTGGCGTATCACCGGCGTGACAGTATGGGGTGCCATTGGTTGCACGTCTCGGTCACCTCTTGTTCGCATTGACGGCACTTTGAACAGTGGTCGTTACATTTCAGATGTGACGCATGGCTCTACCCTTCATTCGATCCCTGCAAAACCCTACATTTCAGCAGGATAATGCACGACCGCGTGTTGCAGGTCCTGTACGGGTCTTTGTGGATACAGAAAATGTTCGACTGCTGCCCTGGCCAGCACATTCTCCAGATCTCTCACCAACTGAAAGCGTCTGGTCAATGGTGGCCGAGCAACTGGCTCGTCACATTACCCCAGTCCCTACTCTTGATGAAGTGTGGTATCATGTTGAAGCTGCATGGGCAGCTGTACATGTACACATCATCCAAGCTCTGTTTGACTCAATGCCCAGGCGTATCAGGGCTGTCATTACGGCCAGAGGTGGTTGTTCTGGGTACTGATTTCTCAGGATCTATGCACCCAAATTGCGTGAAAATATAATCACATATTAGTTCTGGTATAATATATTTGTCCAATGAATACCCGTTTATCATCTTTATTTCTTCTTGGTGTAGCAATTTTAATGGCCAGTAGTGAATTTCCCTGAGGGGTCCATCACCTACCTAACGCTGGAGGTCGCAATGACTGGCATACCCGCCCTCTGCACTTGTTCGGATTGGGTAGGAAAACGGCCGCTGTCTAGGCAGGTAAAGCGTTCCTTACTGTTGCTAAGGCTTAAGGAGCCAGCCCCGCTGCTCGTTCACCCTTTGCCTTCCGCCCAGTGACACGCGAGCTCATCACTGTCCGCCACTCACTACCGAGTGAAGATGAACCGTTAAGATGTTGTGTCTCTGAAGACGCAGCGACTATCAGGTGACCAGGAATTCCAGAAGCACCAAAAGGCTTGCAGATCTCGTCACTGGCGTCCCGATGGCGCCGCAGCTTTGAGCGGCAGCTAGGAGCCTTTTGCCCATGGCCAACGCAGCTTCCAGCTGTTTGCAGACGGCAGCCAATTCTCCTTGTGTTCACTCACATCAAGCACAGTCCCTAACCATATCGTACTGAATAAGAAAAGTGAATGATATCTCAAGAAATACAAACATAGCAAACGATGTATACAAACTGTTTACTACAAAGTAAACTCATCCAAAGCCGGCCGGAGTGGTCGTGCGGTTCTAGGCGCTACAGTCTGGAACCGAGCGACCGCTCCGGTCGCAGGTTCGAATCCTGCCTCGGCCATGGATGTGTGTGATGTCCTTAGGTTAATTAGGTTTAATTAGTTCTAAGTTCTAGGCGACTGATGACCTCAGAAGTTAAGTCGCATAGTGCTCAGAGCCATTTGAACCATTTTGAACCAAACTCATCCAACACAAACGTTCGGAAAATACACCAGCTCACAGAACAAAAATAAATAGTTACTTAGATTAGAATCCATATGATCCTGTAGTATGCAGCGATCGTTGAATGTAGACAATGGAGAAATGAACTGCAATTGACTGCGAAATCCTTCCTTTTATTGTGCTATTTTCAGGCCTTTATTTTATTTATTTGTTCACTTTTTATGTGCCACTGGCTACCTTCATACCTTTCGACATGATAATACTGCTTTACTCCACACGCTTATACTGTAAGCTCAGAAATGACGCCAATTTGTTTTTACGATGTGTACGACTTTAGTTTATTCTCAGAGAGGACATACTCTACTGTAGTACTATTTTGATTCCTTTATGTTTTAATTATTTTGGTACGTTATTTTTAATATTGTACTTTTTGCTGTTGCATGGATCTGTAAATGGATCTTCTCACACTTGTCTGTAATCCAAAAGTATATTCTATACTATCCCGTATTCATTGGTTTCGAGTGTGCTATACTTACGGCTCCAAATATGTGATTTATTTCCAATAGTTTAACAGTTACTTTTGGATTTGTTGTTCAACACATTAAAAATTTAAAATTTTTCTGAAGATCATGTAACTTTGCTGTTACTCAACTGTTCATCAGTGCTCGATTGTGGGCACCACTCATCTTTAACGTGACATTTATTTCCTGTTCAACGATGTTAGTAATGGCTCTGGTTCTTGTTAGACTCCCGTAAATGTTCTGCATAAAGTCATATTGTTTACAATGTGATATCAAGGACTAATGTCATCTGTTGTTGTATGGTAGATAACTGTGTGGTGCTTAAGTCTGCACTTGCGGTTCGTTGTTAACTATCTCGTATTTGTTCCCGATTCTCTTGTTTTGTAATGTTTAGCACCGGAGGTGGCTATGTAATAGTTGAAATCTAGATCTGCTGTAACGAAGTGACGGATCTCGTAGGTGATTACTGTTCTTTTCTCTATTGCTACAAATAAATGGCACAACTAGAAATAGCTAAATATTCAGCTACTGTTGACTTCCACTCAGAAGTAGGATACCAGTAAGATGAACGATGTACACAAACTAAGTGCAACAGATAAGCTGCTCCTGATCTTCTGTCCTCTAGGAGGCAGGAGGTCTTCTGTTTGAGAGGGAGTACCTCCTGGCGGTAAACCAGCACGGTTTTAGAAAGCATCGCTCGGGAGAAACACAGTTTGCCGTTTTATCACATGATATACTGTTTTTCTCACATGTTAAACTGCGATCTGGTCTGAAGGGCAACAGGTAGATTCTGTATTCCTACATTCATGCTCATAAATTGAGGATAATGCTGATACATGGTGAAACAACGCTCTGGTTGGCGGTTTGCGGGTTTAAATCACCTCGGGGTATGACCGTGCGGTGCATATGACCTGCAGTCGTCTCACTGTGGCGCTGGCAGCAGACCACATACGCAGAGGTGTGTTGGTGCATGTCAGAGTACGGTGCAGCGAGTAAAGTGTTCAAATGGTTCAAATGGCTCTGAGCACTATGCGACTTAACTTCTGAGGCCATCAGTCGCCTAGAACTTAGAACTAATTAAACCTAACTAACCTAAGGACATCACACACATCCATGCCCGAGGCAGGATTCGAACCTGCGACCGTAGCGGTCGCTCGGTTCCAGACTGTAGCGCCTAGAACCGCACGGCCACTCCGGCCGGCCAGAGTAAGTGTGCATACGTTTTCCGACGTGCTAATGGTGACTGTGTGTTAAAAATGGTTCAAAGAACACATATTGATGACGTTATGAGGGGTGGAATACTAGGGCGACTGGAGGCTGGTCAAACACAGCAGGTCGTAGCACGGGCCCTCCGTGTGCCACAAAGTGTGATCTAAAGATTATGGCAACGATTCCAGCAGACAGGAAATGTGTCCAGGCGCTACAGTACGGGACGTCCACAGTGTACAACACCACAGGAAGATCGATATCTCACCATCAGTGCCCGCAGACGGCCACGGAGTACTGCAGGTAGCCTTGCTCGGGACTTTACCGTAGCCACTTGAACAGTTGTCTCCAGACAACAGACGACTGAACAGACATGGTTTATTCGCTCGGAGGCCTGCAAGGTGCATTCCACTGACCCCTGGTCACAGGAGAGCCCGTAAAGCCTGGTGTCAAGAACACAGTACATGGTCATTGGAACAGTGGTCCCAGGTTATGTTCACGGACGAGTCCAGGTATAGTCTGAACAGTGATTCTCGCCGGGTTTTTATCTGGCGTGAACCGGGAACCAGATGGCAACCCCTTAATGTTCTTGAAAGGGACCTGTATGGAGGTCGTGGTTTGATGGTGTGGGGTGGGATTATGATTGATGCACGTACACCACCGCATGTCTTTGACAGAGGAACTGTAACAGGTCAGGTGTGTCGGGACGTCATTTTGCACCAGTATGTCCGCCTTTTCAGGGGTGCAGTGGGTCCCACCTTCCTCATGTATGACAGCGCACGGCCCCACCTAGCTGCCATCGTGGAGGAGTACCATGAGACAGAAGATATCAGGCGAATGGAGTGGCCTGTCTGTTCCTCAGACCTGAACCTCACCGAGCATATCTGGGATGCTCTCGGTCGACGTATCGCTGCACGTCTTCAAACCACTACGACACTTCCTGAGCTCCGACAGGCACTGGTGGGAGAACGGGAGGCTATACCCCAGCAGCTGCTCGACCACATGATCCAGAGTATGCCAACCCGTTGTGCGGCTTGTGTACGTGTGCATGGTGATCATATTCCATATTGATATCGTGGTACATGCGCAGGAAACAGTGACGTTTTGTAGCACATGTGTTTCGGGACGGTTTTGTCAACTTATCACCAATACCGTGGACTTACAGAACTGTTCGTGTGTGTTCCCTCTGTGCCTATGCTATTAGCGCCAGTTTTGTGTAGTACCACGTCGTGTGGCACCACATTCTGCAGTTATCCTTAATTTATGACTATGAGTGTAGATTTCCGGAAAGCTTTTGACAGGCTGCCTCACTGGAGACTATTAACGAAGACATGAGCATACGGAATAGCTTCCCAGATATGTGAGTGACTCGAAGACTTCTCAAGTGACAGGAACCAGTACATTGTCCTCGACGGCTAGTGTTCATCAGAGACAAGGGTACAGTCACATGGGCCCCACGGAAGTGTTATAGATCGATGTTATTCTTTATATACATAAATGATCTGACGGGGGGGGGGGGGGGGGGTGAGGAACAATCTGCGGCTGTTTGCTGATGATACTGTTGTGTACGTGAATATGTCATTGAGTGACTGTGTGAGACTAGAAGGTGACGTAGGTAAAATTTCTAGTTCTTGCGTGATGTATACAGCTTGCTCTATATATCAATGTAAGTTAATGCAGATGAGTAGGAAAAACAATCCTGTAATGTTCGAATACAGCATTAGTAGCGTACTCTTGACACAGCCACGTCGATTAAATGTCTGGGCGTAACGCTGCAAAGCGATATGAAACGAAACGAGAACCTAGTAGGGAAGACAAATGCTAGACTTCGGTTTATTGGGAGTTTCGGATAGTGTGGTTCATCTGCTCGAGTGTTTGGGATCCGCACCAGATTAGATTAAAGGAACACATCGAAGCAATTCAGAGACAGACTGCTAGATTTGTACCGGTAGGTTCGATCAGCACGCAAGTGGGAACTCAAATGGGAATCCCTGGAGGAAGAGGATGTTCTTTCCGTGAAAACTACTGAGAAAATTTAGAGAACAGGTAATCGAAACTGACTGCAGAACGATTCGACTGCCGCCAACGTACATTTCGCGTAAGTACCGGGAAGGAATGACTAGTAGTGGTACAAGGTATTCTTCGGCATGTAGATGCATACATAGTTGTAGAAGGTAGACTGAGACAGCTGATACCCCACTTTTCAGTCAGTGCCATTTAAACACGAGTGTATTTGCCTTTTTTGGGCTTCGATAGAAGCATTTTTTTCCGGTGATTACGTTCTTTCTCCTGCTACAGCAAGGCATGTCTCTCGCATGAATAGAACTTTATGGGTTAGCGTAATTTTGATGGTTTCCTAATGTGTAACTGCAATGACACAAAACTAATTTTACATCTCATATCGGATTTTACGTGCATAAAAATTTTGCATGTTCTTCATTACCACACCCTGGAAGACATTTGCAGTATCTCAAATCTGTGACGGATCCTCTTTAAGCATCTTTTTTCGTGGCTGCACCCAGAATAACAGCGAATATATGAGCAGTATTCAGAATTGCAGATCTTACTATATGTGTGATTCTGCTAGGTGGTTTAATGCAACATTCATAACGTTACTTCAATTGGCTGTATAGTAAGTTTATCAAAAAATGGTTCAAATGGCTCTGAGCACTATGGGACTTAACTTCTGAGGTCCCCTAGAACTTAGAACTACGTAAACCTAACTAACCTAAGGACATCACACACATCCATGCCCGAGGCAGGACTCGAACCTGCGACCTGAGCGGTCGCGCGGTTCCAGACTGCAGCGCCTAGAACCGCTCGGCCACACCGGCCGGCTAAGTTTATCAGGTTTGATTCCATGGAGAAGCAGTTATGCCTAGCGACCGTATTTATTTCAAGTAGTAAAGGGTACAGCAATCAGTCGCAAATTACATTTATCGCATATTCAAATTTCTGGCACTGTGTGGTTATCTTCATGGCAGAAATTGTAAGTTAAGACACTGAAATCAATTATATATGGGTGTAGTCCCAGCTGGACTAATCATGTCAAAGACTG